>NC_089877.1:5312500-6021875 GCF_040182565.1 Anser cygnoides | reverse complement strand
CACTCTCTGTGGAGGCAAAATTAAACGAGAGCTTAATTCTTGTGAAATCGCCACTTAAAATAAAATATATATATATTTCCTGTGGAAAATTCATTACAACAGTATCAACCCAGGTGGCCAAAACAGGAAAACTTGCAACTTGTTTTGAAGATGGCCTTTTTAAGCTAAATATGAATTAAGAAAATATAAAATAAAAGCTTTTAACCTTTTTTTTTTTTTAGTGGTGACTTTGTAAAGTCATCTGATATCTTTTTCTAATAATTAGTTATATCATTGATTTGTATTTGGACGTTAAAATAGATCATTAGACTGCACAACTGTGAGGAACACAATACATACCAAATAATCACAGCTTTTTCAGTTCTTAGCACACTTCTCACCTCCCTCTCCCTTTCCCCCAAATCCCGCTAGATGTTGAGCCAATAGTGCAAAGATTTTACAGTTTTCTGCACAATCTATAAATTCAAATAATTACCATACACTTCAAAAATAGGATGTGTAACAGGAAAATAAACCACAGGGAAAGGTTATTTGCATATTTCAGTGGGTAATATTCGTAATCATTAAAGAATACTTACTACAGATCTTCTGAGGACAACATGTCTGATCACCAGGAACAAGCAAGGCCACTTCTGCAAATCGCTGACAGTCTAAATTACGGATATCTGAACAGTTGTACTCCATTGGAATAATAGTCTCACTGTCAACACATTTTTCCATACAGCATCCACTCAAAGAAGTTTTCCAGATCTCACCAACAGCATGAGGTGTTCCTGAGCTGTCTGTACAAGCTAGGTCAGGACAAGAGAAGACAGAAGCAATTCCTTTTTATTTCCAGTTTTCACCACCATTTTCTTCCACAGAGGGTACAGAACTATAAAAGTTCCAGAGTTTTTAAGGCATCACTTATCCATATTACCCCAACAAAAAAGTTAAAGAGGAGACAGTCTGAGACTGAGTTTGTATGGGAATGCAAGACACTCAATATCCTCCTGAGGATCAGGATCTCCACTTTGTTTTGAGTCTCCACTGCAAAGCTAGGCATTTAAGATCCCAGTCTGATCCTTTGTTTTTAAACCTGTGATCTGAAAAGAACTTGCTTTTGTATTTCATACACGACAAAACTTTTATTAATTTACAGTGCTTTATGCAATCTGCTTTTAAAATTGCATCTTTCAGATTTGTGTTGTTAGTGTTAAGTATTGGTCCACAATTTGGTGTCCTCAGGCAGAAATGTGATGAAAAGAATTATCAATGTTGGCAGATAGAAGATAGGACGTATATAATCCAAAATGTGTAATTAACTGTTGCTGCATAACTCTTGAATTCCATTTAGTATCAATAGGTTGGACTCCTTGGCAAAGGGCAAGGTGAAAAGGAGGCCAAGACTAACATACTTCAAATAATGGAACACATAAGCATAAGTAAAACCTACCATTTTTAAGGGCATCCTCCAGCTGAGAGAAGTTGAGCAAAGTCATATGCCACAAGGACATTTCCTGCTTGCCCACCTGTAAAGTTAATGTTTACTGAATCCCCAGAGGCCTCAGCTGAACAACATATGCAAAGCCTATACAACATCAGACCAGGCCTGGATAATGAAGCATCTGACCACCAGCTTGCAGACAATGAAGAAGAAAATCGCATCAAAACATACCACATTTTTCTTCAGGAATACAGAGAGCAGTGTGAGCTCGGTGCAGAATGGTCCCTCCAGCACAGACACAGCCTTCTGTCAACACTGAACAGGTGTTTGAATCCAGAGAAGCAACTTCATTATTCTGACAACTATCTGAAACCTCACAGGCAGGTATACAAGCCTGGTAGGAGAAGTTTTCAGAGCAGGGGAAGGCTAGAAATGAAATAAATCAGTTATATGAAGACCTAATCACTTGAGGGTGTACTACCTAAGAGAAGACATGGTTGTCTTCTTGTCAACTTGTTGTTTGCCAACTCAGTAGGATCTACCAATCTAAAACACTGTTACGCATCTTCTACGTGAAAAATTCAAACAAAAAGAAATTTCACAAGCACTTCACTTCTTTGTGGTAACATTTGTGTCAGGCTTTGTTTTGCATTTTGGTGGTAGAGATAAAAAACCATGCAAAAGTGTTGACACAAAATAATTCATACTTGAAAAACATTTACAAATACCAGATTTATAATGGTACACAGATTAATAATGCACAGATTAATATACAGATTAATAATGCAGTGTTTTGAAACACATCAAGTACTTTGCAGTGGATAAAGAAAACGGTGATTACTAAAGAGCAAAGTATAGTCTGTTACAAAAAGATATACATAAAGGCAAATTCAGCCTTGTTTTATTTGGAACAAAAAAGAATGGCATGAATTCATTGCTATATTTAATAGATATTCACATTAATCACTCTCTTGGATGAGGTATGTTATTTTAAAGTCCATGGACACAGTTAAACTTAACATTCTTTACACTATTAATGCAAATTCATTGGTATGTAATGAGTGCATGCTGGAATAGATTGATTTAACCTTTGCTGTCAAAAACTTAACATGATGGATCAAAACTGCTTAAATGCGGGTCACATACAAGCTGCATATATATGGCAGAAAGAGAATGGCTACAAATGCCAACACTGTGGTTCTGTGAACAGCCAGTAGGATCCTTACCATGTAATAATACCCAAGTCACACAGCAGTACAATCTGGAATGATGGTAATGAGATGATGCCCAATTCACAAAGGGACTGTCTGCTCAATAATAAAGAAGGTTCCAGTTTAGACTTAATTAACTTAAAAGCTAATTGGGAAAGGAGGTTGATTCTGTTCAGCTCCACGCTACTAAAAATGGCTATAATGCCCCACAGGAAATATCTAGTGGAGCTCTGTAAATAGAGGAACTCAGGCTTTAAAAAAACAGTCCACAGCATGTTAATGCGTAGTGACCACAAAATCCAGCTATGACTTCATTGTTCTTCCCTCCTAGGTGTGTACCACCAGATACACTGTGGTATAAAACCAAGACAGCATGCATCCCGTCATGATGGATGGAGTAGTTAACTATATTTACAGATATATTTTGTAAGGTCTCTTTTTAAACGTATATTTGCAATTGAAATTCACACAAACTTGAATATATATACTTTTAAATCTGACTATTTTTAAGCTTTAGACTCCATGACTATTGGTTTTATTTGCAGCACATTATGACATGCCCATGCCCTGCTGACAAGTATAGGTCCCATTTGGTCGTGCATTTTAATATGCTTAACTTTTCCATCTGTGAAATGGATATAATAAGCCTGATTCCTTTTGCACACTGCTTTCTATTTTATGATAAAAGTTGCTGAATTTATTATCTCAATAATAATTTCCAAGGTACCTGAAAACCCCAGGAGCAGTGATATTTTCAACTGTTATTCAACTGTTATTACTAGGCAGGTTTTGTCTCAGCAAACACTAGAGGTACGCGTACATGGAGAATACTTACGGCAGTAATCAGAGCTCCTCCATTCTATACAAATATTAAATTTGTTGCACATTGCCACATAGGCAGCTAGTGAGATGCATGGATTTTGAATGTACTTGGTGTCTTGAACCCATATATCACAGAATAGCTGAGGTGGAACCTAGGAAGGAAAAAATCAAAAATATTGTACCTTCGTAGAGACCCTGCTATGTAGCAAAAAGATTGACTTTTTAAAATATCAGCTACAAACAACTAAGGCAAAAGTTCTTGGTTCACAGGAAAAAGGGACCATCTGACTTTATTGGTCTACAGAGTATCTACTGGTATTTAAGGGAAGGTTTCCTGAACATGTTTAAATAAAAGAGAGAGAGAGAGATGTGAGAGATGTCCTTATACTCTTCAGTTTCATCTATTATAAATGCCAAGGCAAAAGCTAATATAATTTTTCTAACAGAAGACATAATTACTAACTGGACTTCATTCTTTCTTCCTATGTGCTTTTGTTTGGTTTTGACCTCCTCTTCATCAAACCCAACAATATGCAAAAGTTGAAATGGTAAATGAAGTCACAGGATCACAAATAAATGTTTTGTTTGCACAGTTTTCTACTTATGCTTACTTTAAGGGGTCTGCTCTACCCTCTCCTCACTGTAAGCTGGAATTCCTGCTCTCTACAGCCCTTGAGAATGCAGGCCTTTACATTATGCATTGTGATCTGGAATTTGTTAAATTACTGAACACTTAAATATGAAATAAGTCCTAAAATTATTTTACTTTGCTGTACATCCTATTGATTCAATTGAATTATCTGGGACTGATTTATAAATTAGATGCTATTACCAAAACTAACAGAGATATATTAGGAATTCTGAAATTGTCAGTTGCTTATTGCAACTCTCCTATCAATTTGCTGCACTCTTCAATTATTTTTATCTCGCAACCGAAGATACAAAAAAGTATATTCTCATTCAAAAAAGTATATATCTCATTCCATAAATGTGGTTACATGCAGTTCCACATTAATGAAACTATCAAGTATACAAAATTCTATCACAACAGCATCTCTCCCAAAATGTAAGCTTCCAAAATAGTTAACATACATAAGGGTGACAGCTGCTGAAGGTCTGGTTCAAAACCAGTCTTAAGCACTCTGAGCAGTCCATGACTGAGCAATTAGTTTCCTGGTGCCTGTCTTCTCCAACATACTTTAATGTGTCTGGCACTTGCCAGCTGTCTATAAAAGTCGATGGAGCATCACTTTTGCTTAACACTGTCCTGTTGGGTAGCATCAGGTCATTTTCCAAGCTTCTATCACAAAGACCTATGTATTACCAGAAAAAAAGAGCAGGTTAACACTGGACAGTTCATTGTCAAGTATGTTTGAAGTGGCATATTCAAACACGTAAATTGCATTTAAAAAAATTAAAGTAAATTAAAAAAGTACACGTTTTTTCTAAAAAATGTACACAACATGACAGTATCACAACCCACAACAGACATGCAAAGTTTTGTAGGATAAAGATATAGGAACTTCACACAAAGTGAAGTAAAGATGTATCTGTGAATTGCACATGCATGAAACAAGAACTATGACATCTAAATGTGCTGTTCAGAGCCCAGCAATGACATGCAAGCTTCACTGCTGAGTTGCACAAGCACTAAAGAAAAAAATACTTTTTTTTTTTAAAAAAAAAAAGGTTTAAAAAAAAAAAGGTTACAAAGCACCTCCATGTATAGCAACAAATGAAAACTGCAAATATTATCGGAAAAGGCAACTCCCATTAAATGTCAAGATGTCTATCTGATACTGTACTTCAAAAGTGTAACACCTTCTTTTACTTATGCTTCTGGGCAGTGTTGAACATCTTTTGGCTTAAGAGCTAACATAAAAGTGCAGCTTTTGGCACTTCCCGGTACATTTATACTACCACTCAGCAGGAAGAAAGCAATCTTTTATTTAGTTTCTTCACAGAATGCAGCATCACATCTTGTTTCTGTTTAAACTAAGGTAGCTGGCATTTTCAAAACACTGGGGAACAAAGGAAGCAACATAGAGCACATGGAGAGCAATTTGGTTAACACAGAACATCCAAGTATTACAACAGTCTCTGCTGGAAAGTCTTTTAAGAGCCAGCCAGTACAAAAGCAGAATGACAAATCAGTCGCCCATTCTTTCCTTCCTAATCACAATTTCTGATGTTTTTGTATCAGATTTCTAGAAAGCATTCTTCTGATGTTTCAAGAAACTTTCATAATAATTCTAAAGATATCTGTTCAGCAATTACTGGTGAATTTAACCCTTTTCTAGAAAATTGGTGTTTTAGTATTTTTCACTATGAGCAAGCCACTGAAAATAAGTGATATAGCAATAAGCATTCAAGAGTAAAACAGCTTTTGAAGCTGTAAATATTAATTGACCAAAAATGTTTCTGATTGAATATTCAGAGGTTGTGAGTTTATGCAACACAAACAGAAAGTACTGAGTTGACTTCTGAGAGCTCTGAAGGGACTGCTACCCTGTCTGACAACTTTTTCCAGTTTTCTTGTACATTGACAAGAAAACACAGCAAAACTAAGGTTTCACATTTGACTTGGCTGGACCTGGCTGCCCCTACAATGACATGCTTGCACTGTTTCACCAGTGTTGTTACAGAGATGTCCATAATCCCTTGTGACATCCCTCATCTCCCATACCAGCTCTTCACCACTTCCCACGTTTGCCTGATCCAGTCACTGTTAAAGGCACTGCTGTCTGATGCAGATACTTCCAAGGGATACTTGCTGCTACAAAACTGTAATGGTGCCTTCAGTTCCATGTTTTACCTGAAGCTGAGAAATTAGGATCTACTGGTACTGCAGATCAGCCTAAAGGCATTCTGAGAAAGCTCAAGAACAAGAAGCAAATAAACGCAGAAAGCATGATAGCTCAGTGTAGACTAATATACCCTGAAAAGGTGCAGGGCAACCTTAAAGTGGGTTCTGGTGAGTCACAACAGACAGCAATGTGCAGGCAGGTTTATACAGAGAATCCCAATCAGAGATGAATACCAGAAATACATAGCACATTCTCCAGAGAAGTTGTGCATGGAACACCAGCCACAGGGACATGTTGTCATCTTGCTAATAGACCGTGTAAACCAGGAATGTAACGTTCCTAATTCTCCCTATCACAATAATCAAACAGGTAAAGGCAAAAGAGACTTTCGAGTATAACTTCAATCAGGCCTACTAAAAAATATTATCTTTACTTTCTTATTTCTGTTTGATCTAATTACAATTAGCCGTACAGAGAAAGAATGATATTAAAAACAAAGGTCAGAGCCAATTACAGATAATAACCCAATTTCAAAATGGCAGTAAATTCAAACTCTCTTCCTTTGCAAGAAGCATTACTGTCCACAGGACTTGGAACTTGACTGAGCTATCACTGGTATTTGATACTGAGCTACAGGCATTTGCCCTTTCTGAAACTGGCAAGATTTCCACTGTAATTATGAACTCCATAACCCTGGTTTCCAGCTCCAAATTACAGCAGATAAATTTACAGATTCAGGTGTCAGAGTAAGGATATAGAACAACACAAAAACATGCTTGCAAAAACTATATCACTAGCAGCTTATTCAAGTTCATGTTTTTTTCAGAAAAGTAACTACATGAAACGATTGAGCAGACCTAACGGAGTGCACTATTGTGGTTATCTAACCCATTACTATTAAAAAATTCCCCCTGAACTATTTCCTCTAACAGATAAACTAAGATAGATTCTCTCAAGTTAACAGTTCCTGTGAATTCTGACCTTTAGAAACTGAAAATAGCACAGATCACTTCCTATCAGATGGAGAGCAAACACTAAATCTGTAAATGACTTTATTTGACATTACAGATTCATGTCTGACTTACTTATTTGGGTTTGATTACAGCAATTGTACTTGTGATTCAAACGGGCTACATTCAGAAGCAAAACTGTCAGTAAAAAGTGATTGCATTGATAGGTATTAAACGTTATTTCAACAACCGACCAACTTATTAATCATTTCATGTTAATAGATTTTTGTTTGTTTGTTTGTTTGTTTAATTTGCAGTGATCTGCAATAACTGTTTTAAACAAGATTCTACAAAAGATGGAATTAGGAAATTGTGGTTCCTTATCAAAGCATCTGAATATCTTTATTTCTAGCAGTACTCTATACTTACCACATAGTCCCAAAGCTTTTGGTTCTCTGGTAGTATTGAACTCTATGATCATCACACCTGTGTTGTGAAACCACTGAATTCTGATTTTTGTTGGGGTCTCAACAGCATACTTGAAGCCTGAATCCTCTACCTTGTATCCATATTTTCTAATAGTAGGCCAAGCAAATCTTGAATTTACTGTTATCTAAAATGTACACAGAGAAGAGTTTAAACGTCAGGCACCAAATGCTGTAGGTAGAAGAAGTAAAGTCAGATTTTCAACAGTTTAAGAATCTATCTCCTAACCAATTTAAAAAGAAGCTAGGCTCATCTTCACAAAGATATCTAAGCACTAAAGGGAAAAACAATCACTTTAACTGCCTTACTCTGTGACTTACCTCATTAACTGTCCCTTTATCACTGTTTGACTCTTTGAATTTAAAAGGAGTTTACTAAATTCCCAAGTCCTAACAATAGAATATATTACCTATTGTGTCTTATGCTAAACTTCCATATCCACATGAGAAGATAGCTGATGACTACAGAAATAAGATGCTATCTAGAAGGCAGAGAAAATTAAAACCTCAAAGTACTTACTTTTCTACTTAAACGATTGATAATAATTTGGTCTGATATATAGGTTAAATTCAACATTGCAAGGCACAGGGAAGTTGAACTTGAATTATTCTGTGGAGAAAGCATAATATATAAACCAGAGTGATAACGTGCAAAAGCTTTATACATTAGCTGTTCATTATTTTTAGATACCAGGACATTAAGGATTGTTTGTGTATATTTTTAAGACAGGAAAGCTGCAGCTGTTTGTACTTTAAAGTTTGGACTACAAAGTTCATCTGGATAGCATTCTTGCAAAATACACAAACAAAATATTATTGTGGTTAGGAACTGTGTTGTATCAAAAAAAAAAAGAAAAAGAAAGTACAGCAGAATAACTGTTTGGACATTGAAAAATAGGAATTACATATCTGAAGGTAAGCAAAAAGAGGACTGCGAATGATGAATTTATATGATCAATGAACAGTACAGAAGAAATGGATCAGAAACACATGCACACTTATAGAGCTACAAGGTGTTGAACAAAAAAGAAATAGCATTTAATATAACATAAAGCAAAAATACGAAAGTCAGAAACAGATCTGCTTTGTCATACCAATCATACTGAACTTGTAGAACTAACTTCGATAAGGTGTAACACTATTCATGACCAAACCTTGTGTGAATATTCATATGGATGTCAACATTACCTAGCTTTCACAGAAGAGTCTGGAGTTAAAAGAATTTTGTAAAGACATTTATTCCACACTCATGAGCACTTAACTCTTCATGACATAAAGCCAATCTCTACACTAGGCAAAATATTCTGTATTTGTTTCTTGTAGGGTTTTTCTCTTCCCTCTCTGAAACAGCAAATACTTGCCCCTGTCCAAGACCTAGAAATGTACAAGGTGGTCTAATTTTTTCTGACAATACTACATTCTTTTAGGGATCTCAAGATTGGTGTTTCCAGTGCAAATTTTTCTACGTGTAAATATATGAAAAGTGATACAATGAAATACTTTGCTAGGCTGTGCTAGCCTGCATTCCTTGAAACAAAATTAGGGTTGAATGAAACTTAATAAGGAATTCAAGTGTGTTAATCCTCACTCAGCAAGGCAGTGCCTGATGAAATGCCAAGTGGGCTAATGCAGCTTCAGAAAGTTCTTTCAAATTCTACATATCTTCTCTTTCACGCAGTAAAGTCAAATGAAGCTAGATACAAAAAAAATAGCACTCTGCAATGGTACTTTTTACATGCTGGTGGGAGTGACTAATAAATGAATGTCCATTTAATCTCTCACAACATTGCCTGTTTTACACATAAAATATGGATCTACCTCTCACCTTCCAGCTGTTTCAGAATAAACTATGCCCATACAATTCTTGCAAAGTATTGTAAAGTGCAAGTACAATTCATAGATATTGCATAGGATTGAATAATTAAACACAATTGCATGCAAATATTATAACCTGTTATTTAGAAAGACGTGCATTAGAGGAATATATATGTAACTCATTCCCAAGATACATCTTATTACCAGTACTGAACATCCTTTGTTAGCTGATAAACATTAGTTACCATTCTACAGTCAAGGATATGGATGCTTATAGTTTCATCTTGAGTTTGACTAACAATGTAGGATGCTTCTTTGAATAAAGCCAAATGATTTCCATCATAGGTTACAACGCTCAGATCAGAGAAAATTGTGCAACGACCTAAGAAAAATAAAAATAAAATAAATGTATTTTCTAACTTAATAATGTATTTTCGAATTTATGTTACTTTCTGTAAATACTACAAAATAGGAAGATAAAATATTGAGTTATATAAGATTAACTTCTTTGCTGTACAGTTTAACATATACAGCACATTTTCAGCTATATGTCATCACCTTTGCTTGCATCTCTGTAAAGGGACAGCAGAGTCAAATCCTTCATGTTCTAGTGGGACAATCTGCAGTCCTCTGCAATCAGTTACTTTCTTACAGTTCTTGCCAGCACATTTTTATAATTTTTACAAGCCCTAAATTAGCAAAAACATGGATGGCAGTGGATCATGCCAGATCCTTAGTTCCCCTTTAGTCTTGTTCCTGAGGGAGCTCTTGTTGCACATTCCCTTCTTTCCAGGCTTACTGCTAAAGTTTTTATGTTTCAAATGGTTTGAAGTTCTACTCTTAGTTATTTCGTATTCTAGATTGTAAGTGGAAATTTGCATTGCTTATCTCTGCATTCTTTCTTTGCCATTATGGATTAAATTTAATTTTCTTTAAGGTTTGGATACATCCTGCCTAATTCTATGTAATTGAAGGGAGTGACTACAGTACAGCTATGCTTCTAGAGTCCCCAGGCTGTTAACAGTGATGGTTAATGTACTCTAGGAGTCTTCTCATCCTGAAGTATATATACAATCAACCATAAAATCCACTGGCTATATTGACTATGTCTCCTCTGATTAGACAGAACACAGGTCTAAGTCAGGCAAGTCCACTGCAGATACCTAAAGCTGGATAAGATATTCATTTCACATTAAAGGAGTACTTTGATTTCATTTAATTGGGTGTAGAACTACATTTGCAAATCACATTTGACAACAAATAACCTGCACAATATGGATCTTCTTTTTCTACGCCATGGTTATAGAAGTGTTAGTTCTTAGCCTTCTTACATATGCGTTAAATTGTTACCTAAGTTCATTTGAAAAGTACTGCAAAATTAAAACTTACATGCACATTCCCACTTTGGGCAGCATTTGTCCCCATTCATTTGAGTAGCAAATCCTAAAACTCCACAGCTGGGTTGAGTTGCATTGTATGGGCAGTTCTGCGACTTATTAACTTGGATCAGCTGTCCATCCAAGCAAATGTATTTTATGCATTCATTCTCTGTGATTGGCTAAGGCATATTTAAAAGACATAGGTTACCATTCTTATCAAGCTAACATTACAATATCGCAGAGTATTTGCTCAAAAAGGGGCTCACATTCTTCAGGTACAGAATACTTATGGTGGAAGATTTAAGTGAAAACCATCTTTGAAAATCTGACCATTCTGAGGACAGTTTAAAATTCAGTCCTGTTGTAAAGGGCAGACCAGATTTTTTTTTTTTTTTTAACTTTAAAATAAAAGGAGTTGAGAATAAAAAGTATGGAAGAACAGAAGAAGGAAGAGTAGGATCTGTGGGAAGGAGGGCTACATGACAGAAAAATATTATTGAACAACATAAAGAACTATATTTGGCAAAAATATTCTTGTAACAATCATACTCAAAAAACTGAGGCCCAAAAGTGCATTATAGCACTTATGAAAACCATTATGCACAATTGAAGTTACCCAGACTTAAAGATATAACTGTGAAAATAACAGCTTGCCCTGTTTAATGCCTATATTTCATATCCTAAAGATCAAAACATGTCTCACAAATAATGATTTTATCAGTGTGTAAAAGTAAGCTAGATATATTCAAAACCAAACAGATAAATATGTATAATGTTACTCACTGTACAAGTCTGAAGAGTTGCTGTTGCTGTAGGCAACATAGAAGTTGATGTTGTGACTCCTGACATGGCTTCAGCTGTTGACAATCCATCAGAAAATGTTGTAGTCAAACCATAAAGTGGTTTGGTAGATAAATAGGCAAATGAGGAAACTGACGGAGCTGTTGTGACATTTGAATGGTCAGGTATCATTACTAGTGAACTCACAGAAGGTGTTTGTATCTCAGATGTTATTCCAAGTTTCGAAGTTTGTGTAGTACTGGCCAATGATGCAGCTATAGAAGAAGGTTTTGGTTCAGAGGATGAATGTACGGTGGACAGTACTGATACACTTACATTAGAAGGAACTGCCGTTATGTTTGTGAAATATGGAGAATAAAATGTCTGAGGTATTTCTGAGGTAATGGTAACACCTTGAGTATGGACAGGTTGCATTTCTGTCATTAATTCCAGCTCTACAGATTTTTCTGTATCAGGGGACATAGGCTCTTTTGCTTTTGAAGTAATAGAAAAATAGGTTGGCTTCACAGAGGTTGTGATGGATTCTGTTACAGCTTTTGCTTTGTCTGAGGTTGCTGATATAATAGTGATGTTTTGCTCTGTACTGCTCATCACTGAAGAGGCTGAAGCTGCAGCTGACGTATGGACCGCAGCTGAAAAGACTGTACTTGCTAGAGAAGTGGAACTGTAGGCAGTGGTTGAATGTGTGACTTGCTTTGGCAACACTGCAGTTTTCTCTGTAGCACTTTTACCCATTGATGTGGATGCTGTTGAAATCACAGGGGTGAAAAAGGCACCTACGGATGACTCACTGCCCATCATGATGGGAAATTCTGTTGTTTCTGGTAACAAATGTGAAGAGGTCAGCTTAAATTCTGGTGAAACTGTTGTTGTTTCAGGTGTTTGACTTGAAACAAGTGATTCAGTAACTGAGGACTGCCATGTGAATTTTACACCAGTATCTGCCTTCTGTGTGGAAAATGAAGGAAAGGCGTCTTTTTTAATGGTTGAAGAGGAAGTTGCAAGCACTTCTGGTGAAGAAGGGAGAATTCTGGTACCAAAAGTCAAGTCAGCTGTTTTTCTAGCTGGGACTGTAGACTGTAAAACAGAAGTTTTTGGCACATACAGCTGTGTAACTGAATCAGCTAAATGTAACTCTTTTTCAGTTTGTAAAATAACTTGTGTAGGACCTAATGAGGTACGTAACACACTTGAATGAATGCCTTTAGGTAGGAAGGTAGTTAAGGGGGATGGGGAAGTCAATTCTACCACAGCTTCAGTTGTGCTTAATAGAATTTGTGGCTGATCAGTGGGTTTTGCTAGAGTTTCTGCAGGATGCTGGTAAATTGGGGTAGTGCTTAGGCCTGTCAAGGAAGGCTTAGAAGTCTGATGAGCAAGTTTTGTATCTATTTCAGTCAAAAAATGCGGTATAGTCACAGCCTTTGTGCTCTGTGCTGGAAGTTTATCTCCTGAAGATGTTTGTTGAGGGAAGGAGGCCACTGAAGATGGAGTAAAGGATTTCTGAGCTGTAGAAGCAGTAGATTTTACTGTATCTGTTATACTTTCGACTGTAGACTTCAATGCTGTAGAAACTACTTTAGTTTCTACAGGGTATTTTGGTGTGGTTGTTACTTCCAGTATTATTTGTGTTAAAGAAGGTAAAGAAACTGATTTATCTGATAGATACTGAGAGGTGGAGAAAGTGTGAGACTTTGTTAATGGAAGTACAGCAGAAGTGGATAGAGCTGATTTTTCTTTGTCTGTCATTGCTTTGGTTGTTCTATGCTGAATGCTGAATTCAGAGGATGGAGAGAATGTAGCGTAAGTGGTATTTAAAATGGCTCTGCCTGGCAATTTGTCATATGATACTGTTATTGGACTTGAATGTTCTGCTATAGTGGATAAAGTAGAGGAAGTCAGGAGTGAGGAGGTCTTTTCTGTTCCTAACATAGATTTTGTTATAGTTGTTCTTGGATATAAAGAGATGGGTTCATGGGATGTACGTAGTGGACTGAGAGCTGTCAGTGATGCTTCTTTTCCGTATGTGGGTAGTGAAGGAAGAGAAAGATTTAAAGTGATTAGAGAGCTTGATGGTGAAGAAGGGAAAGCAGATGGCTTTCTAGTGGAGATGCTAGCGATTCTTTCTGCTTCTGATTCTTCAGGCTGTGTGGTTAACAATGTGGTTTCGGTTGCACTAAGGAGAGTACATGGAGATCCAGTGAAGGACGTTGTTTCATCTGACTCTCTTTTTGTAGCTATGAAAGGAACTGTAGTGGTTTCTTTTGATGAGATAAAGGTTTTCTTTGCTGACGTGGTAACATTACCTGAATATGCTGAAGTGCTTGTCTTCACTGTACTTAAAACCAAAGGTGATGTGTATTCAGTAAATGTTTTTCCAGAAAACAAAGTTGATTTTGCTACTAATTCAAAAGGCGATGTTATTTTGGATGTTACCTCAATAGACAAAGGTGTCACTCTGGTAGTCTCAGGCAAAGCAGGATATTTAGTGTACAGTGTAGTCAAGTGCTCTGTTATGTTTAGAACTATGTGTGAGGGATACCCTGTTGTTGACACAGTTTTAAATGTTTTTTTTAATTCACCTAAAGCTGGAGAAGCGGGAGTAGGAACAGACACTGAAGGTCCTTTTGTAGAAAGAGTGGTGGATTTTTCAGTTTTAGAACTAGGATGCAGTGAATATGGAGGCAAATAGGAACTAGATGTATGCTCCACACAAGATGCTGTTTTGAGAGTTTCCTTTCCATGAGTTGTAAATGGTAACAAAGTTGTTTCTAATGATTTCTCTGGGGTTTGCAGAGTTGTTGTCTTTGGACCTAGGGTTGTAGTGAAAAGTACCCCCACAGTATCTGTCAGGTGATGAACCATTTCAATAGGAGGTTCTGTAATTGTCTTTCCTAATGAAACAGGCAGTGTGGATGTTGGCAAAAATACAGTCTTTGCACTTTGTTCTGTTGAAGCATGTGCTGCTTTGGTTGTTTCTGAAGACGCTGGTTTTAGCAAAGACAGAGTAGTGATCACAGGAGAAAATGATGTTACTGTAACTTTACCTACTGTGGTAGAAGACTGTCCTATACTTACTTCTGTCCTTTCTGAAGTTCCTGTTAGGTTCACTGGTGATGTATAGGAAGGCAGAACCAGAAGAGGTAATGTGGAATATCGGGGCTGATGTGCAGTAGTTTTTTCTGTTCTTGATTCAAATGAAGGAAGTGTAAATGTTGTCAGCCCTTCTGTTTTTACTTGTGCTTCTTTTGTGGGAAGTGTCCTCGTGGCTATTTCTGATATTTCCATTATTTTAGTTTTGACTGGCAATTCTGTTGTTCTAAGTGTAACTGGTGTCCCAGTAAAAATAAAAGTAGAAATTGGTTTGCCTTCTGATCCTGTGCTTCTAGTCACTGCATGTGTAGCAGTTACTGTGTAGGGTTCTGTAGCCCTCAATAGTTTAGTGGAACCACTGCTGATCACTTGTATCTTTGTGGAGGTTTCTGAAGTGACAACAAGAGAAGACAAGCTTACATTAGATTTTGCTGTCGCAGACATTCCTGTAGTTCTTCTCCCAAATGATGTCATTTCTGCTGTCTGTGGAGAAATATATGATGATAAAGTTATGTCTGGAAGCGTTGTATTAGTTGTTACAGCTGAAAATTTAGTTTTCCCTGCAGTTGCAGTGAATTTCAATTTTGAAGCAAGTGTTGTTTCTATGTCCTTTGTTTCAGGTACAGGAAATGAAGTTACCACTTCACTGATCACTGCCGAAGTTGTACTTGATGTTACGTGTGAAACTGCTGGTGTTTGAATGATGGGTGGCAAGGGTGGACTATCATCTGCAGGTTCAATGCCTGAAATAAGACACAAATAAATGACGGTCTGATATTTATAAATAAATTACAGACATAAAGCTAGTGGAGCTAGAAGGAGTTTACATTAACTCATTTAGCTCTGATTTTTTCACTTGCCTTTAAACTTCTAAACATCATAAAATTCAAAAATAAGTTAATTCAATCATTTGCTCCACATCTAATAATACTGAAATGTTTTATGAAGAAAGAACATTTTTCTTATTTTAAAAGTACTCCAGTTTTTTCTAAACTAAAATAGATGTTCATTGAAAACTCAAACTTTGTATAATTAAGGTCATAATTACACAAATTTAAACACCCGTATTTGAAAAAGTGACAAAAACATAACCTCAGACATTAATAAGCTAAATATCATACATAATATACATAATTTTTCAAACATACAGTCCTCAAAATACACGCATCTTTGAGTGATTTCATCCAGCAACATATTGAGAGGACACGCAGGGATGCATCCTTCCACTCTAGAAGAAAAACAATCATTATTAACTAGTTGAAGAGTATCGTCAACTATCAAGCATTTAATTTTATGCAAACACTATTAATTTATAAAGTAGTTTTGGGTAGAGAGCCTTGTTATCTTATCTAAATCTCATCATCTCAGTGTACTCCTTCAAAACATCATTACTATGGCCTACATTCTCACACAGACCTAAGCTAAAGCATGAAATCAGTGATACTCAGCCTGAATGTTCACAGGTTCAATGGTAACTGTTATCACCTAAGAAATGCCAAAGCTTTTTTGCACACCCAAATCTACATGCCACTTTTGCAAAACTTAGTACAACTTAGTACAACAGAAAATAAAAATGCAAGGACAGATATGGTTGCTGAAATGCCATAATTGAGTGTGGTGAGGCACTGGAACAGGTTGCTCAGGGAAGTTGTGAAACACAACCGGCCCTGGAGGTTTTCAAGGCTAGGTTGTTTGGGGCTTTGGGCAACCTGATCTAGTGCAAGGCATCCCTGCCCATAGCAAGGGGGTTGGAACTAGATGATCTTTAAGGCTCCTTCCAACCAAACCATTCAATGACTCTATGATAATGAAAACACAGGGGTACAACTATCTGAAACAACGTTAACAGCACTCCCTTTTACTAATACACTGTAATACCCTCCAGCATGAAAGTTACAAATATACTTGTAATTCCAAACTCTGGCAATACTCATCTAACAACTGCTGTCTAGAGACGTCACTTTCATGCAGCTGCCACAGCAATTTTTATTTCACTTCTTTTCTCCTTCACTCATCTCCTTCTACACGAACACAGATCTGCTGTACTAAGCCTACGTCTGGTCACTCATATGCTTATTATGCTGTGTATTACACAAATTACATAATTTTCCATTTGCAGAAACTTACTTTGGTACTGCCTGACAGTTTTTTCCCAAAGGATCCCTGCATGTTTTGAAACAAGGACTTGCACAGGCATCATAATGCCATTCACATGCAGAACGTGATAGATATTTGTATTCGGCATCTGAAAAACAACCAAGATCTGTTAATCTCATATATTTCTACAAACACACACACATATATATCACTAAGAAGCACAGCTAGTTCACTGCAGCTCTAAAACTTCTACTGTTTCTACCCGTATTCCCTACAAATAAAATTGTTAATATTTTTTGACTGTTTAGGTCTTTGTGAAACATAGAGAAACAGTATATTGCAGAATACTGGCTCTGCAACCTGTTTTGCTCTTTGCAGTATAAAAACATGCCATGTTTACTGCATTTACAATCACTTGAAAATAAAGCCAGGTAAGTCAGAGCTGTTGTTTTAAAAAGCTTTTGAAAACCATAACAACAATGAATCTTGTGGTTATTCAATTAAAGTGCAAAAATAGGATAAAGATTCAGTACAATTATTGCTGTTATGATCAAAAGAAAAAGCACCAGCTGGATACACTGATATAATTTATAACACAATGTATCATAACTATGGTTTGCCTGGTGTTAAAATTAGCTGAGATAGGTGTACTAACTTGTATGATGCAATTGCATTTTGAAAGCTAAAATGAACACAAATAACCAAATCTGATTATTAATCTGGTATTAGGCCAATTTAGTCTCTTTACGACAATGCATCTTAACAGTTGATCTTCTCAGAAGCACTTTAAGATAGGCATTCCAAGAAAATAATTGAAACCTAAATCATTTTGAACCTGAAATTCTAACTGGTGATCAAAGCAACTGATCATATTTTGACTTGGAAATTTTAACTGAAAAATATATATTTCAGCAAACAAAATGCTACCAAAAAATAAAACACGCTATGGCAAACTGAAACACAACAAAACCAACCAGCCAACCCACCCACCCACCCAGCCAACTTGCCTTCAGAACATCCATGCAGATAATGTTTATTGAAATGCTTCAAATCTGGATAATTGAAACCCAAAGTACAAATACAGATAAAGGAAGAGTTATACTTCAAAGTGAAAATAAACATAAGTAAGGATCAGCTATACAATGATTATTAAATTATGCAATAACTTTACAGAATGAATGTAAAGATGACAAATCAATGGACTCAATCATAGACTGAATATAAAACATCGGAGAAACAAAGTTTCAGCAAATATGGGTGCCATACATGGGGGCATATACTTGCATGTTCAAATGCATTACATGCTTTCCTTTTCACTGTATCTCTGTCCCATCTACCTGCGGAATGTTTTCCCATATCAATACTGGATGTACTCCAGTGGCTCTTCGAAGTCTGTGATTTGTGCAATCCATTTGGATTTTGGTACCTGAACTACAACAGCCCCACCTCAGCTCCTTCCTGTAGCAGCCAGGGTAGGGCATTGGCACTTCCCTTACATCTATACCTAGAGAAAAACACCACCATGACATATTTGTCCCCTCTAGACTGCTAAACGTGGTCTGAAACCTATGTGGTTCAGAGCCTGTGAACACTAGCTGCACTTGAACAATGTTTATATTAATGACCAGAAAGAGAATGCTTACTGCTTAGGAAGACTTTCAGTTTTGGGTCCTTGTAAATCTTTTGGCTTTTAAGTTTTGCTCATCTTTACTGATACAGAGACTAGTTCTTTTACACCTTCCTGGTGACACTCATCTTTCCCGGAAGATCCTATGAAAACATTTTTCCTGCAATTTAGCAGCATCTGCACTTACGGGTAGTTACTCCTCTGCAATTATTAACCATAAATGTCTTCCTTTTTAGTACAAATAATTCTCTTAAATCAAAGGTATAAATCAAACTCAGACACCCACACCCTTATTAGAGTAAGAGTGTGTATGTTGCCATCTAGTGTTTTAACACTTTTAACAAGGTTGTCCTACCCAGGGACATGGTGCTGCTTTCAAAAACATGACTCTTAATGACAATAACAAATGTATTTACAAAGTTACTGTCCTATACAGAACTAAGAACACTTCCCTGAATTAATCTGTGAACCCTTCTTGTGAAACTAACTTAAATTATATAAATCTAATGGAGGAAAGGAATTATTTCCATATATTTTGGAATGTATGAATGACTGATGCATGGGGTTTTGCGTTCACTGTCAGGTCAGAGTAAAAAGGTTTAAGGACAAATGTATATATGACAAAAAGAACGTATCTGAGACCTACTGGAAGAAGCAATCACTACCCATAGTAACAACCAGCTATCACACTATATTCTAGCACAGTCTAGGAAATCTCATTCATCAGACTACCTTAGACTAGGTACGGAGACAGATCCGTAACTTTTAACTCACCAGTAATCATAACAGAAGTTTCAAACACAGTAAAGGCACAAGCTTGGTAGAACACATCTGACAACCTGATGAAGAATGCCAGTTTCTCAATTTATCAGAACAATGATCTTGAATTAACACTTGCAACTGCTGGGCTTAACACCTTTTCTCTCATCCTTCATATGAACTTCATCTTTTATGAAGTGATTGTCCCATTTCCCTCAAGCATTCCTAGAGATTACATTCAAAGAGTTTGCAGGTGTTGCATGCCTTGATAGGAAATAGCAGGGAACTTGTATATAAAGGCATATAGCATTTGCTGAGTGCGTCAAGAACATTGCTTTCCATAAGGAACTAACAAAATCATGCTTTTCTGCAAAATTTCTCCCTGATTCTGCAGAACAAAGGACAGACAATAGATGAATTCATGAACCTTGTCATAAAAGAGGTTTTCAAAGGAGAGCTGTAGAACCAATGGGCGCTTAATTTTCTAGTCAATGGATATAAAGGTACTCAACATGCCATACAAAGCTCTATTAGTTTTTTGTAGTGTGTAAATTGCATAAAAGAACAGACCAGATCACCACAGCAAGAGCTGAATATATTCCATGAATTGGTTTCCAGTATCTCCAAAGTTTTCAGTACATCTCAAGTAAACCCATCAGATAAAGTGAAATACATGCCTTATGAATTATGGGAAAATGCCTCTACATCATTAGACAATTTTCAGCTTATATTAATTTATTTTTTTTCATCATATTTTAACCTTTCACTATTGACAACATCACTTCTGGAATGCCTGTGCAGCTTAAGGACCTAGCTGATCAACTGTGCTAGCCACCATGAAAAACACACAGCAAGACGCAGTTCCTGCTTACAAAGTTTATGCTAAATAGAGATAAGGCAGAAAATGAACATGAGATGAAACAGGCAGTCTTGTTCTGAACTACAATGAATTCAAGACTAAGCCAAGAGAATAATAAAGTATCCCTAAACCAAGGTAACATAATAGATATTTTTGCCTCTTTTCACTACCTTTGTATATAAACTATGACCCTAATACTTACAGTCACTGGGGTAAAAGGAAAAGTAGCAACAATAGCCTCTAAAGCCATTTAAAAATGCCTCTTCCTAAACTGAGGGTAATACTCCTTTCACTCTCTGTATTGATTTTAGATGCCAGACAGAACTAGAGTACTGCTCTTCCCATCACAGAAAATACCATTGCTCAGAAACTGGATTTCACCAGTGCAGGGCATGAATGCTTTATACTACTCAGGAGGCTAATCAGCCACCTCCACTACAAGTTTCCCATTTTTTTAATACTCAAATTCCCCCAACCAGCAAGCAGTAACACGAGCTTACTGTACTCTGTGCAACAGTACTGTTCACTCACAACAAAGGAATGATACACAGTTTACAGACAACGAGTCAAGATTCTTGTATCAGGTGTGATTTCCTCAAAAAGATTTGCTATGGCATTTGAAAATATCCATGTACCTCCTGGTGAAGTCTCTCAGCATTTGTCTTCTATTTAGTGACAGAGCAAATCCTTAACAAAATGATGAAGTATGCCCTGGATGGCAGTCGTTCCAGTCAACATGCCAGCTGAGCTTACATTTATAGAATCACAGAATCACAGCATGATTTGGGTTGGAAGGGACCTTAAAGCTCACCCAGTTCCAACCCCCTGCCATGGACAGGGACACCTCCCACCAGACCAGGCTGCCCAAAGCCCCATCCAGCCTGGCCTTGAATACCTCCAGGATGGGGCATCCAGAGCTTCTCTGGGCAACCTGTTCCAGTGCCTCAGCACCCTGAGTAAAAAATTCTAAAATTCTAAATTCTAATCTAAACCCACCTTCTTTTAGTTTAAAACCATTCTTCTTGTCCTCTTATTCCCTGACAAAGAGTGCCTCCCCAGCTTCCCTGTAGGCCCCCTATAAGGTCTCACCAGAGCCTTTTCTTCTCCAGGCTGAACAACAACAACTCCCTCAGCCTGTCTTCATAGAAGAGGTGCTCCAGTGATCTGATTGATCATCATTGTGGCCTTCCTCTGGACATGTTCTCTTACTTCCACATCCTTCTTGTGCTGGGGACCCCAGAACTGAAGGCAGGGCTCCAAGTGGGGTCTCACAAGAGCCGAGCAGAGGGGGAGAATCCCCTCTCTTGCTCTGCTGGCGACGCTTTTGGTGCTGGCTCATGTCATCATTTTTTTTATCATCAATTTATTCTCATCATTTGTTACTCTCATTTATTATTCTAATAATTTATTTAATGGCTTTAAACTAAAAAAGGGTAGATTTAGACTGGATATTCAGAAGAAATTCTTTATTCTGAGGGTGCTGAGGCAGTGGAACAGGTTGCCAGAGAAGCTGTGGATGCCCCATCCCTGGAAGTGTTCAAGGCCAGATTGGAGGGGGCTTTGAGCAACCATTTTTGGTCTAGTGGGATATGTCCCTGCCTACGGCAGGCTGGTTGGAATTAGGTGATCTTTAAAGTCCCTTCCAAACCAAAACATTCTATGATCCTATTTTACCTAACAGGACCTGAGCATATAAATTGTTATGGTACTGTAGAAAGCTTTTGTATGAATGTGCCTATACACTTTGCCAACCCCATATGTATTTCTCTCACATGCTTGGACTTCAGAGAAGCATTTATGGTCTTCATTCTCTGTGGCTTTCAGATTTAATTCTGTGGTAATAAGAACAGTTAGTACTGTAGTAGAACTACTACTGTAATCCAATGAAGAATTTTAATTTTATTTTTTACCACTGACAGATTGTGGTGTTCTGTTGAGTCACAATTACCTTTCTTAGTACCTTGGCCACTTTGTGTGTGTGTGTGTGTGTATTGACAATACCTACTGGTCACAAGTCCATCCCGCCATTTTTTATATTGATTTCTACCCCACAAGAACAACATTTCCCATTGTCAGAATAATTTCTTGCTATGTTCAAATAAAATCTATTTACTTGAAAAAAAAAAAATTAATTGTACTGACTTCAATAGAAGGTTGTATTTAAAATAAAGGTTTTTAAAACTATGAAAAAAATAAAAGTATTTAAACATTCCTTCTCATCTTGTACCTTTTTATTTTGTTACTTTTCCCAAAGATTTCAAACAATTTAGAAGGAAGAAAAAAATTCTTTAGAATTCACTCTATTTATAACAGCAGCAAAACTCTGCTTAGTAACTCAGATTGCCTGTCTCCTCAGTTACAAGTTTAGTAACATGAAATACTATCTACCCACTTAACACATACAAACTACCAACAAACTCTGCCCATGACTTTCAAGTTTCTGCAATGAGAAATGTAAGCAAGTATCACTGAAAAGAATGAACTTTGTGCCTAGCCAAAACATCACTGAAAACAAAATATAATTATCTACCTTTCAAATACTTCAGCTTTAGTTTACTATTATGCTGGTGGATGAATATAATCCTGTTAACGTAACTATCTAATCTCCTCCTATTTATTCACTCAAAAGCAGGAGGTCAAACATTTGTCTTTGTGGTATAAATGGGAAAGATGTTATAATTCTCCAGGAACCTCAGTTTAATTCCAAGAGCTACTCAGCAGATGTGTTTAGGGACATACCCGGAATTTGCAGGTAGAACAGCAGGTGCTCAGCATTATCCAGTCCCAAGCCCTAGGTCATGATCTTTGGGACTGGCAAAGCATACAAGCTCAAATTAAACTTAAGAGCAATTCAGCATAAGTAAAACAGGGCATTTAAAAAAAAAAAAAAAGAATTTTATTGATGGAAATGGGTATGAGTAAACTGAAGGTAACTAGTCAACTATATCATGTACAAATCTGACTAAAGACGTAAGAGACTTTTGTAAAAAAAAAAATTAAAGAATTTAATTTTCAGTTTTGTACCATGTTTCTGTACCATATTATATCTGTATAAGATACATACACTGAAAACAAGCAAAATGCCCTGTATCAAACATTGATAAATACCTCTGTGTGCAGTGTGCATATATCTACTGCATCTTGATATGTTAATTTTATCTGAAAATTCTGAGACAGCCCTTACACTTAGAGCAAGTTAGTTTTTTAAGCACATAGCTAACCTTATTAAGAACTTCACCACATGATTTACATAGTGCAAGTTACTTACATTTTTATAGTATATACAATATTAACCCACAGTGATATTAAAAGAGTAACACATCTTATAATAATTCTGTGAATGGTAAAGGCAACCAGCTTCAGAACATGATTTAAAAAAAAAAAAGTAAGGAAACTGTAGCTATATCCATAAAAAGATCAATTCCTTACTTCCTCTAATTTCTCAATGATATCAAATGTGAATTTGAAACTTGACATCTCTGTCTCTATTGTTCTGGTCAGACTAAGTGTATTCTTTCAACTGAATGCATAACAAAGCAACCTACTGGCAGTAAAAATTCCTGCAAAGAATGTAAAATCTATTTTCTTGTGACTATAAATATTTCCTTGTTACTATACATACTCTAGATACTCAAATTCAGTTATCAACTCAAACCCCACAATGTTTGTGGGAACAGGAGAGCAAACAAATCTAACTATAATGAAACAACTCAATTTAAAAACTGAGGTGACTATTCATGGAAATACTTCACAGTATTAGCCCATCCTATCTGTGTAATTTATAGTCAACGTATTTGAATGTGACAATATTTATTGCTATGAAACTGGAAAAAGTGACTCGTCAGCTGACTTTAAACAACCACGTATCTATTGCTGTGGTGATCAGGTCATTTAAAATTCTTCCTTTTGAATGTGCGTCACAGAGCATGAAGAAGTCTCATGAGGAACTTTCTGGCCAAGGGGATTTACTGGGCCTATTATTCTGCTCCCGATATTTATCCTCTGATTCCGCAGGAATAGCTGCTCCCAGTTCAAGAGTTTCTGATCTAATATGCAAAGCATTTACAACAGTCAGCAGGAAATCCAATATGCTTTTGCCTGTGCTCTCTGGAGCTGGTGTAACTTTTCCATTAACTTAAACAAATGCTGCTGTATTTTTAGACCGTGTAATTACCCTACATCAGCAGGCTGGGCCTTGTGAAACTACACTGGAGAAAGATTCGAGCCCTGTGTTTCTCTGCTTATAAAACTCTGAAACCCAAGCCCTCGGATGTGGTGATTAATGAAATGCCTCTAGATAATTTGATCTGATCCCACTTGCTGAGGTAAATTGTTTTAGTTTTCCATTGGCATAGATAGGATTTTTTGGTATAATGACTGGAAGGTAAAGACTTCACACTTGAAAAGACATACCACCCTGTGTTAATGGATGACCACTGAGAATTGGAACATGTTTTAACCTTCTTCATTCCTTCCTCAAAGATAAAAGACTAAGGAGATATTTTTGTTATGTCCAAAAAAAGGTCTTTGCCTGAAATACTGTATGAACGCCCTGGTAACAGCATTAGCTCTGTAATTCTGCTGTTCAAAAACCTCAACAGCTCTGCAATTACAAGCATTTGTCAAGAGGCAACAGGCATTTGGCAATGACAAAATCTGTCATTTTTTCTGAAGTTGGAGTGTGCCAGTCAACAGCTGCATTAGGCTGTCATCATAATGCACCACAAAACATCAGCAGATTCACAATGCTACCATTAACACTTTAATTCAATGTTTTGATAACAAGAAGCTCCACGAGGCATACAGTTGGCCTCTTCTGTCACAGAAGTCAACGCCTGCTTCAGATTTGACTATGCCAAGAGATTCAAAATGGTCACTATAAAACATGGCCAGGCCATGCTTCGTCTGTTACAACATCACGTTTTCTTTTTTTACTTGTAAAACAAAATTTTGGTTTCAGAGAATGAAGAACTGGTTTATGAAAATTGTGTTATCAAGAATACCTATTAAAACACTTTTGCTACACCAATAAATGAGTTACCAATATATTTAAAGTTACAGCACAGTACAAAGCGTTAGAACATAAAAATAATAAACACTTATAGTGATCTGGGAATTTTATGTACTGCACAAAGGCCAGTAGGTTTCAGCAATCAGTAGTTGTCACTGAGGTTCACAATAAAGTCACATAGATGCATTAGAAGTATCTGATATATCAAGACAAACTGATAATACAATAAAGCATTAAATAAATCATTAACTAATACAGCAAATGATAGTTTCATGAACAATCTTCTTTCTTTTATTTTACAGTCCAGTATAACTTCTTGTATCTCATTCCTGATCTGTAAGGCCATCTTCATTTCAGCACATGGCTCTCGAGTTTGAGAGTATGTGAAAAGAGTTATTTCCTGTTATTTGTTTCTGTTACTAATGTAAATGAGACAGAGTTTGATTAATTATGGACTTTTTAATGCATGGTGTTTGTCACCAGTCCTTATGGCAGCAGATTCTACATCCTACAGTGCCCTAAGAATGTTGCCAACATTTATGTTCCTTACATCTCTGCGGAATGTGACTACTGTTAGGGAACAGGAATCTCTCAAGAAGGTAGAAACAGCCTCACAGCAGTCTACATTGCATATTCAGAAGCTGCAACTGTCCAAGAAACTTTAGAGAAACAGACATCTGGATCCCCAAGAACAGGCATCTATCACCACTTACATGGCACCTGAAACACTAAGGGATAACATCACAGAAGGCACAGCCTCTGTGAGTGGGTACATGAATAAGGTCAAGGTGTTTTTCAGGTGAAACAAGGTTTGAGAGGTGTAATCTATAAGCATGTCCTTAGCACTGGATAGCATGATTTATAAGGCCACAAAGCTTACAATGAGAATGCACTGTACAGAAAACACAGTCAGAAGGAAGGGAAGAGAAAACATCATCTATAGACCTTAACTTATAGACACACATTCAGTTTTTTTTTCTATTCCCTTTGTGAATCCATTATTCATCAGCACGAATTTTCTATTCCTTAAGAATTTCCTCACAACCCACAAAGCAAGTATTGCACAGAAACTTTGCTATAGTCTATGCATTTCCAAAACCAGTTGGCAAATACAGTGAAGTTGTGTGGGTATTTAATGGCTTGTGACAAGAAAACAGAATCTCTTCCTTACTACAAAGCTCAAAGAAGATTTTGAGCCTGTCACAAACAAATTATCCACAGCTTCCAGTGATGCTGGGGAGAAGTAAGAAATGTAGTCACCTCTGAAAATATCAGTACCAGTTAGCTTACATTTCCATGGGAAACAAACTGATGTTCATAAAATACAACTTTAATTACCTACCTACTAGTTTAAAAAGGATTGACAGTCTGAATTCCTCTGAATGATGGTACTTCAGAAGCTCAACTGAAGATGCAGAAATGTGGATGAAGTATCCTGGTTTTGCAAATGATTCAAAGGAACTGTAACCAGAAAGCCATGTATTCTTGTGAATAACAAATGTCGATTTGTTGTGAAACTCTTCGCTTTTTTCCCATTTAGAAAGAACGAGGGTATTGTTGGAGGACAACTGAAGAAAATAATTAGGTCTCTCAGCTGTTTCAAATGAAACCAAGTTGGAATCTGAAAAAGAGACACAGAACTCATTTAAATGCCATAATATACTAAAGTCACTCTGATGTAACATACTGCTATCAGTAGCATGGGCGATGAAAACTGGCAATGGCCTTACAAGTGAAAATGCCCTGAATCTTTTAAGAAAATATAATTATATATGGATTTTAAAGTCCTAGATTCTGATGAACACTTGGTTTTCCAAATACACTACACATTAAAACAGGATTACAAGCAGATTAGGACATTTGCCTACACCAGGACAAAGGAATATAGCCCAGCAGTCAATTAGAACTTCAGTTTACAGCCTTTGCTAACCATTTATTTAATAAAAATGTAAACTTCACCTAATTAGCTTTGCAAGTTATGCTTGCTATCAGGAACTCATAGCTCAAGAGCTCAGCTTTTCATTAAAAATAAATTACAAAAACGTATTTTGCATTCAGCTTACAGATTCATGTATTCATTTCTAAGCAGTCAGCTCTCCAGCCCTTCCCCCAAGAAGGTTTACAGCAAAGCCTGTTTTTTGGCAAATGTATCCACATGATACCTTACCCTTAAAACAGTACTGCTGATTTCAAGCAAGCCCCTGTACGATCAATTGCAGAGAGGCAGATTTTGAGCCTGTTATAGGCATCTGTTTCTTACAAAATTACTTCGTTCTGTTTTGCTGTAAACTCTTCTATTCTGTTGAAAAAAGCCATTAAACTACTGTAAAATCAACTAACCCTCCAGACCTGGATAGCATTTCTTGGAAAAAAAAAAAAACGCACAGAAAACAAATGATCTCTATTAAACAGATACTCTACCAGGTTCTTTTATAACATGTACAGAAGATCGGCTTGGTTTTTGAGCATAAAAATTTTGACTTATTTGAAAAACATAGTTGCACTTGTATCTTTTTAATAATTGCCCGTAGCAAGTAGCTATTTGTTAAGCAATGACAGACTCTCAGTATGATTTATAATACCTGCCATACAGCCAATCAGTTTCAAGATCCAAAATTTTCAGTGTCTATGATTTGTCTGAAACTGATGAAACATATCCATTTTTCTGAGGTAGTGAAGAACCAACAGCAAAGATACATAAATGAAGACATGGATATGAAAAATACAGCATTGATTTTACAAACTCCTCCATGGCCAAATGATGAAACACCATTCTCTTAAATTGAACTATAAGGTACAAATTCCACTTGCCAGGTTCAATTTTAAGACAAAGATTTTATACAGGACTAGAACAGTACGACTGACCTTCCCTTTCCAAACCTAAAATGAATGCAACGTACAAGTCTCAAAACTATGACTAATAAAAGCAATCTGGCCCTGGATATTCCGTTACAGGAGTTCTTGTGTCAGTTCTATAGACAACAGTTACATGCTTCTCAGTTTTTCAACTAACCCCTACCCCTTTTTTTTTTTTTTTTGATTACACAAAGACAGCCACCTTCAGGCTGTCCAAAGACATGATCAGTAGACTATAAGCAGTAAAATTATATTGAGGCTTCAGTACTCTGTGGGCAGTAAAGTTGGGTATGCAGACAGCTATAGCATTTAATCAATGTCACAAAGTGCTGAATATATTCTTGTAAGTCTTCTCGACCTGTCTAAAGGTGTGCAAGACTTATTTTGTCTGCTGAATAAACAACAGATGCTTTCACTGGGAAACTTAATTCAGGACAGGAAGACACATTCACAGCACACACCTTCAGCTCAAGTTGGAGCCAATGGCCGTCTCTGTACAAGACATTAAGTGATGGTGGCAGACTGAGTGAATTAGAGAATACTTTTCATATATCACCTCTTTCCCATTCTTTTCCATGTCCCAGTTCTGCCTGGGGAAAGGTGGAAGGAGCAACATGTATCTGAAGCACTGGGCTACAATACTGGTTTGGGGTTTTCTGAAGGTTGGGGTTAGGGAAGGATTGTTAGTTTTTCAACTAAAAGTATCTGTTTCTAAAGCTAACATTATGTAATTAACACCAGCCAAATCAAAACTTTGGCAGACAACATTAAGGTGCAGAATCAGCTGACATGAAGAGAAAAGATTTTTTGACCCAGGCCTGTAATTAGACATAGGCTAGTATTCAAGGAGAGAATGTGCTCTGCCTTACTTAAGCCTCTACATTACAGGGACTTTACCGTGTGATTTGGGTTTATAAAGTCCTGAGGTAAGCATAAAGCTCACTGCATGTCCATCTTCTTGTCTCACAGGGAAAACAAAACCATCCACCAGTTTCACTGCCAGTACAAATTTCCCACCCAAGTAGCTGACCAGTTTGTATGGGCCCTTTCCCAGAGCTGTGGAGAAAAAAAAAGCCAGAATTACCTTTCATGCCAAATATCACACATGCTTGAGTTCTACATAACAATATAGCACATGAAGAGAAATATATCTCTCTACTCTGAAAACTCTAGGTGCTATATGCTAAACTGTAATGACAACCAAAAAAAAGTCACACTCTTTTAGAAAATACCCGTTCTCAAAACTATCCAAATTACCTAGACTCAGGACTGAAGAGTTGATTCAAGTCTCAAGACTTGAAGACTCAAGACTTCAAGACTCCAAACTTGAGACCTGAAGACTCAAGACTTCTCAAGATTCACCATTAGCTTCTCCTTTTTCTCCTTCTCCTCTACTTCACTAAGTTAACTGAGTCATCCGTTAATTGATTTAGAAGTAAACAGTGTTCTACAGACCATCCTGTGATGTAAATTGTTTACTTGTATGTCTCTACCAATTCTTAATATTATATAAAACCAATTTTATTAGTGTCCACAGTGTGAGGCATTTTGCAGGAAATAGTTTGTTGCCGTCAAATATCAAAGAACTCCTTGAACAAAAAGCTTGACATGAGTCAGCAGTGCGTACTTGCAGCCCAGAAGGCCAACTGCAGCCTGGGCTGCATCAAAAGAGGAGTGACCAGCAGGTCAAGGGAAGTGTTTGTCCCCTCTACTCTGCCCTTGTGAGACCCCACTTGGAGTGCTACATCCAGGTCTGGGGCCCCCAGCACAGGAAGAATGTGGAGCTCTTGGAACGGGTCCAGAGGAGGGTCACTAAAATGATGGCTGGAGCACCTCTCCTATGAAGAAAGGCTGGGAGAATTGGGGCTGTTTAGCCTAAAGAAGAGAAGGCTCTGGGGTGACTTTATTGCAGCTTTTCAGTACTTAAAGGTGGCTTATAAAAAAGATGGTGAGCAACTTTTTACTCAATCAGATAATGACATGGACAAGGCGGAATGGTTTTAAACTAAAAGAGGGGAGATTTAGATTAGAGGTTAGGAGGAAACTTTTCATTCAGAGGGTGATGAGGCACTGGAACAGGCTGCCCAGAGAAGCTGTGGATGCCCATCCCTGAAGATGTTCAAGGTCAGATTGGATGAGGCTCTGGGCAACCTGATCTAGTGGGTGGCATCCCTGCCTATGGCAAGGGAGATGGAACTAGATGATCTTTAAGGTCCCTTCCAAGCTGAGCCATTCTATGATTCTATGATAACACTGGGAAGCATGACAGGAAGAAATCAGCATTGCAAGTAAAGGAAAGGGCAAATTTTACCTATAAGTAAAAAAAACAAAAGCATGTGAGGTTATCATTTCACAAATCTCACAATGCCACACTCCTTCAGTTAGTTCCAAGTTCACAGTATTTTGAAATGATTTTTGTAAACTCCTCTGTTAAAGCCAGGCATTTTAGACCACACTTGGGCAATTTATCGCACTACTGTTTTACCCACAAACCAGGATATGGCAAGCATCCAAGCTAGAAGTCTCCCAGAACTTCTCAGCTGATAGTTGCAGTTAATACCATTGACCCTCAAAATCTGTTCAAACAGGTTAAAAATATGAACTGCAATTTGCAGCTTGCTCTTGTATTCTGTCTCTCCCTAATCTTAAAAGATATTAAGAGTTTTGAAATGCTAAGGAAGCTGCATGTGGTATGAACATGTGGCCCATTAGGACACAAGCCCATGCATAGATAAACGTGTACAGTGATATTTGGTTACCTTTAGTGCAGGGAGCTGAAAATTATTTTTAAAATTACTTAAAACATATATTATTCTGGATATGTTAATATAAATTTAAGTTTTAGATCTCTATTCTGTTCAAAACTTGAGAAAAAGCTACCACCTGAGAATTTCCCCTTATCAAAGACAAAAGCTCCTGCTTCTAGATTCACGAAAAGAAAGTTACAAAAAATTACATAGACAAAACCTCTCTCTAAAAGAGTTTCTTAACCTTCCTGTCTCCAAAACTAAGTAATTTTTGGCAATGCTACTGTATTTGTGGTAGAGAAGAAAATTTTTTAGCACAATAATTTGTTTTTCCCACTGGCAGCTCTGGAACATCCTATGTTGAGTATTTATGAGCTGGATTAGCAAACAGTGGGAAGATGAGAAGAAAGAAATACATGTTATGCATGTTTATTGTAAACTTTTCCAATGTACAATCCTCCAGTATTCCAAGTAATTTGTCAGTGAGAATTCAGCAACAAATAAAACTAATACCACACTTCAGAAGTGTATGTTACCATCCAGCTTCACTACTAGCACACGCTACTGCCACAGATGTTAGAGGCACTGCCATTTCCATCTGTTACAACTGCAAGATTACCTCGTCTCAGGCTGTATTTCATTTATAAAACAGAACAGAACAGAAACTTAAAACTGCAATCATCTCCTATTCAACTGAACTCTTATTTAAATTAATTTAATAGCTTAAATAGTGATTTAGCTAAAATTCCACTGCATTATCAACTTGAACCTACTCAAAATCTTTTCAACAGTATATGTATCAGAAATGGTAACTTCTTGGCCAGATAGCTTGGGGCTGATATGTTGCACAAGTCTCTCCTAACTTAGACTCAGTTCTTCTCCAAGATCTTTTTTGGGGTAAGCTGCTGCAATATGGAGTCTAATAGACGACCAGAATATCCTGATAGACATGCTTCTATGTAAGCATGATAAAAAGAGTTATAGAATAAATAGCCGCAGTCCTGATCATTCCTTATATCAGGCTGGCTTGCAGTGCTTACATCTATGCCATGTCTAACAATGCAGACACTCTCAATATAACTTTAAAATAGTCTGCATAGAGATTCCAGTGCTACCACAGTAGTACAGAAGCACAAACGGTATCCAGTACAAATTAACCACTGAAGTTTTACTCAAGCACCTTGTATCAGTTTTGCACCTCTCTCTGTGATCCATCATAATACACCAGCAATACCTGTTGCTCAGGAATTTAAAGCTAAGTCAGGCATACCTAAATAGATAGTTCAACATTTAGTCACAAAAAGTTGAATTATATTAATAACTAGCTCTCTCTGGTGGCTGCACAGGGGATGAGCATTGGTTTAACAGAAACAACAGGTATCAAGTTTTGACTGCAGTATGCCTTAAGCAAGGAGTGCCACTAGTACTATGGGGCTGAATATTCTATTAATTACTTAATTGTTATCCATAAACACAGAGCAACTGACATAAACAGACATGGGAAAGACCCATGATCTACATTAAAAGGATCGTGAAATTAAAAGCCTTTGGAAAAGCAAAATAAATGGGTAAAACAGATTATTTGTTACTTTAATAATATATCATTTGCAACTGTTTTCATCAACACAGTATTTTTAAACAAAATACTACGAGTAATATAAAGAAACCAAATATTCTATATTCTTATTATCAGATCCTTTAAGACTTACCTTTGTTGAAATATTCACAATCATAAGCTAAAAAATAGAAAGAAAAGAAAGAGCAATTGCACGCATTCTGCAGATAAACAGGTTTTCCATTACCCTTTATTTATTGAGTTGTAAATCAACTATTTGGCCAAGCTAGATCACACATAAGCATTTATTCAAACATTAATTATTGCTAAATATTTATTTCACCACACTGATTTAAATAAAACATTACTTTCTATCACAAATCCTAAGCTTACATATCTATAGTTGGCTTTTTGCGACCTCTAGTGGCTAAGGCTAAACTTTGCTCTTCCCATGCTCACTTTAAAACACACGCATGCATGCATCATTTCTATCAAAAATTATGAGTAATCCTCTTGCTCTAGAACAAATTTCATGTGACTCTGAGAAAGCTGCATATTCTCTATGTGCCACTGCAAAGCTAGAAAGATAGTTGTTTGTTTCCTTCCATTCTTTCTTTCTTGCCGTCTTCCATTACATCTTTGCAGAAATGACTGTCTTGTGTTAGGCATTTGCACCAGGTGCCATAGAAAAATGTCTCAGATTTTTATTTATTTTTTTTTTTACAACCTCTCAGCACTGCTGAATGGGGATAGTAAGGTAATTATAAAATCCTGCTTAAAATCCTTTATTTTATTTTTTTCCTTCGGAAGACTTATCTTCCACATTTGTACTGGGGGCAGCACTAAGGCACAGCTATGTTTCCTGGACTCTGTTAATAAGTGCAGCCCTCCTGAAGATGAAAATCACATGAACTATTAGCTGCAAAAGTTATGTTTGAGGGATGTCCTGCATGCAATATCCTAATATCCATTTACCATGATGTCTCCTTTCACATCATGGGACAAGGAAGAAAATCTAGAAGTGCATCACCCACCAATATGGAAAGAAATATGCAATCCAGCTAGACAAAAATGAGCATGGAGATCAGTGAGAGGCACACACTCATCTTTCTACCCCACAGCCACTCATGCTGTAGCTCTGCTAATTTGTCTTAAGAGTTTCATTCCTGGTTTTAGGGAACTCAGTGTGTTTGATTTTTCAATAAGGGTCTCATGAATACAGTGGCAGCCACTGGCCATGCTTGTTAAGTAAACTTACGACACACTCTAGGGGACCTCCAGTCTACAGAAACTCCATGCTGGCAACACTGATGGGCATATGCTGACACACTTGTACAGAAACACTCACAGTCACCTCCTTGGTTACAACCACAAGTATCTGTCAAGCAGTTTGAGTAAAACCAGGTGACGTCAATCTGGAAATATAAATATCACTAATTAAAAATATTCATACAGACACTGGCAACAATCAGCTCAAAGCTGCAATTCCTTCAAGATTTAACGTATAAGACTTCTATTAAAGATTTTAACTTACATGTCTTCTTGAAATACAAGAAAAACAGTGTATTAGAACATATCATAAAATCTTGTATAGTACTCAGTAATAATTAAATCAATGACCCACTACAAACACGCAGGCTGAGATGTTAATGTGAGCTCATTTTGCATGGCTTTGTAGTATTTAAACCATAATAAACTATACAGAAGCTTATGAAATAAGAGAAACTCTTTCTAAACTGACCACAAATAAATATATCCCAGAAGTGTTAATAAAGCTAGATACATGTAAAATGTAAGAACTAATAAAATAGATGGAAAACTTTTCCCATGAGAGTGGTTCATTCTCTTCATGTAATTAGGCAATTTTATGGGACAGCTTGTGATTTTCCCCTCAGATTACTCTGAAGTCTTGTCTTAAGGGACAAAATTTCAAAGAAAACTGTCGACGCTAATTTGCTTATTGAACTGTTATACATTCTACATGGATTTACACTTAAATATTTATAGTCATGAGGAACACAACTGATACCTTTTACAGTGAACTAAACCAATGTTTTATTAATACAACTTTAACATTGCGTTCCCTTTTCCTCCAAAATAATATTATACAAAACAACCCTGCAAGATTCCTTGTTGTCTTTCATGAAGAATCTCCTTTCTCCCTAGGAACCCCTTTGATGCTTACAGTTTCTACACTATGCACACAGTTTCAACACCTGAACATCTTGGGATACTCACTCTCCATATAACACCTAGCCCTGGAAATCAGCTCCCCCCATTCTTGAACTGAGCCTGAGCCTGTTGACTGTCTGAGCAAGTTGCACGGTTCATTTTACTTAGGTGGTTGCCTGAGTGAGGAGATGTATGCAGTTTTTTTCTAGGAATGAGTTCTTCACATATAATACTGCCTAGAAGAAGCTATGAATTTATTTAAACGTGCCTGAAAAATGTGCATGTTATGTAATACACTTGAGCAAACTAAAGCGAGTTGTCACAATTACGCAAATTTTTGTGCTTAGAATGAAAAAAAAAAGGTAATACAAATCAGGTATAATCTTGTCTCCACTAATTGTAAAGGTGACTAATAGTACTAACCACATTGTAAAAAAGCTAAACAGTGCCGAAGTGGTATTATATGGCACTAACAAATGGCTTACTGTCTAAGTTAGCTAAGTGCAGATAGTCCTTGTTACAGGCCCAGTTAAACATTCCCATTTTAGAATCAGAATAAGTATGGGTTAGACTTTCTTCATGTCCTCTTTTGCTACAGTAGTAAAAATTACTCTGTTATGGAAGACATGAGCTGAAAAGTAAAGTTATCACTACTGAGATGTTCACTTTCACATCTTTCTACATGTGACCCCAACTCACCACTGGATGGCAAGCTTCAAATGCTTCACTTAACAGTATTCCACATTCCTTCTTGGCAAATGGCTCTCTAAGTGGATTCAAACTGCATGGATTTCGAATGTCAGAGCTGTCAACACACTTAACAAGAAAGCAAAATGAAGGGCAGAAACTTGTTTAATTAGAACGTTTGAACTTACAAAATATAGTTTTGTGGGGTTGTTTTGTTTTTTTTTTAAGAAATGTAAAGCACAAAAAATACATCATTTGAGAAACTTAAGAGAGAATAAGATATGGAATTAAAAGGGTATGCTAAGCCGCAGAAATGAAAAACACATAGTTTCATTTGTCTGACAGCAGCAGGAAAACACATACACACATATAGCTCTAAAAAGTGTTGCTACAAAGTCTGAATCTGTAGTCTTTACTTACCTGAACAGTCAGTTTAAATAAATAGCAAAGATCGTTTAAATAACTTTCATTAGAAGGGTCAGAAATCAGGTCTTTTTACGCTAGCTATGATGAATTTATTTTGCAAGATATTCTAAGTAACAACTTCAGAATTCATGTACATTTCACAACATACTGCTTCACTATTCAAACATCAATACTCTTTATTTATGTAAAATATATGTTTATATAGATAATGGATTTCAAACTATATTTGCTGATCTGTTACTTAAATAATGGTTATGTTGAATAACTGTGGAACTGTTTATTTTATGTTTTCTCTACAACACAGTACTGTTTAGAAACAAATGCAATTACTTTGTTCTGTTTAATGGATTATGATATCTCTAAGAACCATATATATACTGTCTTTTGCATTGCTGCCTAATTGAGACTTTGTTGAATGAATGTCTTAATTTATTCTAGATATATTGTATGATGTAACAACATCATATATAAATCTACTATCAAATACATTATTTTTCCAAGTACCTCTACAGCTGTCCAGCTGTTTCCAAATTCTTGTGAGTTTGTTAGTTCAAAATTATCTGGAGTCCTCAATTCATTTATTGTTTTCAAATCAAAATTTCCACATAATCCAGTCAATTCACCCTGAAACAACAAAAAACAACAAACATAACATATTTCTTTCTACAAGATATAAAACACTACCAGTCACAACTGCTTTCAAAAGTTGCTTCATACATGTCCATCTTCTGTTGTTCCATTATAAATTTGTCAGGATTCAATCCTTTTCAGCTGAATTTCTGCCAAAAAAGTTCAGCTGTTTGCGATAATAAAATTGTGAAAGATACTTTATTTTGACATCAGTATCATTCCCTTTAAACTATGTATCTCAAGTCTTTGAGAAGAGAGCTGATCTTTTGTTCAGAGAAGTGACCTGCTTGCTAGGAATTTGTTTTTTCACATTTCAGCAAAATACCACCTGCTCCAGTCACACAGGGAATGAGTAATGTAGGAGAATGTTGCCCTGGGAGGTTTATTTCTTCTGTTATAGAAGTTAGACAGTAAACAGTGAATAGGGGGGAAAAGAGATTGTAAATGAGAATGATTAATTTAATTGACAAGGTAGCTGAATACCTCTCTTCTTGACACTGCTATTGAGTTCCTACAGGCTTCATGACATATTGTCTGTTCTCTGAACAATGATGACATAAATTTACTTAATAAGACTTACACAAATATTTCAAAGAAATGGCATTAAGAGTGTTGACTTCCACTTACCTGCCACTGATGACCCATCTGTACGTGAACTGTTGTTCTCTGATCCCAAAGAACAGTGATGTGCTCATCAGGCAAATGAACAACAGTGAAAAACCCAGCTTTCCATAGCTGTATTTTTTGTAATTTGTCCATGTAACTAGATGAGCTCTATTCAAAATAAAACAAGATAGCTTATAATGTAAATAATGTCTTCACAAAATGTTCACTTGACAGGAACATGTAAGTAAAACGAATGACACAAATGGTTCTCAGACAGAAGTCCCAAAACTGAAAAAAGACCACACAGGAATCAATGTTTAACCAAAGTGGTCTGGATTTTGACTGTGAACAGTGTTGGATTTTTATGGATTTATTATTTTAAAAGTTGATTTTATATCAAATTTACAGTATGAGTAATGACAATTAAGACAAAAATGTTAATGGTTCATCAGGGAGGTATAAAATTCACTTAGGTATACAGCACTGCATTCAGAAGGTCTTAGCCAGCTGCTTTTTTGAATATGTATAAGTATAGGTGTGCATGGAGCATCCTCTTGAAATAAGTGATTGTCTAAATATGCACAGACTGCCATCTTCTTTACATAAAGCATTTTTACCTGCATACAATATCATTCAGATGCCAAATTATTTGTAGCACAGACTAAGATGTCTGTTTTAATTACAAAATACCTCACACAAAGACACACCACTTTCTTTGTGTAGCTGGTTTGCAAACTATCAATAGTATTACTTACACTAAAATTACTATAAATACTAAAGATTACAGCAACACAGTTTGCAGTTTGGCCATATTTTTTGTTTTGGAGCATATACCAGAAACTGCAATTTAATTTTTTGCAGAAGTATAAGAATATTCCTTCTATACAACTATACTCCAGAACTAATTAAAATCTTAGTTCTAGTGGAATTAATAGCAAGACACCCACTGACTTCAAAATATCTGTATTTTTCCATAGACGCATCGAGGCTAAACAGAAGAATTACAATTGTCTAGCATTTTCATGAAATATAGCCAAGATTTTGTTTAAGGTTTTCATTCAACAATACAGGTTAGATAAGCATTCACTGTGAAGATATTTACACCTCAGCTACATAACAAGAAAGAAAAAATACTCAGGTACATATTCTGCCTTTTAGCAGTATTAAAGACTGACACTTACTGGATTCCCAGTTTCATCATCAAATATTAGAAAAGATTTTCCAACATTAATGAAAATGTGTTTTCTGCAAATTATTCCAGTATTAAAGCAGTTAATATTCTCTATAATAACTGAGAAACTGGTTGAAGAAGTACCCTGCAAAGAAAAAAAAAATAGGCACTTTTAAATATACTAATATAATGATATATATCGTTACATAGTTGAAATTAGCAGAAAACCTCTGTACATTATTATTATGTTATGCATGACTTAAAGTCTAAGCAACACCGAAGCTTAAATACATGTAGTACTCAGTATAATGTACAAACAGGACACAAGTACAAGGGTAGTTTTTAACAGGTAGTTTTTAAATCCAGTTTTACAAAGGCTTAAAAAAAAAAAAGTCTCACCTTAACAAGATAAACCTTACAAGTTCCAACAAAGTCAAATGTAAGTCCATCAAACGTTCTGTAATGTCGATCACCATATGCAGTACACATGGAAGGGCAAGGATGGAAGGTGCACTGGAATGATCCATGCTGGCAAATGCTGCAAAATATATGACCAACAATGGTAATATCAGTCATAACCACAGACAAATGATTATACCTACTGCATTAAGAAGCAGAACTACTAAGGACATGTAAGTATGAGGACTATGGACAGAACCACTTTGAAACTTTAACTAGAAGCAGCATAAATAAATCAATTCCCTTTTTTTTATTTATCACGTATTGAACACACACAGCCTGTGTGTCTTCCTGTTAGACCTTATAGGTTCCAGAACATACACACATTGAAAGGGCATTTCTTCTGTCATAACGAGAGAAGAAAATGCCACCCAAGGTAACATAATTTATTCCTCAGTTACTCATACCAAAAACGTGCTACAAGGATAAAGCCATCTCTATCACCTTCTCACAGTACATTTGTTTCTATACTAGCTGATTCTCAAATCCAACAAGCAATGTGTCCTACTACTACCATCCTTATTCACTCTATGACTGAATGAGAATTTTGCATAAGTAAAGAAGAAAAAAAAAACAGTAGTACTCTCCTGTTAGGTTCCTTGAAAGAATTTGTTGGTTTTTTTTTGTTTTGTTTTTTTTGTTTTGTTTTCCTGATACATTGGTATTGTCACACCTTAGCCTAAGAATAGCTCAGTCAGGTTCTGCCTATGGCTACCTTAAGCATTAAAATGCTTTCACCACACATACAGTAAGTGACTTTTAGGACCTTTCTGAATTACTTTTGCTTTGTGACTACCTAACAGCAAGGCTTTGCAGCACTGAGTACTGTGTCTCCCTGTGCATCAACACATTGGCATCTGAGTAACATTTCCAGAAATGTCATGTTTATAAATAATGGACAAAATTTCATTTCCAGTTTCCACAAATAATTTTTTAAAATGTTATTTTTTTTAAATCACTTGTACACTTTAAAAGAAAAGTTCCTTGATAAAGGCAGCAAAGTTGGGGCCCTGGTAACTTTATTACAGCTATAACAAGATGTATGTTACAAATATAGGTTAAACTAAATAGAGAACATGACATAATTTCAGCACATACATAAGTTTATTTTCAAAATATTAAATGATGAATTACCTGATTAAATGAATGTTTCATATTTTACAACTAACATATGAACCTGACTTACGGAAATAATGATAAATCACTGATGTTTGACATCTCATACTAAAGCACCAATAAAATATTAAGTTTCATATCAGTATAACTTTTCCTTTTCTACTCATATTGCTATGAGATGTGACAGGTTTAGAACATCGTTGTTTGTATGAAGACACCAACAATCAAGCAAATAAAGGTAGCTGCAGTTACCAGCAGCACCATGCTTCCTTCTGCTCCTTTACTATGTAACTTGTACCAACCTGAAGTCATTTTCCAGGTTTTCCAACACTCCACTTGGAAACAAGCTTATATTTCGTATAACTATCTATATACCTACATGAAGCACTTGGTTAGATTAAGTTAAAAGTACTACATGTTAAAAGTGTTTGCCATAACAAAGCACAAGTAGAGTGTAGTGGGACTCACCCAGCTAAGTCCAGTCATCTTAAAGCACTGCCTAAGGCAGGCACCCAAGCTGATGGAGAGAGAAAGGCAAATGAAGGAAAGGACACATGGATGGAAAGAGTAACCGCGGCTTCTCATGCTCTCTGTGAGACATTCAGTTTCAGTTATACTCTGGTGAAGAAACATTTCTTACCATGCAAAGAGTAGGAAACTCCTTTGCAAGTATTCTCTTTCAGGAAACCTAATATATTTACAGTCCTAAGGAAGGGCTTAAGAGATATACTAGGTCTTCAACGTCCTCTGCTCCAGTCTTTTTGCATATTAAGTAAACTAACATTTCATTATCAGAACCTAGAGTCTCCTATTTGGAAAAGCAGAGCTACTAGCTGCTTTCAGACTTTGACTAGCCTTTTTTAATATGTATTTTTGAGAAGTATTTGTTTAAGAACACAGAAAGCCCAACTGAGCAGCCCATAGAGACTAAACCAGCACAGCTACCTGCACCATCCATCTCACCTGGCACAACACAGCACCAAAATGCTACTCTGGTATGTTCAGTTAATACCACAACCATTTCTGTTTAATCTCAGAATCATAGAATGATAGGTTGGAAGTGATCTTCAAGGTCATTTATAGTTCTAACACCATCTTCCACTGGACCAGGTTTCTGAAAGCCCCATCCAACCTGGTCTTGAACACCTCCAGGGATGGGGCATCCACAGCTTCTCTGGGCTGCCTAAGCCAGTGCCTCACCACCCTCTGAGTGAAAAATTTCTTCCTTATATCTAATCTAAACACACCCTCTTTTTTGCTTAAAGACATAATCCCTTGTCCTATCACTGCACTTCCTGATAAAGAGTCTCCCTCCACCTTTCTTTTCCCCTTTAGGTACTAGAAGGCCAATATAAGGTCTCCCCAGTGCCTTCTCTATTCCAGGCTGAACTCTCTCAGCCCATCTTCACAGGAGAGGTGCTCCAGCCGTCTGATCAGCCTGTTGGACCTCCTCTGGACTCACTCCAACAGGTCCATGTCTTTATTATTTTGAGGGCCCAGAGCTGAACGCAGTACTCAACATGAGGTCTCACAAGCGACAAGTCGAGGGTGATGATCACCTCCCTTGGCCTGCTGGCCACACTTCTTTTGATGCAGCCCAGGGTATGTACAGTTGGCATTCTGGGCTGCAAGAACACATTGCTAGAACACATCAAGTCATTGACTGCAACTCTTGGAGTTGCACCTAGCCTATTCTAACCATCTAGCCTATTCTTTATCCGCTGAGTGGTCCACCTGTCAAATCCCTGTCTCTCCAATTTAGAGACAAGGATCTCATATGGGAAAGGATGTCATTTGGGAAAGCAGCAAAAGCTTTGCACAAGTCCATGCAGATGACATCAGTTGCTCTTCCCTTACACACCAGTGCTATAACCCATCATAGAAAGCCAACAAAAATGTCCAGCACAATTTGCCCTTAGTAAAGTCATGTTGGCTGTCACCAATCTCTTTGTTTTCCATGTCCCTTAGCATAGTTTCTAGGGGGATCTGTTCCATGATCTTGCCAGGCACAGAGGTCAGACTGACTGGCCTGTAGTTTCCCAGGTCTTCCTTTTTTGCCTTTCTAAAAATGGGATTTTTATGTCCCCTTTTGTAGACAGTGTGAACTTCACTGCCAAAACTTCTCAAGTATGATGGTTAGTAGCTTAGCAACTTCATCCTCCATTTCCCTCAGGACCCTTGGATACATCTCATCAGGTCCCATGGACTTATGCACCTTCAGGTTCCTTAGATGGTCTCAAACTTGATAAGCTTGATAACTTGATAAGATGTTTAATCTAGCCAGTATATGTTCTGGCTGTAGCACTGAAAACCAAATTAGTCCACCTCAAAAAATGGCAAATACAGAACTGCAGTTCAGCCATACCCCTGTGATAGATTTGAAAGTCCCTGGGATTCCACTGGTACTTTTTCAATTTAAGAAATTACTTAATTTGCCATTTTACTGTTGGACAAGTCAGATTAATAGTTATTTTGCTCTTACTAAATGAGATATGAATGATAATTAACACCAGCATACACTATTTCCATGCACTAAATAACATTATTGTCATTGTAATTGTTACGACTGTTTAAATGGTCTTGCTGAGTGTTCTCACGCTTTGCACAAGCAAAAATGCACCTTTCCTTTGACATATCAAATATACTCAAGCACACATACACAGCAGTCTAAAAGACCTTCTGCACTTTTTATCAAATGTGTCACTTTTGTAGAAAGCATAGCTGGTTGCAGACTGCCTGTCAGTGGACAAATGATTGCCAAAAAGTCATTATCACTTCACATGTCTTTGCTTCTTGGATGTGGAAGACTTGAAAACCCATGAGGATTATACAGGAATTAATGGGCCTGGCCGCAGAAAAAAAGACAGAAGGCTTAATATCCAGTCTTTCCACCTGCACTGCTGCTGCCTTTGGTGAAGTCTCATACAGATTAAATGGAATATAATAGTTCTTTCTGATGCAAGCAATCACACCAGGTCTAATTGGAGAGGCCTTTGGAAATAAGGGGGTGAATAACCCGGGTCGCTTTACCTGCCTGCCCAGTGGAGATGGCTTGTAAGTCGCTTCACCAGTCGACCAAAGGACTACAAATATCTTCTAGAGCAGATACTGAGGACCTGACGAGAGGCAGAGGTAGGCAGTCAGCACAAGGCTGGAGGGGGCAATGATATCCAGACAAGGCAGTGTCTAGCGCTGACTGGACAAGTCTTCACTGTGCGAGGCTATAGAGAGCTGCACAGGCCAGGAGCAATAGTTTACCAGGTGAGACCAGTTAAATGTTCCTGGTAAGCTAATAGAAGGGGACAAAAGGAAGGAACTGCTCTGCTGATAAGCTGAAGGCTACAGCACTACTACAGGATCTAGATACTTGACAGTATAGCTGATTTTTCTGTGGCTCTGAACAAACACTTAGTGCCAGGTTGAAGTATTCAACAGTAGACAAAGAAAACAGGTGGCTCCATCAGGAAAAAAGTTTATATCGGGATCATGCAGATGTGTTATGTTTTCACATCTTAGCTTTAGTGAAGCTTATTGAAATGTTGTACCGTGTTCTACTGAGAGCACTCAAGGAAACTGCAGAGTAACATAGCTACAGAGAATGAGCTGTACTTATGACACTGGATGGTGAAAGGAACAGGTCTCTGCATATCACTGAGTGGTCCTATCAACCAAAGTCTAGTGGAACACTTCCTCTAAACGCCAATTCATTCATCAGTTATCTTACCCACACGCAAAGCCAAACAATTTATGTTACTATGCTCAGAAAATGGTATTGCTCAATACTGTCCTGAATTCATCATTGTAGCAGTCCACAGGCTTATGTTTTGGGCTCTTAGAATGCTTAGATTCTATGATAAACATTAAAATGCAGAAGAAGGAAGTTTTGATTTAACAAATGTCACACGGGTGTAATATTTGAAGAATTTTTCCTGTACTCTAGGAACACTGGACAAGGAATATTCATTTAGATTATCTTGACAGAATGACAATCAAAACAGTGATTTTTCTAAATCACGCTTTTTCCAAATTGAAAATTTCCAAATTTGTTTTCTTTTCCAAATTTCCATTCCCAAACAACATATTGCTTTTTTTTATGTAAAAGTTTCCTGAAACAACAAACCCTAAAGAAAGGCATTTTTTAATTTTAATAGTTTTTGAAAGAGCATAAATACAAAATTAGGGCAGATCATTTATTAGAATCTAGTGTGAAATGATTACAAAACATGAAGGTAAAAAATAGAGCAATAATCAAGTCAGAGCTAAACAACTAAAATGAAATAAACACATAAATAGATCTGTACTTACCATGTATGACAGGAAGAAATCACTTTGTCACCTGGAAAGTATTCCTTTCCTTTCCATGAACATGGACATTCATCTGCTTCCAAGCACACATCCCCGTGCTTAACAAGACTAATAAATAATAATTAAAAAAAGATATACATTCAATAGAAGTAAACCTGATATCTACATGCAAAAGTATTTTCCTAAACTTTACAATAATTTTGCAATTGTAATTGAGAAATAAGCCATTTAAAATATGATATTGAAAAGGCACACTTTTATTAATATTTATGTATGTGTAATTTGGTAATTTTCTTTCACAGGTATCTGCATATTGTATCTTTAGTAACTACTAGCGCTTGGGACATCCAACCCTCCAACCAGCAATCTCACTAAGCTTTTACAGATCTCCTCCAAACTTTTCCAGATTTCCTTTAACTTAGTATATTAAGGGTTCAAGGGCAGGTTGGATAGGACCTTGAGCAACCTGACATAGTTGAAGGTGTCCCTGCCCACGGCAGGGGCCTTGGAACTAGATGCACTTTAAAGGTCCCTTCCAACTCAAACTATTCCATGCTTCTATGGTTCTAACTGCAGCAGAGTTTCCATGAGATGGAAGAGTCATCACAGGCTTTGCTCTAGTGGTAGAAGCCCAACAAAAATCAGTAAGTTATTTATTCTAAGAATCTGTGTTAATTAAATGCATATTAATTAATTAAATGCATGTTTCTTATTCCTTACTAGAACTAGAGAGCTTTCATTTGCTGCATAGTTTTCCTGTATACATTGTTAACCTCTTGATTTGTGAATAATCTAATAACTAACAAAAGAGCTATCCCAGATGCATGAAATGAATCAAGTATATATTACTGCATGAATGGCACCTTACCTTCAAGCAAGAAATCATGAATATATTTAGCTTTATTACCACAAATATCCCCACAGACTTCAAAGGAAATTTTCATGATAACACAGAGAACCATATGCATAGCTTTTTGCAGTTCAAGACAAAAAATTTGCAGTTCAAGCTATACATTTGTGTTCATAATTACATCTCCTAAGGTACCAGATAAAAGCTGAAATTAAAAAAAAAATGTGGAAAACAATTCCATTAGCACAGAAAGAATAGAGGAATTCTTGTCCAGCGAGACAACATAAAGCGACTAGTCTAAATTTTAAAGTAAAATATTTTTTGCTTTTAATGATACCCAGAGAAATTGAAATAGAGTTTGATAAAACACAGATCTCATACAGATTCTACAAATAAATCTCAGGAAATACGCCAGAAATACTGAATATTTTTATTTAAAAAGATTAATTTTTTTTTTCACTGAGCCTAACAACACAGTTGTACTTCTCCCAAAGCTGGACTCATTTCTCTAAAATATTTTAATGCTATTTGTTAGGCAAGCAGATATCAGGATCAGGTGCAATAACTGACAGAACACCTTTGATGACAAATTTATCTGCCAAACGAAAACTGTGACTTTTACGAATGCAAACTCTTACAAGCTTACAGCAGTGACTTCAACTTCTGTAGCTCCAACTTATTTTGTGTTCTGTATCTGTTCCTACACAGGATCCTGTTTGATACAACATAAATAGCTGGAGTAAGTTGCTATATACCATGCTAATTACATAGTAAAAGGATTTAAAGACGACATACAATCTAAAATTATCCTTGCTTTTAAATGACAAGTTTTGAAATGTATTTCTATTGGAAAATAAACAATCTCTTAAAGTGTTGCTATTAGGTTGATAATCTTTTTTTTCTTTTTCAAGCTAAATTCATTTGGAATTACAGTACCTCTCAGGAATAATATAAATTCTATGCAAGGTCTCCTGTGTTCCTACAGTTTTCTGAAGAAAACAAATTAGACCTCTCTGACACTTAGCACTGCAATTTTGGCAAGACACTGCACCGAGGACAACAGGTCAGAGGTGCAAGGCAAATCTTTGACAACCAGAGCGATGATGCTGTTTTGTTTCCATGGTATCCAAAAGGAAAGATCTAAAATTGCATTCAACACAGAACTTTTTATTTACTCATATTAATGAATTTCTGTTTTGTGAACTATGATTTAGATGCTTCTTCAGTGTTTTATTTATATGTGATGGAAACTTACAACTCCATAGCTCTTCTTAATGGGAACAGACAAACATAATCAAGAAAATAAAAATACATTAAACTTAAAAACATCCTCCCAGATATGTGAAGTGTTTCTTGTAATCCATGCTTATTTCAACTATTGTGCCACTTGAAGACAATCAACTGGGAGACTGAAATTCCCACCAGTTTAAAGGTCAGAACTGAAGAGAGCACATTCAGACACAAAGAGCATCATACTGACAAGGTAACATTAAATACAGTTTCTTCTTCTGGGTGGTTAAAACAGGTGATAACAGCTTTCTCTCTTGTGAAGCCAATCAAGTGGATAGATTTCAATGATCTAAGAATTCACCACAATTAAATGGCAGGCCTCACATTGCTCTACTTTGAAGTATCAGACGTTTTTCTTGACACAGTTACTGTCCAACCTGCAGTGAACTGCAAAGATACATGGACAGCTATCGTATTGCACCATCCTTAGCCAATATTCAGTTTCATTACTGTTTCATTATTGTCTGTAGTTTTGTTCATCCACATACAAACAAATATTTAAATACTCTCAGTAAAGGCATCATTAGAAGCAACGCGTCTCCTGGGGATGAACAAAAATCCCTTTGCTTCTGCAAGGCCCACAGATTTGGGCCAGAATTCTAAAAAAAAAATAAAATAAAATAAAATAAAAAAATAAACTCTTCAACAGCCTCTGCCAGAGCAGTTTTTAACAGGTTGTGCATCACGCAGCTCTTTACCCTTGGGCAATAGCCTACTGCCAACTGATTTATGCAGCCACGAACACTTTTGCCCCACCAACAAATCTGCTCTCTAAGTGTTCCACAAATCATCCTACAAAGGTCAGTAATACTATACAGGGTAAAAAGAATGAAATAAGCAGCAGGACATTTCTAATATCAGAAAGCCCCCCCCCCACGACTTCCCTAACAAGAAAACTTGATAAACAAACAACGACAACAACAAAAGCAGGTGCTGAGTGCTTTCTTAATTGTTTGGGGAGGTATTTAAAGTATACCAATTCTTACATTTTATTTTTAAATAAAGAAATATTGAGTAACTTCACCAAGCACCAGACATTTTGCAGAATGCTTAAGCGTTTTTATCATACCCTTGCTGTACCTTTCTGAGTTACCCAACTCATTTTGGTGCTTCAGTTAAGATGGTCAGACACCTACACTTCTGCAGTTTCATCCTGTGCTGGTAGGACCCCTGCACGCAGCTTCACCACCAGCATCATACTGGTGCTAAGCAGAGGGGGCCATAAAAAGAAATTCAAAGAAACAGAAATAACAGCTTAAAGACAAAAGGTAGGTGAGAGCAAGAACATGAGAGAGAAGTCGAATGATCAAGATTGATCTAGACTCCTGTATTCTGCAACCACTTTTGCAGAACATCCCCCCCCCTCCCCTTCAGCTCTTTCTAGAGGCTTATGAATATTTGGCTCATCCAGTTGCCTGCGTCTACTCTGAAAAATCCTCAAGCAAAACATAGCTTCTGCCTCCATTTGCCTTCTACTGATAACTGTGGATAGAGGAGGGCAAAATTACCTCACAAGTCACCAGTGTAATACTCTCAGAACCATAAAAATTGGGTACTGCTTTTGGAAAGAATGCTGTAACTTCAGAGCACGGCAAGAAGGGGATTTGGTATCAACATCTCTCATTCTAACTAGAAAAATATTACAGGCATTAAGCAGGGTGACTGAAAGAATGAGGGCAGGAACACTTCTATTGGCACTGATTTTTCTTTTTTTAAGCTTGAGTTGTGGAGAAAGAATACAAGAAGAGGGCAGAAAGTGAAGACCATCAGAGAAAACAGAGGGTTCAAAGCAGGCATCTCCCCTGCCCCGCTCACAGTTTCTGCAGCGTGATAAGGTGGGACTCATCTCAGAGAGCACCGCAGGAGAAAGCAGTTAGACACTTTCTTTTTCAAGTAAAGCATATCCCAAGGAAAGACTGAAGGAAAGGAAGCATATTGGTTGTCCCAGTGTATTTCACAGGTAAGTCAGCCGTGGACTGTGATGGTATTGTTGTGATGTCTGATACCTTTCTACATCATTTCAGCTGTACCTCATCTCTACTAACATTACTTTAGGGCTATGTCCCTTTTTTTTTCCCAAGTATCTAGAAAGCTATAGGTGCAATTCAGTGCTAAATATCATGTAAGACAGGACTCAGGCGAAAGGTGAGATTTTTATATGTATATATATATGGGAATGACTAAACTGATAATATTAGCTGTCCTTGATCTGCCATCACTGGCTAAAGTTTCTTTAGACACACATTGCTTCTGATAAGAAGTAAACTCTTCTACAGGATGAAGATTTTATTTATTTTTTAAATATACAGTTTTTCAGCATAAATCTGTATTTGAAGATATGTATATCAAAGATATATATGTATATATATGTATATCAAAGTATATTCCTGGTTTCTGAGTTCTTAATCTGTAGCAAAAAACATGCTAAGTGCCAGAAGACTAAGTTTTACAGCTGAAGCAGTTTTCAACATGGAAGAGCTGGTGGCTCAGTGGATTTACCTATCTTTCCCAGTAAATACTGTCATCAGCTTTTTAAGAGTCAGATCAAGTACCTCCCTGAATGGTACTGGAAATTAAAAATAAAGCAAAACAAAATGACAAAGATGGCTTTATTGATTCATGATCTTCTCTTCCTCTCAATGAAATAAATAAGAACAGAAATACTCCACTACTATTTTAATGGTATTTTACCATGCAGTTTTTCTGATATAATGAACAAGTTGAAATAGATAATGCATTTTTGGTAGCAAAAGGAATTCAGAAACTTCGAGTGTAACAGAAATCTTCCTTTCAAAGCAGGTGACAAAGTTCAATGAGTGCCTGCTTAAATACATGTGAATAAAACAAAGGGTATATGAAAAGGTACTCAAGAATCTGAATGATACCAGTGAAGAAGTTCTACTGTCAAGTAATTAAAAGTACAGCAAGAAAAAAAAATACATGTTTGCAGCTAATGAACTAGAAAGTGTCAGGACCAAGAGAGTTTTGGAAACATTGCAAGAGGAAATATGGCGCAATTAAATAGATTAAGGAAAGCAGCAAGTCTGTCTAACAGAACAGAATAGAAAAAGAACTGGGTTTGCTTGTTATGGCACTGCAAGAGAGGTACATATACCCTTTGAAGTGAATTCTGACCCAATACATTTAGCATGCTGCAATTCTATAGCCACCAGAAATACAAATCAGCATGAAAAACAATATGGATAAGCATCAGTTTCTGAAGCACCCAAACACAGGAATGTTGATGCAGTCTTTGCAATTGTATTTTCATGAGCAAATAGCAGAGTGCAAAGCCATGATGGTATCCCCACGGGGGTAATCCCTTTATCCTGAAAAACACTAAGTCTTCCTGAGAGATTTCTCTAAAACTCTGCTGAAACCATAAAAAGGAAAAGATTAAAAACATTTCTCATGATGGCACTGCCACCCAGAAGAGAAGGATGAGCAGAACACTCCTTTTTTCATGTTAAGAATAATAAATTGTGAACTTTACTTCTTAAAGTAAGAACCAGTAAGCCTTTTGAAAAAGACTGTGACACATTCCAAAATGAAATGACTTTGAAATCAGGTAAGAAGACATTTTAAAACAAAAAAATGGACGTAACAATTTCTTCTAATAAAAGTTAGTTTTCTTACTACCTAGTTCAGTTTGTATTTGAACCTGAATTGCATTCTTCCCTCATTGTTACGTTGGTTTGTCTATAGATGTTTATAAGATGACAAAATTCACTGTTTTCTTTCTACAAATAAGAAAATGATGATTTTTCTTTTAGAATAAAACCTTTCGAGAATGTGTTTAAGCTCCTTACGTGTTATTCGATACAGTACACCACCTCAGAAATACGGTGACAATTCAGATATTTTGGAAGAAAAACAATACGTCACAGTATCCCTTCCTCAATTACAAAACCTCATTACAACTACAGGACATTAAAGCTTTCAGTTTACTATCTTCTCATAGCTTTGTTTCATGGGAGCAACAACTGATGGAAAAAGAAACAGACCTGTTAATTCCCATTAAGTTAAAATAGCCCAAGAGTAATACTGTCTGTGATATGTGAATGACTATAACTCAGTGTGCCAACACTGGTGTGATTGGAATTTGGGAGGGGAAAAAAAAAAGGAAAAAAAACATATAATTTGGCACCAAAACAATGGAAATACAAGCCAACTTCTTCTATTTTTTGATGTGCTAACCACAAATCAAGTCTATAGAGATCCATGGTTGTAAACTTGGTGAAAGGAGAACTCAGGGTTTTGTTTCTTCTTTTCTTTTTTCAGTATGGAAAAAAACACCTCTCCACACACATCCTGCTTAAAACATGGCTCACACATTTGTAAATACTTAAACCATAAGGAGTAGTAAAAATACTGATGCTGTCTTATTTTGAGATTCAAAATAAATACATAAACCATTAAAATAAATATACATACATCCAAACATGGAGCACATTACTTCAAAATAGGATATGTGTGCCTTTCACTCATAAAATTATGATCCCCAAACCAGTCTCCAGGTTCTTTTATAATTATGTTGCTTTCTTTTTATGTATGGTCTGATGAGACTCTTCATGAACACAGACTTCAGCACTGGATGTTGCCAAGGTATGAGAAGTTAAGAAGTGACCATAGCTGTACTTACTAATAACCCTACTGCTACTGGCAGCCACTTAAGAATTAATTTCTAATTCTCTAACATTAATGACATTGGAAAAAATAAATGATTTTTAAAAAGGAAGAAAAGGAATGAGATTGTTACTGAAACAAGAAAGCGACAGCTAATTAACCATGAGTAGGAAGAGAATCATGCAATGGTTTGGGTTGGAAGGGACGTTAAAGAGCATCTAGTTCCAAAACCCTGCCATGGGCAGGGATACCACCCAGCAGACCAGGCTGCCCAAAGCCCCATCCAGCCTGGCCTTAAACACTGCCAGGCACAGGGCATCCACAGCTTCTATGTACAACCTATACCAGTGCCTCATCACCCTCTGAGTGAAGAATTTCTTCCTTATATCTAATGTAAACCTACCCTCTTTTTGTTTAAAGCCATTATCCCTTGTCCCATCACCGCACTCCCTGACAGAGACAAGAATGTTGTGTGGGACATTATCAAATGCTTTGCACAAGTCCAGGTAGATGATACCAGTGGCTCTTCCCTTATCCACTACTTCTGTAACCCCATCAAAGCCAACAAATATGTCCAGCACAATTTGCCCTTAGTAAAGCCATGTTGGCTGTCACCAATCACTTCTTTGTTTTCCGTGTCCCTTAGCATAGTTTCCAGGGGAACCTGCTCCATCTTGCCAGGCACAGAGGTGAGACTGACTGGCCTATAGTTCCTTGGATCTTCCTTTTTTCCCTTTCTAAAAATGGGGCTTGTGTGTCCCCTTTTGTAGTCAGTGGGAACTTCACTAGACTGACAAAACTTCTCAAATATGATGGATAGTGGCTTAGCAACTTCATCCTCCAGTTGCTTGAGGACCCTCAGGGGTCTCATCAGGTCCCATGGACTTCTGCACCTTCAGATTGCACAGATGCTCTTAAACCTGATCTTCTCCCACAGGGGGCAGTTCTCCCTTCTCCCAGTCCTCACCTTCACCTTCTGTGACTTAAGCGGTGAAGTATGGTTATAGATTATAGTTAAAATAAAGTGAAATTAATCCTGACCAAGATTTCAAAGAAGTTTAAAAATACTGAAAAGTTAGTAGAGACTCCTCTGTTCAGATGAATTGCAGGGCAGTTGGTTTGATTAACATAGGCTATAGAGGGGACAAAACCATGAAAGAACCATGAAAGGGAAAGAATGTGGAAGATCTAATAGGTAAGTAAAACCATGGAGTAGGAACAGAAATAGTAAAAATAATTACTCCGAATTTGGTGCTGTGTGTATTGCTAGCCATTGACAAAACTCTTGGAATGCGTAGTGGAGGGTCTCCTCATCTCCATAGTAAAATTGATTCAGTGAATAATGTTTATGGAAAACATTATTAAATATTTCAGTTCATGGAAATACAGATAGATAACCCTCAGAAATAAACAGTAATGTATATTATTAAACAACTTAGTTGAATCAGTCCAAATAAAAATATATATAATATGTATATTATAAGGTAATCCTTAACATGCAACAAAACCTGTCTTAGGTTTTCAGTCCTTTGTCATTTCTTTATGGCTCCTGGGACAATTCACAGGGAACATCTATAAATCTATGCCAGGGATTCTCAGCATTACAGTATTGAGATTGGTTGGCTCCGGCAGACCCAAGAATTATATGTATCCTTTACTACTGCTGGGTCACACAAGTAGCTTAGAAGCTGCTCAAAAATGTTGCTGAAGTAGGGTTTCATCACCTTTCTTAAATTTCTGTTCCCATCCATCTTCTAGGAACAGCTGCTTGGTAGGGAGAATGAAGAGAGGGTAGAAGAAAAATTATTTTTTGCTGCACTTGGGTCTTGCTTGCTAGACCCTTGCTTTTTGCCAGAGTTTCACAGACCACTATTTAAACAAGCAGTGAAACAGACACAGATAATCATGTATTAACATAGAAGAACACCAGATTTATAATCTATTCAGAGCAAATATACAGAGAGAAAGACTGCATGTACACATAAACAGCATAGGGTGGATCCCTCCCTTTTACATGCAACTGATCAGTCATCTGTTACTGCTTTTGAACAGTAAGTTTTATTTACATTAACAAAAGATGGAAAAAGGTCTACAAAGCATAAGCAGTGAAGATGGCAAGAGAACTGCACACTTCAGAATCCTGATAGATACTTACAATTTGCTTTATTTTAAGCACAAGATGAGACCATGAAACAAAAGTATATGTCCAAAAAGAAGTCAAAATAGTATTGTAAAAAACAAATACAGCTTCCCCAAAGTTGCATTCACCACATGCTACATGGGAGGTGTACCTGAAAGGTAATACCCCTGCTTTGTATGGAAAACTGAGTAGGGACAGAGGAAAAAGAAAAAAAGCAGATCAAATTTCCTTGTAGAGTTTTAGCTGCAAGGCAAGTGTGTTTCAGAAAGAAAATAATTACATATGCAACATGACTGCGGCCTCTTTGATGCTGTGATATTGTTAATAAATCCCAGGACATGTAACCACACAAAACATTTACTTTTTTATGGTCTTTAGAACAGTACCATCAAAAATTCCAGTTAGCCTTTAACTATCAGTTTGAAGAGCTATATACAGTGCATATATAGTACAGTATTTGAAACTGTAGACTTTATAAGGTATAAAACAGCCAAATCCAACTCTTGCTGCAGTCCCAGGTAAAATAATGTCAAGGAGGGAAAGGAGAAAACACAGTTAAGTTTCTTTTTTCATTCACAATGAAAATGACTGTTATCAGCAACACTAAGAGCAGATTATAAACAGATTATAAGAAATAATGAATGAAAAGCTGGTGGTTTCTGAGTTCATTATTGGTCTGACTCAAGGACATGGAAAACTAATAGAAAAGGACAGGCACAAAACAGCATATGTTCAAGCTATGCTTTTTGATATGTATACCAGTATGCAATGATACTACTGTTTTACCCTCTTTGCAGACCAATTAAAGACTCTTGTCTTCATATCAGAAGGATAAGTCATTTGAATCATAGCAACCCAGAAAGAGAAAATGCAACTCCAAGGTTGAACTTACACAAACTGTGTTGTGAACAGAATATTACTTAGTTTTCTGGAATGCAGAAAAATATATATACATATATATATTATTTAAACCAAGAGGTGAAAAATAATGAGAAAACCACAAATTAAATGCTTATTTTAAAATGCACTGTAGCTCTAAAAATGTTAGCAAAGCAGAGTAGAGTAATACTAGAATGTGTCTTTCAGGAGATTTAATGTTCTATCTCAATTGCTTCTAAAACAGAAGAAAACTACATGATCATAATTTTTACACCGTAAGAACAGTAACTCAAAGTAGGAACTATCTTCCATAAATTGAAGTATTTACAGCATAATTACTTGTGTCTGATCTATCCACTACAGATTAAAATGGGGTCATGTGAATGACACTCACAAAGATAACTGCTACTTTACACTATGATATGCTTATTTTGTATTTAATTTCTATTTCATACAAGTTCCACTAGAACATACTCTAAGCACAACAAATGAGTACTGTTGGAAGTATTCTGAAATATTTGAAAGAATATTTCAGACTCCAGACACTTGATAGACTAAAAATAAAAACACTGCCCTCTTGAAGTCTTAACACCAAGTTCAGCAAAAACAGGACCTTTCTCCTTGTGTGGATGTATGTGTTAAGTATTTTTCAGGGTACCATGATACAATAATCACCTCACTACACTTCTGAAAAAAAGTGTAGCTTCCTTTAAATGTTTCTTAACTGCGATATATCCACTTTTCTGCACAATGTTTTTCATTAGTTCACCTAAATCAAATAAAGAATAAAACATGCTAAACTGACCCAACTACTGCTTAAGTCAGGTTAGCTTACTGATAAATGAGTGAGGCTAAACTGATACAAGATCTCAGAAAAGGAACAAAAGCATGAACAAAGGAATGAAACTAATGATTTCAGCTCACGAACTAATGTTAAGATCAAAGAAATTCCATGGCTATTTTTCTCTTGTAAAGTTGACAATGTCAGCTCAGTTTTATATTTAACCAGTAAGAACCAGTTGCCTAGAAAGATAAGCAGAAACAGATACTTGGTCGTTTCTACTTCATCAGTACCAATTGGTATTTCTGGTCCAAATCCTAAGCTTGTGGTATCATTTCCTAGTTCTGCCCTAAGTGCTGAGGATAAGGTCCTACACTCATACACCTACACAGACTTACATTGGCAGAAGTCACAGTAAACTGTAAATACTGTAAATGTCTGCCTCAATTTCAAAATCTTAGCACTGCACCTTTTCACTATGGTACCATACTTTGAGTTGGACTGAATTACAGGTTCCACTTCATGTGAACAGTTTGAAATTTCATGGTTTTGAATGTTAAAATGAAATACAACAGCGTGCATAGTAATTTTTTAGCAGAGCGCAGAAAAATTTACATGTAAATGAGTGTAGGCCCACAGACTTCACCTGAGCTGTTTCAATTCAGTTTGACTGAGAATCTGGCTTTTATTCTTCGTTTTCAGGATGCTCTCAAGTTACCAATGTTAATTTTAGAGTGACAATAGTCAAAACCTTGAAACTATGTTCTTATAAGACTAAATACCATCCAAAACAGGACAAATACATAATTATTACTTTTATCTTTAAAAATCTCTCAACGATAGTGTTTGATTCCAAAAAAAACAAACAAAAAAAACAGCTCATTTACACATTTTCAGCATAAATTCCTGAGACTGATTAAATACCCCTCCAAGGGAGACTACACTGCAAACAATGTCTAGGGATGAAGAAATATGTCTCCCTTAGTGAAATATTCAAAAAACAAGTTAGAGAAACACCTACAAAATATTATGTAAGTTCATATGAATCTGCTGTAGTACAAGGCTTGAATCAAATAGTTTCAAAACCCTTTCTATATTCCTGCTGTGTTGTTTTTATTATTGTGAGGTATTAGATCTTTGACTCCCCCTGTCTTTTAGATTATCATTTCTTACACATTCAATAGCCTGTACCTTTTGTGGTAAGCCTTCACGAACAGAATGCTCACTCCTTGACACCTCAAATTCTCCAAGTAGTAATGTGGCATGTCTTCAGCAGCATTAACTACTCAACCACTACTGAAGTTAGTCATCTATGTTTGTATACTAACATACAACACAAAATACTCACCCTGGTGGGCATACACAACCTGAAACGCACGGAAGCTGTGCTGAGAAAGTTAGGTTTAGCAGTTGATTCTCACAAGTTCTCTCTCTGCTGAGTTCAGCATCAACCTGTGGATTACTACAGTTAATATAAATCTGTCCAACTGGGCAGCTGTGTGCTGCAGGAAAACAAAAAAAAAGACAAACACATTAGTCTTCACACCTGAAATTTTGTATCCAATACAGGTATGAGATAAATTATTTAAACATATAACTTTATTGCGTGATTGCTCTTGCGTTGTGCTTAGCATTACGTGCAACAGGAATATCCAAAGCAGTTGTGGGGCATTAAAGGAGTTTTGATTTGTTGTGGTCTTATTATTAAGATTTCTTAGGGAGAGGGGTTCTCGATAATTGCCAATCAGCGTGACTACCACAATTGCGTGGGGGAAGAAATTTCAACTAATGGCCAAAGACTTGGCAGTTCTGGAACTGAAAACAAATAAAAGCCTTTCTCATTGAAGCATAAGGACCACCATCACCATAGTCTAGACAATAATATGTAACAACATACAAAATATGCTGTAATAGAGAAAGTATTTGTTACATTCTTATGTATGACTTTTTATATATATATATATATATATATTTGTTCAGGGCTTGTAGAGGTAAAGAAAATTTTCTGTGGAAAAATTACTGCCAGCATTCAGTTCCTAAAACCATATTTAAGTTCATATACATTACAAAAAAAAAAGAAAATTGCTCACATTTAACAGGATTTCGGACAGTTTTGCTGCTGCTTGATACCAGCCTTGCTTTCAAGGTAAACATATAACTTCTAAATCAGGGATCCCATCCTGCTAATTACTCATTTGTATATATTGCACAATCTTCTACTGCACTGTGTTGGGTCTGTCTAGGACGGAGTCACCTTTCCCTGCAGCAGCCCACACAGTGCTGTGCTCTGCACTCGTAGCTGGAACAGCACTGGTATCACTCCAGCGTTGTGTCTATTGCTGCATAGTGCTGGCACAGCATCAGGACTCCCTCCAAGCCCCCAACAGCCAGCAGGCTGGGGGTGGGCAAGTGATGGGGAGGGGACATCGCCAGGGCAGCTGACCTAAACCAACCAAAGGGATATTCCATAACACCTGATGTCATACTCAGCAATAAAAAGGGGGGCTCTCGTGGGGGAGTGGGCTGTCCTCCTGAACAACCACTACGCGTTTTGAGGCCCTGCTTCCCAGGACGTGGTTGAACATCACTCACTGATGGGAAGTAGAGAATAACTTTTTTTTTCTTCCTCTCTGTGCTTACGCGCGACCTTATTGTTTCTTTTTCTCCCCATTCCCTTTCCCTTTAATTAAATCATTCTCATCTCAAACCTCAAGCTCTTTGTGTTGTATTTTCTCCCCTTTCCTCTTTGAGGAGGGGGGGAGTGAGAGAGCAGTTGTGGTGGAGCTCGGCTGCCCACCCGAGTAAAACCACCACACAGAGTTTCACAGAGATTAGCAGATATATGTTCAGTACACCTAAAGTAATTTCTCCCTCTAGCTCTTCACTCACCAATTATGTTGTTATCACAATTCATTACTCCATCCCTGCAATGGCTGCAATAAAAATACATGAAGATGTAATGAGAGCCAGAAAGATGTGAAGTATTGTTGTCTTCTGTATAATAATGAAGCGTGCAGTACAAATCAATAAAAAAAGACTACGTTTTCACTGAAACTTAGAACCAAGAAGAAAGTACATATTGCATAAGGATAATTAATTATGTTTCAATCTTTTGCCTTCTGTGCAACATAAGATGCAGGACAAGGCCTAAAAATAGCAACAGTCGCATAGTATAAGTGTTATGATGAGCAGTTAAAATACTAGGATTGACACAAAAATACCTACAGAAATTAATCACTATACTGCTCCCAAACAGATTGGTGCAGTAATAGCAAACCAAGCCCTGTTCATAATGGGATCGTCATAATCTAGAAAGAAAATGCAGCAATTAGTATGAAAAAAAAAAAAAGAACATTTATATAGTTACAGCAAGGTACCCTGTTCTGGGCATATACTCTTACATGAACATTCATGATACTGTTGTAACCATTCAATATTTTTTCTTCACCAGCAGCTTAGAACTCTGCTGGAAAACAAGCTATTAGCTTATGTGAAAATGTTGACAATAACAACAGTTGTACATACCCACAGGTAAAACCCCAGTGCTGAATATAATACAATCACAAGCTATTGAGACTGCAACAAATTTTTTGTACTGAACTGGGCTGATTTTTCTCAAAGCAAAACACAGTAAGAGCATATTGATACTATTGGCTTTTCTCAGCCACTCCTATCACGAATCATTAACAAACCACCCATGTGAAAACGTCTTACAGTATCATTATCTCATTTATAATGAAGTCATTTGAAGAAATTTGCTTCAATTGTTTTAGAGTTCTTGGCTCCCAAGTGGAAACTGAATTGCACTTGTTAATTTTTATACACATCCCAAACTGATCTTGATTCTGTAATATGACAGGAATCTAGTGGAGCAAGTTACTGTGATTTTCTTACCAGAACTAACCAGAACCATCTGTTCATAATCAGAAACCAAAACAACCCCAACAATTCTATGCTAATGAAAATTACAAATAGAAAAAGTTAGTGTATTATGAAGCTTGTAATAACATATCTTTTACATTGCAAAATATTGCACAGATGAGAACAGACAACAAGTTTTCCCTACACGAGATGCTACAGCAAAGAGAATAAGTGAACTACATAAAACTCAAGCCTTCTAATAAGATATTGTATGCAAGGAAGCACTAAATAACATAATATGGTCCACTCCTGTCTGATTATAGCCAAACTAGTTTTTAGTTACACAAAACGGTAGCAAATCTGATAGCAACTACCAGGGAAAAACACAGTAGTAGTGGCTTCAGTTCAGGTCCTATGCTTCACTAGAAGAGGACCTGAGCCAAGCAACTTCAATACTATTCTTCCCCCTCCCCCCCTTTTTTTTTTTTTCCCCAATAGTGAAGATGCCTCCAGTACACCTGCTGCTAGTCAGCTAACAAATCCTGAATTAGATTCTGCGTGTGCTACAGACACTGTTGTTACATTCAGGGTTGTGTGCACACTACAAAGAATTGCAGGTAAAGTGTTCTAGCTCAAGGGCTTGGATGTAACTCAGCCAAAAGACAAAGCAGTACCAAAGGGACCAACAGGGAGGCAACACAAATGCTGGCATGTCAGCATCACAGTCAAAATGTTTTAAAAACAACTGGTTGAAAACAGTCAAACAGAAAGGCTACTCCATAGACAAACAGAAGAGGAAATTACATTTTTAAATTGGAAGTTCCAGAGCAGAGGCACTTGAGAAGAAAAATAAAGATCATAATTGTTTCTAACAAAATCACTGTGTTTGAAAGCTTTCTTCTCAACGAACCTATGTACAACCTGGTTAAAAACATTGCAAGTAAAAGTTATGACTAAATAGAAGATACAGATTTCTTGTTCTATCTTAAGGCCCAGTAGCTGTATGTATCAGTAGATGTATTTTAATAAACATCATGTGAAACAAACTGCCAAATACTAATATAACTCCACTGAAATCAATGCAAAGATAATTTTTGCTTGCAGTCATTTCTTAAAAAAATCCATTTGTGGACAATCGCATGATCAGGGTGCACTCAGACAAATATTCACCACAGCATAATTAATTAGCATAATTAAATCTCAGAAAGTGCTGGAGCTTTCTGTGTCTCTTCATGTTAGCATGGATGTACATAATAGCAGTAGCTTTTCTTTCTACTCTACACTTCAGTATATTGGACTGTAAGCACAGCAACCTGAAAACATAAGTCCTCAAGAAGTTCTGTCTAAAACAGTTATCTTACCATTTGCCCAAAGATGTGATAACGTTATCTCCAGGGGGATAGTCAATACCTTGAAAATAACAAGGACATTCATTTCTGGAGTAGAAGAAAAAAAAAAAAAAACTGTTGTGATTACCTCATAAATTTAAAGTAGAAAATTCCCCTTGACTTAATAATTGCTATTCAAATTGATTTATTTTTTTTTAGCTGCAATAAATTGACCTAGATAACTGCCAATATATACTGCTATATATCTCATGGCATATCAATTAATAACAAAGCAGAACCTCCCCTTATCAATGGACATCTTTGTATTTCTCACATACAGAAAGAGGTAGTATGTAACAATTAGGTTTGGTGGCGTTGGATGAGTTTCAGTATTACAACAGAACAATTTTTGATCAACATAAAGGTTCTATGTAATTCTAAGATCCTGCCAATTTTGCAAATGCACAGCATCTACAGGTTACACATCTATTAACTTTTCACTCTGAATTGTAAATGCAGTGGTGTGAAATAGCGACTATGACTATCAGAATTGCAACTTCACCTACCTCTCTACACATCTTTCAGTCTTGGAATTCAAGTACATTCCAGAGGGACAAGCACAGCCTTCAATACAATCACTGCTGCATGTTTCTGGCACAGACAGTGCTTGGCAGGTTCTGCCACAGGTAGATACACAAGTACTGTACTCCTTTGTATTTTCACATGAAAGAGCTGTCCAAGTGAAACAACGCTCTCAAATTACTGTGCAAGAGACTCAAATACCTCCCAACAGTTTTCTGATAAACATCTCTACTCTTTCATTCCCAATTACATTAAATTCCATTAAAATTGCTATCTTGGCACCATGCTGTGTAAACTAAACAGATGTAAATCCACAGTAATAACAAGTACAATGAAGTCTGTGCAGTTAATCCAGATTTATACTGGGGAAACTGGACAATTCAACGTTTTTGTCTCTGACTCTGAAAATGCGTAGTTCTCATGCACGGGCTTTGGAAAACTCACAACATCTTAAAGGGAACATTACAAGCAATGAATAAAATGGTTGCAGCTGTTGCACAGCACCATCATAAGTTTTCTTATCTATCCTGTAAAGCCCTACTTAAAATAAATTCAAGAGCTTGAAATATTAATAAGAAAACATTTTAAACCCCACAAGCCTGACTTTTTACATATGTTCTTATAAATATTTAATTTTCTTTTGTTTTAAAAAAAAAGTAAATGTTTTGAAACAGATTCATTTAGTAACAGTGGACACAGCCATTCATGCCACAATGAACTCAAGCAAGCTGTTTTTCTTTTTTCTCTTTTTTATTTTTTTTCCTCAGATATATAAACAGATCAGCCAGCTTGGATGAACTTCCCAACATCCTCTTTATCGTGCATTATGACATGGATAATTACACAATGTTATGAAAATTATCAGATGTCAAATTGCTGAACATTCTTTAGAAAAGATTTTCAGCCTTGCTTTTGGAGCCAAGCGTACCAACACATCAGGGGGTTCAGTTAAGGGCTGCTTTATACGTTCCCTAATTTTATAATTTTTAAAAATGCATAACAGCACTACATCTCCTATCAACATCTTTTGCATCACTAAAAAAGTTCATATAAACTGAAAAATAATATTATCTACTCCTCTACTGGTTATTCATTACAAAGCAGATAACAGAAGTCAGCTTTGGCTATCTCCATAGTATCTCTAGTCCTCCATGCATCTTCATTTAAAAATCAGCAATTCTCTGTGTGTATTTTCAGCACTTTATACTCATTTTAGTTTCACAGACAATGAGAAAATAACCTCTTGGAGATGGTCAGAAAGAGTGGAAATTGAAAACAATACAGAGAGAATTGCTATATACACCAACATAGTTTTTCATCTCTGTCAAGGGTTCATTTAAAGAATTAGATAAACCTAACATCTACAAAAAAAAGAACAAATGTATTTACGCAGCTAGTGAATAATAGAAACATGGGTAGGAGAAGACATTTAAAGACATGTTTCTTTGCAAGAAAAAGAGCCTTATCCTACTGTGATAGAATTATCTTATCTTACTGTGATAGAATGACAATCAGAAGATAACATTGAATTAATATCAACTTTGAAATGAGAGAAGTGGATTAATTCTAAAGACTCCAAAAAATAATTAAGAGTACAAGTGAAAGGCAACTCACCACAGTCTGGGACACCTCCTCTGAAATCTATTATAACTCCAAATCTTTGGCAATGATGAGCATAATGGGCCAGAGCAGAGCAAAAACAATTCTGTCCACATTTGCACGTGTCTCTTCTGCACTGCTCAAAATAGGGAATGGGACTCAAATAAGGGTAGCATGGAGCAAAAAGTTCTTTCGTAAGGATGCTACAAGCCTCCGCTGCATAAGAAGCTACACAAATAACAGATTAAACACTTTCAGTGGGGGAGTTTAAAAAGACTTGAAAGAGAAAGTGTTTTCTATGCAATGCAATTGTTATTAGTTATGTTAATATTTATCTAATTAGTTATGTTAATAGTTATCTACTATTGCCATATATATATCGCTACCTTTCATATCAATACAACTATACAACAGGACAGAAAAAGTTAGCTGCTCATAGCTTTGAGTTTGTTCTTGGAATGATTTTAAGCCATTTGGAAAACTTACAATATGCATACAGTGCCTAGGTACAGACTCCTATCTTTAAACTGACTCAATGATGAGGGTTAGGCACAAGATGCCAGATACTAACCACTGTATTTCACAAACACACAGGAGAAGATATTTCTTGTTTCAGTAATTCCCAGTAACTACTTCAAGTATGTCAACATTTTCAAAATAATCTGTTGTTACCCATTGTTTCACATTGGCTAAGGCTGCAACCACTTTCACTTGTTACACCGACTCCAAACACCACTCATCTTAGTATTTCAATTCTGAATGCATTTCATGCTTGTGCAATAGTGGTCAGGATAATCAAAATGATACATTAACGTACCCAGAAAAAGAAAAATTGACACCTTCTACAACAAAAGGGAAATGAATAAACTAGGACCTCAAGATTTCCTTTCCAGAACTTCTGACTTCCTATACTGACCAATGTTTTTTCTGTGCTCATGTCCAAACCATTAAGAATTTTTGATTCTTAGCACTGCACAATGTATAAATACTCAGAAGATTGGATGATTTCCTAGCAGGAAATACGATGATTTCCTATCACAACTGAAGTTACAGGCAAAATTGTAATGATCATTTTACTCCTGTATCTTGTCTAGAAGCGTGTACAGTCCAAGATGACAAGCGGTAGTAATTCTGAGAGGAATATAACTGATGATCTACCAAGTTCATCATTATAAAATAATGTTTTTAATGGCTAGATATGGTTTTCATTGCATCAGCCACTATATCATGTTTCCCCAGTCAAACCCTTTCAGCCGAATGTAAAGGCTGGCAGAGCATATTGTTCTATTACTTTTTCTCCTCCATAGCACACAACTGGAGCGTTTCATTTTCTCAGTATTTTAAAAATGAGTACTGTAATACTTTTGAGTCTCCATCCTAACTAGCAGCATCACCAATACTAGACATACTACCAACCTTTAATGTCTAGCTTTGCACACTGCAACTGCAAACTAGAAATAAACAGGGTATTTCAAGTGCTTATGCAAGTAGCAGAACATACTTAAGCAATGCACTACATAATTTGTTAGGGGATTGAGGCAAATAAATATTACTCCATTTTTCAGCAGGGAGGACTGGTGGTTACTTTTCCTGATCGAAAAAGGAAACCCAGCACAGATGTAATAAGTAGAAATGCATTTGTCAACAATATTAACAATATTTGACCATCACTGCCCACCTGCCTGTAGATGAATATCACATGGATCCATTTGTGAGCTATCGTGCACAAGCATGCATGCTGATGAAGTTTTCCATGCGTTTCCAAACAGCTGTGGAGTGCTTTCAGTTACTCCAACTGGAGATCTTTTACAAAATAGAAGTCAGTCACAAAAGATACAGTGAATTTACAGAATAGTCTCATTTCTACTGCCTTCCTCACCAGAGCTGATTGAAGCTCCCCTTCCATTGCACTTTTCCCGAAAGCACCGTCAGCTAATGTTTCAGGGCTCCTCTCTCTCTTTCCAGGCAAAGGCCCAGAAAAGAAAGAGAAGATGCGCTTCAGAACCATTAGATATTCTGTACGAAAGGATGGATCAAAACAGAGCTAGTTCCATTTTCACAAGAGAGCAAAATGGAACACTGTTGTCCTCAAAGTCTGCACTCTCTTATTCATAATTCTGCCTCTTAAGTGATACCTGATCTATTCTGATCTCTCCTCTACGTACAAATTCCTGTCTGTTCCTGGTAGGTGACTTCCCAGGTTCTCTACTCCCTGCAAGAAAGAGGAGGGGGCAGAAATCCAAGAGTCCAGAGATATAACTACAAAAGCAATTAGATACCGTTAGGCCTGGGTAAGCAGAGGTGCAGCGGAAACTGAACACAGAGACTTTGATCGAAATAACTAAAAGACGGTAATATTCTGTACAGAGAATGATCAAAACTATGCACTTAAATATGGTGTATCACACACTACATAAAAGATTCTATTAGACATACAACCAGTAATACTATTGGTGGATGTGTTGCACAAAACACCACTGTCTATGGAAAGTCTTTTTAACTTTAAGAAATTGTTAATATATATATATTTTAATGTGTGGAACTATTATGGGAAGTTTTGCCATTTTTCTATCAGTTCTGACAAATTCCAACTTTGAGACACTATCTCTCCTGCTCTCCTGCTTTTTTTTTTTTCCCCCGTTGTTAACAAAGTATTCTGTCATGCTCTAAATTCACATTCTCCTTCTCCCCCTTCCATTAGGCTGCTTCATCCTCTGGAGGCCAATTTATTTAGTATCTGCAGGACATGTGCTGCTAGGAAGCTGAGCATAAACTCTAAGATTGATTGTGATGCTCAGGCAGCTCTGACCATCTTTCAATGCATTACAAGTGAAGCTCAGGCAACAGCCAATTCCTGTTGATGGCCTGCAGGCACGGAACAATGGAGGCTCTGTTGGAGAGAGCAGATTAGAGCTTGTAGCAGAGAATTGGAGCTGGACAGAGACAGAGGCTTTCACGGAGGGGGGATAAAGTTCCTTATATAAACCAGTCCATCTTTCGGACAAAAACAATCAGATAAACTAGTCCTCAGTAACGGTATATATTTCACTGTATTTTTATATTCAAATACTCTAAATAAAACATGTTTTGAAATTGTTTGAAGGTACACATTTTCTTTTAGCGAACCATAATCTACTATCTAACCCACTAACACCAAACTTCAAAATAAGGTATTTTTGTTATCCCCCTATTCAGCTTCAGCGTATATTTGATCTACCACTCTAACTGCAAATATTCATGTATTGGCAAATAAAAATCTTGGAATTATTCATACAAAAAGTCATCTTCCATATTTCCATTGAAGGTTCCACAAAGGCCAACAGTATCATCCTTCCACCGTCCATCAGCTTGAAGATAAAGCCTCAGTCCTTCTCTGTCATACAGTATCTGTAATCCAATGTTTGTCTTTACTTGAAGAAATATAGAGGAGAGTTTCCGTATTTCAAATAAATCTAGTGAATAAGAACAGAGATTGTTGAAGGGCAAAGGAAACCTGTCTGTAGTTTGCATTTTCTTTCTTGTCACATCATTTTTTTTTTAATGTCATTCTTATATACGGCACATTTTGTCCTATTCTGGCCCCATTCTCCCCAGATTGTTCATTTATCCCAAAAGGTTATATGGGATTCAGACTTTAAAAGAGAAAACAAGAAACTAATGATAGTAAAACTCTTTGACAAAGCCAAGATACTCCAAAGGTTAACTAAAAGTAAATTAATTTAAACATGCAAACACTGCAGATAATATTCTCATTCACTTTTTAGACAGCCTACTGCTAGCAGCAGCAATTTTCTTCCTGGATTAAATCCCTTTTGGGGAATTCTCGAGGAGCCAAGTCTCAAATGACATCAAATAAACTAGTGATTTGCATATATCACACTCACTAAAGCTAACATTGATCCTCACAGAACACAGTCCCATATTCATATGTAGAATACTTGATATAATCTTCCAGAGGGAGAAATTTAAAAACTCAATGAAGGAAAAAAATAAAAAAGTTCTTTTCTGAACATCTGCAGATTACATGCAAAGGGTAAGAGAGGGCTCCTTCCACTTATATTCACTCGAGTTGTTTACAAAAAAGGGAAGAGAAATTAGTCAGGAATCAGAGAAGATTTCCCCTCAGAAAAGAATTAACCAGTCTTATAAATGTGAAGGATGGCATTTGGGCTCATTAGAAACACAAAATATTCAATCTTAACATAAGAGACACTAGCTCAGTATATGCACAACAATTAACATCAAAGCACCAAGTACCTCAGCGGATAATTTGGGAAACATTTGGTCAAAGATTAACAATGTTAATATTAACAATATATCACTTAGCTTTAGTATGTTAGCAATACCGATGACGTCACAACATATACATATGGCATTAAAATACCACTTCAGTGCTTGATAGGCATTATATTCTCATACGTTATTCCTTACCATCTGCATAAGGCAGGTTAATTTTGTACTGGTCATATACCAAAACATCTCCTGAATGAGTCAGAGTAACTTGCCTCTTGGGGTCCTGTTTAAGAATAATGCTGATTGATTGGATACATGATCCATCCTGGTTCTACAAAATAAGGTAATTAAAATATATTTGATTTTAAGTAGGATGCATATTAATAAGAGTGCATGTAAAGTTATTAGGGAGAAATTAAAACTTATAAGCTTTATGTTGGTTCTTAGCAAATTGCACTTGTAAAACATACAGCTTTGCAGCTAAGATAGAGAAATTTGTTTGTTTAATTATTTCAAAGTATATTTAAATACAACTCTACTATGTTATGCTAACACAGCTCAAGCGGGATTGGGAGAGAGATTTAAACAACTCTTCCATAGCTTAGTACAAATACACCTGCAATTCATGAGACCCACTGAAACAAACTGAAACTCACTGAGGGTGAGTTCCTACTCACAAACAAGGCTGCATTATCCACATGGCAGTGCACAGAAGTGTGAATTTGTACTTCTCCTTAATTTAAAGGATGTTCTGATATGCACAGATTCTTTTAAAGCACATTTAAGGTGTACTTTTTTTTTTTTTAAAGGCAAACAGTAATGGAAGACAGAAGCATCTTATAAATCATTATTTAAAAACAGCATTCAAGTTAATTATTTCTAGGGAAGAGTTGTGGAGTATGCTCATAAGTTCCCTGGATGAATACTGAATTAAAGAAAGGCAGCATCATAACACAGTGTCCAGCTGGCCTGACTTGCTTGTTTTTATTACCTTTGCTTATTCCTACCACCAAATCAATTCTCTCAGTCAGTCAAAAACATCATTTAGGAAAACCATGAGAAGGAATACTGTATTTCAGTCAGCATGAAACATTCAAAAAAAAGAATCCTAGATCAACCTCATATACCTTACCTACGCTCATCTTCTTCATTGGCACTCAATTGTCAGCATTACCAAAACCAGCTAGTCAACTGAAACCCTAAAAGCAAAGTATTGGGACTTATATCCTAAGGTCTCAAAACAGAAGGAAGCTAAATGGCCTACACAGGAAAGTTTCACAAGAGCTTAAAGATCAAGAATCAAATTCAAGTTAAGCATTTTCATCAAAACTGAAGTCAACTACGGTACGTGTTCTGTCTGAAAATAGATTTATTTCCATTCACAATTTTAGTGCGTTATTTTCACATTTCTAAGGAACTTTGGTACCTATGATGGCATACAGACAGATTTTTTTTATTTATTTATAAACCTTCAGCTATTTGTTTTAACTTCAAGAATAAGTGTACTTTGACCTAAAACCACTGAAATTATTTTTGGAGGTGGATAATTCCCAGGACGAAAGCAAGACATGAAAGTCTAATACACCCAACAATTTCTAAACTTTAGCAGAGAGAAACATCCAAATAAACAGACAGAATTGCCTATGAGACGGCCCACGAAAAATCCTAAAGCAAGTCCTGAAACTGGCTGGTACCTAAATGAAATCTCAAGCTACTTAGTATTCCTGCACGTTTCATGTTACAGGAGTGATCTTCAAGTAGACGCCACACAGGTGGGAAGCAGCACAAGTCTGAGGCCTATTGAGTACTGAATGTTTCCAATGTATCACAACAACAAATACACCTGTACTAAATAACATGGCAACTAGCCAGAGAGATGATTAGCACCAGTCCATTCCTATCAGAGTTTCTAGGTCAGGACTTCCACCTTTCAGAATAATTATCTGTACTTGGGCTTTTAGTACCTCTAGGAAAAGAATGCTTATTAATCACAGAAGACCATCAGAAGTTTTTTATTAGAATGAATTTAATCACTCATCAATTTTATGAGAAAAATGTTCTGTCACAGAGGATCAGGCACAGAAGTAGACTGAGAGATGTCTTGATGTCACCTCAGCATGCTGTAATTTACCTTGCTACATCCTGAAAGACATCAGAATCATTGTCCACCCTTACTTTCTCTTTGCTCCAGGAACAAACTAAGTTTCTGCTAGTCCTGTTATATTCTTACCTCTTTGTTCTGGATTCAAAGGCGTCAGCTTATTTGCATTGGCTTAGTCGTTTTGGGGTAGACAAAGTCTGCCTGTTCCCACAAAGCAAAGGGGACAGCACTCAGCTGCTGTTTTGTCTGTTCCAGCTGGCATCACAAGGCCTTGTACCCATTCAAAAGGTATTCAAGAACAGTGACAAAACAAGGCCCCATCACTTTTGGCATGCTATTAGCTCATTTTACTGTAATCTTGATAATCTATCTTTAATGTCTCATAATGTCTTGTGTATCAAAACACACGCAGACACACGTGAAATCACTCAAAGAGTGACCTAGGTCTTTATGCTGGAAATTGTTCATTGGTTAGTTTCCAGTCCTGAACTACATTCCAGAAACATCCAGCAGAGCTGCAGGAGGTTGTGCTTCTCAGTCGCACTGCCTGCCATGAAGATGCAACTGTTGATGAAATAGTAAGATGCTGAGCATCTTCAGTACTGAAAAAGGCACTGAGCAAGACTTCCTTAAAAAATCCCTGCCTTTGGACAGTCAAGATAGCAACAAAACTATATTGTGATTAGCACCATTAACAGCACAAACTGAGATAAAGGTTTTCATTTCAAAGATTTACATTCCCACTGACTTGCACTGAGACTTGCATGACATAGGGCAAATCTTGTCCCACTTGAAAACAATCACTACAGCTGCCAGGGTCTCTGAACAATACTAGGTGACTCAGAGATGCTGAATGAGAACAGAGATCATCTGTCAGTCCTTCAAGTACCGGGGCACAAAATTACACGCACTGGAGAGTGAAGAATAAAAATCATTCAAAAACTCCATGTCTCTAAATACTAATGCAACAATGGTCTTTCATCAACAGTTATAATTATAGAATGAAACTTAAAAATATTGAATTCTAAGAATACAAAGCTATTTCATTGGCTCAGCCAACTCTCCTAGACTAATGGCAAAGACAACATCTGCACTGTGAAGCCATGCTCTGGCATCTTATCTTGTTGCAGTTTATTTAATTTCTGTGCATATCATTCAGCTGCAGTGACTATAAATTCATAATTTTGCCTACCTTTTAAGAAGCTGAAAATAAAACATACCAGCTCCTACCCACAAACCAGAGCCAAGAGAACAACTCTCCATAGGTTATACATTGCTGCACGCTATCGACAAAAGCTTTATTATTCCTTCACACTGAAACTGAAGGAGATATTCCACCTGACAATTATTCTGTGTTCCAATGAACTGCTCCTTTCACAGCAGTGCCCCTGCCAACTTTCAGCAGGTGTTTCCACAGGAACGGACATTTCTCTCACTAGACTTAAAAAAAAAAAGGCACAACAACAACAAAAAAATATCTTCAGAAGACTTTCTCATCACACAGACTACAAAGCCAGTGAGGTTGTCACCTGAAACTCAGATAAAGTTAAGCTGTGCTGATCACTTGACCAATTCTCCTTCCAAAAAGTGCTTAAACAAAATTTCACATCGTTTTCAAATCACTTGTTGCCTGATGACTGTTTATGTCATCAGCTCTAAGGCACTAGATGACTGGGTTCTTTGTGATTCAAAGAGCTAAAAATCTCCTCAGCTATTTTCTTTCTGGGTTTTTAATCTTCTTGAATGAGATGGGACTGATAACTTAAAAGAATTTTAAAAGCATACAAATCTCAAACCACCAAGAAATATGAGGTTCTACATTACAAGTCTTTTAGCTTCCCATTTCAATTCATTCATTTTTATAAATGGGAAAAACACATGGGATGGTGCCTAGGGAACTGTGAAGCAGCTCCTCTGCCAAGTGGTTCCAGCTATCTGATAGTTAGACACTCGAACTGCTGCACTGAAGCCCCACACTCCTGCATTACAGTACACACAAAACTTACTACCCTCTCAACACTTTCACATTGATAACTGAATTAGCAGTATTTAACCCTGGAACAAACCACATAAGCCTCTGATCACCCACCTGGCTGTAACATTCAGAATGCTTCAATCAAAGCTCTGTAAGAGTCTGTGCTTACTACAGATTGACCAGGATAACTTTGTTAAAGGATAGGGGAAATATGAAGCCCAACATGTAACAAAAGCCAAAAGAAGTTTATTTTTTTCCACCTGCAAGCCACCTGAACACTTTGACAAAGTCCGTCAGTCAGGACAAAGAACATGCATGCAAGAGCTATTACGAGACACTTTGTGTCAGGAGTGCTGCATAAAGCCAACTAATCTGATTGTCACTTTCCTCAACAGAAGCATCACCACAACTAAGCCAAAAGGAAAATTCCTGTCTGTTTTGGATAGGTATAAGTAGTTTCTAACAGAAAAGTGAGTGAGGCCTACAACACATATCTTGCATGTTGTCATAACAGACATTTGCTTCAGACCTCTGCTGTCCATTGACAGACTTAAATGTCAGGCTAAAGGTAAGGCTGTGGGCATCTGCAAGAAGTCAGTTGCCTTATCTTTCATTTGAAAAAGAAATTGCTTAGAGTGTTGTTGCTTTGTTTTTATTTTAAGGATCCTGTTTTGCTGGTTTTCAGCCATGTAAGTAGAGGACACAACCTCAATATACAACAAACATTCACAAGCTTCAAGGACTTTGCAAAGTTTGGAGAATTCTAAGCTGACAGAACTTAAGCTGCTGATGTTTATTCTTTGTTTCACTGCTCTTCTATTTGTGTTTCCTTCAGGCTATGATATATAACGTGGTTGTCTCTGAGCCTTCTTTTCTCCAGGCTAGACAACTCACGTATCATCAGCCTCTGCTTATCAGACATGCCTTCAGGATACAAACATAACAAGAAGGTTCTAAGCCTTACCTGTCCACAAGGAGCATTTTGCAAGGATATGGTAAACTCTCCAGACGTACGGCTTTTTGCTAGAATATATTGGCAGGTAGCTTGGAAAGTGTATTTGCGCCCATCAAAGGTCATGAAATGAATGTCTCCTGAAACTGAACATTCAGCTGGAAAATATAACAAATAATGGATTTAAATATGTAGAAAAGATATTATGCATTCTCAAGAGATATTGCTGTAGAGTTCATACACTGATACATACTATAATTTTTTAAAATGTGCTTGCACTATAACTACGTACTAGGAAAATGGTTAGGAACTGTACCCCATCTTTGCTTTTGTCAAGTTCTTATGTGACACCAGGCCAAGATATCAAAGCAATTCTCCCCCTTCTATAAGGCAATAATACATATTGCCTTACTTTCTGGGTGCTCCTTACTTTCTGGGTGTGATGTGTGGCTCTAAAAATGGATTCATGGAAACATCAAGCACTCTCTCAGTTTAGTAACAACTCTGAGACCAGTGCTTAAATCTATCCACAGCTATAAGAACAATGAAGCCATGGGTTCCTCTAACTTGCAAAATCCTTTAGACTAATTTCTGTAGTTTAGTTTACTGCTGGTGAAGTGGGAATTACACCCCCCCATTCCACAGGCAAATTGAGAAAGTAATTAACTGACATTTGTGTAATACCTAGATATGACATTGCTAGCCAGCAATACTGTGAGGAAAAACCAAACAACAAAAAGCAATCTTGCACTTAAAAACTCTTGCACGAAACATATCAGTAAGTCTGTCAAGTGAAGACTGCAGAGGAAACTTTAGATGAATGCCAGGAACAATCAGATAGTGCCATCTATCAGAGACGTTACAGCAACCCAGGGGAGACAAATTACTGAGCTAAATCAAAAAGGCAGATATGCCTGCTATTCAGTTCACTTTAATACTTACTCTACTTTGTGGGTAAATGTGTTTATATAGAGATGCAAACAAAAACATTAATTATACAGTGAAAATATAGTTTTAAAATGTTAATATTAACAGCAATATCTTACCCCAATAAAGATTCATAGATATTTAAAAAGTATCTGAGACTTTTTCCACATACCTGGACATGTAAGATTTGTACAAATCCATTTTCCTCCAGTGCAAGTGCTGAAATAAAAACAAAAAGGTTTCTTATTTAGATTTTAATTTGAAACATATTTGGCTGTTCCTCAGTTGTTTTTCCTGGACCTACTCCATGAAGTGAGCACTAGATGTCTAGAGTCTGACAAAATGGCACAGCAGAGCTATCACATTCAGTAGAATATCTAGCAGCTGTGGCAAGAGCTTGTCATGAAGATATATCGAATGAACTCTCACCCACGCATCCAACACTTCTCTTTTTAGCTCCTTGATAACAATTGTAAAATCTTAAGGATTCTTAATACTAGGAAGAATAAATGCATGCCATTTGAATCTTATTACTTAAAAAAAAAAACTGTTGAAGAAGGGGTTGCATGTCTGCAAATGCATCCATTTTCTCCAATTAAGTTGATTCAATAAAAGACATTATCTCTTCCTACAAACCTTTCTGACTGAAGTATAAAATTAACTTAAAAATTCCCAGAACAGCGACTTCATGTCAAAGATATTAGGCTCTCATGTCCAAGTGAAACAACAAAAGAGGACAGAAACAGAAGTCAAATAAATTCTCCTGTTATTAAGGTTTTGAATTCCATATTCCTTTTAGTCTGGGGAAGAGTTCAAGATGAAAAGAGTACTAAACATTTCAGTATTCTCTGTAATATGCATGATTTTATCTTCTTCCCCATTAACAGCTCTATAGTTTCTTTAAATTTCTCTTAGTAACAACGTGTCTATAGAACAATAGTTTTTGTATGTAGAAACTGTAACGACTTGTCAACTTCATTCAATTTTAAGTGAAATAGGCCTTAAATGACTTCTCTCTCTTGTGAATATGAAAGGATTAAGTCCACAGCATTAAAAGAAAAATTACTAACCAGTTATTACATTCCTCATAAACCACAGAGCCTATGTCAAAAAAACTTCCATGGTAGTCACAAGGACAGTCCATAGGCTTGACACACAATTCATTTTCATAAATTAAGCCTACAAGAAATAAAATATCAAGAAAAAATTAAAAATATGTCAGCTCTGTGTAAAGAGAACTAACAAGCATACCAAAGAACACCACAAATGGACACATACAATAATAAAAGTATAGGGTATTTGGAAGTAATTTTAGTAGAAAAAATACACATGTCGATTTTATTACATAAATATTACATGACCAAGTTCCTAAATTGCTTGAGATACAGTGAGTGAATAATAGCATGAATCATTAGTGTTTAATATAGTGGGAATAAAAACCTGCTGTTTTATTTGGGTACCCTTTGCTTCTTTTTTGACACCTTTACAATTCTTTGTCTGTATGTTTTAAGGTATTGTTTGTCCTTATTATACTGTAGTAGTTTTTTCATTTTCTTTGTTTTATTTTTCAATGATTCCGTAATTTAAGAACCAGAAGCTAAAAGAGATTACTATCCCATACAAGATGAAATGTATGACAATGATAACCATACTTTTAAGTTGTGAGGGTATATATAAGAGGCAGGACTTGAAGATCCATGGCATATCATTTTCTCTAGAATGAACAGATAGGATTACGTACCCAAGGGAAGCCAATAACAAAAGGAAAATGAGACAAAAATGTTCATATGCACTTGATCTTGCAGACATTCTTCATGGAAAAAAAAAACAAACAAAAACAAACAAAAAAAAAACAGCAACTGTGGGAATCAAGAGGCTGACTCTCTCTTCTGTAAAACTAACAACAGAGCATAACAAGTTTTTCACTGCACTGCAGAGCTCTACAGCTAGAATACAGATCTGTGCTGAAACCTATTCCTACTTGTTAGATTGAGGAAAAGGCTCTTGTCACTGAGGAAAACACGGTCATTCATCCACACCCTGTTTGCACTGTATTTATACAGAGTTCCTGTTAATGCCTTAATCTCGCCAGGCCATGTAGATATGTAAACCTGAGGGAAAATGATCAGAAAGTTAAATGGAATCAAATAATACATATTTGAGAATCAAAACCGTTACCATCTGGACAATAGCATCCATCAATGCAGGGAAGCTCACTGCCAACACACTGTGATTGTTGGTGACATGAAACAGGGCAACAGCTGATGCATTCATTGTAAGTCAAGGGTTCAAGACAGGTAATCACTACAAAACAGAAAAAGATAGAGAAGTGAAGAGCTCTTGGGCTGCTGCCCACGGTCATAAATAGATTGCACATGTTGATTTTAGATATTTACTCTTTGGTAACTCAATTGAGTATCCTTTTTCTCTAATGATGAAACAATGGCTTTCATAACACGCACAGGATAGATGTATATTCATAGTCTGTCCAGTGCAAGTGCATCAAGAAGTAAAACTACACAATGGGAGATGTGGGGAAACTTTCTCACAGCAAAACCATTTAAATTCTGAGACCAGCATAAGAAATCATAGAATATCCATTAACCAACATTTTTGGAAACATGCAGAAAATATTCCTGTCACGAATGACAAATCAGTTTTGTTTCTGTCTCCAGACTGGTGGACAAAGTAGGTTCTCTCCTTCAAAATTACCTTCTGTGACTTCTAAGATGAGGACTTTTTCAACTGTAATTCAAATAGATATTTGAACACCCACAATACATTTTATATGTCAGAAATCTATGAAGTCTTGGCTAATATTTGAGAGAGTAGCTCCATGAAAAAAACGTGATGGTTAATCATCTTAAAGAATCTCTGATGTTTCAGTAAGAAGGTTCTTCAAATCTCTAAGCTTATTAAAATATGTTTGATATACTCAGCACAGATCACACTTTAAAAAAATCTAACCCTTACATAGCATTGGAGTCCTCAGTTATGCTTTTACTTATAACTGTATTAGTTCTTAATAGGAGGAAGGACAAAGTAAAATTACGAAGAGCAGTCTTTTCAAAATACAACCACTAAGCAGTATTTCCAAATACGAAAGTGTCTGCATACCACACTGCTGAAAGTGCTTTCGCCATCCCTGTAGTGGCTTTCCTGCTTGGGCACATGCTCTGGCATATTCAGTTAATGCTCGACACCAAGTTGCATTATCAACTGCTGACCTTACACAAATAAAAAATTACATATTATTTTCTCCCTACATTCAAATATGTCGTCATAACCTCATGAATACTTCTGCACTGCATTCATCACATTGTTTGTATTTACGTTAATAATATTTTAATGTACTGTGTTGCTTGAATAGCTTAAAAGCCTTAAATGGATATGACATTCTGCAACATTTGAAGACAGCTGATCAATATATTTGAAATCTGATGCTAATTTCCTGAATAAAAACATGAAAACCAGTGATGCAGCAATGTAAAGAGATTTTCATAGAGATCTTGATTTTTACATGAGGAGTAGCATCCAACAGAAGACTTGCAAGAAGAAAGCATAAGATTTCCACATCATGGTACAGGAAATTGAAATTTTTTTTCAGACCCGCCTGTTAGACAGTCAAAACTGCTTTGACAAGCATTATTCCAGATTGTGAAATGATAGCATAAATTCAAATAGTTTCTGTGCATGCAGGTAATCCATTTCTTCTTTTTGTTATGTTACTGTATACTGCTTAGAGATGCCCAATTCATCTATTCACTATTACTTTTCATTAAGATTAGAAACACTGATGATGTCACACATTCAGCATGAAAACTGATGTCATATTCAAAGAAATGTAAACTGACAATGTTATTATGAAAATAGGTGAGCCTGGTTTTGGCCATCCTTACACCAAGGAAAACAAGCGACTCCACAGAAGTCTCTGCCAGTAAATCTAAAACAAGTGAGAAAATCAAGGCATTCTACATTATTACAGGAATTTTAGATACCAGCTGGCATGCAGAAAAAGAATCACATCACTTTTGTTTATCATGAGAATGAATTGTACATGTTAAGGACAATGTTTCTTCTAATAGCTTTGGAATTACTCAGAAATATTCACTTACATGCAAAGATCACTGGTGCAGCTTGCCATAAAAGGAAGAGGACTCACATATTCATGACATTGTTCAAATGGAGGATGTAACAGAATATTACACAGATTGTATGCCCTCTGAAATTAAAGAGATTGCTGTTATGAAAATGCTTTCAAAAAGTAAATCTAAGCAGAAAAATATATTATGCAAAAACAGAACAGACACCTCTCAGGATATGGCTAGGAACTCCTTCCCTCTCATCAGCTAGAAGCAGTGGCTAGCAGCGTATTACTGTCCATGACACAGTAATCTTAACACTGAACCCTTTATCCAAGGTTGTGCCAATGCTACTAAAACATCCCTTCATAAAAAAGGGCAGACAGTGTTGCAGCTAAGCCTAGATGACCTGAAATAGTCTTTATTTTAGTTAAATCACGTAGTAAAAGGCAACAGAGATAAAAACACATCTTGCATCAGGTTTAGCTTCAAAGCATTTCATTTCAGGGTTGTAACTTCAAAATATTACTTACAGGGAAAACTACTTTGATATGGCAGACTAAAGTAACAAAAATATTTTTTTGAACACTAGCAAATAAAACATGCTCTCATTCTGGTTTCGGATGCCTACTTCTTCCTATCCTTCCTAAGAGGAAGCAGTGGGAACCAGCTCTATAATGAATTCCTAACTTGATAACTTTTCACTCATTTAACCCCAGATTCAAACGCTTCTTTTGGCTGCTATCCAGAGAGTATAACATCTCCAAAACATCAAAAATTAAATTATGAACTCATACAGAAAACTACTTGGGGAGGAAAGAGGGAACAAGGTAAACACTGTTACAGCAGCCATCTCAATCCAACTCTCCAAAGGAGACCTGAGAATATTTCCAGTCTCCTTCAAAGCACTGAGTCAAATTCTGGTTCTGATAAGAATCTAATCTACTAAGATGGTGTAATAATCCTTTTGTGCAGATCCAAACCTGTAAAGATTCATGGCTTTGTGTCAGGCAGGGTGGTTCACTGAGAAAAGAGTTATCCCAACTGGGTGTTCCTTGTGGAGGATTTTCCTGCCAACTCTCTACAAACTCTGTTACATCATCTGTCAGTTTTCCTAAACAAGACACACATACGGTCAACACAGTGATTTGGCAGAACATTTCTATAGGCTTTACCAGGGAAATGTATCAATAATCATAACACTATATTAAGTAGAGAAAGCCAAACCCTATCTAAAACTAAATGAATCAGGTGCAAGTCTGAAGATGATCTGGTCTTTTAAGACACAGAAAATCCTTTTGAAGTAAATATAGGAGAAGGTTTTAGAACAGCAGAAAGAAGCAAACTCAAGTCACGTGATTTGGCCAAAAAAAAAAAAGGCTTTATGAAGTTGGACTGTGCCTGTTGTAGTCCTTGAATGAAAGAAAGGAAAGAAAAGTTGTAATAACCTGTATATGCACAGTTCTACGCTGCTCCTTTATATGGAACTTTTGATAGATAGCCTAAAGCCCCAAGAATAATGAGGTATCCCTAGGTCACTGCAAGGGTACAATATAATGAACTATATTAACCAAATAAAAGTGTGACCTTTTTATATGAGTAGAAATGACCATGCTAGCTTTAAACAAGTTAAGAAAGGTATTATCCATCATAGAGATGTGGTGACATTGATTAGTATTCAGATTACCCATGAATGCTATCATGTCTTTTCTGTGTTACTACTGCTCCCCAAGACAGTTGGATAAAGGCAGTATGCAGTGCATCTACTTGTGCTCCAATTACAGCTTTATGCAACTGAGATATCCTCAGAAGGGTGAGAGGGTAGGGAAAAGTCTGATGGCAATGAACACAACAAGCTATTGATCTCGGTATTAATTTAAGCATTTTGTTATAGTGAGTAAGCTGTTCAGTAGAGCTAGGGCCGATCCTAGTGCAGGGCTGATGCTTTACAAAATTGAGTGGCATGCTTAAACAACAAAGGAAACCTACCATATATTGTACTTTAAGCTTTAAAATAGTACTCTATAGAAATATTCTAATTTTAAAGAGCAGGAGCAAAAAGTTAAGCATTCCAAAGCAATCATTTCCAGAAGTTTATATTGCCTCATTTGAGACACCTTTTAAGGGGCCTGATTTCTTCCTCTGGTTCTTTCTAATTTTATAGAGGTCATCACTCAGAATTTTTTGAACGCCAAGACTCTTGTAAGTATCTGAGGTTGGCATCCAAGGAACTGGGACTCCAAGAATCACTGGTCACTTCTGAAAGCATTAACATAAATGAAATGCCAGATCAAAAAGGGATTTGGCAGTCTTCACTGATTTACTAATTAAAATTATTCATTTTTTTCCACTAGTAGCATCATAGGCTTCCACAGGCTGCTATATAAAATTGCTTAGAGGGCAATGAACATTTAAAAGTATAATTTTATCTTTTAGGTCCCAGCAATATGAAGTATAAATACCACTGTAAGTAACAGAGTACCCAGCTATAAGCATGCTTTAAAGATGACCCCCTTCAAGGAGTCCCATCCATACTGATATCAGCCCTCTTCATCAACGTTATCATCTACCAGAAGTATTTCCATATCATATTTTTCATTTCAAAAATTCCAAGTATTAAATTCAATTAGCATTGCAATTAAAACCTAAGTAAAATAACATTTAGTTCACCTGGGGAAAAACATACAAACAAAAAAAACCACGGTATTACACAACAGGGATTAGTTCAAATACTCACCATAACTAGTTTCAAGATCATCATGCAGGATAGCATTATTGTTTCCACACAGTCCATGTGTTTTGCCCAGGTACTCTGGTGCCATTTTGATATACACTGCAGATGTACCGTCCCAAGCCAGAGTAAAGGCATATTGGTGCCTGACTAGAAAATACCCAGCTAGTTTCTGGATGTGTAAATTTCCAATAATATAAGGTAACTGTAGTCTGTGAAACAGGACAGAATCAAAAAACAAACAAACAAACAGCTTTTAATGAAGCAATAACACTGTTAAAAATGCTACTTGGCAATTTAATGACTTCTTCATACATCTTAAAACCACTAATGTAAATATTGAGTAACTGAACTAAAAACGATGAAGTTGCAAATAAGAGCCAAAAAAAAAAAATCAAAGGGTGAATGTCAATAGTTGTATTTCTTGATAATGCCTGCTGCTTACTTAGACATTGCCTTCCATCTACTCTGTAGATAGGGAGTGCTTATTACAGCTGTGGTCTGGAAAGTTTTTAAGCTACCAACAAATAAGTCACCTTGTTCACATCTCTGTTATCAAAACTGTATCATGATATTAATTCTATCATTACAGCCTCGGAAACGCAAGTATGATTACCCAAATCCTTTATAGGTCACTTCACTGCTCATCTTTATCTGTTCATCTCCAGAAAAGAATAAACTAATGGACCGCTTGCAAGAATAAGGAGAAGAACGGCATTCAGGATCATTATTCACCTGTCAAATAAAATTATTAGTGTCAAAGTTAAGATTTAATTAAATTATTCATAATCCACATGCTACACAACTAATGCTCACAATCCCACCCTCAGCATGTGGACAAATAATCCTACTGTTCCCAAAAACATGAGTAAAATTTTCCATCCTTTTGGAGCAGTCTTTTCACAGCAGCAGCAGGTTTAGAAAGTACACATAACAGTTTTCTTCCAGTTATTTATATTTTTGTGCAAAATTAATTGGTAGCATATATTACTTTAGAATTGGATCTAGGTTACATTCCAGACCGCCAGACTATCATCTCAAATTATTTTTAATCTCCTAAAATTATTGCATTATTTGCATGTTTAATAACAGTAAAAGGGAATGTAGAAGTGCAGTCCCCTACCTGTATAGAAAAACTCTGTTCATCTAATTCAGTGTGTCTCACAAGTGCATATGTAGATTTCCCAGAAAAATAGTAGTACAGTCCATCAAAAGTTTCAAAATGATATTGACCCCATGTTCTGCATATATGATCTCTTTCAGCACCTGTGTTATAAACTAACAAAAAGAGAGTCACTTGAGAAGTATCGCTGGCTTTTAGATTTAATCTGTAGTTGCAATGTAGCTATACTGTGATGTATCATCACAGAAAAGAGAGGGTAGGAAAAATAGTGGAGGATGAAGTAACGTTTAGGAAAAGGGTAGTCATTCTCGCAGCTGTTGGAACCTGCATGCAATCCCAGAAGCCCACTCTGTTTTCTTTCTACACACCTGTCTGACATCTTGGTCCAGTTGCATTAAATCGACTGCAGTTGCAGAGTTCTCTGTAGACACACTCACCTCCATTAAAACATGTAAATGAACCTGAGTGGAAAACCAAGGCACATTAAAAATAAATGATAATCTTCATTCTTAAGATACAGTTCAGCTACTGATTTTAACTCCCAGAATGCCAGATGTTAGCTTAGAATTTAAATGCTGTGCTAGCCCAGGAGAATCCCACAGGTCACCACAAATAAGAAACATACTTAAAAAGCTTCACCATAAGACACATAACCAGATACTGCAAATTCATTGCATGTTTACAGAAGGCCAAATCAAAATGGCTATGATACCTTTTAGTTAGTTTGACATATTTTTAGTCCATTTATTTAGTTAATAAATAAAGTCAACAGGTATTACAAAACAAAACAGCATGGTGCTTATAGCCCTACATAAAAGAATGCTGCAAACGTTACATGGGTAAACTCTACCAGAATAAGAGCATGCTACCCTAGAAACACAGATGTCCAGATCCCAGCTGCAAGTCTTTCAACTGTCTGCCCTCCCTCCAGATTGCAACTTTTAGGTACACTAACCACAAACACTCTCCATAAATTCACATGGCTGTACTTGTTTCTAATTTTATTAGACATAAACTTTTAAGAAAAATAAAAAAAAAAACTTCTATTACAGTGAAACTGCTGTAGAGAGAGTAAACTGAGTTGCAATGGCAGGTGTGAGCGGGGAGAGAGGCAGGTATCTGTTTTATTGCAGGGAAGGTGGTACAAGGGGGCAAGGTATACATTTTTTTTCTTTCCCCGGGGAGATCCCCACAAGTCAGCCAAGTCAATTTTTCACAGTACAAGGAAAGGTGCACACAAGTAGAAACAAGCTTCTTGCTACCAAGTTCAGATGTGGTGATGAAATGATTTTCTAATCATTATCATATACTCACTTATTTTGCTAACACTTGACCTTCTAAAGTTTGCTTGGGAAAGAATTTGCATTTTAATAATTGCATATTATGCAAAAAAAACAACTATAGTCCTTCTTAATTTGGAAAATAAATATACTAATATTTAAGGACTAGAACTAAGCACACAAGTTAAAAAAATATTTCAGGAAGAAAAACTGAAGTTTCATCCTTTTTGTTTTCTTTGGCTTTAGAAATACAGTATTCTTAAAAATAATCTGAGATATGAATTGTGTTAATGATGTCCTGAAAACCAGAATTTACAGAAAAGGACTTTTTCTTCCACTTCATTAAAATGCTGACTTACGGAATGTTTAATCAACAAAGGTGTACAAAGAAGGCCTAACATTACCTTCAGGGTTTTGAGAAGGCTATACTAAATAGGGTTTAAAGCTTTGTTGATGCAGGCAAACTCATGCAAGCTCCACTTCTGACAAACGCTACAAAATCTGCAATTTAAACAAAATTAGGAGGAAAGCCTGCTAGAATACAGACCACTGTTTTATGATTGCATGGCTCACCACACCTTTAAGGTTTATTCTTAGTTTTGTCTTTCACTAAATATACAAATATCAAAAGTAGATTCTAAACTGCTTTATAGAATGGTTGACATGTTTTTCCATAAACTGATTGTAAGGTAACAAATGCTTTCAAACAAGGCAAGAGCTGAACACTGACATCCTACTGCTATTGAATGGATGCTGAATTCCCCACCTCAGCAGGAACAATATAAATCAAAGTGGCTTTTCCTCCCTACTTTTTCTGTCCTCTTGTAGAAATCTTATTTTATTGATGGATTAACAATACCAATTTCCTATCAACATATTTTATAGCAAATATTTAGTTTGTCTTGCCAGCATTAGAGAACTTGAGTAGAGACACCATTACAGTAGCCAGTAAGGAGGTCTAAATAAATCTGAAAGCAAGATGCATATGAATAATATCCTGTGAGAGCAACCAACCCTCTAACAACAGTCAGAATTGGAATTTATTTTTAATGAAAACAGGAAAAAAATGTTATGAACAATCTTGAGTTTCATTTTAAGCCCCTAATTTAGCTTGCACAAGACTTTCAAATGCATCTTTAAAAACTCCCATGATTTGTGGATGTACCACAGACAAATCGCTTTCAGATGTACACACCATGTAATTGCTCACCCAACATCTAATTCATACCTTAACTTGTCAGTATTTATGAACTCAAAGCTACTAAAACATTTTGCAAGGCTGCCTCAAACCTCATCATCACCTATTTTACAGAAGTATTATAAGTGCAGAAATTTCATGGGGAAAAAGGTCATATTTAAAGTTTCTTCTGCTTTGTGAGATTGTGTGCTCACAGATAGTTGTAATGCTAAAATGAGGAAGACTTCAAGAAACTTACATCATTAAGTAAAAAGAAAAAAAAATCTTTCATGCTCATCTACTTCAGGCTAAATGTTTCTACATATTATCATCTTCAGTTTCAACCTTACAGAGTTCTTGCTTACTGAAGTCTGCCACAATTTGTCAGTACAGGATTTTCTTTTCTATTTCCTACCACCATTCTTATTTGCAAAAACATAAATACAATAACTTTCATATGAAGACTTTTTAGATATCCAAATGATTAATTTTGATTCCTTTGTTTTCGACAATCCTGCTGCAACCCCCTTCCCCCCCCCCCCCACCTGGCCTGTGTGAGTTCTGTTAAAAAAATAATGCAAGCACCGTGTATAAAAGTCCCTACTTATTCTGACTGAGCCAACTCATTTACAGACTCACAGTGACCAATCTTGTCATTAATGCAAGAACCTTACTCCTCTTGTCAAGGAAGGCAGACATTGATCTCTTTCATCTAGAGCGTTGTGAGACCTGTGTAATCAGAGCTCAGGTCTCTGTTCTTTGCTTCTCTAAGATTATGCCCTAGTGCCTGTCCAGCTACAATAATCTGCCATTAGACTGCAAGTCATGTCCCTCTTAGCTGTAGACAAAGTTAGCCCCCTTTTGATGTTTCAGGTTGAACGATTCCCCTTTAAGCACAGCTCAGGTAACCTGCTTCAAGCTACACTTATTTCAATTGTGCATACAGTTAGCTGATGTGGAGATGTTTGCCATAACCAGGAAGGATGTCTCATGCTCTCTTTCAAAGAGAAAAAGGGAGTTATTCAAATCCAAATTAGAAATCAAATAACTCTGTAGGAGCATTTTTTTTCCTTATGAAGTCATCTTCTATCTGTGCATGTACAATTCTACAAACATGATAAATACAGCTGTTGTATCTACTTATATCCCTTTTTACATCACTGCGGAGTATCTTTCTTTCTGCATCATGGAAGGGCTCTGTGCACAAAGATGAGTAATTCTTTAGCAGGTAATAACAGAAACATAGTGTTAATTCCAATCACATCCACTGATCTTGCTGCTACAAACAGCGCGGCCTCCTTTAATCAGGAACTGGGTGCATCAATTTCTGCTCAATTAACAGAGCTGAGGAAGTATTTCTATCAGCAATAAACATCCCATAACAAAGGGCTCACTTAGATCTTTGCCATTAAAGGAAAATAAGCTCCCTAAATAAGACCACCGATACGATCTCTCTATCACAAGTTGACATCTCTCTTATAAGGAGATGAAAAGCATTGTACCACCTGCAGAAAGGGAATAAACATCAAGCTTAAGCCAATGTTAAAAATAGGGGAGGTTACAGAAGATTTTTGTATCCTCGGTTTACTGGAAAATGACTGCTATCAAGTCTTTAGCTCCTCTTTTTTCCTTTGACATTATGCCAGTTGAGCTCACTGGGTTGGAATCTGAAAATCAGTGAGACTGGTCTAGCATAAAGTGGTAAGCCACAGTAGTAGGATTCTACTCCGAACAACAGGGTGATTTCTAACCAATGAGGCCACTACAACCTCCAGGTCACCCTAATAGCATGGCCATCATCAGCACAAGGAATGTGTCATAAACATTGATCAGGGTGAAGATGAAGAATTATCTTTTAAAGAAGGTCTGAGCTCTTATCTGCTCTTCTCATTCCTTCAATACTCCAACGGTTTCATAACTACTGAACAGGCTGCATTCCCACTCAGTATGTGAAATAAGGTCACTTTAGTACCTGGGTCTCTCCTTTTAGTTCATCCCACTTATTGTTTCAATGTCAAGCAATTAGTCTCAAAGAGAAGTGAGACTGTAATTCAGCCTGTTTGCACTGTGTTTCCTGGAAATCAGTGCCCAAGCTTCAGAGGTGACTGCTCTTGCTCTCTAAAAAAAAAAAAGATGCTTGAATGGAATCTCACAGACCCGACAACAGGAAGTTCTAAAATCCATTTTGAAATACTGTATAATCCTACCCAACTCTGGCTGGCTTTTCAAGGGTTATTCACCTAGGCTCTGATGGCAAGTTCTGCTGATTTTATGATAACTGATCAGTGACAACTTGTATCTTTGTCAAAATAAGCATTTACTTTGCAATATTATTATAGAGCCTATTTGTTTTGTGGCTGTGTATATATGATATTGTGCCCAGTTAATTTATTATAGTTTCTTATGGTACTGCTACTCTGATGAGCATACTTTGGTTGCCAACCAATTATATGTCCAGCTTTTCTCATCCAAGGTTAGTTTTTCTGATTTATTAACACACTTATAGAGAAGAAAAGGATAGCTGAAAGTAATTTATATTATGTAAAGTCCTTTAGCATGAAGTGGGATTCATCCAATAAAGAATGGCTCTCTTCTCAGAGCACAAAGAGATATCTGCAAAGAAAGTTATCTGTGTGTCATACAAAAGATAAGATACTAACTCAAGGAGACATGCAAATTAAAGCTTGCACAAACGTAAAAGCAAGCCAAAACATTCAAGAAAATGTCTGACATTTACATTAACAAGCAAATCAACTTAAAAATAAAGTACTTTAAACTATGACAGAGCAGCTGGATTCCTACCATCCACATTTTGACCTCACCATAATACACCATTATCATGACTATACTCTTGATTCTTAAGTTCTTGATTGCTGTGGACCTTCATCTGTCTGCCCTCCCCCCCCAAAAAAAAACACACATTAGAAAGCAAAATTCCAACATGAGCAAGTGCTTGTTACTGTTATTTCTAAGACATGAAATGAAGACTGTTTAATGCCAATCAGCTTCACTTCAGAAAATTTAAGTATGGAACATTTATTTGGAGGAGATCTCAAAATGAACAAGTTTTACTTAAGCTAGGTAAGGTAAAAGGTCCAGCCTGTTCCTACAAGTTCTTCTAAGTCTGCCTGTTTACAAACTTCAGTCCAAATATGGCTTAAGACCTCTTCAGAGTCACTTGCAGAAATTGTCTAGACAGACTGTACAGTTCTTGGGATCCTTTGAAATATGACTCTTAAAAATTCTTATGCAATTGTAGGGAGCTGGAATGGACAAAAAACACAGCAGGCTGAGATCAAAAGAAGCATCGACTAAGACCTACTCTCATATCACAAAAAATAGAAGGCATGCTTAGAATCGAGTACTTTAGCAGTCAATACTCTTGAAACTTCATATTTTGTAACTGCATAATTTCCACTGCACACTTTCTCTAGAATACTTTCAGGTGCCTATGACTATGGGGAACTCTTTCATGCAGTATCTTTTATCCTTCAACAGAATAGTCTTTGAAAGCATCTACCAGTAATGAAACAAGTTTCCTGAAGCATCTAGGCTTCAGTAGGATGCAATGAAGCCTTGGAATGAAGACAAAGATCTCATTACACTAGGAAGTACAGTTTTCTTCAAGATTCTGAGGTGATTGAGTAGGACGTAGTGTTCATCTTTCACTACTCAGAGCCTTCCAGTTAGATGCAGGTTTTCTGTTACATTACATCTCTTGAGATCAGTTTTGGAGCACACATAAGGAACAAGTATCGTCTACAGAAATGGTGACCTTCAACATTAAAGACTCATGCCTCCTGCAGCATTTCAACACAAAAATGTTTGCAGCATTTAACTCATTAGGAATTTTCAGCAGTAGTTTCAAAGTTACTCCAGAAATAATTTGTGTTGCTCTTCCCAAGGTCTTCATAGGGTATTTTTTGTTTGTTTTTGCAGTGCTTGTTTGTTGTGGTTCGGTTTGTTTCATTTAGAATGAAAAACAGATTCATATGGAAGGTAGTTCCAGCTTTAGCAGCTATGTAAGCTGCATGTTAACTGCTGTCAATTACTGTGATTAACATTTGAGAAGACCAATCCCATATTCTTTGGGTACAAGAAACTAACAATTTATCTCTTGATATTTACTTGTACTATACCGTTTTTGTTCCATTGACAAAAAAAACATTAGATTACTTCCTAAATTGCCTATATCTGACTAACAGAACACAATAGTAAAGAGACTTAGTGTATAATCAATCATGCACCCATCATACAAAAAGTTCATATGAAACATTCAATTTTATCTACACAGACAGTTGAAGGAAGCAAGAACAATGTTAATGTAAGAGTGACTCCAACAGGATTAAATAAGTCTCTGGCAATCAGTTTTCCAAGTATGCTGCAGACTGATTTTCAGAGACATCACAAAACTAGAGAAAGAAGATGATAACTTACCTTGCTGGTTTAAAAATGGGAAAAAAAAAGCTTTACTATTTCATATATCTCCAAATTGGTGCAAATACCAGTCCATGGACGAAAATATAGCAGCTTGCATCTCTCTTCAAACTGGGAGAACCAAGATTGGTCTACTGTTCTAAGCATTTAGAACACTTTATCAAAATTCTTTCAAAGAAAGCAGAATGGATTGTTCTTGGGTTCTGTTTTTCATACACGCCTTTCACAAACATGCAACAGAGAATTTACTTGGATTCTAAAAGTAAACAGTGGAATACCTACACTCAGAAGATTATCAAGTGTAATAATCCTGATTTTCTTTGCCTGCAATTATGGGCAATCATCAGTTTTTAAAGCATGCTTAACATTTTATTGCCAAAGCAAGGACATCAGAAACGAAGTTTTTATGAAATATTTTGACCCATAGAAATACGTTGGAGAGAAGACAAAGTTCATTCTATTGCATTTACAGAGGGCAACAAAACTTAATTCTTTCTGTCATAACCACATCTTCCTTTAAAAGCTCAGACATGATGATTTAGCATGAAATACTTGCTACTCTTGTCATTCTCCCTACTTTTAGATTTGTTCTTTACTTGCTTAAATATTAGGTCTACTTAAGAAGTGATTTAAACTCACACATGGACCTCCTGCAAGAGTTCTGTTAAAGTAGAATAGCACATCTTGAAAATCTTTTCTCCAGCTGGTTTGTCTGAAGCAGAACATCAAATCCACTTGTGCCATTAAAAGAATTTTTCACACAGCAAGAAATACAACAAACCAAGTAATTCTACACTTATTCAATTATTATAGTAACACATCTGGACATTATTTGCACATCTCTTTGGAAGCTGCTTTATTTGCTTTGAAAACAAAAACAAAGAAGTAAGCAAGAACTTAACAGAGACAAGGAAAAAGCTACATTGTGGTCAACAAGCTGGTGCAACTCAAAGGCAGAGGGAGTTTTACCAGTGTAGATGGCTGTATTTCTAGAGCAATTTTATCATAGCAGACGCATGTACATACAGTATTTGCTCATTGACTATACAGGTTCCAAAGTAACAATCCTTATTCAAGTAAGATTATCCTTCTTTAAACCATTCTATTATTCCCCCACATTCCAATACGTGCTTCACAAAAGCTTCTGAGAACAGTATTAATTAAGGACAGATATTGAAGCTTTTGGAGATAACAACCCTAATCACAACTGGTAAGAATCCAGTCCATCCAGTCTTCATAGCATTTTGCACTATAAAGCCTGCAGATGCAAATCCAGATGATACACTACTAGGTAGGTTCTACATCCAGTACAACCAACCAGGATTGCCGAAGAGAAACCTGAGGTTTCTCAGCTAAAGAAAACTACTAAGCTACTCTGAATTGCTGTGAATCATCTTTCTCCTTTGTGCAGGACAAGCATGAAAAAGCTCTACTGAAGAGCTAACACAGAGGATATTTACCCCTGAGCAGAGATATTTAAGCCTGTCCACTTTACTGCTGAAAATAAAATGAACCAAACAAGCAAACATGCAAATTCTTCAAGTGCTCACCACCTGGTGGCTTAGAGGACCTCATCCTGCTAACCTATAGATTGCACACACAAAAAACACCCATAGATTACATCAGCTAAAATATAACAAAAAACCTCAGAGCAGGCAACAGGCACAAGACAAATGATTTAACAGCACCTAGGCAGCAATCCACACTTTTAGGTATATCAGTACAAGAGCAGATTACCCTGCTAGAAGCTTTGTCAGAAAACACAGCAACTACAGACAGCCTTTTAAATGATCAAACTAGAAGCACATGTTAACTTAAAGCCAGGTCAAGCCTCATGATAAATGGCCATACTTCTGTAGTCTTTTGAGACCAATCAAGGTAGAGCTCGGTTATGCAGAGACCTGTATTAGCTTTGTTAGTTTTTCTTCATAAGAGTAATTAAATCATGCAGAAGATACGTTGAATTTGTTTCATGTAAAAACTTTAACTTACTAGATGGTCCACATTTCATACTGTGAAATCTTCTGTTCTGAGACAAGGATATTGTAGTAGATGAAGCATTATGAACTGCCATTCCAGGCTCCTTTCAGAAAGAACAAATGTTACTGACATGTCATTTCATTTCTTTGTCTATTTCACCTGGGAATTTTAAAAGAACAACAGCTACATCCGCACAATGGTTATATTTCATTGATGTGATAGTTTATAGAGTACAGATAACATTAACATATTTATCACTAAGTTTTCTTTACCTATTAGTATAGAGCATTAACTGATGTAAAGAGTGATACAAGTAACCAAGCAAATATTTCCAATGAAATCATAAACACCAGCTGTTCCTATGTAACTTCATCTGAGGATGTTAGATTTATTGCATTTAATTTTCATACCCTGAAGTTTCACCATACATACCAGTTTCTCAGTCCTGTGCATGACTCTGCAAAGCACTTGTAACATATCAAGCATTTTCCATGTTTTGAATATTCATTTACATGTTTGACTGAGAACTGATCTTAGGAACTATATCATCAAATATGACTTCATGAACATGAACGCTGCAGAAGTTGTAACCAACACTTAGTGCTGCTGTGCCTCTTCCTCTCAAGAAAGCTTATGGAATGCAAAAACATGTGAAAAACATGTGAAAATGTCTTACTCTTAGTTTCAGACAGTTCAAATGGCTAGAAAACTACTCTTCATTGTCATTATTATTTTTCCTCTCTCCTAAACATATTTGTTACAGAAGATTCATTGAAAGATTTATCCTCAGCAGCCCAGCACAGAACAAAAACAGAGTCTACTACTACATGTTGAATTCTTGGGGGGCCCTCAATCTGTAAGCACTCGGTCTTATCAGCAGTTGATTCTGTTACCCATTTGCAATTATGTGGCATGTTTTTCTCTCCATTGAGATTTTTCCCTAAAACAGAGGGGAGAAAGCAGAAACAAAAGAGATTCCTCTGCAGGGCCACAAAGCAAACTTTCCTTTTCCCACCCTCAAACAAGGGAGTGGGAATAACACACCCCAATTACATTTCAGCAACATGTCATGAATGATACAGTTGGGTTGCCAAGATAAACCACATCCAAAAACCAGTACCCGGTTGTAGCGACCCGATACCACCAGCTCATTTACTTTTACAGGGAACTGAAAAGGCTCACACAAAGTAACCACTGCTGGATGAGCCAAATCAGACCTCAGCTTTCCTCAGAGCAAGAATACTTCCTGTGACACACAACTATTTCTGAATGGACTGAAGCTCTAGCTACCTTCTTCCCTCACTACTTAGCACTTGAAAGCTTAAGTTTTGTTCTGTTCATGACTGGCATTCCTTACGGCAGAGATAAAAGATGTTCAATGCTGCTTGAACAAGTCCTGAAGAACCACAAATGGTGAAACAGTCACCAGAAACACTGGAAGCATCACGGTAATGTACATATCTGTTCAGGTAAGATATGAGGAACTTTATCCAGATGAAAACCAAAACATCTCTCAGACCAGCACTAGTAACCACTCCTCACAGGAGCCTCACTTCACACCAGCACTAGGTGGGAAATGCAAGGCACCATCTTGGGCAACGAACAACAGCATCACATCACCCCTTGGGCCCTGGTCCGCCTTTGGTTCAAAGCCACCAACCACAAGAGAAGGTCGCTCTATTCCCAGGTGACCTCACAGAGAAAGGCCAGACACCCTGGCAGCCTCAGCTCCCCTGAGGGGCACCGCAGCCCGCTCCCCACCGCCTGACCCCATCGTGCCCGCCTGCCGCCCCCTCACGACGCCCGGCCCACACTCCCTACCTGCGTGGCCGCGACGAGGCCGTCCCCCCTCCGAGGCCCGGCAGCGCTGCCTGTGCTGAGGGCAGGAGAAGAGGGCACGGTTTGCTCGGCTCGGACAGCGCACCCCGCCCCGGGCTGCCACCCCCTCGGCCGCGCACAGCGGCGGAGGCGAGGAGGGAGCCCCGCTCCACCCAGGCTGGCTCTTACCTGAGGAGCGGCAGGTGCCCGCCGGGAGGGAGCTGCGCCCTGGCGCCCCACGGGGACAGAGCTGGAAGGCAAAGGCACTGGGTTAGACGCTAGCGATGGCTGGGGTCGCCCTGTCCTCCCTCCTGCCCCCCGCTCGACGCTCACCCGGCGGCAGCCAGGCGCACAGCAGCGCCCCGACGAGGAGCTGAGCCTCCATACGAACAACAGCAGTGGCCTCCCCAGAGCCGTAGCCCACAGCACCAGCCGCTACCGGCACCCAGGGCTGAGCCCTACCGGGCGGGGCGGCCGGGGGTTTATCAGCCGCCCCCGGCCCGCCCTCCGGCCCCGGCCCTTCCCCGGGCACCCAGCCCGGTCGCCGCCCCTCGCCCCGTACCGGGGCCCGGCTGAGCGGCTCCGGCCCCGCGGAACCCGGCCTCTCACGTCTCTTTTCTCTTTCTTGGCTTTTTGGGTTTAGGAGGCACTCGGTGCCTTGGCAGGAGCTGTGAGCGCCGCGGTGGGGTGCGGCTGGGGACCTCTGCACCACCGCTAGCGCGGACAAAAAGGGGACTCGACACTGCTGCTGGAGGGAATGTCTCGTAGCTTAAAGCCCTCGGCTTCCACACAGCCAGTCTGCATGTGCAGGGAAGCCAGCAAACCGTGTTAGTGCCTAACACGCTGAGCATTGGCCCCGGTTCACTGAAAGAAGTGCTAGAACTTGAATAACCACACGAGTGAGACATGGAACGGAGCATGCCGCTAAGGCGTAGTGATAATTTCTTTGGCTTCTGATAACTCTTTACTACTACAAATTCAGTCTTGAATGTGGCGCTTTCTGTAGACTCTTTTCCAGGTTTATTCTTTTTGCTTTTTCTAGTCACTTAATTTTCTGTCATTGCTAACCTTCCTTCAGCTATTTTTCTTCCCCCTTTCCCTCTTCCCGTCTCTGTTGCCTTGTTTGTTCTTTTCCTTTCCCATCTGCTGCTGTCTCTCCCCGTCATTCTTCAGGTTTGCATATCTTATAACAGAAGCTTTAGAAGCTGCCCATACCAGGTGAGAAACTGTCTCAGATGAAAAGGAGCCTTTTCTGACCGCTTTGGGAAGTCTGTTAACAGCAAGTCATTAAAAAGATCTCTTTTCTGCCTTTGTAATTTGTCCCTGTGGATTGTATTTCTTGCTGCAACAAGTGTTTCATTTCGAATGAAATGATGGAAAACTAGCAACGTTTTCACTGAGAATTCTCTTCTCTCCTGCAAAGGCTGGAGGGAGTGCATGTATGAGAGACGAAAAGGGAGACAGAAAAGATATTCTTTAACTCCAGCACAGCATTTTGCAAATAACCTCAAACAGATTTTGCAGATTTTTTCTCTACCCTCACCTCAGAGCAGAGCCTATCTACACTGAATGCACTATGCGCTTGGCTTTGGTGCACTCTCTCTGTTCCAGATTACACTAATGAAAGTAGAGAAAGTAGATCAAAAGCAACAGGAGTCAGTTTACACAACAAACATTTTAATGTATTTCTTCGCCTTGTAAATGGGCTGCCCACTGTATTCATTTTCCTTCAGTGACACAAGTAGCAACTAAGAAATTGAACTAGTTTAAAGCTAATTTAGATGTAATTTAATTTCTCAACAGGATGGATTTCATGACCAAAACTAATAAGCAGTGTAATTGTACCATCTTTTAATATGACATGTTTGAAACAATGGAAACTTCAGAACCATCTCATACATTTTCTGATTATTAAGCTTGCTGTTTTGAAGCACGGGGTAGCTTTGTGGGTTTGTTTGCTTTGTATTTATGCATTAGAGTGCAAGGGGTTGTGTAACAGCAGACCAATAGCTCGCCACATTTGTCATTCTTTCTGTGATGTATCCTTTACCTGATGGTCCCGTGGATCTCCACATGAAGTCAATTCCACAGTATTTTACTACACGGAGGAGTTTCTGACTCCTGCAAAATGTAGCTACATGTTTAAAAAGTCACTTTCTTTCAAATGTACATAACTTCCAGCTGATAAAAGATCTATTTCTGTAGAAGTCTTCTAGAAGTGCTTGTCTAGCAGTGACTTAAAGTTTGGATGTAAATTTGAAGGAAACATACATGAAATTTAAAAGACGTAAAACACTTTGTATCTCTTTCCTTCTGTTTTCAAATATAAAACAATTTTGCTTACTCCTGCAGGGAAGCAATAATATAGTGGTGTGTATGAAGCTTGGATAGAATAGCTTTTCAATACTGTGCGGTACTGCAACTTACCTTAGGTAGCAGACAAGTGATTTACGTACTAGTTGTACTTCTGATTTTGTTCTCTGAAAACAGCTGGTGAGTGTGTAAGAACACAGGCTTATAAAGCATTCCTCTCTTGTTCCTGGCACCTTTATGAGAAATGGGTAGTGAATACCATTGACATGTTTCTTTACAGCAAAGCCATCTTCTCAAAGCGGCAGGAGCAAATTCTAAAGGAGCTGGTGTAGCTGAAGAAGGTTTTCACATGGAAATAATATAACAGACTCCAGTTTGCATTTGGCAGTCTGGATTCATTTATTTTTGTCATGGCTTTATATGCATTCATACAAGTTTGCACCCCATTGGAAGGAGGAGCAGGGAAGCTACCTGTGCTTATGTAAACCGTGTTCTCTCCAGTTACGGAGGTAAAGCTGATACTGATGTGAGACTAAGGGACATGGGTTAGCTGATCTCCTCCTCTTGCTTCCAGCCTGAGTTGTAAAAGTCTTTATTATCATGTACTAGATTATGGAAAGTAGGAGGGGAACCAGCTCAAGAGAAAACTACCTAAATGACATTAGTCTGAAAGAGGCTTCTTTCAGGCACTCTAAGTTTGGTTCTTATTCATTTACACAAAGCAGGCACTTCAGGGCCTACAGGTGTAAGCAACGCTGGTGTTTTCATGGGAAAGGCTGGTAGAAACAAATCAGCCTTGAACACCCAACCAGGGCAAATCAGTCTCACTCAGCTTACCTAAAAATAAAATAAAAAATGAAAAAATTAGATTATTTGTGGTAGAACAATCCATTGAAGCAAATTCTTTTTTTTCCCCCATCAGATGTTAGCACGCTTTAAATTTCACATCTTCATGGTCTTCTTAAATAGCAGGGCCAGAGACATGTATGTACCTATAGACACAAGAGGGATGTTTGGATGTGAGCTCCTGCTGTATGAGAAGAACCAGGAGTGAATTCACCCCAAAGGGCCACTTAAGAGAGCGGTGTTCTTTTTCTCTTCCTTTTTCTTCTTCTCTTCCTTTTTCTTTCTTTTTCTTCTTCTCTTTTTTTCTTTTTTTTTTTCTTCTTCTCTTCCTTTTTCTTCTTTCCTTTTTCTTTTTTCTTCTTCTCTTCCTTTTTCTTTTTCTTTTTTTCTTTTTTCTCCTTCTCTTCCTTTTTCTTCTTCTCTTCCTTTTTCTTTTTCTTTTCTTTTTGTTTTTTTCTTTTTTCTCCTTCTCTTCCTTTTTCTTCTTCTCTTTTTTCTCTTTTCCTTTTTCTTTTTCTCTTTTTTTCGTTTTTCTCCTTTTTTTTTCTTCTTCTCTTCCTTTTTCTTCTTCTCTTCCTTTTTCTTTTTTCTTCTTCTCTTCCTTTTTCTTTTTTTCTTCTTCTCTTTTTTTCTTTTTTCTCTTTTTTCTCTTCTCTTCCTTTTTTTCTTCTCTTCCTTTTTCTTTTTCTTTTTCTCTTTTCCTTTTTCTTTTTTTCTTTTTCTTTTTTCTTTTTTTTCTCTTCTCTTCCTTTTTCTTCTTCTCTTCCTTTTTCTTTTTTCTTCTTCTCTTCCTTTTTCTTTTTTTCTTCTTCTCTTTTTTCTTCTCTTCCTTTTTCTTTTTTCTTCTTCTCTTTTTTCTTCTCTTCCTTTTTCTTTTTTCTTCTTCTCTTCCTTTTTCTTTTTTTTTTCTTTTTTTTTCTTCTCTTCCTTTTTCTTCTTCTCTTCCTTTTTCTTTTTTTTCCTTTTTCTTCTTCTCTTCCTTTTTCTTCTTCTCTTTTTTTCTCTCTTTTTTTCTTCTTCTCTTCCTTTTTCTTTTTTTCCTTTTTTCTCTTTTTTTCTTTTTCTTCTTCTCTTCCTTTTTCTTTTTTCCTTTTTTCTCTTTTCTTTCTTTTTCTTCTTCTCTTCCTTTTTCTTTTTTTCCTTTTTTCTCTTTCTCTTTCTTTTTCTTCTTCTCTTCCTTTTTCTTTTTTTCTTTTTTCTCTTTCTCTTTCTTTTTCTTCTTCTCTTCCTTTTTCTTTTTTTCTTTTTTCTTTCTCTTTTTTTTCTTCTTCTCTTCCTTTTTCTTTTTTTCTTTTTTCTTTCTCTTTCTCTTTTCTTTCTTTTTCTTTTTCTTTTTCTTTTTCTTTTTCTTTTTCTTTTTCTCTTCTTCTTCCTCTTCCTTTTTCTTTTCCCCTTTCTTTTCCCCTCTTCTTTTTCTTTTCTCTTTTCGTTTTTCTTTCCCGTTTTTCTCTTTCTTTCCCCCCTTTTCCTTTTCTTTTCTCTCTCCCTTCTTCTTTGACCCCCCCCCCCTTTTCTTTTTCCTTCCCCTTTCCTTTTGCCTTAACCAGCCCAAGCCTGGTGCAGCCGGGAGCTCGGTGCGGGGCTGACCGCAGGGTCAGGGCGGGGATGCTGGAGGCGGCGGGCAGCGGGCGCGCCTCCCACCACCCCGGGGCGCGGCCTCGACGGCGGCACGGTCGCTCCGCACCCGCACCCGCACCCTCGTCCTTCCCCGCAGCATGGAGCGCCGTGTGGCCCGGGAGTTCCGCCACAAGGTAAGGGGACGGGCCGGGGGGCGCTGCGCAGAGGGACAGCGGGCCGGCCCGGGCTCTGCTGCCGGCTCCGAGCTTGGTGCTCCTGTGCCGCAGCCTGCTGCGGGAGGGGCTTGTGGAACTTAGACCCCCCTCAAGAGGGGAAGGAGAGAAGGAAAAACGAGAACATTCCGCGATGCATGAGCTTTTTAGGGTTTCTTAGAAGTGTTGTGGGATTTTAATAAAGTCACGGTAGGAGCGTTGCACTCAGGAGGGAAGGCAAAAGCGCAGGTGCTGAAGTCCAGGCCGAGGCAGTTCACGTTTGCAGTTCCGTGTGTTACCAGCCCGGGTTCGGCAGCCTTCAAGCCGACCTCAACGTTCCCGAGTGCAATTGTGCCTGGGCAGTCATGTGCAAGTGCACTTGATTCATGGAGCGACTCGATCTGCCTGGCACATCGTTTTATCATGTTTATGCCTGGTTAAATACGCGCTCAGCAGAGCTCAAAATTGTGTGAGGAGTAAGCTCCAAAGGCTCCGTTTAAGGAAAGGAAGAGAAAAATGATTAACATGTTTAAACACTGTTTTTTGTTTGCTTGTTTGTTTGTTTTCATAGCAGTTTAGTTTCAGTCTAGTGAAAATAAAGTTTTCAGTACTGTTTTCAGGGGGGTACTGGTTTTTTGTTTTGTTTTCTTGTTTTCCTAGGGTGTAGAGTTTCTTTTAAGTAGCTCCTGAAAACACAGTTGTATAATGTGTTCTGTAGAAATACCATCTGGTAATAAACCATTAACTAAAGAACTGTTAGAATGAAGTAGGGGGGCTGCAAAGAACCACAATGAATTCCAAAAACATGAAGGACTTGGATACTGCATAACGATGACTGCAGCTATCTAGCAAGTTATTTCTGTCTTGTTACCTATTACTGTATAACTCACCAATGGGTTGTGCAACATACCAATAAAGACTCTGGTTTCTAGGCAGATGGTTACCACTTTGAACTTTAAACTGCTTCCCTTTAGCTGCTGCTGTAATTCATAAATTATCCTAGTCCCACCCCTGATAACGTAAGAAAGTCTTAGTGTCAGCATTTGTTGGTGTAAATAAATAGGATGCATAGACAAGTGAAAACCATTTCTCTGAGTAATAGGATGTTTGAGCAGATCTTTTCTTTAAATTGGTTTGCGTTATCCAGCTTTCAGTGGCCTCTGTGGGGATTTTTATGTCTTGGCTACTTCCTTTTCCTTTGTCAAAACAAAAAAAAAAAATGACCTGCCACAGGATCTGAGTTATTTGCCACTCAGGTATTTCCTGCTTTCATTTGATATTTTTTTTCCCTTGGTAACTTTAATCAATTCTCCCCATCAACCTAGCAATAGCACAAAATATGTAATATATGCAAATATATTATATGGCCTGTTCTTCAATTTCCCTTAATAGTTTTCAAAGCTCAGATAGAAATTGATACTGTTCTGCAAAAGCTGACAGATTGGGCTGCTGCCACAGCAGTGCATCACTGTAGTCTGAAAGTCACACAGCTATTATGAAGATTCCCTTAAATAATCAGTCACAGGAAGGTTGAGGTTGGAAGGTACCCCTGGAGGTCATCTCATCCAACCCCAGTGCTTCAGCAGGGCCACCCAGAACAGGGTGCCCACGACCACATCCAGGAGGCTTCTGAAAATCTCTAAGGAGGAGACCCCACAGCCTCCCCGGGCAGCCAGTGCCCCATCACGGTACAGTGAGGGGCACACTTCCTGAGGGTCAAAGGGAGCCACACGTGTTCTCTTGTTCTCGCACTGGGCAGCACTGGAAAGAGCCTGGCTCTGTCTTCTTTACACCCTTCCTTCAAGTGTTTATACACATTGATAAGATCCCTCCTGAGCCTTTTCTTCTCAGGGCCGAACAGTCGCAGCTCTCTCAGCATTTCCTCATATGAAATAATGAGCATATAATACCTCTGTATTGTGTATCTAACCAGTTAACGTATTCCTTCTTAATGGAAGTTGTCTTCAGCTGTTCTTCACAGCATTTCTGTAACTGCTTCAAGGTACAATTCCGTAAGACACAGTAACATGAGACTTGACATTTTATATAACAGACAGCAAATACTGGGGACGGTTCTAATTGCTTATGCTAAGTGGTCAGGACACATTTTTGCTTTTTGAAGACTCCTGAGAATTGAATTATTTTTCAGTTGATAGATTCTGCCACGTTCTAAAAGGGCAGCAGATGTTAGGCAGTTCATTTCGTTGTCTTGTGTATCAAGTTCAATGGTGCATATATTGAAGCTCATTCAGGAAACAGTGAACTGGTATATACGTTTCTGCACATACATTTTTGCTTACAAAATCTATCTGTATCAGTTTTCATAAAACCATGTTTGAACCTGAAGTTTGTAGTAATTTTGCAGACAGTAAAAGAAATTAGTAGACTTCATTAGTTGTCTGCAGTCAGCTGTGTTTTTCAGTTGCCGGTAGCAAGACATTTCTGCACCTAGTGAAATAAACCTGTAACAGATAACTTTGTCATAACTAGCTTCTTAAAGTTGTTCCCCTCTTACAGTTGAGAGGGTTTTTATCAGTTGCAGTCTCTATTTTAATCTCAGGTGTTACCTTTTTTTTTTTTTCCAGATAATTGCCTGTTGAAAGCTTCTTTATTTTTTATTAAGCTTGCTAGTATGGTATCAGTGTAAGTCTAATGATATCACTACTTTGATTTTGTGTCCTGACAGAATATAAGAAAAAATATGAAGGATTTAGAAAGAAGTCTCTAAAATTCGTTGTGTTCAAGTGGGAGATTAGGAGTCTGCTTGTTAACCTCATCAAACCCTGGTCATAGTTAGTATGTTAATAGACAAGTTTACAGAGTGCATATGCATATACTTGTGTGACACTGAGTACTAGATCCTCTGCACTCATCGTGCAAATAGCCTTTTTATGTGTGAAAATGACCTTTACGTGTTATCTGTCCAACACAGAGATACATAGGGTGGGCTCTTAACCACTTAGAATCTGTTAAGGTCCGATATAATTAATTTCCAAAAGAGATAGTACAATTCAACCAGAAGCCATGGCCTTGGTGCACAGATCTGTTGATTTGTTGAGAGAGAAACTAAAATACTTCACTGGTCCAAGTCACCGCACATCACAATAATTTATTTTTTCTTAATATGTGGAGGCATGGTCTTTAAGGATTTATGACATTAAAGTCATGTTAGAAGCTGTTGACAAGCTAGGTAACTATATAGTAAGACTGTCTCAAGGAGCTCATGATTTTAGGTAAATGGTAAGGTGGCTACAATGAAACGACAGTTGGTGGAATAGAAGGCAGAAGGAGAAGAATGACTTAAGTAGAGTGATGGTCTGGGAAGATTATCCCTGGTGTAGCACTATGAATATTGAAGCAATCACTTGGTTTTGTTAAGGGAGGAGGAAGTTTTTGGTGTTGGGTGAGAATTGTAGGAACCAAACCGGATGGTTACAGTCTGAATGTTCTGCAAGAAGTGGTAGAGTTTGGACATGGTTCTCTAGTGTCCGGGAAGTGGTGGGAGACATATCTACCAGCTAGCCTATCAGGAGAAAAATGTAATGTTGTCACTACTTGCTTTCCTATCTAGGAGAAAAGATGGGGTCTTTGCTGTGTAGTGGTAATGCACTCAAATATTCAGTGCTCTTCATGAGACAATGTAAGCAGGCTCCTACAGTACCTTAGCTAGCAGAAGAGGGTGAGTCTTATATCGCCTTGACTTGAGTCTGTGTGTGGTATTGGTGAACCAGTCAGTTACAACTCTAACCATGTTGTTCCCTGTTAAGGCAGACTTCTTTGGTGTTTTGAAATTTGCTGTAAAAAAAAATGGTTTACTTGCTATTGTTACTCAGTGAAAGAGTCTTGTCCTGCGTGCAGTGTTTTTTAGCCTCTCTATGTTTTACAAGTGTCTTATTCCAGAGACAAGTAACGGAAAACCATCTATATGTAGAGACTTGCTGGATTTAAAGGGTGAAAAGAGACAAAGGGAACATGAAGCATGTATTTAGTTTAGAATACAATGCAAAGCATTGCAAAGCTGGAAAGCAAAGACCTTTCTTTAAGTATGCAAATTGGTCCTCAGACTTCACGTCACAGTAATATTAGCCTTTAGGTCAGTTGTAAATTGTTTTCCTAAACGTTAAGGTTGTCCAAATGTAAAACTACTGTGATGTGATCTCTCACTGCAATTAAGATCAGTGGGGGTCTTACCAGTGTCGCTGAATATAAGTTGAATTCCTCATATGAGAATTCTGAGTGGTTGGTTTTTTTTTTGTTCGTTTGTTTTTTTTTTTACTTTATTTTACTGCAAGTATCCAAGAGCAGGCGTTGTAATGTGACACTGGTTTAAGTAAACGTACTATTACCAGGGGAGGAAAGAATAACTGGCAAGTTCTATCAGTTAAGAGCTGGAGCAAAGACGAACAGGAGTGTGGCTGTTTACGTAATGTTACAAATGAGCTACTGCTTGAAATCAGTGGTTTGGAACCACAGAACATAGATTATAATTATCTCAGTGGGGTGTGTTTATCTGTGGCAACATGTGTTATATTAATGAGTGGCCAAAAAGGTTTCTGAAAACATTTATTCAACAGTACAGCGATTATCAGGTAAGACTAATGTGCTATTATTTTAAGACTATTACGCTGCTAAGAAGGAATCTAGCATACTGAGTATGAGACTTTAGTATTTACTATTTTGTCTAATTGTAATAATAATAATTAAAAAGAAGTCTTGTTGTAAATTTCACATTGTGAAATATTCTCTGCTGCAAAACTGGTTAATTAAAAAAATCAAAACTTTCCCTGTTGGAATATTTGATCTGTGACTTAAGATGTTGTGAAAGTTTTGTACATTAAATGTTTGTGGCTATTTAGTCAGATTTACAGTAATGTCCTTGGATTTTCAGGTTAATCTGCTAATTGACAATGAAGCGGAGAAGGATTATCTTTATGATGTGCTGCGGATGTACCACCAGTAAGATCTAGTTATATATATACTTCTATAGAGTTTTACTTATGTTTTGCAATTCTAAGAGCGGGTATTCAAGACTTTTGCTCTTTCCATAGCTTCCTGGAAAATCAGTTGAAATAATAATTTTTAATTCTTTTTCCTGAAGTCTTACATTTTCACAGTTTCTGTGGCCAATAAAGGGGTATGTCTTTTGTCAATAGTAAAGTTACTTTGTTTTTACTATTTGAGTGTTTTGTAAACTAATTTGGTGGATTCTTTGTGGGGAAAAAAGCACATGGATGTTCTTAGGAAACAGGACGAGAGTGTTGATCAAATTCATTATTATTTCCAAGTGATATTGCTGTATTTCCAAATGATGCTTATTTATTTTCAACAGAGGTTTTCGCTCAGTTTGTTTTTTAAAGATTTTTGCATACTACTCAGATTAAGACTTACTTTCAACTGTTTTATCTGAAAGCTGGGAATCCATTTGGCATGTTTAACGACTGACATATTCCAACATAATGGAAAAAAAAAAGGTAAAGTGATAGGCCAATCACCAGTCCTTTACTGAAGTGATTTAAACCGTAGTTGCTTAGGACCTATATCATTGCACATGGGATCAGCATCTCATCCATTGTTTCTCAAAGAAAATGAGAGTGTATTTTCCACTCAGCATAGATGAGTGGCTCTAATAGGCATTGTTTCCATTCATATCTTAATTAATAGCATCTCAGCTAAGTGTAATGTAGATATTTTGAGCTGATGTTTGCACTGAGCTCTAGTTTGGGGTGTATTCAGCTGCGTATCTGATTCAGTTTCACTCAGGTCTGTCTAATTGCTTCTCCATTTATAAAGCCTGTTGTTTGGAAAGGAGGTTGAATCAGTAGCTCTAAATTATTTAAAATCTTCTTGCAGTTACAAAATTAACAATGCATATAGTAACTTTTCCTTGATTTCCAAAATTGCAATGGCTTAAGCAAGATTTCCATGATCTCTAGGATTATATATTGATGAAGTATCACTTCTTAAAAATCCTCGATGAAGGGTTCCAGGGAAAAAATATACACAATTGCTATTGGAGATAACATTTAATTTCTGCTTCTTTGCGAAAAGCACTTCTAAATTTAAGTATTTGACCTCTAATGCCATTCAATATGCATCCATGATATGTATTTTCGGTGGGTATGCCTCAGAGATAGTGCATGTCAGGAAATGTAAATGATAAAAGAGGGATCAGTAGTTACTATACACCAAGTTAGGTGGATGTTGTGTAGGAATAGCTCCACTGAACCTTATTGGACTGTTGCACTCTTGCAGCTGGCCATCAAAGAACACTTTCTAGGCCTGTAACTACCTCAGTGCTGACAGTATCAAGGGATACTTTGTCTAGCTGTCATTCAAATGTTCATGGTGGTTTCAGTTGTGTAGGTTATTTCTTTCATTGGTTAGTGGCCCTTCAGTTTTTATTTCTGTTCTGGTTTGAAATGAATTTTAAAACTTAAGTAGTCTGTGCTCTAATTACTGAGTGACGTGATTTTTCTGGCTCTGAATGATTCATCCATCCCTTGAGCTCAGCTCAGGAGAAGAGTTTGCAGCCTAGATTCAATAAGAAGGATTGCTAACTAGGAAGGAAACAAAAATCTAGTTGGCAGGTGTGTCTGGTCTGTAAAGTTAATTCCAAACAGTACCATAAATATCTGGAAAGCTCCAAGCATTTAATTACACATCATCTATAAAAGTGATGTGCATGACCTTAAAAAATAAAAGCAGTGTATATTTCAGTTGTTTTGAAGGAGGTATTCTTGTTTGTTTACAGAAAGTTTGCTTTCTCAGATGTTATTTTGCTTTGGTTAAACCAAGATTTGCATAAATAACTTTCTTAGAAGGTTGAAGGGGCACACAAATATTTAAGACACAGGTGCAGCAAGTTTTTAAATAGTGCTGTGTGTTGATTACCTGTGCCCATTTTCTCACTGTGTTTTTGTAGATCTATGAATCTTCCAGTGCTTGTGGGGGATCTAAAACTCGTGATTAACGAACCAAGCAGGTTGCCTCTATTTGATGCTATCCGCCCACTTATCCCATTAAAACACCAGGTGGAGTATGATCAGCTTACACCCAAAAGATCAAGGTAAGGGAATACAGAATAACATATAGAATAACTTCAGGAAATACAACCAAGTAATACTGACTGAGTTTTCAGATAAACTCCAAGTAAAATATGAATTATCTGCATAGAGCTGAGCACATTTTTTGAGTCTTGCTGTATTTGCTGGAAGTATAGTTTTGAACTTTGTGAAATTTATTGCAAGGTAGTTAATCTAGTAAAAGCAGGGTATGGGAATCCAAAAACAATGATTCCCTGTTGAAACAGTCTTTTCTCGTTCTTCCTGCATTTAATAATAATAATAAATTCTTATGGCTCTATTAGTCAACTGTGTTGTTGGTGTTTTTTTTTTTCATGCCTGAATGCTATGAGAGGAAATATAATGCACAACTTGCATATGAAACACTATTGCAACAAAACTTTATGCAGCTGAACAGTCAGGTATCTTCCACTTTTGCAGAAAGCTGAAAGAAGTGAGACTGGATCGCTTGCATCCTGAAGGACTTGGGCTAAGTGTGAGAGGTGGAGTGGAATTTAGCTGTGGCCTCTTTATCTCCCAGTTAGTTAAAGGAGGACAAGCAGACAGTGTTGGACTTCAGGTAAGACGACTATATTCATGGCTACTGTGCTGCAAAATGCTTTTTGCTCCAATGTTAGGGAAGCAGGCGGTAAGCAATGTCCTTCAATGTTTAGAGATAGTTGTAGTAAAGGTCCTTTTTGTCTTTTCTAATGAAATTCATAACATATGTAAGTCTATGCCATAGCAGATACCATTGGGGAATGAAGTTATTAAAATGGTTTACATATAGTTAAAATGAAGGGAACAGTTTTTTCATGTTTGGGATATGATGATTTGTGAAGATTAAAGGGCTTTCTGGAATCTGTACTTCATGAATAGCCATAGTTCAGTGTAAGCTGATAGAACAAAAAGTCTTCTCTAACTTTGCCAAAGTCTGATTAAAGGTAGGACGGAGCACATAAATACTAAGAATGTCAATTTCACGTTGCATTGATAAGATTTGTGTAATGAGGTGTTTATTTGAACTTCATGTGTAGATCGTTTGTGTTGTTTTTTTTCCCAGTGGAAGCACAGAAAATGGGCAAAAAAAAGGTCATGTCTTCTGTGTCTTTTCTACTGCATAGTACTGCTCTTTCAGTGATTAAATTCTAGCTGCATGAACTGTAACAAGGCTGGCAAAAACAATTATGTGTAGAAACACTTCTTTTTCCTAAATTGATTCCTCCAATTTGTATTAATGAAGGTTTGTAGGTTTTGTTGGTTTGTGTGTGTGTCCTTTCTTCATATATTTCCTGGTGAAGAAAGAAGTGAGCAATTGCTGTGACAAATGTCTGCATCTTTCTAAGACCGTAGTTGATAAGATGTATTAAAGGTCTGTATTTCTGAGTAGAAAAGCTGATATGCCTGGCTAATTTCAATTTGTGGAGCATGAGTAGTTGTTGCAAGTGTTGATATTTAAGGATTATATTTAATAATAGTCCAAAATTTGTCAATTATCATGATTCAATACAATGTTTAATTAAACTATGTTCTGTAGGTAAGCTTCACTGTAGCCCTTTTCCACAAGGCAGTCACAGTCAGGGTTCAATGTTTGCTTATTACACGGAGAGTTTTCTAAAATTTCAATGTTCCTCTCTGCATTTGCTTACGTGTACACATGCCCTTTTGGTTGTGCATTCACGCCTAGATATCCCATTCACTAATTCAGAATCAGCATTGAATTAGTCCCATCTTTTGGAAGCATGCTCTGAACAGGCACATGACGAGCTCTCTGGACGCTTTTAGAAGCTCCCTCTTAAAACAAAACCACAAACTCAGGGAATACACACCCACAAATTCTGAATTTAGTTAGAATTGTGAGGGTGGCATAGGACACCACAGATGTTGAGCTGTATGTGTCAACAGGCTACTCATAAGCATGGGATTTGCTGGTGGGTGACTCCCGAAAGGGGCACTGATGTACCTTCCCAGGCTTTGTATTACAAAAGCTTGTGGGCCTTGTGCATTATATTTGTCTACCCCCTTCCCATTCTCACTGGGTAAAAAGACATACTTGGGTTATGATGAGCTTAGTAGAGAGATCCCAGTGCATCCTTCCTCCACTGCTAGAAAACTTTTTAAAAAAAATTTGCTTTTTAAAGCATCTCCTTAAAAATACTGGAAGGCATTAGTGATGCTGAGCAGTAAAGGATGTAACGGCCATTGTCTTATGTTGTCAGGCTAGTATATTCATCTTAACACTATGTTGGAGCTCTTGTTCTCTGCTTATTTGACTAATGTTTTGACACGACAGATAAGGTTGTGCTCAGTTGTCATGCTACTGTAAAGATGCCAATACTTTGTTTTTTCATAGCATGCAAAAGATACTCCTGGCTTTCTGTAACGGGCTGTTGTGCTACATGTTGGTGATAGTGAATGGGAATGCACAGGATTTTTGGGCTGGGCTTATGACTGTACTGCGACTCAGCTTGGTTGGAGTTCAGCAGACAAAGTAGGGGCAACGAGGGCAAAAAGAAAAATCCACGAGACTGTGAATTTGTTAGGGTTAGATTATATATATGTTAACATGAACAGCTAACATGACTGTCTGACTTGTGCTTGTTGATGGGGGGTGTTAAAGAGCAGCTTGAAATGCCTTCATAATAGGTGGCACTAGGCACTTTCTAAACCCAAGTGAATAAGCGGAGTTGACAGGCAGCTCATTGTTCTAAATTGCTGTCTCGTAGTAAAGCCAACTGCTTCTGAAATTTCATCCACTTGTTATTTAACTAAATCTCTACACTTTTTCTATCCCAAAAATGCTGTCTGAGAAAGGTATAATGATCTATTATAACATCAGTTTATTATCCCGCTGCCTTTTTTTTTGTGATCTTGTTAATTTTGTGCGCTTTTCTCCTTGAAGTAGTTCCCAAGCTACATTAAAATGACTGAGTAATCAGGAAACTTCACAGAGGTATTTGTAGTTTTGGCCCTTTAACTACAATTTCTCTAAAAGACGAGTATATAGTTCTTTCATGACAAAATGTACTTAATCTTTTTTTTCCCCACTTTGCTTTCTCATATACTTTTATCTGTGGAGATTCTGTTGAATACAAAGAGATTGAGATTGGGATGAATGATGAAAGTGGAAGAAGTATACCAAATGAGAAATTTGAAACAGTAATGTCATTATATAAAAACCCTTCAATTTCCTGGAAGCACTAAATATTATATTTCACATGTTAAAAGTTGAAAACGGGAGGCATTTCACTTGGGAAAAGTTAGGTTTGCAGCTTCTCTTTTAAAAGTCTGTCTTCTCCTTGTTCGTAGGGAAATGGTGATATATAATAACAAAGAAAGCATTACTGTTGTACTCTGCTCATCCTGCAGACTTTTACCTTTACTGCTTCTGATTCAACAGCTTGATATAGAATGACACTAGTACAAAAGCAATGAAATGTATGAAAACAGCTATCAATTACTTCAGTATATGGACACTTTTCAGAAAAAACAGTTGAAGTGTACTAAAAAGAAGTGATTCATTACATGCCCATGATGTCTGCAGTAGTTTTGGCCTAGACAGGCATCATTATAAAGCAACATCAGTTTTCATTGTCAGCAACAGAAATGTCTTTAGGATAAGTTAAGAGTGCTGAGCAGCTTCAGAAATGAAATGACTACCTGGTAAAGGTGAGCAGTGAAAATATCTGAAAGGGAAACATTCATTCCTTTATGGGCAAAGAAAATAAAATACGTTCTTGGCTGATATTATGATTATGTAAACGTGTGCCTGTTAGGGAGATAATATAATGATATAACAGATATGACTAGCTTAGTGAATAATGACATTGTCAGAGCAACACTAGTCTCCTGATACAAAAACTACATGAAGACTCACAAACAGCACTGCCATTTGCAGTCTTAAAATGGGGGTGCTTTTGCAAGTTAGAGCGTTGCAATTGATCCCAGTTGGTTGGGGTGCTGAGTTGCATGCAGGCCATTGCCTTGGGTGAGATAGCGGATGCCCAGCAGGTGGAGCAGCAGTCTCACATTTAAGAGCTGTGGACAGCAGTTCTGCCTCTGCAAAATGTTCTCTACTTCGGGAGAGTCCCATATTATTATTTTTTTTTCACTTTGTTAGTCTTTTGAAGCTATGTGGCATCAGCTGAACTTTACAATCTCTAGTGGATACCACACTGCATGTGATATGCTGGTACAGTAGACGTATTTGTAGTGTTTTGTATAGCGTTGCACACCATACGGCACTTCTCAGCATAGAAGTTTGTGAAAGAAGTGGAAAAGTACAGGGTGGGTTTTGGTGCCTTTTTTCCACCTGAACAGAGCACCGTAGAAAAACTTGATATTTTTTCCATGCAAATAAGAGTGGAGGCAGTGGGTAATGGCATGTCCAATGTCCCATCATCTAAGGGTAAAGGTATCACAGTCCAGGTTACATTCTCTAAGGTACAGGCTGTACTGAGGAATTCATGCTTCGAGTTCCACTTGCTCCTCCAACATGAATGTGGCAAGGCAAATTGTAGCATTTGGTGCTGAGATGCACAGAAGCAGAGCAGGAGTCTCTAGCTATGCTCATTTTTTCCCTAAAATTGTCAGCAAGATACAGGGAAGCTAGTCCTCAGTGAGATACACTGTGACCTCTTCACTTGTGAAAAGCCTCTTCAGGTGCAGATACTGTCATTGAACTTGCATGATGGAAAGAACAGTAGATAGACTGCATGATTTAATTTATGTGGCCACAGTAGATCACCTTCTTGGTATGACTAAGAATGGTGGTGTTACCTTCTGTCTTTCTAGTGACAGTAAAGTTGCCAAGTCTCTATGGGGGAGACTTGTAGAATTTGGCTGAAAAGAGAAATAGTAGTGTTCTGTAGAAAAACACTTGTATCATAGAGTTAACTAAGGTAGTTGTTGCTTGTACTGTCTTAATGAACGTTGTGTTAAAAATTACAGTATTTATTGTAATATTTACACAACAGTATTACAATGAAGTCTTTAGGGATGTAAGCGCAGATAGTGAGGAAATGCCATTGTGCAAAAATGACTTTGTGGTTAAGGCTGAATGAAACTTCTTGTTACTTTCTATTCCCACGGAGACTCTTCGGCCCCCTGGATTCCAGCGAACTTCTTTGCTCTGCAAACATGTTAACAACTGGTCTTCGTACCAAGCAACTGGATGAAAGGGAAGTTTCCCCCAGAGCAGAGTTAGCATGGGCAGAGTCATCACATTAACTAACTTTCATTAAATCTGTTATGATGAGCCTGCCTCTCCTCCTAAATAATTTGGGTCAATGATGATGTTCACTAAGACTTCATGTTCTTAATATTCAATTTGTAGTATAAGGGCCTTTTCCAAACCTACAGTGAAAGCACAGAGCCTCTCAACAAAGTGATTGTAGATATGGTGGGTTTTGTGTTTTTTTATCTGTTGTTCTTTTTCTTTAATGAGTGCAAGAATTCATTCCACCCAAGTTTTGTTGTTTAGAACTTGTTCCTTTAGCTTTGCCAAAATTTAAAATCAGCCTAAAGAGGACACTAGCATGGAGAACTTAAGCCTAAGCAAACAAAATTTTGCAGCTTGAAACTTGAGTCTTAACTGGAAAATGTAGGCAATCATTAACTAGGAATAATGCTGCCATGAAAGCAGATTTATATGCAAGGGACCACACAAAATTTCATTAATTGAGAACAAAATCCTATTAATATTAATGAGAAAGATCCTGTCAACTACTCATGTGGCATTCTGATATGTTTTACGTATAAATATTCACAGTAGAAAATGTTCCTGGAGAACAGTAAAGTCAAGGTATTTAGTATTGTGCTTGTGAAGATCAAAGTACAGAGATAGGTGAGGGTAGCATTGATGGTTTGTTTCAGCCGTTTCCTGGTAAGTGTTTACCTATCCTTCTGTGCAGAGGATTGATTTGGTTTGATTTGCCTAATGGGGGAGAGTTGGTACTAGTTTTCACACAGTCGCATCACATGATTCTTATCAGGCAAAAGTGCTCATAATGCTCTGGCCAAGGCCTTGCATTTTTCAGTGTCATCTCAAGCAGCTAGTAAGATACACCCTTAAATGATGTAGACAGTGTCTACATCCTTGATTCCTTCTTAGGCTACCTACCTAAGGGGACCATTAGATAGAGTTCAGAGAAAATAGATGTCCAAGTTGCCATGTATCAAATATGGGTATAAATTAAAGAAGAAGAAGCCTTTTTAAATTAAAACTTTGCATCCATATACTGTCATTTTATCACCAAATAGGCATGAACTGCTGCTGAAGCTACTTCTGCTTACACTTGAGTTTGCCTTAAGGGTGACCCTAGTATTGTCTCTGCTATTCAAAGTACCCATTCTTGGTCTTTTCGGATCATGCTTTGTTATCCATGGAGCCTAAATATATAGTTTGTGCACACAGAAACCTGAATAAGCTTGGTAATAAGTGATTGGTTTGCCTTCTGTCTGCTGGGAATTTACTTGTATGGTTTTTGCCCCAAGTTTTCCCACTTTGTTTTTCCATGTTAGGGGCCTAGGGGCCACAATAGTGTGGCAGTACTGTCTCACCAGTCATAGTCTATGAAGGAGAAAGGATGGGTTGCTGCTGTGAAAACACCTGAAAAAGCTGTCATATTAATAGCACTTAATTTTGTAACTCATGTAGATGATCCAAGAAGACTAAAACTACTGCACCCCCAAATAAATATTCATTACGCTAGTGCATGACTATTGTAAATAATAAGATATTGCATTTGAAATTGAGCTAAATTCATTAAAACAATGCAGTACTCTGATGAAGAATCTGGCAAGTTAAAAAGATCAAGATTAATTTCCTATGGTTCAGAAGAGTTAGGAAAGTATCTTAGAGAACATATGGTAAAAACTTGAATTGCTAATGTATAAAGAAGGAAAATTGCTCCAAAATTGTTTGAATTGAAATATGGATACCTGTATATAAGATAATCTGCAGGGTTGAAGTCTGGCTCCTCTTTCTGCTTTCCACCATATGTTATTTGTAAAACTGTTATTCTGGACATTTATCTATACTGTTGGCGCTGAGAATTGGTTTCAGACAAATACAGGTAAATCTCATCTGGCACTTACTTGAAATCCCCAAAATATTGAGAAATCAATGTCATCAAACCTCTGCATCTAAATAATTGCCAGATCACATCATTGCTTAGAAACTTTTTTTTAACCTTATTTTACATTTTTTCCTTTTATTTTTCATTTCTGAGGTTGGAGATGAGATAGTTCGTATAAATGGATATTCCATCTCGTCATGCACACACGAGGAAGTCATAAACCTCATTCGCACAAAGAAAATAGTGTCCATAAAAGTAAGACGTAAGTAACTTCAAAAATCTCTTGTATTGCTAAAGGTTGTTGCTGATCGATAGCTAGTGATCTGTTGAAATGTTGTTACTTAACACTGCATTTTTCTTTTTCAGATATTGGAATGATACCTGTCAAAAGGTAATAATATTTAATTTTCACACAGACTTTTCAATATTCAAAGAACCACTATGTTTATCTGTATGTTGGAAAACTTGTGAACAGGCATCTCCTTACCTAGTTAAAATGGTATGTCTAGTGTGATGAGCAGGTAGATGGGGTGTTTAAAATATCTGAGTTGTTAGGCCAGTTGCCTACTTATATGAACCATTTTCTGTTTCTTCTATCTTAGTGGATGCAACCTGGAAATTTCATTATCAATGCACCTTGCATAATAGATCTCTGCTGCTACTGCATGCATACAACATCTGAGAACTGCTTCAGAGCTCATAAAAAAAAGTTCAAGCTATTGTCCTTTGTCCATTTTTTTTGAAAAGGCAAACCTTTAAGTGGAATGGTGGACAAATGTTAACGATGAGAGGTGTGTCTCTGCATAGACGTTTGTATAAGCTGTTTCAGTTTTTAAGATTATTTTCCTGGTTATTCTTAGACTTTCCCAGTATTGTTTCACTTGAGGAGGTTTATTCAATTTTAAGTTTGACCAGCTTTACTAGCCTAAAGAATTGAATGCTTATTCAATGTTCCATTTAAATAGTTCACCATTATTTTTAATCACTTTTTTCTTCCAGTTCAGCAGATGAACCCCTTAAATGGCAATATGTGGACCAGTTTGTGTCAGAATCTGGGGTAAGAGATCAATATTTTAAGACATTTTCTGGGAAGTCTGTAATTGTTCTGAACCAATCTATCCTCTGAGCTTATCACATTAGTCATTGTATTTATTTTTAAGGTGCAATATCTTGTTACAAGTGTTCTGGGAGAAACATCTTTTGTGATATGAAATGATTCTAGAATGACTAGAAAAGGGCCTGATACAAATGGAGTATCTTGTACTCATGAAATAGTACCTATTTTGTTTGAGCCTATTAATTTACCAGGCCAATCTTTATCTATATAAATCTTTAACAGATTATTTGGTCTATCTTTGTTATGTTGGTGGAAGTATGAATGCAAACTACTTCAGTGGGTTGCAGCAATGAAGAGAAGGCCACAATTATCATTCTTTTGCTTTCAGAAAGAAATGCTTAGTTAAATAGTAATCATTATCAGGTATTTTTCCAGCTCTTTTGTCAAGGAAGATCTAAATGATTATTTTGCCATATCACTTTCTTCTAATTTTCCTTCATCCTTTACTGGATAGAAGTTTGACTATTTAAACAATTTTCTCCAAATAGATAAGTTCAGTCTTTCACCTCAGTCAAATTGTCCCACTGTACTTCACATTCACTTCTGGTAGGTCCATCGAGGAATCTTACCTTGATATTGTCAGTGTTTGGTCCTGGCTTCATGATATTTATAGTAGTCTTGATAGAACTTCAACACAGAATACTGTCTGCAGCATTTTTTAATCCTTCTGCAGGAAGGAAAGGGCAGTGTCGCTGGTCTTGCTTCTTCTGGAGGGAGAGACAATAAAGAGAAGAAAGTCTTCATTAGCTTGATTGGTACAAAAGGCATGGGATGCAGGTGGGTGCATGGCTCTTACTTAGTATCACTGATTTGTTAAATGAGACATCCAAGGCAGTTGTTTCCTTCATTCACTGATATGATATCAGGGACGTGGAGAACCACACAGGATAAGGAAGACTAGCAGCAGGACATCTGTGATACATGATATATTACACGAAGTATAACACCTGTGTCCCAAGTTCTGACTTAAAATCAAAATAGTTCTCTATAGTCTTGCTCTTATTGTTAAATCTGAGTTACATAACACAAGTTGTGTCATGGAACTCGACCTTTTAAATGCTTTTAAATTTTTAAAATTGTAAATACTTCTAAGTGCTGCTTTTTGACATAGCAGGCTCCAGCATTGCCTATTGTTAGATTGATTCACTGAACTTAGACTGCTTTCTGGGAAACTTTTCTGAACTGAAAGGCCATTGTCCATCTATATCAATTTCCTAAAATTAATGTTGAACTTTCAACATTTTTAGAAATACAAACAGATGTTTCTCAGACTCATGTCCTTGCATCTAGTTATGGAGGCTTTATTAGACACGTAGGTACATTCAGTAGTTGAAATTAGTAAGATTGGACTGAACAGAATATTTTCTAAAGCAAGTTTTCTTTTATATTGTGTGGAAGATATCAAGTTTAAAAATATATTTACAAACCTGTAAGGGTGGTTCTGTATCACCTGCTGGAAATATTACCCTCACAAATAATTGCTGTGTTGGCAGCCAGCATAGGTTGCATCTCAGTGTTTCCTCACTAGATGTTGGACCCTGGTTGCAACATCTTTTTTGCTTCTAAATACATAATGAATTGCAGTTTATAACTATGCAAGAAATTACTAATTCATCATTGTATTACATGCCGGCTTTTCAATACCACTAGTGTCCCAGGAACTTAGTGTAGGTCAGTGTACTATGTTAATTTCAGCATCTAAAGCAGTATTTACAAGCTTGGATGATTTTCTTTTAGGTTTTAGCAGTCTAAGTTCAAGCCTTCCTGCTTACTTTGTGTTAGTGTGTAAATATTATTGATTTTATTTTTTTTTTTTTATCTTACACCAGTATTTCCAGTGGTCCAACACAAAAACCAGGCATTTTTATCAGCAACGTTAAGCCAGGTTCTCTTTCAGCAGAGGTGGGCTTAGAGGTATGTATGCCATGTTCCAAGGGAGGTACTACAAGGAAATCTTATTTGGCATTTATATCTTCATGGTTTCTGGATCGCTGTAGAATCACTAGCTGTGATTTCCTTCCATAGCAAAGAAATGTTGTGTATTACATTTCCAGTCAAGCAAGTTCCCTACATTTTAACAGCAAGATGACATCCTGGGTCAGACCAATATTCCACCTAGCTCAGTATTTGGTCTCAAATAGTGGCAGTAAGAAATGCCTATGGTAGGACATGCAAACCTGGCCAGTTTTCTCTCTCTCTCTCTCTCCCCCCAAATCTGGTTAGTATATGTATTAAGTCAGCATCTGTACTAAAATATGGATTAACTCCTTTAGGTTGGTGATCAGATTGTTGAGGTAAATGGAGTGGACTTTTCTAATGTGGATCATAAAGAGGTAAGAAATAAGAATTCCTAATTCCATGAATACGTAGCTGAGTTTTTAAGCTTCTGTCCCATTTTCCTGGCTGCAAAAACATGTTTTGATACTGGGCTACTTAACCAAAGAGTATATTGAACATGAGAATCTAGAGATCTGAATTGCTACCACCTTTTTTCAGTTCATGTAGGTCTCTTGGTAATTCCAGCCCTAACAACGAGCATCTTTCATTGTTTGTATACAGGATGTTTATCATTAAATGCAGACTGGTTTTTTCATTTGTTTTAATTTGCAGGCTGTCAGAGTGCTCAAAAGCAGCCGTACTTTGACTATCTCTGTGGTAGCAGGCGCCGTAAGTAGTATACTTGCAAAAGCACAATGTTTGTGAAAACTACTATATGGGCAAATAAATAGTAAAAATAAATAAGACGTAAAGCTGCATTTCATTATAATGTTTACACTGCCAAATTCAGTCAAACCAAGGCAGTTCAGAGTGGCTTTTCATTATTTCATTGATAGGATATTCTACCCAGATATGTTACCAGCCATTAGAAAAGGTGGGAACTGCTCCAGTGTTTAGCACTGGCATCCTTAAAATGGTTAATTGTTGCTTTGGAACTCCTCTGCTCCACCCTACTTTACCTCATTTGCTTCTCCTTTCCTCAGTACACATCTCTGTACTGAAGAAGGGGTTGTAATACAGAAACTATTTGTTTCTTTACTTCTGTTTACTGGTCAAGCAAAGACCTTAATGCAAAGGCATTCTTCACTGCCTGTTTTTGTTCAAGAGCTCTATACTTTGAGCCTCAGACTTGTGAAAAATTCTGCCTTCATAATTAATGGAATTTTAATTTCAGTAATGAAAACTAGGTAGATGTTTTCAAAATGTTCCACAAGCAGCACCACTGAAATATCTTCCTTGAATAGAAAATAGTGCTGGTGTCTTCACTATAAAGCAAATCAAATAGAAACAAAAACAACTGAAACACATCAGCTAATACAATCTTTTGCAATCTATATTCCCTGCTTTCGTTTTTCCAAAACGATGGTACTCTTCCACAGCAGCCAGGCACGGGAGCATTAAAACACAGTGACTGTGTAGTTGTCTTCACCATTGGGATTCATTCAATGTGCTGCTCTCTAGCATTGCATTGCTCACTTAGGTTCCAAGAAAGCATAATGTGGAGTTTGTTCTGGGTGACATACTGAGTGTGTCTTTGGCATGACCACTACACTACTGCTGCTGATTTTAGTGGTTGCTTGCCTCTTCTAAGATGTTTAGCACATCATAAATTGGAACAAAACTGGAGTATCTCTTTGGAGTGAAATTACCAGGTCTTTTGGGGGTCTTTCACAAAGCATTGCTCACTGAAAGTTATGTGAGGAAACGACAGATGTGCTGTTACATAATTGGTTTTGAGTTATTCCCCAAAAAAACAATGAGACTCTTTCATGACTGATTTGTGTTGGGGTGCTGATTGCAGGGAAAAGAGCTGTTTATGACTGAAGACGAGAGGCAGAGGGAAGCACGTCTTCGTGAGCAGGAACGCCAGGAGTTAATGCATCAGAAGCGGCTTGCGCTGGAAACTAACAAAATCATCAAAGAGCAGCAAGAGAAAGAGAGATTGTAAGGACTCTGTAGGAGGGTCTGAAAAATGTAGCTTGGATTTGAAAAGGGCATGTAAGACAGGAATAATTGTGAGGAGATTCCCAACTTAGGTTAAGTTATGCTTGCCTTTGTGGAGTCTCTGTTCATAATTCCTTATCCCATTGATGTTCTGGGTTTTCCAAGCCAACGTTATTCAAATGCATGTCTTCAATAGGAGAGTCACTGAAGAGTCACTGTTCCCTGACTGTCATATGCCTATGGTTTAATGTCATATTTTGTATTTTCTTGGTGACATTCCCCCATCCGTTATTTTTAGCGGAACAGTTACAAATTCATACTCTCACAATAACATGTTGTGGAACTGTCTCAGAAGGAGATAGTGACTCACAGAGTTAAACAGATATCCCTCTTAAGCAGATGGGCTTGAATGTCCTCAGGTTTTAAATAATAGCATGTTGAACTCTTGGTATCTTAAAGAAGACTTTTTAAAGGAGCTTTTTTTTCTAATGCGCATGTGTTTACTGTTTGTATATTAACTATATGCTGACACACTTTATGGAAGTTCTTACTCAGAAAATATTATTTGTATTGTGATGTCCTAATTCATGATGTTATAGAAGAAAAATTGAGATTTCCCAGAAGGCTGCAGAGGAAGAAGAGAGATATCGCAGAGAAATAGAGCAGTAAGTAACAACCTACATAGGCGATATGCTGCCCCCCTAAAAAAGGTGCTTATGTATTGGATCTGTCTGAAAACATTCTCTATATGGTTTTCTAATAAATTTGTATATTTAGCTAAGCATAGGGCCCAGTGCATCCTGGAAGTATACCACAGAGTTGCAGAATAGGAAACAGGTCTGAAAAACATCACCTGGAAAACGCAAGGGTTATGGTGATAATAAATTCAAAGTGAGCTTGAAGTTGAATGTTTATTTTAAGAGTATGTTATAGCGTGTATATAGTATAGTTAAATAGTATGTATAGAGTAATTTAAGATTGAAGAAGTTCTGTGTCTCTGAACTTGTTTGCTCTACTGGCCACTACATGTAATTTTAACAGAAAAGAAGAAATGTATCCTGGAAGGAAACACATCAAGGACGAAACAGAAGAATATGTAAAGGGATGGAAAATATGCATATACTCAGGGACTTAATGACATATCCACTTGGTTTATTTTTTAAAAAAAAGGCAACAAAAAAAAAACAGGTAGCTCGTTCAGCCTGTGAGAGGTACACAGTGTAGTAATAGCCTTTTCAGCCTATCATAGTTCTGAAACCCAAAGCTGAGTAGATTTAGACTAAACTAAGGCTTATGTTTTTAGCATGTGATATTAGTTGTCTTGAGTAGAAATTTTACTCATAAATTTTAAGTAAGCTTTTGCTTTTTGAGAAGAGCTTTAATTAAGTGTTGCATTGAAAACAGTAAGTTTTATAACCTGTCCTATCCAGGAAATCAGATTTTTATTAAGTAGTGCTTTGACCACATGTGGATATTTTTAAAATTTATCTTAGCTAAACTAAGGATTAACAAGAAAATCACAGTATAAATAGTCATATATATCTAATACCTGGTAAATTTTGGCACCATATGTCAATATACCAGTTCAGGACTAGCTAGAGCCAAGAATAGGCCTTAGGCCACTTAAAGACACCATATGTGAAGCTCTGAGTTAATAAATTACATGGCAGTACTGTTGTGACATACCTGGGATTTTCTGAATTTTCCTTCAGACTGCCCTTTTTTTTTTTTTTTGGATCATGGTGCTTTTCTAGGTACTTTCTGGGTAATTGTCTTGTTCTATGAACTTCCTTGTCCTGAAGTGTGATAATTTCTCTTTTTCTAGAATACTGAATTTAATGTGTTTTGTGTATCAACTATATTTACACTTCTTTTTCAGGGGAGTCACTTTTTAGTGTAGCCTAGGGCTGTGAATGAAAACTAGGGCATTTTAGTGTTTGAACTTACTTCCAATAAATTGGAAACAAGTGGTTAGGTTGGTCAGTAAAATGACACTTCATGAAAGGAATATGGTTTGGGAGAAGGGCATTTTATGATGCTTTATCTTAAAGAATAAAATAATTAAAAGTAAATAATTGTAATGATTTTACATTAATGTTGTTATTTATATAATTAGAATTAGTAACTGCACTTTTTTCCTTATAGGATAACAGCAGAGGAAGAAAAATTTAAAAAGGAGTGGGAAGAAGACTGGGGGCCTAAAGAGCCTCCCAAATCTCTAAAAACTGTAACTGCAGAAGTGCACTCTGCCCCTCATTCTAAACACAAAAGTAAGTAATTTATTTCAGTCTGCTTTTCTGGTATTTATTTCAGACACAACATCAATGAGCTGTATGGAATATATCACAATTTTATGTCCAAGCCAGCTAGAGATGATTTACTGATTGTCAAGACTGCAAGCATGTGGATATGTGTGATAAACGTATGTAATGGCTCTTAGTTAGCAAGTACCTGGCTCACAACATTTACACCTGCTCTAACTGATGCTTTTTAACAAGAAAGTTGGAAGTTGATTTGATTTAAGCAGGACCTCAGTTCTTTTCAATTATGTGGAAAAGTATCACATTACTAACTTCTTTTATTTCATGGAAACTCCTAGTCACACATTGCGGATCTCTTTATTTCATGGGAACCTCCAGTTAGACTGTCGTTTCTATCTCCTCACTCCTTTCCTCCTTTGTTTCTCTAGAAGATTTAAAGGGAGTTGCACATGACCAACTTGACACAGATGACATGGATGAAGTGATCATGAAGCAGGACAAACAGGTTTGCTGCTCAGCCTTAACTTCCTATCCTGATTCAGATTCTTCCTGTGTTTCACTTCCTCCTGACAGTCAGTCTTGATGCTGAACCCATCATTTGTATTTGCTAGGTAGGGCAATATGTATGGTCCTTTGGTAAATGGTGAAATGTTACAATACTATTGCTGTCACTGCTTTCTAGAGATACCTTGACAAGAATACAAAACATGTCAATCCTAAGAAAAGATGGATTATACTTGGAACTGTGTGTGTTGTTAGTGTTTATTATGTAAAATTGTGGTAATGGATTATTTTGTATGATTTTACTTAGCTTATTCTAGGGAATGGAGCTTTTCTTTCCTACTCAAATGCCACTGTGTTCTGCCACAAGCTTGAATGAGTTTGAATACCTGTTTGATTTTGAGGCGGCTTGTTACAACTAGTGTAAAGTAAGACTGTGACTGTAGAGACCTCAGCAATGCATATGGCTGTATAGTTCTATACGAAGCTTACTTATTGCATTTTTTTCACTTAACATAAGGTATGTGTATCAGTAAATAAGGATTATTTGTGACTAAGTGTACTAGCACAATCGATCAAGAAGTGATCTAAGATCTTGTCATGTAATATTGAACCTTTGTTGTGCCTTCAAATAAATTTTAATCAGTTGCATATCAGCAGGGATTGATAGGAACCAGTCCTTGACTTTTTTTTTTTAAAGAAGAAAAACAAAAACTTTTCCTTTACCTTTTTGTAGCTTTTGGATGGTTTTATCGGTATGAAGGAAAATTTCCCACAATCCGCAAGGTACAAAGTTTGATAAGTAAGCTTGTTTGCTGTGCATTTGCATTTTAATTCCTTTTTTCTTCTCTTTCTCCTCTTCCATTAGAATATACCAGACATTACTTAGAGATAGATGCTTCTTCATTTCATGTGCACAAGTTAAGACACTTTTTGGAATTTTTTCTTCTGAATACTTTGACCTTCTTAAGTCCTGCCAGCTGCAATGGGAATTGTGTGTACTTCGCAGAAGGTGTTCAGCACAAGTGCACATTGCATTTCTTATGTTTTCCATAAATCCTCAGAATAATGTTCACAAGAAAAAAGCCTCAATAAGAGGCAAAAATTCAATGGGAGTGAAGTATGTGGTTCCCAGTTATACAAATATCCCGGTGAGAGGAGGGCTGAAGGCAAAAGACTTTCAGGCATGTGTATCACACACACTGAGCAAAAACAACAAAAAAGCTTTAAGCTTGATCGAATACCTCTCATCTAAAGAGTTGCCTCTAAAACATTGTGATTTCACATTACTTCAATTCCAAATAATACTTTATTCCTACTGTTGCTTTATTCTCTTTATTTCTTTCAGTGCATCTTATAGACCTTATTATTTATTATTTTGACATTAATAGAGCATAGGAAATAGCAGTGTACTCTAACATTTTGTGCTGCTAGTGACTGTAAATCATCCTGGATCTGTAACGTGTAAAATTCAGTAAACTTAGGAATTATATCTGAAAAATAAAAATATATATTATGAAAATTCAGCCTCTTCACACAAATAGGTGATCTTCTCAATGGCTGCTGGCAAGCACGGTTTACAGAGCCTCCAAATAACTTTTCATATAGTAATGAAGATCGATCACAGTTCCTGTTGAGCTATACTACACTGTATCGACTAGAAACTTGAAAAGATTTATTTTTAATCTTTTGCTTTTAGAAATATTTTTAAATATGGAAAAGGTGAATTATCATCCTACTGCAAATTACTAATCAATTTTTTTCTGTGCACCTACGAAAAACAAAATTTTACTCCCTACTTAAAATGTCTTTGGGACGTGAACAGAATCCATGGGGAAAATGGATGGAAAGGATGACTCATCCTGTAGTAGCTGAATGCAGTGAATGCAACTAAGATTTGTCTCATAAACACTGATGTTCTGAAACATTCTGGCACATGTACTGCTTTGTGCGCATTTATATAAAGTAATTTTTCAAATGTTGATACCTAGCAGGTTGACCTGCCAGGTGTTATGTTTCATAGACAGTCCTAAATGTATCTTATAACTCTTTAGAGGATAAAATGATATCAAAAATTACTACTAAAGTATAAACTAATTAGCTTTGAATAAGACATGCCAGCAGAATGATGTTCATGTTAAAACATTAGTGTGAAAAGATGAAAGTGTGACAATTTTAGTTTTTTATCTGCAAAGATTATTGGTTTTCAACAATAGCAACACTTAACCACAAAGCAATAGACAGCATATCCCTGAACTCTATACTACAAAGTTCTAATTACTTTCTTGACTGAAAGTAACTTTTGTAGCTGCCAGGAAAAATGTTTGCTTTGTTATTAATGTTACACAAAGAAGGTGGGAGGAAGACAAATAATGATATGTAAGGTAAAACATGGTCATGCTTTGAATTCCTAAAAACCCCTTTGAAAAGTCATTAGCTAATGATAATGAGCAGAGCAAGATCAAACCTGAATCTTAGCCTCTTTGGGCATTGGCAGTAATTGACAATAAGCGGCCAGGCTTGTTGCCCTTCTGTATTTTTTTCAGTACAACAAAGAGAACATGGGCTTTTCAACATGAAGTAGGCCCTAATAGTACAAGTTGGAGAGAGCAGCTGAAATGTGACATCGTTAAAGTAGAAATAAGGAGCAGGGTATATTTCAAAAACAACAGGAACACAGGCTCCTAAAAGACTATGAAGAAGTTTTGCCATTTGGTTGCATTAGACGTGTAAAATTTTAGAGTTGCGTTGCGCTATATTAGTTGTGCACATGAGTAGATTTTATGTATTGGATATAGGAACTGTTTGGTCTTCATGATGCAGGGTTCTTTCCTGGGAGTGATTTAGTTGCTCCACTGATTGAAGCCTTTCCTTTCCACCTAATTTTTTGCATGAAGGCATGCAATGCTGTGTTTAGGATGTATGAAGCATGAAGGTTTTTTAATTATAGAACGGTCACCTCTGTGCATACATGAGCATCTGTCACGTGAAAGCAGTCAGTCTTGTATTAATGTAAAAGTGACTGAACAGAGAGATGATAAATCAAGATCTAACCAAAACTATTTGACTATTTGAAGTTTTGTAGTGGACCTATCTGCCCTACTGTTGTAGCTTTGCAGAGGAAAAGTTGAACCGTCTGATCTTGTGTAACTTTAATGACTGTGTACAAGCCCTCCAAATAAGGTTGAAATTCCAGCAAATTGCTGGGGAAATTGAGTTAAGATTTGTTTCTAAAAGACTAGCCCCATACTTGCAGTGTAATTCAGTTTTCAAGGCAGGCACTCATGTACTGAGCTTGAAGTTTGCTGTGTTTTTAGTTTATGTAAAAATTTAATTTAAAAAAAAATCCCAGAAAGGGAAAGAGCAAAAGAAGTCAAAAAGTGACAGTTTTTGTGAACAAAAGAAGAATAAAAAGGAAATGGAGTTTGAGCAAAGACTTGCCAAGGAAAAGGAAGGAATGCTGGAGAAGGAAAAGCAACTGAAAATAAATCGTCTTGTGCAGGAGGTATGTTGTATTCTCCTATCAAGTGCAAAATTCTATTGAAAGAAAATGAGCTGCCTCTTTAGTGGAAGTATCTGAGGTAGGACATTCATTTAATTATGTTGTTGTGGTTTAACCCAGTCGGCAGCTAAACACCACACAGCCGTTCGCTCACCTTCCCCCCTCCCTCTCTGGGATGGGGGAGAGAAATGGGAAAGTGAAGCCTGTGAGTTGAGATAAAGACAGTTTCTTAATACAGGAAAATAATAATAACAACAATAATAATAATAATGTGTACGAAACAAGCGATGCACAATGCGATTGCTCACCACCCGCTGACAGATGCCCAGCCTATCCCCGAGCAGCCGGCCCCCCACCCCGGCCAGCCACCCCTATATATTGTTTAGCATGACGCCAGATGGTATGGAATACCCCTTTGGCCAGTTTGGGTCAGCTGTCCTGGGTCTGTCCCCTCCCAGCTCCTGCTGCACCCCCAGCCTGCTCGCTGGCAGGACAGAGCGAGAAGCCGAAAAGTCCTTGGCTTGGTGTAAGCACTGCTCTGCAACAATTAAAACATCAGCATGTTATCAGCGCTCTTCTCATCCTAATCCAAAACATAGCACCCTACCAGCTACTAGGAGGAAAATTAACTCTATCCTAGCTGAAACCAGGACATATATCAAAGATGATAAAGAGTAGAAAAAATGCATTTCTTGGGAACAGAGTTTTTGAAATGTTTGTTTGTTGCTGTGGTCAATTTTTGTCTCAGTGAGGATACTTTTTATTGAGTGTCCGTGTGTAGTAATGAGCTTAACGAAAGACAGCATAAGAGGAAATCATTCTTAAAAGCACAATTAATTTTTAAAATAATTTAAATGGCATCTCATACTTTTGAAACATTTGTGTTGTCACTATACCTCTAATCTCTTTTTGTGAACTGATGATGTGGTTAAGGTATCTGAAACAGAACGAGAAGACCTGGAAGAATCAGAAAAGGTGCAGCATTGGGTGGAGAGACTTTGTCAGACACGGTTAGAACAGATTTCCTCTGTGGAGAATGAGTCTCCTGAGGTAAAAAAAAAAAAAAGTTGGCTTTCTATATATTGTGTAATCTCAAAGTAACTCACTAGTTTTCTCTTAAAAACAACAGCTTTTACTGGACAGAACTGAGCCAAAACCTGTCTTCCTCTTTCCCTCTCAGCCTTCATTCTAAGAGGGAGGAAAAAAAAAAAAAACAACAACCTGTCAGCAATTGATGTTCCCATAGCTTACAGGGATGATGTTATTTGATAAAGGTCACTATACTAGTGTTTTTAGTTTGTCCATTTGAGTATGTTATCACCACAAAATTAACAACTTCATCAGTTTGTGAGCACTGTTAGGGCTTGGTGGGACGTGCCACCAAACAACCTAGAATTCCCAGCTGTGTTTTTTCAGTGCTATATGCAAATAAGAACATTACTAATGATGAGTTCTTGAATGCCTGCTTGTATTGCATGCAATCATAACTAATAAAGGGACAGGTTAAGAGAGTGATAAGGAAAAAAAAAAAAAGTCCCAAAGAATAGGGGTGCATTTGTTTGTTTGTTTTGTTTTGTTTTTATTTTGTATTTTAAATAGTCCCCTCGAATGAAGGAAGTGGCATATAGTGATTGTGCTTTAGAGCCACGTGACTCTACATGTGGAGAGAGGCTTTCCCACTGTCCTGTTGCATTGGCTTTTTTCCAAGCACAGTTGCTTCCAAGAGGAACACTGCAATCTGCTGAATTCCCCCAGGGCCCCCAAGCAATTGTAACCACAAAGGGGACCCTTTGGGAACACTCTTAGACAAATTTCCTTCAGGTCAATATGGAGCAGCCCTGAAAAAGCAGATGGTCCTGTGCTCTTCCTGGCCTTAGGCTTCGATCCATTTGGTTCTTCAGTGAAGGTCACCAGGACAGTGAAATGTTAATGGTGATTTTTTTCTCACTGCTTAACTTTGTCTGCCTGGGTTCTACCAGATCTTTGTCCTTCTTGAGAAGGAAGAGATAATATTGTAGATTAAAGTCATCGTTCAGAGCTCTACCTTGATTTGAGACAAACACTGTATTTGCTCCATCAATTCTTCTTTATATTACATATTTTTCAATTGCAATTCTCCTACAAAACTACCCAAGCAGTTAAACATGAAGTAAAACATAAAGATGTAATGCTTCTGAGGGGTAAATACAAGTAGACTACCTTTGGGCCTGATCTGCACCTTGGGTACAACAGCACTCCAGATCTGTTGTACTCTGCCAAAGAAATATGTATGCTTTTTAACACCAAAGGGTGAGTATGACAGATGAGATCTAAATGTCAGCAGAGAGATCCACTTGGGGGAAGTATTGTCAGATGAGACTAAGATGCATGTATCTGTAGAACTGCTCATCTCTAATATTTCCCAGGCTGAGTCTACACAATAGCAAAGAGACTGTCGATTGGATTTTCCTAAATACCTAAGTCTGGTCACTGATAGGCATCTAAAGAAAATGTTAGCAACTCTAATATGTAAAGCAAATGTTAGCAACTCTAATATGTACAACCCTTCCTTAGCCCTGCAGACACTTTCTCCTAACTTTTTTGGGGGGTGAGCTACTTGTTCTGTTCAAACTGTGGATTTTGCTAGCCTCACTGTGAGTCTGCTGTTAACACAAATTAGAAGATTCAGACCCTCCTGACAATCTGAACTCCATAGCACCCAAAACTGTATTTGATAACTGCTTAGATTTAGTTGCCCCTCTTAAGATCTGGTTATGCTTATTGTAGACTGATCCCCTTTCCTCTCCTTTCATAGGAAAACTTTTAAGTATATTCTGTGTGCAAGAAGGCAAGAGCTTTTGGTGCAGGATCAGTTAGGCTGAGTGATGTTCTAGGATTTGCCATTAATTTCTTCAGAGCAATTGCAGGCAGATGAACTGTTAAGGCAGATTTCTGTTCTCTTGAGGGCAGTTGGCAAGTGGACGTCCTTCGGCATCTCCCTCTGCCACATCAATGCGGCGGTTTGCCGGTGGCCTGCAGCTTCATACTACAGATCTTGATGACATAAATTTAGATGAAGTTGACAAACAAGTGGCACCACCTCCACCCCTGCCTGCTGTTACTCCAGTATCACCAGGTCATCCACTTCCCACATCCAGTGTTCCACTTTCAAGAGGTCCGGCGCTGGCAGTACCACCAGCTTCCCAGGTGACCTCACTATCTGTTTGGATGCATGTGCCTCTACCCTTCCCCTGCCTGGCCTCCCTTCCCTGCTCCATCACTCACTTGGTCCATTGGATCTGCCCATCTGCCATATGCAATGTTAAAAGGAGGGAGGTGGTTTCCTTATTTCCTGCTTACTGAATGCACTTCAGAGGCGGTTTTATTAATACTTATAATTCAAGTCCAGAGGGGTTTGCTCTGTCCTCCCTGCATGCGTTGCAACCCCACCACATGCAAGTATATTTGGCAGAATGTATTGGTTAAAAAGACTATTCAGACTTGCATGTCCCATTCTACACACACCACCACCACCACCACCACCACCCCCAAATAAAAAAAGCAATGGCATGCAGCAAATCTGATTCATACTTAAATTTGAGAAAATTATCTTTTTGGTGAAATATCACTATTATGAAAGTGTTTTAAATGTTATCAAATAGCTTTGTTAGGTGAAAAGATTGGACCAAGGAAATTAGGTTGAAATTGCAAGCACAAACTTTTAAAACCTCAACACAATATATCAGTAAAATACTTTTTAATGAACTAGTGTTACTAATCTTTCTGCAATTCAGGTTTGCTGACTTTTTATGAACACAAGAGTTTTGGATTTCTTTGAAAAAACACCTTTCTCCATCTTACAGTCTCAGTCCAAAAGAGAATCAAATATAAGAAATCTGGTGCCAGATCTTGTTTTAGGAGAGAAATGGCAGCTGATGCTTCATAATTCCCTTTGCTGAGCACTGTAGTGGGATTCATATACTCCAGTTTGTGTAGCAAAAGATTCTTATGATTGTTTCAAACAGCAGAAGAGAGTTGCATATGGCAACTTCTTTCCTGCATGTTTTTCTGCATGGGTTGATTGACTGGATTGGATTTAAATATATATATATATTTATTTATTTATGCATGTTTATTTGGAAATACTAGACTTGGCTTTTGCAATATTTTGTTTGTGGTGGGAAAGGATATTCAGATTATTCACTTTTTAGGGGAAACTGGCAGATTATTTTTGTGAATAATTGCCCTGACATGAACTATGTATCTTTCCTTATAAACCTAAGTAGACCTCTGATAGTGCTTCATCTTATGTGGTTTACATGTCTGAAGTGCCAAGAATATGCTAGCTCCATTGAAATGGAGATGTCAGATGCTCTTAAAGATAACAGGTTTTCCTAGTTATTTTAAAAATAAAAATAAATGTCTGTGATACCACACAAAAGTGTACAAAACACTAGTATTCAGAGGACAAATGTTCTCCTAATGCGAGCAGAAAATGCTGAGATTTGTAGAAGTAATATAGGAACTGCCATACTGGATCTGACCTCAAGCCCATATATTCCAATATGTTTCTGATAGTTTTTCATTGCCAGCTGTTTTAAAGGTAGATAATTGGAGAATAATTAATAAAAATATAAAATAATAAAAAAACTAGCCTTCAATAATGATAAGCTAGTTTTCACTAAATATAACTAGCAGTGTATATGAGGAAAGAACTAAGTTCTTAATAAAGTATTAATACTGAGCTAGAGTTGCTTTGTTTATAAGCAAGTATCAGATGTAGTAGTAAAATCAGAAGGTGGACAATTTCTACTTGCTGCTTTTTAAAAGTCAGTTTTTAACAGCACAGAAACAGTTTATCTGACTTCAGCAATAAAAGATCTTGTATTTATGCCTGCCAAAGTGAACATTGAAGAAGACTTGTTGTTGTCCCACAGAGACTTTTCTAATATTACTCAAAATTGTAAATCTTTATGGTTCTAACTTTTTTTTTTCCCCTAGATCATTTTATTTCAAATTCAACTCTAACAGATACCTGACAAAAGGAATGAAATTTCTTGTCAAGTATGTTCTTGGCAACTAGCTATTAAAATATCTGGTGTAAACCGATCTGTTTCTCAAAATTATTGGCAGCTATATATTGTATCTGAACCCAGTACTAAGACTGCTACTGTTTAGGTTGTAAGAAACACCTCCCATGTTGGAAAAGGATCTTCTGTGTCAAGCAGTCCGCTGGTATGTCACGTACTGTTAATTATGAATGTAGTTTTATGAACTTCCCATATAATGCTAATGTAAAGGAAATGTCAAGGTTCTCACTCTGCATGGCTAATTTATTTCAAGTTCAGCACTTGCAATCATATAAGTGGATCCACTGCTGTTTTACAAGATGCCTAATACCAGGTAGTGGAAACAACTCATAATGATCTGAAGACTTCATATTTCAGCCCTTTGGCCATATGCAGTCAAAGTTTGCATGTTGCATGCTAAGTCTGTATGTTTCAGAGCATAAACATGTAAGCCTTCTTCTGTCAAGACATACAAAGGGAGCTAGACTGACCTTTATTCTAGGTGCTACAAAGCAGGCTTTTTTTCTGAGAAGAAGAATCATTTGCGTGATAACCGTTTGCCGTGACTTTGATTCAGGATTGCCAGATGTCAGTTTTCCTCATTCTGAGGCACTCTAGAAGTCTCTCTCTAAATTGTGCGACTGCAGGAGAAAGTGTGACTTGAACAAAGTCGATATCTGTGAACCTTCTTGTTCTTCTGAGATCAAAAAGTTTAACAATATATTTTGCACGGGAGAACAACGTTAATTGACGGATGTCCACAGGGACTTCCAAAGACCTGGTTCCAAAACTTTTTTTCTTCAATTTGTTGAAACAAACAAAATACACACACAAACAAAACAACAACAAAAAACCCAACCACACACATTCCCCTGTTTAAAAAATGGCTTAACCAATTTACTGGAAGTGATTCAAATACTTTCAGAAGATACAGCTTGTACTATATGAATGATATCTGGAACGGATCACATTTCCTATGAGAAACATTGACAGGAGTGTGCTGAGAGTTGCTGGGGTTAAGTCAGAAACTAAACCCACAGGGTTCAGTTTTGAACTCTTTACTTGAATACAACTATGCTTGACGTCAGTGGGAGTTTTGACTGAGTAAGAAGTATGGAATCAGACTCATGGCTAGTACGTGATGCATAGTGAGATCTCAAATGGCTCTGGATAACTTTACTTTGCAGAGTCAAGGGGAAGTAATTAGCATAGCTAGCCCTTATTCTTAACTCCAAGCAAGTTATCTTGAAGTTACTTATGTGGAAAGCTGATTACTACAGTCCTGGTGAATTTCACATTAAATAAATCCATTTAGACACTGGTTACAATTTCATTTCAGGTTCGCTCTCTTCTTACTCTGTTTTAGCATTTTTCTGCAGTTTCTCATTTAGTTCATTGCCTTTATGGGATAAATGCCAAAAGCAGGGACAAGAATTTTCCATAATCTTGCTGGTGAAGCCAGAGTTTAAGGGGAAAAAGCTACTGTTTGGATGCAAGAGAAATTATATTTTCATTTGCTAACTTTGTAAGTCTCTTAGTTAAAAATTCCTTAAAGTTAAAAAAGACAAAAGTCTTTTGTTGTTTTAGTACCATTAAATTAATTACCATAAATTATTTATATTGGAGCATCTTGGTGAAATGTTGTTTTTGCACCAATTAAGATGTGAATTGTAATTTTCTTAAATTAACCCCTATAGCAACTTGCTCCAAGTCCACCCACCCAGCGACATCCAGGGGTACCAATAGTCTCTAAACCAGTCATGCTGCATCCTGACCCAAACTTTATGGTCAGGCCAACAATCAAATCTGAGGCCCTGGTAAGCCTTTTAGTCCTGGTAAGCCTTTTAGTGTGTGGTTTTGTTTTTCTGAATGCTACGGTACTGTGGGATTTGTTGTTGACTTCTCAAAGAGGCAGTGCTTGTCTCATTTTCTGCTAGCTGACATACATTTAGATTTTCAAGTGTTCACTAATGGTAAGTACAAAAGGGTGTCTTTCATTCTTTTCATGATATAAAAGTCAATCTAACTGACAGTATTTGTTCTGGGGTGCATAATTCTAGAGCAGTATTAGAATCTTACTCTCCATAGGAGAGGCTGCACATTTTATTTTTTTCATTTGTGAGCTGGTTTGCATTTTTATAAATCATTGATTCATTTGTCAGAAGTGAAATAGTAAAAAGTTTATGACGTTGAATTTGTCGTTTGTAAATAGTCATGAACTTGAAATGTATCTGTGGATCTCATTCTTTTCTTTCCAGAGCGAAAACTTATGTCATTATATCTTATATCAGTATCAATAAACTTGTAATATAAGTTATATCAAGAAACTCATCATGTAGTATTACTGCAAAGTTGACTTACAGTCAGATTCTGTCTTCTTTTTTTCCCCGTACCTGTTTCAAATGTAAGTGAATAAGAAACTCTTAGGCTAAATATTCTTGGACCAACCATATAGCATTTTCAATATTTTTTTTTATGAGGGAAGGTGAGCTATGGCTTCCTGAAAAGAAGGAAATACTGCTCTGGCAGGTGATAAGTCCCAAATGACAGCCTGAAAATTCATCTAAGATAACTAATAATTGGTCTATCAGTTATAACATTACTCTTAAGCGTAAACATGACTTACTCTGTTACAATTAGAGTTGTAAGTTATATGCATATGTGTAGACATGTACATACATATATGGTTATAAGAGTAAGGTGGTATATTGTATCATAAGCTTTCTACATGGTGGAAAACATCACATTTGCATTTCATTTATTTAATTAAAGGCTTGTGCTATATCTGACAATAAACGGTGGGCACAGTATTCCTAGCTGTATTCCATTAAAGCGTGATGGATTTTTTTGTTTATTTACATAATTGTTGCTCTACTTTCCCAGATAGAGTTTGAAAAGATTCAACCAATATCTAGTTATTGGTTTTTCCACAGACATACTTGTCTTGAAACTTCTCTATTATAAATGTATTGAAAAGATAAATGAAAGCAGGTTCTTTAAGTTGCTCGAGAGAAGGTAGGTACAGGAGCTGAAAAAAATTCAGGATCTATCTAGTTATTTCCTTCAGTTGTGTACAAGGAATTCTCATTTTGATTGTAATGAGTAATTCATTATCTCTGCAATTTGGAATTTCTTAGAGGAGGAATAAAAAGAGTAAAAATCATAGTCTACAGTTAATATAACCAAACTTTAGAAAATAAATATCTGATACACAGATATTGAATAGTATGGAAAAATTTGGTGAGATGTTTGTGTTTGTTATCAGGTAGTCTTGGTACAAATTGGAATTGTTGCTGTTTATTGTTACTGCTTACAGTTAGTTTGAAAAACTAGCAATAAGATTCATCTCCACAGGGAAATTTCTTCTGATATGTTATGCATGCACATTTTCCAAACCACAAGACTGCTAAAATGTTTCAGATATCAATCATCTTGGTCATCTTGGTTCCTCACCTGCCTTATGTTAGCTGGAAGATTACAAATTTCACTGGGAGGAATATTCTGTTAGGACTGAGAGAAACATCAGTCTACAATTTGTTTTTTGCAGACCTGTTACCTCTTAACTCCATTTATGACTTAATGTTGTAAAGGTTATTCATTCTGGCTGCAGAGGAAGCCACAGTAGTATGTGGAGTAAGACTTTCATTGATGTTGTTTTGCATGAATCCTCTTTACTATATAATATGCATAAAAATAAAAATACAAGAATAGGTTTAAAAAAAAAAATAATCCTGTTGTCTGAAAGGTAGTCAGGCTAAACAGAAGCATTGAAGTCTCCGTTGTTACTTAAGTCTTTATATTAACTGAACTCAGGCCAGGATTCTGAGGTCTTCTAACAATTAATTAAAATGAAATTATTCTCTCTTATAAATAGGGAAATAATGGGTGAGAATTAAGCCTTGTGTGGTCTTGAATGCACAGAGCTCCTCTGGGTCAAAATCAGTGTGAACTTTGTGGCTTTGCAGTATTTGGAGTGACTTGCAACATGCTCATGGCAAAGCTAACTAAGTTTTGGTTCAGAGAACAGGAGAGGATCACTATGATTTCGTGATGGGGTTTTCAGAGAGGCAAAACCAACACGAATACTAGTATCTGCTCTCCCAACTATCACAAATGTCCTGCTGTGTGAATGAGAAGGCTTTGATGCAGGTGCTGCTGCTAAAGTTTCCCTCCTCTCCTCCTTTGTGGTTGGATACAACATTTCTGAAAGGAACAATGAATATTTAAATTTTTCTTGCAAGATATGAAACTTGATTATGCAGGACTGCAGTCAAGGAACATGAGACAGATTCTTAAATACTATGCAGTAAAATGTGGTGATCAGAAATTTCAGTTATTGCCAATAGTTATACCATCTGTGTTGAAAAGGAAATAATTTTTTTTCTGAGTGGGTGGAGAGGGGCTGAACAGTGTTGTTGGAGATCTTGCCAGACTTGCCCAAACATCCTTCAAGATAAAAACTTGATTCCTAGCTCAGTTTTTAAGTACACGCAGACCACAAATTTGTTATTAATTCATGAGTATTCATGTTTTTCCAAGTAATGGTTATGGATACATGCCACTGATAGAATCATGAATGAAAATGATGGATAGTCATTTGTTTTAAAGCGAGTTGAGTCAGGAAATGTAAACGCCATAGTTCAGTATGTAAGAAGACATTCTTGTATGAGAAGACTCAAATAAGTTATTAGATTCAATGCAGTGTTTTGAGAGGAGGCCAGAGTGCTCTCTATTTTGTTTCTTTTTGGTTTTCTAGCTTATTTTATTTTTAAAAATCTTTTTAACATGATGTTCTGTATTTCAAGTGATTCCAAACTATAATACAACCATTTTATTAATAAACATTAAAAAAAAGACTCTATGGGATTAAAATTACTAAAGCCCAATACAATAAAATAAGTTGCAGCAATTATTGATATTCTGAACTTTCTTGTAGCTATCCAAATTGAAAGAAACTGAAGTAAGACCACTCATAAATAAATTAGTCAAATAAATTCAGTAGGATAGTTTTTAGTAGAATGAACCTGTTCTAGTAATTGATACTTAAGTAATTGCTTGTTTCAGAATAAACCCAATACACATAACCTTTTGGCTCATCAACTTCAAAAGGAATTTAGTGTATTATAATTCACCCTTCAGTATAGGAAATCTACTAGTAGGAGAAAAAAAATGTTATTGTTATAACGTACATATATCATGAGGTTTTGATACTTTGGAAATCATTGGTCTAGCATTTTGTCCATATTTTTTCAATTAATTTTTCAGAATCATGCAGCGGAAATCACGGCACAATTCTCTAGAAATTAGGGATAAAATGAGTCATGGAAATTATCTTTAAGAAATCTTGTGGTATGGAAATGAGAATTACTTATGTAGTTCCTTTAGAATTCTTTCCTCTTTGTATTTGTTATCATTTCACTGTGTGTGCTCTCATTTTGAAATGGTGTAGGGAACAAGTATTAAAAAATTCAAGTGTGATTTAGTCCTGAAACAAGAAAAGAAAAGCAGTGAGATTATTTATGATTAGATGTTATTTATTTACAACAAGAACATAATATTTGGTTTGGCAATTTTCTTTCTTTTGCAGCCACAAGAGATGTTTAAAAGGATGGTGGTTTACAATTCGTCATTTAGATCTAACAAAAAACAAGTAAAATAATATTTTCCGTGTTTTGTGTGGTACTTGTGTTTTCACTGAGTGTAGGTTTTCTTCCTAATCCTGTTGCTGAGTTTCTAAAACAGAGGATATAAAACAGCCCTAGTGCATGAAAACTGCTAGTCTTGGTAAACTTTCAGTGTGTGCATGTGGCGCCTGCTAGCCTAGGCGGATGAATAATGAGAGGATAGTAAGTCCTCCAGATTGAAACATCTTGAAGCTACTTATGTGGTTCGTGCAATATTTAAGATCGTATTATATTGATAACCGATCTGAGACTGGGCAATTTTTTCGCTATTCCTAGTTTTTTTTTGTCTGTTAGCTTCCAGTTGCAATGTTTTCTGTAATAAAATAGTTTTAGCTTAACAAATAAAGCTATTATCATAACATAGTAATTGGTAGGAAATCAGAGGAACTGATGGTGGAAAGTACCTATGCACGTAGCCTTTCCTCATGTTGTGTAGGATTTTTCTACCATATTGCTACTTTTATAGCTTTCCTCTATGCAAGTTTGAACAGGTGTAGTGGTGTGCTTTCATCTCTCCCTCTTTGGTTGACTGTTCTGTGGTTTAAGAGATTGTCCCTTGAAGTGAACAGTGTGCCTGATTTCTCTGTTGCTGTTAAATGTGCCAGTTCCTGTGTGAAAGCAAGCTAACCTAGATGCGTTGTCATGTTACGTGAAAATGCTGGGGCACAATTGTGAGCTCACAGTGGTAAAACATGAAGATTAATAATGAATTTTTTCTTCTCTTGCTGTTTAGTTTGAGTTTTTCTTGATATTTAACATTGGTCGAATAATAAAATCATTTTGTAGGCATCTTTTCTAGACAAGTGAAATAGTTATACATAAGAAGGAAAATACAAGATGATTTTTGACAACTTCAAGGTTAACCATAATGTATCCTACTGAAAATCATGAATTAGGCCTGTTTTGTAGGTGTAGTCAAATTAATACAAAAATGCTGGCAAAATGTCAAATATTTTAAGCTTCCATTAGTCCACATAAAACTCCCCCAGACAAACAGATATATGCTGTCTTACTTCAATAGGATCCTTCAAGTGTGCAGGGCTCCATTTGAGAAGGTGGATTTCTATGTACAGATCCACCGTTGAGGAAGTAACTCAGGCTGCATAAGCTGGAGGCTTGTGTCAGAAAGGAAAACTAGATTTGACTCAGACAGCAAATCAAACTTGGAAACTATTCAATTGAAACTGAATATTAGTATGTTTTAATTCTTCTTTTCGGTTTATTTTGGTCAGGTCACGTTTGTTATTGACTGTTGATGCCAGAAACTTCAGTAAGCTGTGCCATTGGCTTAGGTGTTTTATTTTCCTTTCGTTTTGTTTCCCACCCCAAAGTATTAGCTTCAGCTTCCATCTAGAAGTCCGGACAGATAGTTGTTTCACTGCAGCCAAATGTTTTAATGTTCCATATTCTACTAATGTGCAGTCCTATGAACGTTATTGTAAATCAAGAGTGTTCTGTACTGTTTCCATGAGATGTGCTGAGCAGTGGAAAGTCGGATCAGCCCCGTGCTTTCCATTCCATGTTGCTTGGTTCATTAGCTGCTGCTTGGTGCACACTCTCTACTCTGTGAATTTCTGATGCTCCTTTCTGGGAAGATTTGCTGCCATTCAGAGGACGTGTTCATTCTATTATGGCTGTATTTGTACGCTTACTGGATTCAGATCATATCATTTCTTTGCAGGTTTTTTTGTTGTGGGGTTTTTGTTTTTTTCTTGTTTAAAAAATGGTTTTCCCAGGAAAATTTTCTTCAAGGGCAACATCTGTTTTTCATGAGGGTGACCTGGGACAAAGAGTTCAATGACTTGCTTTAGATTACATAATGAATTAGTGACTTGGCTGAGATTAGAGATTTTTTCTCTAAGTTGTTTGCTCTGAGACCATTTATGTCTACTTCAGCCATCATTCCAGAGATCAATACAAATTCATGTATTCAAACTATTAGTTGTTTAGGGTGTTCTTTATTGTAAAATGTTTCTGTTGTAGTGACAGTGCTCATAATATTGATATACTTCCCATATTCATGAATGATTGTTTTTTCCCCCAAGATGAAATTCTACCCTTACTGAAGTCTGTGATGAAATTCCCATTTATTTAGTAACTCAAAGTTGGCAGTTAACAAATGCAGTGCAGGCAAACCTTATTTAAATGCTAAATAAGATGTGGACTCTCAGCTCCCAACAGAACCACATGAAAAAAATATCATTTTTTGTCCTTTGCTTGTGATATGGAGTCAACCTCCTGAAACTCCACAGACAGGAGGTGAGAAGGGTTTCTAAAGAGTCTGGTCCTACAACCTAGACACCATGGAGCAGTGTTGGTGACATGCCAGTCAGAGTCTGTCACTTCTGCCTGTTTTAATAGTACCCAACACATGGTGGTAGTCCCAAGAAAGGTTGCTCAGAAGAGCATGGCAGAACATACCTGTCTGTGGTAGATTTGTCCCTTTCTGTCAGGTGTGGAGAGGAACTGCTGAACTGGTAGAGTAGTAAACTGTTCCTCAAAATTGCTCCATAGTATGGCCAGTTCAAACTGCTAATGTATTGTAAGGACTTAACATGTCTTCTGACTGTCAGGATGGACTCTCTGCTACCTTTCTGTGTTTTTCTGCCTTTATAATCTTCTATCCTAGCTTACAGAGTTATGTTTTCTCACTAATAACTAAAATTGAGCTTTTACGTTAAGCATGTACATGAGCCTAATGTTTCTACAACTGAGTATTGTTTTATTCTCAGGGCTTCCAGAAATATTTGGAAGACTTTGATCCACATTCAATGGTAAGGAGAGAATTAAGATATGTCTCAGTTTAATATAAAATACACTAGGAAAAAGAAACACGTTCTTGATTTTGGGGGCTGGGAGGGGGTAACATTCTTGCTTCATGTTTTGCTGGGACTTGACCATTTGTTTCTTCTAGCCCTGTTGAAAGGGAGCTTCCTTACGTGAAAGGATGAGCTAGTGTTCAGCTCTTCCTCTAACACTATTTTAGAGGAGGGAAAGGTCCCTTTTCACCTGCAATCTACATAGATGAGGTTAATTGTTTTATGTTTCCAACATGGAAATGAATAACCATTTTCTTTTCACAGTTTACCCCTGAGCAGATTATGGGAAAAGATGTACGGCTATTACGCATTAAAAAGGTAAGTACTATATTATCTATTTATATTTAGAGGGTTGATGTAATCATCTCATGTATGGATACATCTACTGGGAAGAATGAAAGATTAAGTTCCTGTTGATGGAAAGAATTAACAGCCTTTTCTGAACTGAAATTCTTGTTTAATAGGAAGGATCATTAGACCTTGCAGTTGAGGGAGGAATTGATTCTCCCATTGGAAAGATAGTAGTCTCTGCCATCTATGAGGGTGGTGCTGCAGACAAGCATGGTGAGTAACAATGGGGATCTTGAATGCTGCTGCAAAATGGCATCTTCCAGTGGCTGAGTTCTTGGCTGACTTTGCAGTTGTTGCTGGTACTGGGAAGCACAGTTAGATTGCCCGAGGCAGCCAAGTTCTGTCTCAGCTCTAAGGGCACCTCAAAGAGAGGCTCATGGTTTGAAGAGTGCTGCTTAAATTTATAAAATTTACGTAATTATTGACAATGTTTAAGAAGAAATAGTCAACCCTGCTGTATTTTCATCATAGCCAAAGTTTCAGTAATGTGACCCAAAAACGTAGAGCTGTTCTCTTATTAAGGACTCCCCCTTTTTCAGTCAGATATCAAAAAATGCTGGTTTTGTTAATTCAGGAAACCTAAATCTGATCTCCATTATTTCTGATTTCCAAAACAATTACATTTAGAGGACTTCCATGTGCAAAGCAGTTACTAGAACATAAGCTATTGCTTAGCTTTGTTCTTAATGCTACTTTCAATAGTAATTTGTTTTGTAAAACATCTGGCTTTACTCACAAAATCTAACTAAAAGCCAGAGCATTCTGGCTTACAGCTTAGCTCTAGAAGCCACGAGAATATGCCAGCACATCCAGGCTTTTCTCTTGGGAGCCAGTCTCATCCTTACCTTGAGAACCCTGGTGATGACCAGGTAGATGGACAGGACAGTATCTCCTTAGGTTGTTTTCTTTGACCTTGTCCCAACCACAGCTAAGTTGAAGTCATCCTTGCTGTGAAAACATCTTAGCCACAATTGCTTATTCCAAGTGCTTGGTTTCTCTTTGACTTGTGACTATTGTGGGCTGTCCCCTTATCATATGTGTTGTCCCCTCCCCAAATCCAGTTCCAGTTACCTGATTGTCCTTCATTCCAGATTAGCAAATCAAAACCAGTTCTGAGAACTAAACGTTACACATGCTTTTGAAAAGGAATGACAGTCCTGCAAACCCTTGACAAATGCCACTTAGACATTCAGGTATTTAAGTAACGCTGCCGTTTTCATAGTGGTAACAGACTACAATTAACCACAGTTTATGGGGAATATAGGTGGATTACACGGACTGGCAAACTGCTACTACAGAAAATCTTACTGAACATTCTTACAGCTCATAATCAATAAGAGAAGATTAGAGTGACTCGTCCATGCCCACCTAAAAATTCTTTTTGCCTTTGCCTGTAGCAAACCTTCTTGTCTACGTCAAAATTCAGTGTAAGCCTTCACATCTAGTTAGGATGCTTTTCATTATACTCAGTACTGCATCAGAGAAGTCTGTCACAGAACTTATTTTGGTTACATGTACGTATAATGTGTTGGTCTGTCACCAGGAGGCATAGTGAAAGGAGATGAAATACTGGCTGTAAATGGCAAGATATTAATTGACAGCAGGCTGGCAGAAGCACAAGCAACTCTAGCAAAGGCTTGGAACATGGGTGGGGTAAGTACACGGGAATACTTTTTCATTCTACCTATAACTTTCATGATGTACTCTTGTCTTTCATGACATTGTCTCATGAATAGAAACAAGGTTGGAAACATCAAAAGTATGGGTGTGCCATGCCACCCAAGTGAGTTGAAATCTGCAGCAAATGATGGTATACAGCAACTCTGAAAATCATGCCTGTAATTTACTCTGAAAGTTTATGGTATTTAGCCACATGTCAAGATTTGTATTTAAACACATTGCAGTCTGAGTGTGTATAGTACATTTATCTGTAGAATCTCTAATACTGAAACTGACTTGGAAGCTGATAGGAACTTTGATAATAGCTTATCTAATCTTTGATTTCTTAATGTACAAATGACACAGCACTTCAGCTAGAGTGAGTGTCTTCTCGGCAAGAACTGTATTAATTACTATGACGACCAAATACAGTATGCTACTTAGAATGGCTGTTTTTTTAAAGCTTATTGCAAAATCAGTGGATTTTTCTTTAATTTCAGGATAGAAATCAAACAGCTCAATCTTGAAACTGTGTTCCTATACAAATATTTTATAGAGACCTGTTCCTTGTGGTTTTCCAGGAACAGATTGCTTTTCTGGTTATCTATCTGCTATTCCATAGTAGTCCGTTAACCACCTCTAAGAGGAACATTTAGCAGCACACATGTGCTTGTGCTTTTTTGTTGCAGGATTGGATTGACTTAGTCATTGCAGTGTCACCTCCAAAGGAATATGATGATGAAATGTAAGTGCATAAGCTTTCTTTGTCTGGTGATCAAAAGGCTAGTAACAGCAGTTTATACAGTTTGCTTTTTATTGGACAGATAATGCCTTAAGTATTTATTTCCTATGGACTACATAACCTTCTTCATCACATGGTTGTTAATTAGTTAATCATAAGTAGCTGTCATGCATTACAGCAGTGGTTCCCAGAGTTCTTAAAATGGTGAATCTCAAATTAGTATTATTATTTTTATTTTTTTGAGAAATTGGTTGATAGTTTACTATGATGCCATGAATCATAATAGGAAGACACAAATGCCCATAAGCATTCTTCATCAAACCCAAACATTTAATTCTGTGATGGGATTTTTTTATTTTTGTTGTTGTTTGATTGCTGGGTTTTTGTTCATTTCCTTTTTTGGGGGGGGGGATTTTAAATTAGATTGCAGTTACTATCCTGGACTAAATCAACCTAAGTGTAAAATTTTCAAAAGGGCTAAGTGACTTGTCTGTCTTGGCAATTGGCGACATTCACGGAGTCTATTTTTAAAGATAATCTGCGTAGGTATGAAACAAGACACCGTGACATAGTCTGATATAGGTATCAAGTTGATACAACTTGCCTTACTTTGAATAAAGCTTCAAAAGCAAGACCAATGTTTTCTAGTTTGATTGAAAGAAAAGATTTCAAGATATCCTTACTACGAAGGAAAATGGTAGAGGAAAAGTTTTCTAGTTAACCCTGAATCTTGTTCTGTGTAGAATACCTATTATGAGTTGCTGTAACCCTGTACACAGTTTTACTGGCTAATACCGACTGAAGACTGCTGTAAAATTGTTTAAGCTAACGAGTCAGAAAATAACTGTTATTATTTTTTGTTATTATATCTTGTATATTTAGCCCTACTAATCCCTCATCAACAGTCAGTCCGAACACACACAAAAAGGTTTTTGAAGGCAGTGCACCAGTGTACAGACAAGGGTATCTCCTGCAGCTGTAGGCACTGCAGTGTCCCCTCATGGTGAATAGCCAGCCCTGGGTTAACATGATTGTCCATTTTGAGGCTGTATTGTTTTTCCAGCATGTGCCTGCCGATGAATTGCATGCCACACTCTGCTTTTGTTCCTGGCATGCTGGAGTGTTCTTTGGGCTTTTGCCATGCCTGTCCTATTAAAAAATAAATTTAAAAAAGAGTATTTGTAATATCCCTTGGAGGTCCTCTACAGGATTGGTTTATCATACGCAAGACTATAAAATGAATAGGCCCTGCCTAAGCAATTAGGATTAATCTAGTATTTTTTTCTTATCTGTGGACCACTGCTGTGGCTTTGTGAATTCATAAATAAGTAATTACTTCATCGTTAAGGCTTGTCCAAAGAACAAGTTTGCTTTTGTATCGTACGACAGTGTGCTTCTGAACAAGTGTTCACAACTCTTTGGTTTTCACTGAAGCTTACCTACACTAATTTGTCACTAAATTAGGGATTTGGCCTAAAATTATCCTTGCTTTACAAACTCAATTTACTATGTATGTTTTCTCTGTACTTTAATAGCTGTAAGTAGTCATAGATCTCTAGAAAACCAGGGTAAGATATCTTATTTGCATGTGGTATTTGTGGTCTTCTCAATTGTTACTAACAATACAAATCAAGATTGTCCAACTGAGATCTAGTTAAATAAAATTGTGCTTGCCAGAAAGACAAAAAACTGTACTACTGCTAACAGCATCTGTTTCCCTTTTTTTAGGACATTTTTTTAAAGTACGGAAGGTTACACTTAAGAAATAGTCTTTTTCCTGCAGACACCTGCTGCTCTGAAAAATTAATAGGATATCAACAGCCACATAAAATGCATTTTTATTTGAAAGAAATGTGAACAGTCAGATCTGGAAGTTGAACTAGAGACTTCATGTTCTTCAGGTAATTTGAGTAATTTCAAATCATTTTGTAGACATACACAAAGAAATTGTAAGCGCACTGAGAAGGACAGACAGTAAGCATAACTGTATCTGTGAGAACTCAAAATCAATTTTTCTTTATTTTGGGAAGACAAATTTTGAAAATTATCTTCCAGTTTTCCCAGAAATAAACACCAAAATGACAAATGAAGATGGAACACAGATGTCTGTTCCCACATGCAACATTTGTGATTACACGTTCACAGGCCAGTTTGGGTGTGAGAAAGCTTATATTTTTACTCTGTACATAGTGATTTTCCATGGGGAAGTGGGGACGTATATGAGTAATTTCTGTTCTCACTGATATCCTTGTAGCTCTCTTAATGTCTGTTTCTGTTGCCCAATTGTGAGTTGTTTTGATTATGAAAATCCTGCCTGTAGAAGGGCTTCTATACCAGTTATACCAGGAGTGTGAGCATTATATGGATTAATTTTGGTGATGCTTCTATGGTATAAAGAGTCTTCTCTACCAGCAAAGTAAATAGCTAGCAAGTAGTCCAGATAACATCATTATGTGTTGTCAGTTATGGTACCAAGTATTGTGTTGGTGGTAAAAATTAATCCCTCATATAGTCAAGGGTGGAAAATTTCAGTCTGGTTCACAATCTGTACTTAAGTACTTCGTTCTCAGTGAGTCTACACACAAATAAATTTGCAGTCAGTAAGAGTAACATTTCACCGTTCGTTACTGTTTTCTGTTTAAGTAACTTCCTCCAGACCATAACATCTATATTTACCTGACTTTAAATAAGTCTGATTACAGTTGTAGATGTAGTCATTTCTTTATATTGTCAAGGTGTCTCCCTGGAAATGTAACAGTTCTTCTTCCTTCCTCGGATCTGCCAGTTTGTATACCATTTTTCATAGTGTGTTTAGATTTTTCTTATCTGGACTAATGAGAGCTAAAATTTAAAGTTCTTTAGCATATCAAATTCCTGCTGAAGTCTTGCCATTTCAACATTTGGAAGCCCTCCTTTCTGTAACACAGGAGAATAACAATTACATTCCTGAGAAGTCTGTATTTGTATGGAGATAAACAATTATGTTGACTTCCTTTGTTTTATTCACAGTATTGTTCCAGTATGCCAATGATGTTGTCTGGCAGGGTACACATGTTCAAGTTTTCAACATTGTAACACTGTAACTCTCCCAACTAATCTAGAAATAAAATCATATATGCCAAATGGAAGAAGTCGTCCTCTTTGTTTGCAGGTTTGTACGCTGTAATAATAGTTAATCAGCTGAAGTATATAGATTTCAGTTGATCTTTTCATAACAGAGCCATTTGCAACAAAATGCCAACCGTGGGGAATTCGAAAGCAAATTTGCTTTGCAGAGGAGGGAATTGTCAGTAGTGTGAGCTGCAGTAACCTTTTACTGGGTTTTTATATGCAAATCTGGTCACTTGGTGGTTGTAATGCTGCCGAGTGCAGCTGCTCCATTGTATTTCCCTTGTTAGATCTTTGGGTGCATCCACCCAGAGCTGTAGACATCCTAACCAAAAGCCTAATCCAAATGCAGCAAGATTAGCACTAGAGGAGAAATAGAAGCAGGATGTACTCCTCCTCCTGCTCTGGCTCCCACTTGCCTACATTCTGCGACCATCTGCACTGTATGACAATTCAGAAGAGTGATGCTATCAAATGTTCTCTTAAGGGATGCTCCGATGCTATGTACCAGCAAACAAAGCCACAGTAATGCACCAACAACGAACTGCAGCCTGCAACCAGTGTTCAATAGTGCTAATCACTGTCTTGGCACGTAAGAAACAGCATGGAAAACTTAGATGGTAGAGATGAGAAATACTTTTCCTGACAGGTTTTTTTTCCAGAAAGAAAAGGAGCACAGAAGACTGAGCTGAGAAATCTGTGGGAGTACCAACAGTTGAGTTGTAGCCTTGCTTCTTAGCTTTATTTGCTTGGATACAGCTTAAAATGCACGAGAGGCAGCTGAGGAAATTACTTCACATATATGTAAGAAACTGTTACGTTGCATGTTTACCCTATGTCGAGATGGCTATGGAAGGAGGTGGTGTTAGAAAAAGGAGACTGACACTTCTGAAATCTCAAAATGATCTTACACCATTAGTCAGGTAGTTATTTGCTTTATTTCTGCCTTTTAGTGCCCTGGGACTAAATCACATCTTTCATTTGTCAGCTAGCTCAAAGAGTTGGACAACGCTACACAGATTTGAGGCAACTTCCCTTTTGGTTCCTTTGGCTTTTATGAGCAGAGTGTCCCAGACATAAAACATTAAAACAGCTGCCCATTTGAGTTGCCACTGCATTGTTTTCTGGTGGCTGTAATAGTTGCTGCATGTGCCCATGCCTCGCTCCTGTTCAATCAAACCAGCTATGAAAAGATAATTGTAGGGTAAATGGGACTTTCTCTTTTATTCAGCTGATGCTTGGTTTCCTTTGGGAGTATGGAAACTCTGATCTGATGCATAAAGCAGGAAGAAGTCCAAGTGCTTCACTGACAGTATCGTGTGTGCTTCTAACTGCTTTTAACATAAAATGCTGTTTTTTTATTTTTATTTTTTTTTATTTTCTGTAATCTCAGAGGGAATATGTTTAGTTTCTCAGAGCTGTTTGTTTGGTTAAGATGGCTAAGACCCACTGTCTCTCTCTCTATGGGATAATAACCCAGAGGAAGAGTTTCTCAGAACAGTTAACAATCATTCTCTCAGGAATTTCTTGGCTGCGTTAGTCACGGACTTGTCTTCAACATACCCTGACAGTTGCTGAACTGGAGCATGAATTACACTAGAGACTTGTGACTTCACATCTGCTCTGTGAGCCTGTGCGTGCCTGTAGGCAGGCAAAAAAATTCAAGCTTTATGGATCAGAACCATGGCACTCGTTACAGAATAGGAAATACCATTGTTTAGTATTCATGGACACTAGCATTGGGAAGTCTTTGATCTATTTATTACTGGCACTCCATCAATTTAAGAACTTACAATTTAGCCATTATTTATCATATAACCATGGCATCTAAGCAGAAGTACATTTCAAAGAGGTTATGGTTTTTCTAAAAGCTGTATGCATTTATAAATTTGTATATATGAAAGGGTGTGTATACATACGTGCACACACCAGCAGGATATTTTAATCAGTCTGAGTAGTACACATGTAAATAATCTCAGCACTTCACAAGTATGAGATTTAACCTCTGAATACAAATAAGCTGATAAAAACCCTCTTACAGTAAAAACAGAACTGAGAACCATAGTTTCATGTCAAAGTACGTATACCTGGTTGAAAAGAACTTAGTACACAATAGCTGATATACTTTTTATATGCCTTAACTCTGTGTTGCCTTGGAATTGATAAAGCAGTCAGGGTAGTTGCTGTGAAACTCTTAGACACCTTCCACCCCCTGATAACTGTATCAGTGTGAATGAGGGTTTGATTGTGATACTGAAATTGTCCTCCACTGTTTTTCTGCCACTTTCTTTCACTATTGTTCTTGTTCTCAGGGGATTTTTTTTTTCCTATGTATGGGCCTCTGCTGTGGAATACTTCTTCCTCTATTACTACATCTCTGATTCCTGCATTATTGGAGGATACAGCTCTTTGGTGGAACCCAGGGGCCCCATGTGTATTTAAAATAAGGTAGCTAGGGTTATTTTTGATCTTTCCTGAAAGTACGTAAGATGAAGGGGAGACAGACGCATGTAAAGCAATTGATAAGATTTCTGTTCCCTAGAAAGGAACCATCTGAAATTGGAAGCATGTTCAGCTTTCAGAAGATCATAGTTTAAAAAAAAAAAAAAAACCTTGAAAATAATAATGTTCTCAGGGCTGTTATACTGGATGATGATGATGTCAAACAAAGGCACTAAACTTGGTGTAACAACCACTGGAATTAAGTTTAAAGGAATTAATTTCTATCAAGTACTTTGCAGCCTGGCCGTTCTTGGATACTTAAGTACAAGCAGCTAGTGTTCAACTCAGAGTATCTACATGGAAAAAATGTTGTCTGAACTTCAGATAGCTGCTTCACCCAGTATCACAAAATCTGCTGCATGATTAGCACTGGATATCCCTTACCCATTTGAAAGGTAATTGTGCTTGATAGATAATTCCCATGTATAAGGTAACCATAGCCTCAAACAAGCATGGCTCTGATCCAGCAAAGCACTTAAGTACATGCTTACACTTAAGCATGAGCCAATCCCATTGACATAGGTTGAGTTCAATAATGCTACTCACAGGCTTAAGTACTTTGCTGGATTGGGGCCTGAAGTCAAACTCCAAAGGATGCTTTATCCCTGGAGATGCTTATTATGGAAAGTTTTTATTGTTAATGCTGAGGTTTTAGTATTCATATTGAATTTCAGTCCCTTTTCATTTTCTCAAAAAATCTTCAAAAGCTGTTCCTTCTTCCAGCTCCTGCTGCCTTTTCTTCTAGCTTGACCTCCTCTTATCTTTTCTCACCTTTTCTCTTCCAGACATCAGTAGAACTCATTACTTTTAAACAGCTATAGCAGTTTTGTTTATATGGTGCTTAAAACAAAGTTTGGGAGAAAGAAACCAAGACCATCCAGCATATGCTGAGTACAGATGGAAATCAGGCAACTTCTCTAAGGTCAAGGACTTTTCTAAACAATAGGGAAGTGAGAAGAAAGATGCTAAGAGTTATTCTTCATGTAGACCTTCTCACTAACCCTCTCAAAAGCTTCAAGTTACTTTTATCTGACTTTGTTCTCTTCCCTCTCTCTTTCCCCTAAGCTGCTGTAGATGCTGTAGCAAGAGGGGTACCGAGATTCGATGTTGATGCTGGCAAACAGCTCGAGGCTTTGGAGTGTTACTGCCACTCAGCAGAGAGAGCGTAAATAAGAACAGAGGGAAAATGTACCCACTGTTACGAAGGCACCAAAATTAAGCTTTGATCAAACTCTTGTGGTAACTATTTGCTTGATAGGATGAAATAGCTTTTGAAAGTTATTCTTTGAAACTAAGTTTTTCAAGTAACAGTGTTTGTTGTTTTTTTGTAACCCTTATTTCCCAGTGTAAAAATTAAAATTTTCAGAGGAGAGAGAACCAAGAACACTGTCGGATCAGTAGCAGTTCCAACAGCCAGGGGGAAAAGAGAAAGAGAGAGGAGGAGAGCTGCATTTTCCATTTTCATTATTCAGAAAGAACTATGGTTAAGCAGATCCCTAAATGTGAAGTTATCAACCAGGTAAGACAGAAGGAATTGCGTACTGTTCCTTAGTGAAAGTCAGACAGCTGGGTCTTAGAGCACAGGAGTGACACGCATAGCAGGAATGAAGAACTGAAGAGCTCTTCAAGCTGGATGAGATTATTCCAGTTCAGAGCAGTCACTTATAATAGACAGCAAACCCTTCATAGAGGTGTGGTAGTTGGTTAAGGGAATAGAAGAAACTGAGGTGATTGAGGTGTGTTCATTGTGCTCCTGACTCCAGGTTTCTTTTTCTTCACACAGGGGAAGGCAGCTTCCCCATAACATAGCTCATGCATCTGGGTATGTGCAAATTTTCCATTTTCCAAGAAATAAACATTCTTATAAATAAGTCAGTGCATGTGGCATGCTGTGGTCTGACACTAGCTGTGAATGACAAAGATAAAAATAAAGTCGAGACTGAGAGAACATCCTCAGAAACAAGTCTATCCAACATAAATCTCAACAGTGATTTCAGTATTAACAGGTGGGTACAATGTGATCTTGTAAGGTTGTTCTTCCTCTTCAAATAGATAACATGATTGCAACAATTTTGGTTTAATACTCATAAAAGAGATTAAAATGGAGTGTGTGAGCATATTTTGTGGTTGGATAGTTCACAGGCCAAAGCCGTTTGAATGTATTAAGTTGCCTGGCTTACTCGTAATTTTATTCTACATTGCACTGTTGCAGTCAAGCTGTATTTTATTTTTTTTTTAAAGCTATGTGAACATTCACATTTCATACCTCTAGCCAGACAAAAACAGATGCAGAGAAATGTTTTCTGTTGTGTTAGTGGAATGATTTAAGAATGCCATAGCTTCTCAATCATATAATTAGCAAGTGATGCCTTTTCTAATGGTGTATCTAAACCTATTTGTAAATGAACAGACATGTTTGAAACAGCATAGTATCTAAATGGAGAAAAGCGCCCAGCTCTATAAATGACACAAAGGAACAAAACACTTCCCCTTCCTTACTCTAGGACAATGCAAGTGACTTATATGAGGCATGTCACCATTTTGCTAGAAAGCAAATTATAATCAAGGATTGAATCTCAACTATTCCTTACTCATTGTTGATGTATTCTCTTAATCATGGGGCAGTGATCAGTGTAGTGAGCTGTGTTGCCAAGCAGTTGGTGAGGGCAGAGTTTTAATCTAATTCTAGCATGAGCCATTCTTCAACTGGCAGTATCTTTAGCCTTCATGTCCCAGAAATGCAAGTAGACGAGGAAATGGCCAGTGCTCTTTTAAGATGTGGTGATATCCTATAGCATAGGCTAGGCAGGTTTGCAACTGTTAAAGAAGCCATGGACAGTTTGTGGATTGGGAATATGTAGAAATCTGTTCCTTGTTCTAGTCAATTACACTGAGCTTGTGCTGAGGATGTGTCCTGGGCACATGTGAGAAAATAATTGCTTATCGGTGCTCTCCAGCTGGATGTGGTTGTTCTTCTTTTGCTCACTTTATTGCTGCTTCTCTGTAGATGAAAATCAAACTGTAGATGATTGCTGAGTTTCAGTGCATGACATCCCCCTTCACATTTGGACTGCTAAAAGGAAGACATGCAGAAAGTTTCCACTCTTACATTGCCTTCTTATCACAAAAGACAAATATAGCCTGGCGAAAGCATTCCGAGACAGGCTACTTACAACCACAAGAAAAAGAAAGAATTGGGAATGATTTCAAATAAGAAGGAAGATTACAGCCTGGGAATTGTGCCCTGTATAGATGGTTATGACATGCTTGTAAGTGATATCAAGTAGGAAGGCAAAGCATTTGTGCCCGCATGCAGCTGACCAGGTGCCTACTGAGGAGCAATGGACTAGGCTGAGAGGTACCTGGCACTGTATTAGAATCATAGACTGGCCTGGGTTGAAAAGGACCTTAAAGATCATCTAGGTTCAACCCCCCTGCTCTGGGAAGCGTTACCAACCACTAGAGCAGGCTGCCCAGAGCTGCATCCAGCCTGGCCTTGAATGCCTTCAGGGATGGGGCATGCACAACCTGTCTGGACAACCTGTTAACAGTGCCTCACCACCATCTGAGTGAAAAACTTCCTCCTACTTTCTAACCTAAATCTCCCCTGTCTTACTTTAAAACCATTCCCCCTTGTCCTATCACTATCAACACATGTAAACAGGCATTCCCCCTCCAGTTTATACGCTCCCTTCAAGTACTGGAAGGCCGCAATGAGGTCTCCCCAGAGCTTTCTCTTCTCCAAGCTAAAGAAGCCCCATTCCCTCTACCTTTCTTCATAGGAGTCACAGAATCACAGAATTGTAGGGGTTGGAAGGGACCTCGAGAGATGATCGGATCCAACCCCCCTGCCAAAGCAGGTTCCCTAGAGCAGGTTGCCCAGGTCGGCGTCCAGATGGGAGAAGGTAGGCGTCCAGGCGTCCAGAGAAGGAGACTCCACAACCTCCCTGGGCAGCCTGTTCCAGTGCTTCGTCACCCTCACCAAGAAGTTCTTTCGCATGTTGGTGCAGAACTTCCTGTGCTCCATTTTTGCAGCCATTGCCCCTTGTCCTGTCCCCACGAACCACTGAAAAGAGGTTGGCCAAATCCCCCTGTCTCCCACACTTCAGGTACTTATAAACATTGATAAGATCCCCCCTTAGTCTTCTTCTCTCAAGGCTGAACAGACCCAGGTCTTTCAGCCTTTCCTCATAGGGGAGATGCTCCAGGCCCTGTATCATCTTTGTTGCCCTCCGCTGGGCTCTTTCCAGGAGAGCCCTGTCTTTTCTGTACTGGGAAGCCCAGAACTGGACACAGTACTCCAGCTGAGGCCTGACCAGGGCAGAGTAGAGGGGGAGGTTTATCTCCCTTGACCTGCTGACCACGCTCCTTTTAATGCACGCCAGGATCCCATTGGTCCTCTTGGCCACCAGGGCACACTGCTGGCTCATGGCCAACCTGTTGTCTACCAGGACCCCCAGGTCCTTCTCCGCAGAGCTCCTCTCCAGCAGGTCGTCCCCCAGCCTGTACCGATACGTGCAGCTGTTCCTTCCCAGGTGCAGGACTCTACACTTGCTCTTGTTAAACCTCATTTGGTTTCTTCCTGCCCCTCTCTCCAGCCTGTCCAGGTCTCGCTGAATGGCAGCACAGCCTTCTGGCCTGTCGGCCACTCCTCCCAACTTTGTATCATCAGTGTACTTGCTGAGGGTGGACACTATTCCCTCATCAAGGTTGTCGATGAAGATGTCGAACAACTCCAGACCCAGCACCAGCCCCTGGGAAACATCACTAGTCACAGGTCTCCAGCCAGACTCTGCGCCACTGATCACCACACTCTGAGCTCAGCCAGTCAGCCAGTTCTCAACCCACCTTACTGTCCACTCGTCTATCCCACACTTTCTCAACTTTGCTATCAGGATGTCGTGGGAGACAGTATCAAAAGCCTTGCTGAAGTCAAGGTAGATGACAACCACTGTTCTCTCCCCATCTACCCAGCTGGTGATGCCATCACAGAAGGCAATGAGGTTGGTCGAGCACGATTTCCCCTTGGTGAATCCATGCTGACTACTCATAACCTTCTTCTCTTCCAATTGCTTGGAGATGGCATCCAGAACAAGCCGTTCCAACACCTTTCCAGGGACAGAGGTGAGACTGACTGGCCTGTAGTTTCCTGGATCCTCCTTCTTGCCCTTTTTGAAGACCGGAGTGACATTGGCTATCCTCCAGACCTCAGGCACCTCTCCTGTTCTCCAAGACCTTTCAAAGATGATAGAGAACTGTTTGGCGATCACCTCTGCCAGCTCCCTCAGCACATGTGGAAGCATTCCATCAGAGCCCATGGATTTGTGTGCATTGACCCCACTCAGACACTCCCGAACCACTCCCTCGTCAACCAGGGGGGAGCTCTCCATTTCCCAGACTCTTTCTCCAGGGTCCAGGAGTCCCGGGAGGTAGTCTGTGAAGCAAAGACCGAAGCAAAGAAAGCATTCATTATCTCCACCTTCTCAGCATCCCCCGTTACCAGGACACCCCCCTCATTCAGCAGGGGACCCACATTATCCGTAGTCTTCCTTTTAATGTTTACATACTTAAAACAAAACCTTATTATCCTTTATCTCCTTTGCCAGCTTCATCTCCAGGTGGGCTTTAGCCTTCCTCATCACATCCCTGCAGACCCTGACAACACTCCTATACTCCTCCCAAGGGGACAGACCCTTTTTCCACATTTCATAGACCTTCTTCCTTTTGATCTTATCGATGAGTTCCTTGCTCATCTATGCAGGTCTCCTGCCCCCCTTCCCCAATTTCCTACTCTTAGGGATGCACCACCGATCCTGAGCTTGGAAGAAGTGCTGTTTAAATGTTGCCCAGCTCTCACAAGCACCCTTGCCTTCTAGCAATCTAGCCCATGAGATACTCCCAAGTAGGTCCTGGAAGAGGTCGAAGTTGGCTCTCCGAAAGTCCAGAGTAGCAATCCTACTTTTTGCCTTACTTCTTCCACCAAGTTCCATCTTGAACTCCACCATCTCATGGTCGCTGCATCCCAAGCTTCCCCCAGCCTTCACATCCCTAACAAGCCCATCCCTGTTGGTAACAACAAGGTCCAGAAGCACCCCCTGCCTCGTCAGCCCCTCCACCACTTGTGTCAGAAAATTATCTTCAATGCGTTGTAGGAACCGTTAGGAGAGGTGCTGCAGCCCTCTGATCATCTTAGCGGCCCTTCTCTGGACCCATTCCAAGAGCTCCACATCCTTCTTGTGCTGGGGGCCCCAGGCCTGCACGCAGTATTCCAGGGGGGTCTCACAAGAGCAGAGTAGAGGGGGACAATCACCTCCCTCTGCCTGCTGGCCACCCCTTTTTTAATGCAGCCCAGGACATAGTTGGCCTTCCAGGCTGCAAGCATGCACTGCCGGCTCATGTCCAGCTTCTCATCCATCAGGACCCCCAAGTCCTCCGCAGGGCTACTCTTGAGTTCTTCTCCCAGTCTATGTAAATACCTGAGCACAAGTTCAACATATCATGGCAGGATCATTCTCTGAGGTAAGTCCTTTGTGTTACTCATGGCATGAAAGATCTATGGCATTAGCTTGAACAGCTGAGGTTTCTCTGGCATTGCCAAGGGACTCCAATGGATGAGCTATTTGCTGATCATGGACAGGAAGCTGTGTCCCTCTGACTGAAGCCATTTTTCTGCATACTAAAAGCAGTGCCCCAGGCTTGTCATAATGTTACATGCTGGGCCGTTGCTTTTTCTTGCTTCATCTTCATGCAAAGAGTAGCTGTCCTTTGTAAAGCACTGGTGTGAGCTTCATGTTGCCGTAGTACTGCTGTGAATCTGGTAGATGTTTCTACTGGTCCTATTGCTCAGCTGTAGCAGCCTGGAAGAGACCCCATCCCAATCAACAGCCAATCCTGCGTGTGAGCCTACTACACAACATTTCCTCATGTCCCAGCTGGACATAATGGCAGTACAACTGCAGTTCTGGCTTTGATTTTCCATGTATTTGAAGCTGCTGCTGCTGTAAGAATTTTCTTGTAAACTCACGGGAATTGTCTTTTTCTCTCTTCCTTCTTTTTGACTTTAAATGTGATACCCAGTTGTATTAGAAAAAGTGTCATCTACTTAAAGTTCACTTCTCAGGGCCTTGTAGTTTCCAGAATTACAGCACAGAATTCCAGAGTTTTGCTGTAGAACCCATCATTAGTTAGAAGCTCCAAAATTAAATTTTTCAAGGAACAACCCTGTGAGGAGTCAGTTGTTTGCTGTATGGAGATATCTATATTGTTGCTTTAATTTATTGTTGACTTCTATTAATGGAAGCATCCTGCCAATTTTCTTTCCCCATGGTCCTCACACGGTTTCCATTTTTGGGCATGTTGAGCTGCTTTTTTCTAGCAGTTTGTGGGGCTTTTTGGTGCAGTTGAAGTGGAGTTCTGCTGCAAAGTTGGTGTTTAATTCTCGAATGAACTAATCCTCTTCTCAGGAACTCTAGGGGGCCACTGAGCATGTCTGTCAGATGGCAGTTTGTTTTCCTGTCACACAAGGACAAATCCTAGGTGTGGACTACAATTTTTTTTTCTAGTTCAGTGGCTGGACTGCTTAACGGAATCAGTGGGAGTGAATGTGAAAAGAAAATGTTCGTTTTTCCACAGAAAAATGTCAAATCCCAGGTGGGGATGGAAATGTTACTGAATGAAAAGATTCATTTATTACACTCCCTCAAAAACAAAACAAAACACTCTATATTTAGATTCCTTTCCTCTTTGTTTTGGCAAAAAAAATAGTGATTGAATGTGACCCAAATATGCAAATAGTTTTATCTCCCTTGATGCTGCATGTTTTTTGCCCAATTTTAGTATTGTTAGTGTACACTGATTTAAGGGTTTGATATTCAAGCTTTTTATAAATTTGTGGGCAGGATCTATGGACATTTAATGGCAAAAATTATTTTTTCCCGCCATTGAGGGCAGAAAGTAGTACCAAGATTCATTAACAGAGGGAAGTTTTGAAGCTATCATTTCTTCAAAGTTATCTTTTTCTCTTTGACAAAAAACACTTAATCCTCTCAAAAGACAGAGAGCATGAAGATTCCCTATCCAAAGCAGAGATCTCTGGCTGATTTGATGGCTGAGCCTGTGGAACCATTTGGCATTAAGTGAGGACACCCAGGACTTTGCTGCCAGGTAAGACTGACACAGAGCACAGTTACTTCCATGCAAAGCCTCCAAACCTATGGGTATAGGTACAGTGCTTTGCTACGCATAATCAAAATGTATTACTCCAAGAAATAATGAGCTTCAGTTTAAAATCATAGAATGATTAAGGTTGTAAAAGACCTTCAAGATCATCTGGTCCAACCATCACCCTACTACCAATGTCAACCACTAAACCATGGCCCTAAGCACCAGGTCCAATCTTGCCTTGAATACCCCCAGGGATGGTGACGCCACCACCTCCCTGGGCAACCCGTTCCAATGCCTGACTACTCCTTCTAAGAAGAAATGTCTCCTCATTTCCCATCTAAACCACCCCTGGCACAACCTGAGGCCATTCCCTTTTGTCTTGTCGATAGTTATTTGTGAGAAGAGGCCGACCCCCAGCTCCCCACACCTTCCTTTCAGGCAGTTGTAGAGAGCAGTAAGGTCTGCCCTGAGCCTCCTCTTTTCCAGATTAAACAACCCCAGTTCCCTCAGCTGCTCCTCACAGGACTTGTGTTCCAGGCCCTTCACCAGCTTCATAGCCCTTCTCTGGACACACAAAATCTTCATGGAAAAAATGCAAAACAATAGGAAAGATTCTTATTAGCTTGGGAGTTAAATTACTAACTAAAAAGTAATATTTTTTTTTTGTACTGTTTAACTCCCTCGAGGCTTTTAAAATACAAAATGTAGTCTGCATTTGGGCTGAACTGAAGAGGAAGGCTTTCTGAAATATGACTTGTAGGCCCTTGGCAATTAATTAGTGGTATGATAAAACACAGCAGGGAATAAAGTCTTGGCTTTACAAGATCAAGCTTTTCTGTGCATACTTGTGATTTATTTAAACAAATCCACAATGTGATTTGTTGCTGTTTTAAGGGCTAGAATAAATGCCATACTGCAGTATATTCAAAGTGAATAGAAGAAAATATTGTAGTGCAAAAGCTCATTAAACTGCAATGCAACCCTTTTTCTTTTCATTATTTTCTCGCACATTTGTCAAATAGCGGCACAAGAGCTATTCCAAACCCTAGTCTGAATCAATAGGTCTAAGTTTTTCTCTGATCGTTGTGTCAGTTTTACTGGATAAATCTAGGATAACCCAGGCCAATTCCCAGGTGGTAGATAAACAAAACTACTAACTACAGCTTGAGTGTGTGTAACAAAAAAAAAGTGTTTTCTAGTCTAAAAAGTAAAGAGGGTAGCTTCATTTTGTCTTCTAAAATCTTTAAAAAACAATTCAAAGTTTCAGAGTAGTTTCTCGTTTGGAAGAGTTCCTAGAAAGGCCAGTGACTTTTAGCCCTATTATCTTTCAGAAATTAACACTGCTTATGTATTTATTTGTTAGTGCATGTGATTCTTGTAGTATAAACAGGCAAAAAAAATCTTTTATATACAAGCATCACAAAGGCGCTTAACTAAATCAGTAACTAAAATAACATTTACTAAAGAATACCACATTAGAGCCAGTACGTGAGTTGTTTATTGGCATGAGTTACTTCACAGCACTAAACTTATTCTCCTGAGGAAAACACAACGCTTGTACTACAAGTACAATACAAGGACAACTAAAAATATTAACTGTTTAAATGCTGGAAAATAAGGTACAATGTGATCAATGAGACCGTGTGGAAATTCTACACTTACATCAGCTTCAGTATTTTTCAGCTCAACTTAAAATATTTTCAAGTGTTGAGAACCAACCACGCTAACTGAAGCTGAGGTACTTGGTTACCCTCCAAAAAAAGGTACAGGAAGAATCAGAGCGGTAGGTGGAGTAAAGAAGTGGGCAGGTAACAGGAAAAGCAAACCTTTTATTGAAAATGTTGGCTGTTTTTTTTGGAATGAGAAGTGGATGACCATGATAGCGAAAAAATTGAAGAGTGAGACTGCTTTCTCTGCCTCATGAGAGCAAAATGCAGAGTACTGTCACTCAGGGAAAGCACTGCACTGCATAGAATATTGTCCTCCCTGCTGTAAGGAACCCTGGTGATAAAGGAAGGCAGTGGAGCATCAGGTGTAGCCTTACGTCATGCTAGTAAGGGAAATACCCTGCAGCTGTTCTGTTGATTCACCATGCACTTTGTCAGGTATTGCCAAATGCATGAGTGTTTGCTTAACACTTTGAAGCAGAATAAGTGAAGAGAAGAGCAAGCGTTTTCCCAGGTTTTGAGTGGCATGTGCTATTGCGAAGTCAGCACTGCACTGGCTACGTCAAACCGGGAAGCTGGCTTTCAGCTGAGGAGTTTGTTCAAAGCAAGTAGAACTGCTTGAACGTTCTGTTGTATGTTGGCCAACATGCTTCATAAAACAACTTGATGCAGGTCATGTGTGTAGCTACCTACAGCTACAAGATGCTGGAAGAGTATCGAAGGTCTTGTGTATGTCGTACTGCAATAATATAATATGGCTTCCTAAACAATTGGTAAAGGAGAATGGCATTCTGTGAAGATCAGATGGAGAGAAGTAGTGTTAACTGTCCTTGCCATGTAAAAGATGGGAAACGAAATGAATGTTTGAGTCAGTAATATGTACACCACTGGTTTTGGTGATGTAACAAGTGGGTGCAGGAGAGTGCCCATTCAGTAATTTAAATGGAACTTCGTGGCATACGCTTAAAAATAAGCTGTTATAAAACACATATCTGAGTATTTCCCTAACGTTTGAAGCTCATTGTCCAACAAAGCTTTTGTTTTGTTTTCATTCTGAGATAGATCTGGTTACTCATACATTCTTTCTTCATTTTTAATGCCGGCCAGCAAATAAAAATTAATAAGGTTTATTTAGAGAAAAACAGTCGTTTCTGTGAACTTCTGCACTATACTATTATGCCAATTACACTATTTTTAATAGCAGTAACTTAGACAATTTTTACAATTTCATTTGCTTTGTTAAATGGTATCTTCTATGAAATAACAGAATGGAGTTCTTTGTTCCACAAGAATAACGTAACAGTTTTCTCTGGTGGCAATTTTCTCCATTTTTTTCCCCTTCTTAACCTTTCCAAATGCCCTTGTGAAAGGGATTGGTAGTTTCATCCTATGAATGTAAATCATTTTTCTTCTCTATTTCTAAGAGCATAATTTAATAGCAAACAGGAGTCATAGATCAGTACATCTTGTTTAGCAGATTCTGAATTCACAATAAGGACTTGTTGTAATTAGGTTTTTCTGATTAAGATTTCCTCTTGATACTTGGTCCCATTTAGGCCTTTGAAACACACAAAAACTAAAACTTTGCTGCCTGATGCTGAAACTTCTATGCCTAACTAACTAATTTCAAATATGGACTCAGAACTTTCAAAAGTTTTTTTTTTTTTTCTTTTGTATCTGTTTCTAAATGCAAACAAAAGCAAAAGTCCGCACAATGTTCTGAAATTGTAAAGCACAATTTTTAGGGCTAGACCACTTCTGCTACATAGCAGCGTTGACAAAGAGAGGACATTGCAAACCAGCTGAATAAGAGAAGCATGAAACAAATGACAAAGGTAGGAAAGAGAAGGGAAAGCTTTCTCTCCAATGAGTATTCTCATTTGTTAAAAACAACTATCACTTTAATGGTTGAAAACTATTAAGTTTTAAATTCTAAAGTGTCAATAATTAACTGCAAAAAAACCCCAATACCTGTCTGCATCTTGCAGACAAATTCAAATTCCAGGGCAAGCATAAAACCATATTTTTCCTTTAATTGAAAGTATTGCCACGTCTGTCTGGGATTCAAATAATCAAGGTGCTTCCAAAGTATTTCCAGACACCTACTGAATATGCTGGTTGCTGCCAAGATCTAACTTGATTTCTCATTTCTAATAGACGTGTTGAAAGCATGAAGTAGAAAACTGACTTCTTGTAGTGTCGAAATAGGCAGAAAAGAGGGGGAAGGTCTAATGGGATTTTTTTTGAAAAATAAAGTTGCATTTGCAATGTGCATGACAACACCGTAGGCCTATGGTCTAGGTTTGGATTTTTCATAAATACACTTGTCTACCTCTTGGTCTCTTGTTCCTTTGCCTTTTCTGTACTTGGAGAAATACTTCTGCTCACACAGAGCTTCACAAAATTGTAACTTTGAGAAGCAACACATTCCTCTGTAACCTGCTCCAAAGCTCAATGGACATGGGACTAAGAAAGATACTTGGGCTAAGTAGATTCAGTCACAGAATCACAGAATCATAGAATGGCCTGGGTTGAAAAGGACCTTAAAGATCATCTAGGTTCAACCCCCCTGCTCTGGGCAGGGTTACCAACCACTAGAGCAGGCTGCCCAGAGCTGCATCCAGCCTGGCCTTGAATGCCTTCAGGGATGGGGCATGCACAACCTGTCTGGACAACCTGTTACAGTGCCTCACCACCATCTGAGTGAAAAACTTCCTCCTAATTTCTAACCTAAATCTCCCCTGTCTTACTTTAAAACCATTCCCCCTTGTCCTATCACTATCAACACATGTAAACAGGCATTCCCCCTCCTGTTTATACACTCCCTTCAAGTACTGGAAGGCCGCAATGAGGTCTCCCCAGAGCTTTCTCTTCTCCAAGCTAAACAAGCCCAGTTCCCTCTACCTTTCTATATAGGAGAGGTGCTCCAGCCCTCTGATCATCTTAGTGGCCCTTCTCTGGACCCATTCCAAGAGCTCCACATTACTTCTTGTGCTGGGGGCCGCAGGCCTGCACGCAGTATTCCAGGGGGGGTCTCACAAGAGCAGAGTAGAGGGGGACAATCACCTCCCTCTGCCTGCTGGCCACCCCTTTTTTAATGCAGCCCAGGACATAATTGGCCTTCCAGGCTGCAAGTCCTTCTCCGCAGGGCTGCTCTTGAGTTCTTCTCCCAGTCTATATAAATACCTGGGATTGCCCCAGCCCAAGTGCAACACCTTTGCACTTGGCCTTGTTGAACCTCATTAGGTTCTCATGGGCCCACTTCTCCAGCCTGTCCAGGTCCCTCCGGATGGTGTCCCTTCCCTCTATTGTATCGACTGCACCTCCCAGCTTGGTGCCATCTGCAAACTTGCAGAGGGTGCACTCAATTCCGTCGTCTATGTCATTGATAAAGATGTTGAAGAGCACCGGTCCCAAGACCGAGCCCTGAGGGACATCACTTTAACCGGCCTCCACCCAGACATAGAACCATTGACCACAACACTTTGGCTGCGACCAGCCAACCAATTCTTTACCCACCTAACAGTCCAAATCCATACATTTCCATACCAAAACGTACCAAATCCATACCAAAACAGTACAAATCCATACCTTTCCAATGTAGAGAGAATTCGGTGAGGGACTATATCAAAGGCTTTGCTCAAGTCCAGGTAGATGATATCCATCGCCCTTCTTTTGTCCACCGATGCTGTCACTCCATCATAGAAGGCCACCAGATTGGTTAGGCAAGATCTGCCTTTGGTGAAGCCATGCTGGCTGTCTTGGATCACCTCTTTATCTCGTGCATGCCTTAAAATGTCTTCCAGGAGGATGTGCTCCATGATCTTCCCAGGCACAGAGGTGAGGCTCACCAGCCTGTAGCTCCCTTTCTTAAAAATGGAAGTAATGTTTCCCCTTTTCCAGTCACCAGGGACTTCACCCGACAGCCATGATTTTTCAAATATGATGGAGAGTGGCTCAGTAACCACATCAGCCATCTCTCTCAGCACCCTGGGATATATACCATCTGGCCCCATGGACTTACATACACATCCAATTTCCTTAGATGGTCCCAGACTTGTTCCACTGTCACAGCAGGACGGAATCTGCTCCTCTCACCCTCTCCTCTATGTTCAGGGTCCTGACAGACATAGGAAACTTGACCACCAGTGAAGACTGAGGCAAAGCATTTATTGAGTACCTCAGCTTTTTCCGTGTCTGAGGAAGCGAGTTCTCCTTCAGTTTAAGCTGCAGATCCTTGCTCAGCCATGCCGGTCACCCGCCTCCTTTGCTCAATTTCTTCTGCTGGAGGATGGAGAGCTCTTGCACTCTCAGAAGGGTGTCCTTAAAGAGCTGCCAGCTCTGTTTCATTCCTATGCCCTTAAGGACAGGTCCCCAGTCCATTGACACCAAAGGCAATCATATATAACCTTAAAAAAATCAAACTCTGAGAACTAATTTCTGAAGTCAGTGAACAACAGTTCTTTCACTATTTGTGAGTGAAAAAGAAATTGGCATTTGATGCTATAGTGAGCAAAAATAGTATTAGTCCAAATTCACCATTCTTAGATTTCACTGTTGTTAGAGCAGGCACAAAATTGCAGCACTCCTTTCAGAAATTTAATTTTTTTTGAGTATGTGTGCACATCCGTGTTTGTTGCTAAGAATTTTCAGTTTACCAACTTCAGTTTACCAAAAGTTTTGATTTTTGTCACTGTTAGTTTGTTTGTTTGTTTTTCCCAGTATTTCATAAGTACTTAATTGTAATCCAAGACTCTTCCCCATTTCATCCATCACCTGTCTGCTCAGGTTGCCAACACATTTCTGATGCCTTTAGCTCTTCGGTTGGTGCACGTCTGTTGTAGGACCTAGATTTGAAACCATTAAATACTTAACTACCATACTAATTACTTGATCTATGCTGCATTTGAAAACCATTTCAAATTCTAAGCTATAGAGTCTCCTCGTGGTTTGTAGTTCAAGAAGGATGTTTTTAAAATATTGTTACTGACACCTTGTAGTAAAGGAAGATGATCTCAAGGTTCAGAGAGAGTGCAGAGGCTAGGGATCTGAGTTCTGTTCCTGCATTCCTTTGGAGACTCCGGCAAACCGTTCAGTTTCTGTGTTTAGCTCTCCAGCCCCAAAGTGAAGGTGATGATGAGTTGTCCCCCCAAATCTAACCCCATCATTTCACCCTAGAGCGTAAACTGTCGAGAGAAACTAATTGTTTCTCTGTAATACAGAGCCCTTGCATTGCTTAGGGCCTCAGGAAATACTAAAATACACATAATTTAAAAACTATCTGCATGTAAACTGCACATGCTGTTTCATTTATTAAATAACTGTTAGTATAACAGAGATAAGCTTAACCAGAAGCTGAGATATATATTGGGTTTCATCCAAAACTTAAAATAATTATAGTCTTTCCAGTGTGGGTGCAACTTTGTTTGAAATGATTTAAAAATACATGTACACATTATTTGGCTTGGGATTTGGCTTTTAATTATTATTCTTAATCAAAATGCTGTAGCCCAAAAAGACCCTATATGCTGCATGCAGACAATTATTTTTTCTTCCCTCTTGTCTGACAGCAAGATCAATAAAAGCAGCATGATGAAAATACAGTAATTTTTAGGTCTATTAGTGGAGCTGTCTGTCTTAGAAATCAGATGGTCTATCTTTTATGTTGAGCATCCACAGCTAGATCATTAAAAGAAAGACAAGGAAACTGTACGTTCCCTAAGGGAAAATGTTTACATTTATGGGGTCATTTCCCTAGGAACATAATGCTGATGAGCCAACATGTAGCTTTTGCATTTTGAAGAGTTAGGCCTGGATATATGGGCATTTATCCACCCGAGGGTGTTCAGGGAGCTGGTGGATGTGATTGCCGAGTCGCTTTCCATCATCTATCAGTGGTCATGGTTATCTGGAGAGGTCCCAGATGACAGGAGACTTGCCAATGTGATGTCCATCTATAAGAAGGGTCATAAGAAGGACCCAGGGAACTACAGGCCTATCAGCCTGACCTTGGTGCCAGGAAAGGGGATGGAACAGATCATCTTGAATGCAATCACACAGCATGTAAGGGACAACCTGGGGAGCAGGGTCAGTCAGCATGGGTTCATAAAAGGCAAGTCCTGCCTGATCAACCTCATCTCCTCCTACAACCAGGTAACCCACCTGGTGGATGAGGGAAAGGCTGTTGATGTAATCTACCTAGAATTCAGCAAGGCCTTTGACATGGTCTCCCACAGTATTCTCCTGGAGAAGCTGGAGGCCCATGGCTTGGACAGGTACGCTCTTTGCTGGGTTTAAAACTGTCTGGGCAGCGAGGCCCAGAGAGTAGTGGTGAATGGAGTGAAATCCAGCTGGTGACCAGTCACCAGTGGTGTTCCCCAGGGGTCGGTGTTGGGGCCCACCCTCTGTAATATCTTTATTGATGATTTAGATGAGGGAAGTGAGTGCACCCTCAGTAAATTTGCAGACGACACCAAGTTGAGGGGAAGTGTCAGTCTGCCGGAGGCTAGGAAGGCCCTGCAGAGGGACCTGGACAGGTTGGATCAGTGGGAAGAGGCCAGTGGGATGAGGTTCAACATGGCTAAGTGCCAGGTCCTGTACTCTGGTCACAACAACCCCATGTAACCCTACAGGCTTGGGGCAGAGTAGCTTGAAAACTGTGTGGAAGAAAAGGATCTAGGGGTGTTGGTCAATGGCCACCTGAACTTGAGCTGTCAGCGTGCCCAGGTGGCCAAGAAGGCCAACGGCATCCTGGCTTGTATTAGGAATAGTGTAACCAGCAGGACCAGGGAGGTGATTGTTCCCCTGTACTCTGCTCTGGTGAGGCCACACCTCGACTGCTGTGTTCAGTTTTGGGCCCCTCACTACAAGAAGGGCATTGAGGCCCTGGATTGTGTCCAGAGAAGGGCTACGAAGCTGGTGAAGGGCCTGGAACACAAGTCCTGTGAGGAGTGGGTGAGGGAACTGGGGTTGTTTAGTCTGGAGAAGAGAAGGCTCAGTGGAGACCTCATTGCTCTCTACAACTGCCTGAAAGGAAGGTGTGGGGAGCTGGGGGTCACCCTCTTCTCACAGGTAACGATCGACAAGACAAAAGGGAATGGCCTCAAGTTCTGCCAGGGGAGGTTTAGGTAGGAAATGAGGAGACATTCCTTCTTAGAAAGAATAGTCAGGCATTGGAATGGGTTGCCCAGGTGGCGTCACAATCCCTGGGGGCAAGACTGGACCTGGTGCTTTGGGCCATGGTTTAGTGGATGACATTGGCAGTAGGGTGATGGTTGGACCAGATATCTTGAAGGTCTTTTCCAACATTAATGATTCTGATTCTAATAGGCCTACAAAATCATTTAGAGAAAGTACTTTTGAATGAAGTAGAATAAAGTGAGTGCGGGGTGTCGGGGGACACCGGGAGCTTGCGTGGTGCCGGCGTGCAGGTGGCTGCCGGCCCCGGGCTGCCCCGCTCCGTCCAGCCCCGCAGAGCCACCGCTGAGGCGGGCCGGGCCCCGCGGCCTGTCAGCGCCGCTCCGCCCGGCGGGGTCGCTGCTGAGGCAGTGCTGCTCGGGGCTGGCCGTGCCCTGCACAAAGTGTGCGATTTCACGTGTGTTCATCTTAGTAAATGTCTGAGTTTTCAAAAGCTATAAAAAAATAAAATGCACATAGAGTTTCCGTAGGTTCTAAGCACTGCATAACGCCCTGTGATTTCAGAAGTTCTCCAATATCTGTACTGATAGGATTTGAAGTATGGACCTAGCTAGGGCTGACCCAGCAGCTTTCATAGCTGGCACAGCGGGCAGACCAGGTCCAAGTATAGCAACACCAGTAGTATCTAGACCCTGTGCTCTGCTCTGGTGAGGCCACACCTCGAGTCCTGTGTTCAGTTTTGGGCCCCTCACTACACGAAGGACACCGAGGCCCTGGAATGTGTCCAGAGAAGGGCTACGAAGCTGGTGAAGGGCCTGGAACACAAGTCCTGTGAGGAGCGGTTGAGGGAACTGGGGTTGTTTAATCTGGAAAAGAGGAGACTCAGGGCAGACCTTACTGCTCTCTACAACTGCCTGAAAGGAAGGTGTGGGGAGCTGGGGGTCGGCCTCTTCTCACAGGTAACTATCGACAAGACAAAAGGGAATGGCCTCAAGATGCGCTGCGGAGGTTTAGGTTGGAAATGAGGAGACATTTCTTCTTAGAAAGAGTAGTCAGGCATTGGAATGGGTTGCCCAGGGAGGTGGTGGCATCACCATCCCTGGGGGTGTTCAAGGCAAGGTTGGACCTGGTGCTTAGGGCCATGGTTTAGTGGTTGACATTGGTAGTAGGGTGATGGTTGGACCAGACGACCTTGAAGGTCTTTTCCAACCTTAACCATTCTATGATTATTTTTTTTTGCATTTCTGTTTGTATAATATGGCTGTTACATTAGTTACTCGGCTAAACAACTGATAAATGTGACTGGAAGTGAAAGGAACTCCATGGTAAAGCATCAGGATAAAAATCTTGAGCATTTCATGGCTACATACAATAGGAGATGCTGGATCTCCTCAACCTATGCTTAGAAGCATGAGCCAGTTGCAGACAGCACACTGCATTTTTATTTTCAGTATTATCCCCCAGAATGATGTTATTTATTTAGTTTTTGTTTAGCCTTGGCTCAGCTGAGTCCAACTTCTACTCAGTGAAAAAAAGTTAGGTTTGAACTCATCATGGGGGGGAGAAGGTAAAGTATAAATGTAGTAGCTGTTTTGGTTATGATGCTGAAATTTCTGTTGAGGACAGGGTTGCAGCTGTTTACAAGATTTAATCTAATAATATCTTCATCATAATGAAGAAAATGCCGAGCTGACAAGGCTAAAACCAGATTTACTCTTTGCAGTCTGTAGTTTCTGTCAGCCCTGACGTAGTGCCCGCTCAGACACGGCTCCGTCCCTCCGAGGGCTCTGCCCGGCCGGGCCCGACCGGAGCCCTGAGAGGGGCGCCGAGCCTAAGGGCAAAGCCCCGCGCCGGAGGCCCGCGGCACCCACAGCTCCCCCCGGCCGCCTCAGCGTCCTCCGAGCCCGCCCAGGTGGGCGGGCCGAGGAGGGGCGAGCCGGCGGGGCGGGGCCGGGGCGGGCCGGGCCGTGAGGGCAGGGCCGGGGCCGCTCGGCGGCCGGCGCCGTCAGGTGCGGGCAGAGCCGCGGCCGGGCAGCCCGCGCCGTCCCCGCCTGGATGTGCGCGGAGGAGGCGGCGGGCTGCGCGCAGGGTCCCGCCATGGCCCTGGCTTTCTGCGGCGACGAGGGCAACTCCACCGCCTACAACGTGGACCACGGCGTGCTCAACAACGGCTGCTTCGTGGACGCGCTCAACGTGGTGCCGCACGTCTTCCTGCTCTTCATCACCTTCCCCATCCTCTTCATCGGTGAGTGCCGCCGGCGTCGCCTCGCCCCTCCGTCCGGCTCTGGCATTCGCGTTTTAACCCTCCCGGCTGCCCCCTGCGCCCTCCTGCAGCCAGCCTTGGTGGTGCCCCCGCGCCCCGGTGCGAAACCTGCCCGGGAAGCGAGGGCAAATCCTCTGCAGGAGCCGGGCGACCTGGAGGCGATGCCGGTGCTCTCAGAAAATCCCCGCTGCAGCTCCTGGAGAGTTGGAGCAGGCGCGCAGACCTCCCTCGTCGTTAGCGGTAACGAGGAAGGCTGCCCGTCTGCTGGAGCTCGCTGTCTGCAGTGGGTTCGGGTTGATAACCTGAAACTGGGGCTACCGGTAGGTGGCTCCGTGGTTTAATACATCCTTCTGTCGCTGCCTTTGAGTACCACTTCGCTCAGCCCGTCCTCTATGCAGCCGCGGTACGTGCGCTGTGATTTAGTACTCGTATCTGCTGATCGTAAGAGATAACGCAAACGCGTGCAGCTGAAGAACTGCTTGGGGTGTACTGCTGCTTAACTGCTGTTTGTCTGGCTTTTCACGGTGTTCCTAATCTTTATCTAGATCAGAGAAGCAGTTACTTCAAAACAAACAAAAAAATCTGTAAGATGCGATGAAAATTATTTAGCGATTAAATGCACTGAAGTGGGAAAAAAGTACACTTCTGTATGCATGTGTCATAACTTTCATTTGCTGTTCATTTCATATGCTAAAATGTTTAATAAATGTTTAATGAGTGTCACAATGTAACAATAAGTATAGGAATTTAAGGTTGTCTTCTGTTTTGTTGACTTTATTCTGTATGACAAATGAAGCAGTAAGAACACAGCTCTGAAAGGATACGTGTGTAACAACACAGTTCTGTCAACTTTAGTACACTACTTTGTTACGCATGTTTTTCTGTATGCGAGAGCTGTATATCGATTTTGTTGTAAAGAAAGCTCTTAGTAACTTTCTTTTCCTGTTTAGGATGGGGAAGTCAGAGTTCCAAAGTACATATCCATCACAGCACATGGCTTCATTTTCCCGGCCACAACCTACGCTGGATACTAACTTTTATCCTCTTGTTTGTGCTGGTGTGTGAAATCGCAGAGGGCATAGTATCTGATGGGTAAGTGTATGTCTACCTTCTCCTGATATTACTGAGCATTTCAAAATGATTTCAGTGTAGGTATTGTTTCCTTGTTTAAATTGTCATCTAGACTATATTCCTTGTGGTTATAAACATGTATTTTGTATTTCTGGTGATTAACCTACCGACCTTGTATCAAAAATTCCACAGACCTTGCCAAGTATGCACACACACAATTGACCTTAATCATTTTTAGTTCAGCTTAATGACACTATCTTTCCAAAGAGTAATCATAGTTAAATCCTAACAACTCAAGCAGATGGTGACATTTTCATGATACGTTTCATGTCCAAGGACCCAGTCCCACAGTCCTTATTCAGGCAGAACTCCCATGTGCACAGTAGGTCATAACATTTCCCTGCAAGTTCAGTTCTGCCCCTCTTACTAAGAGGAGTAGATTTGATGGGCATCATCATCTCACCTGATAGTTTCTTCTGAGGTACTATTGATGTTTGTGCAGTACATCCAATCTGTAATCTTAAGCAGGGAAGCTCACCGTTTTGATGAAAAAATTTGGCTACCCAAGAATTAAAATGTGTTAGAGCCTTCATTTGATCTGGTCAGTACTGATGGTGGCTTGATTTGAGTTATAAAGTTGAAGCTCTTCATTATATAGAACAAAATCTCTCTGTTAAGCCACCTATATAACAAGTATCCACCAACCAGTGTGAGAGGCACTGCAGAATTCTGTTGTAGAACCTGATATCGTTATTATTATAACTTATCTTAAATATATATAAATAGAATGTTTCTCAGTGCCAGGTTTTTAAGAGTTTTTCTCGTGCTTATTTGGAATTATCAGGGTGTGGGAGGCTCAAAGCAGCATCTCCTGCCTTGAGTTTTCTGTTTTATTTTGTTCTTTAGCAAACTCTCACATTATGTTTATTTGCTATTTAAATTGGCTCAGAACACTGCTGTTAAGCGTCACCTGACAAGAATCAAAGCTCCTAGCTATACAGGGGGAGTGCCAACCCACAATTGTGCCTCCCGAGCACTCAGCAGGCTAGCAAGTGCAGCAGTGGATAAAAGCAGGTTTTGAGACTCGCCAGCTTTCTAAGACCAAAATATGGCATGTTGATAAGACCTTTTGACAGTGATTGGTTGTCTAAGTCTTTTGCACCTCAGGAATACATGCAGTCTGCTGGAGATAAGCTCATATAGGAGAACTCTAGCAACTTAATTCTGTCTGTGAAATAAATTTAAAACTAAACCAAAACAACAACAGCAAAACACCTCCCACTCCTGCAGTGTTACCTTCTGAAGCCTAGGGTGTCTGATCTGTTCTTGTTACTTGTTTTTGCCTGCCAAGAATTCAACCCTGTTGTACAAAAAACCCTGTCGTTACTAGGAATTCAGAGACTGGAGAGTCTTTTCTCATTTTTCTATATCCTCGTTGATTCAATAGTCATTGAATCGTCAGTTGTCATAAGAGGAGTTAAGTGTTTATGCCACAGGTTGTCAGCATGGCTCCAGCCAACTGTGTGGAATTCATTCTAGCGTTCACGTGAGGGAGGACTTCCCTTTCCTAGGTACAGACGCAGGAGGTGGCCCTTCCGAGCTCCTGTGGATTTGATGTTTGGGATATTCAGCTCTAAGTCAGGTGAAGTCCTGTGACGGTCTCCAGCTGCCTTACTGCACAGCCCATTTTATCTTTACTGGCTACACAAAAACAGCTTTTGCTGCAGCAAGAGCTTAGCCAGGGATGCTAATTTATTTTCCATGAGGTTCAGAGGACAAGGTGTGAATTTCCCCAGGTGTTTGTGCCCTAGAGACTTCCTCTTGGTGCTTCTTCTCACTGAGATGGATGGGAGATGGAAGAAATTGTACCTCTTGACAGCACAAGACACTCCATTAATTTTTGTAAAAGGTGGAAAATGGGAGGAGGGGAAAATGTCAAGTAGGAGGGAAGAGGAAGAAAACATGATTTTTATCCCCCCAACCTTTTTATTTCTTGCCTAAGCCAACAACACTGGCAAAGAGTACCCCCAAAGGGCTTAGCTGGAAAGATCCCATCTATTGCTTCCTGAAAAAAAGTGTCGGAGGTTTTGCTTTATAGGACAAAACTTCAAGGTATATGATTTTGTTGTAGGTTTTATTTGTTGGCTAGAAGTTACTGCAAACAGAACTCACTGTAAGTTCCTTGCTGTTGTGCTGTTTTTTTCCCTAAAGTGGAAAAAGAAAAACATTTTCACCAAATGTTTCTATAGAAAATCTTAAGCTATGCTATCGGTTGGCGTTATCTACGTATTTTGATGGACAGCTCCCAAACTAGTTTAGCTGAAATTAACTTCCCTCATTTTGGAGCTGAGCTGCTTATTCTAATTTAAACAATGTTCAGTTGATTTCAGTAGGAAATAAGGGTATACACTTTTCATTTTTAGCACAGGGGAAGAATTTGTTATCTAAGTATGTTATTTAAGAGCTTAAATCCCATTGAAAATTGGAGAACTTTACTTCCATAAAACATTTTAGAAAATCTCATCTCAGTGCTGCATACGGGACAGAATTCATAAATTAAAAGGGAAACATTTAAGTAGCAAATATTTGATTTTATTTGATGTTCGCTTTTTTCTTTTTTAAGGGTTTCAGAATCCCGTCATTTACACCTGTACATGCCGGCTGGGATGGCATTCTTGGCAGCCATCACATCTGTTGTCTATTACCATAATATCGAAACATCCAATTTCCCAAAGTTATTGATCGGTACGTTTTGCAACTTACAAGACATGGAAGTGTGACTGTGGTGTGACTGTGTGTGTGTATTCATTCTGTGACAGGTCACTGCAGTCTCGGCACTAACTTGTATGGGGAGAAGCTACATCTGTGTGCAGGCCTGCTGGTTGCCGTGACCAGACTCAGTTCTGAATAATAATGGAGTTTTCCTGAAACAGCTCATTATTTACAATGCTTTTAACTTCCTATAGAATTCTGTATGGTGTTCTCAGGGATCCATCAGGCCAAAGGTTTTTCTAGGAAAAGCTGGGTTTGTGGGAAAAGTAGCACACATTAGAAATCAAACTCTACCTGTAAAAGCTATCGGTATCCCACTACTTGTCAGCATGTTGCATTTAAGCATGATAGAAAATCGAAGTTGTCTTCGTGTGTGTTGAGATATTTACAGAGTCAAGGGAAATGAATGATGTCACTGACTCACTATGACCTTGAATATGTTACTTTGCCTGCTGGTTCTTGCTTCCTGCTCCTAAAACCTCCTTTCTAAATTGCCTTAAGGCATGCCATTTTGCTAAGGAAAAGGTGTAAGAACTACTTGTATACTAAATATGTTCTGCAAGATTGTAAATAAGCCATAGCTAGCTATGGAAAATCTGTTGCTGCTGACAGTCATGCGGCTGGCAATATGCTCTCTGCTGTCAGGGTAGATCACAGAATGGATGTATACATGTTTAGCCATCCTGCTAGCTGTTATTTCTTGGGTGATCCTGGCTCATCAAATTCACTTTTGGATTCTGCTAAGGTTTGTCTTGTGTCATTGTGGCTCTGTTCTCAGAATTCTGTTCTAATACTTGTCAGCTGGTAAAATGTAAGTAACAACTTGATTTGAGAAAGTTTTTAAATACGCAAGATGCTTTTGAACTGCATATTGTGATATGCAAGCATCCTGCTGAAGGAGTCTGTTACTTCTGTAAAAAAAAAAATATATATATATTTTCTCTTCAAAAGGTCTGATTTTGTTGATAAAGAATAAAGTAACTACAAGAAAATAGGAAAATAAATTCAGATTTCTGTGCAGGTGTGGCAACTTTTGTGGTTTCTCATTCGAGACTTTTTTTTCCTTGCGCTTTTCTCTTAAGTAACATCTTTTTTTTCTTTTATGACCAAGTGGGGTTATACAGTCATGTTTTGATTAGTCAGCAGAGCCCATTTAATGCCTTATCAAAGCTTTAGATGTTACATTTCAGGAAAGCATTGCTAGCATGTTACAGTCAAGTACAGAAAGCAAGCAGGGTTTGCTGTTCTTGTGTTTTGTGGTGGTTATTTTTTGTTTGTTTCAGATATGTAATGCAGTGTTTAATAATTTAGTGTCGCATTCCTGCTGTTAGATCACTGCAAAGAGTAGCACAAATGTAGAGCTAGTAGTTGATTACCCATTTTTGCATAATCTCTTCCCTTTAGAGATCTCTCTTATGATAATTCTGTTCAGTATTTAGAGTGCTGATGCTGGATGAGCTCTGGACGATGTTGGAATAATAATCAGATATACCAACGAATACTAACACTCAAGTTTTATTGGTACTATGTAACTAGTAACTATGGTACTGAAGTTAATCATTAGGAATTTTCATTTTGCAAGAATTTCCAAGGAATAGACTCCTTTAGAAAATCTAATCTTAGTAGCTTACTCTTAGGAAAAAAAAAAAAAAAAAAAAAGAAAATCTAACTACGTTCTTTACTATTTAGTTAATCAGATTTGAAATTTAATCCAGGGTCCTCGTAAGATGAGGGTCTTAATTTTTTTTTTGCTTTTCTTTTCACTGCCATTTGTTTGTGAGAATACTGAATAAGCATGTTTTTAAGTCTCCATTGTGTTTTCTTGACTGCACAAATTTTTTATGTAACCCTGAGGATCACCATCTTTCAGCGTTAATTGCAGCTACTTTGTGTTGACAGTTGAGACCAGGCAATGATAATTTTATATAAATTAGTCCAGAATGAGATAGTTTTAATTATACTCATAGTCAGCTATTAACTGACTAGAGCACAGCCTAGCTGTGAAGTAGCTTTCACATAGAGCCTAATATGAATAAAGTAAATGGAATCATGAGGAAAAGTTTAAGGAAACTGAAAGAGGTTTCTTCCTTAGTAAAGTGTTGCAGAGATCTAATATTCCGCACTCACACAGTAAATGAGCTGGTGTGGCATCTGCTGCTGCTTCAAGCATTAGTGAAGTTCCACCTAATTGCAGGGCATCATGTGCCTCAGCTGGAGGATTGATGCCTACAGCTGCAGTTGGTAGCAGTATAAAGCAGCAGACTAACTGGAAGCAGCATAAAACTAAGGCTCTTTGGCTAACAAGCCTCATCCAAAAATTACTAAATTCAGTGGAGAAACTCTTCATTGATGCAGTGCAGAAGGTCCTTAAAGGTCTGTTCATTAACTTTAATCAGTATAAAGTTTCCGATCCTATGAAACTTTTGAGGTTTTTTTTTTTTGAAATATTTTTCACTCTGTATCTTAAAGAAAACAAGACCATTTGTAGTTCTTCATAAACCAGCAAGGGACAGATACCATAACAACTTTGGGGATTAGCACGTTGCCTTGGGGTATGTGAGAAAAGGGCGCCACGTTCCTATACTGATCCCACTTCGCAGCTTTATGCCCAGGCTGTTGGCTATTTTGAAGTAGTCCATCTCATTATCTCCTATCAAAAAAGTTGTCAAGGTTTAGACTATTTATGCTCTGAAGCTAATGATTGAGTCCAGGATCCCAGCTGAGTGTCCATTCCAACTACTGGAACACTTCGTTGATATGATCTGAGTCAGGTTTTCTCTGTATGGTTTTGATTTGTAATTGTATTTCAACAAATATAGCTATTCCAATGTAATGCTGGTACAGTGTGGCTCCCTTAATAATGCTCATTTTAGTACTCTTTGCACAATGTTCCAGAATGGATGCATAACGATATGTTTTAGAATAGTTTTCATATGGAACTGGAAAGTCTCTTAACTTTCTTGACGTTCAAAATATGTAATTGATTAGTAGCATCTGATCGCACTATTTTTGGAATTAATATTTATTTGTTTTTTAGATAAATCTCAGAAATTAAACATTAGTAGAAAACTGAAATAACGGGACTGAGTTTTTAAGCTGACAGGGATAGTAGTGTGGGAAGACTACTATTTTTTATTTTTTTACCAATCTTAATTAGAGCACCAATGACTCACCATTCCTGACGGTAGTCTAGTTTTCTAATTAAAATGTATTGTATCTTAGTATTATAGTTAATTCCTTTGGAATTTGTTTAAAGCGGAACTTTGTGTTATAGTGCTCAGTGCACAAAGTTTTTCTCTGAGCGTACACAGGTTAGTTAACAAATCCCATGTGTGATTTTCCAGATCTTGGGCTTAATCCAGTAAAGGTATAAAACAGTGAGTTCTACATTGCCAGATTTTAAGCAATCTGGCCCCCAGGTGAGAATCTACAAACGGGTGCTGCGGGTTGAGGTCACTTACAGAGTCCAAGAAAAAGCAATGTCGTTTAGGCTGCAGACATCTATAATAGATCCAACTTGACAAAATAAACTGAAGTACACCCCGTGCGCTGGTCTCTAGGCAGCTTGGGTCAGTGGAAGTTATGGGTGATAGTTTTTAGGAACTCTCAGCCAATATACACGCATCAGTGAGATGATAAAAACACAGCTTAAAAGAAAGTGGTGCCATACGTATATTTTTGGAGGAACCTTATCTTGAAGAGCCTGTGAACGTTCACCACATTGGTTATATGTACTTACAGTTGAAACAGAGAAGGTAGTTAGGGCCAAATGCTTCTAGGAGGTAGGACAGTGGGAGATGTGTTGTCACCCGAGGATGTTGCATTTGGCACCTTCCAACACTGATTAGACAAGTAGTCGTTTCTAAATGAATTCTCTAATCAAAACCATTGGTCATATAGATGCTTAGTTAAATTCCAAATAGGAGAATGGCTCTGCTAGTTCTTACTTCTTCATCTGAGAGCTCTACATAGGAATCAGTTGGCCTGATTGTTTTTTAGGTATCCTCTGCTGGTGTGAACTTTTAGCATGCTACATTTGTACAAGCAGTACCCAACAGGAACTCTAGTACTGTTCCTTTTACTGTCCTTATTTAAGTGAGAGTTTTGCAACAGATTTCCAAAGAACCAGAATTAGAAGACCCCCCGCAACCCAAATCCCATGAGGACCATCCATGCTGAATTTCGTTTGGCTTGGAAAGGGTAGCCCTGTTCTACATCCCTGTGGAGCTTTCTAGGGTACCTTAGAATAGCTGGAACACCACACATCATCTGAGGTTGTGCAGGTTGTTGACAGTTACCCATATTTGCAAGCTAGGCTTGTAATTATTAGTGTCTTGGTAGAAGACTTTCCCTGGTGTTGCAGCAAGACACTGAGAAAGCATATCAATGTTTCTCTTGGCAGTTAAAGCACATTCCAGCTGTAGCGCCATGGCAAATACACCAGCAACAAAAAATTCATGTGAAAGAGCATAACCCTATAAGCTATTTCCTTAAGAACTGGGAACGTGAGGTGGCTTACAGTGTGGTGAATGACATGGAATGCGTTCCCAAATCACCAGAGCTTATTGCAGGGATAACTTATCTATAACTGACAGTAGCATGAGCACTTTAAGTTCTAGACCTCTACTGAACTTATTGTCCAAGAGTACTGCATTCAGCTCTGGGACCTCGAACATAAGTAGGACATGGACCTGTTGGACCAAGTCCAGAGGGGGGCCACAAGGATGATCAGAGGGCTGGAGCACCTCTCCTGTGATGAAAGGCTGAGAGATTTGTTGTTCAGCCTGGAGAAGAGAAGACTCCAGGGAGACCTATTGCGGACTTCAAATACCTAAAGGGGACCTTCAAGAAAGCTGGGGAGGGACTCTGTCAGGGGATATAGTGATAGGAGAAGGGGTAGATGACTTTAAACTAAAACGGGTAGATTTAGACTACTTATAAGGAAAAAAAAAATCTTCACTCAGAGGGCGGTGAGGCCCTGGAACAGCCTGCCCAGGGAAGCTGTGGATGCCCTGTCCCCGCAAGTGTTCAAGGCCAGGCTGGATGGGGCTTTGAGCAACCTGGTCTGGTCGGAGGTGTTCCTGCCCGTGGCAGGGGGGTTGGAAGTAGATGGTCTTTAAGATCCCTTACAACCCAAACCACTCCAGAAGAAACTATAAAAAGTTAGAATTTTAAGAACATGACTTCTTCCACGTGCTTGTGTATTTGTATTACAAATTACATATATGGAGTTTTTGTGGTACAATAGAAAGGAAGAGCAGCAGTAGTTTGAAGATATTTTAATGTCTGATCCTGCATATGCACCAGAGATCTGTAGGGGGAATAAGGTCAATTTTCCTTCAAGCCAAATTCGCACCAGTCTTGTAGTAGTAACCCGATTTGAATTGAAGAACATCATTCAGACCCACCTTCCCTTGTGAGGCAGCTCTCCCCCTTGAACTCATCGTCTGGATGCATGTTTACAACAGATGGAAATTTCCTTCAGCAGATATCACTTTGTGAAACTTTCCAAAGATCACCGAATCTAATGGGAAAGGAATTTGGAACAAACATTGTCTTAATGTTTTTGTGTCGGCAGAATTGAATTAGGCTTCTGTTTTGACAAGAGAAAGGCCACTCTAGTTTTATATATTCGTGTTGCATTCTTTCTGAATGACTATTTAATAAATATCACTATTGTATATTTTTGCAACTGTGGAGCTGATTGACTTTTTTTTTCCCTCCCTACAGCATTGTTATTCTACTGGACTTTAGCTTTCATAACTAAAACCATCAAATTTGTAAAGTTCTGTGATAATGGGGTTGGATTTTCTCAGCTTCGATTTTGCCTCACGGGACTCCTGGTTGTTCTATATGGAATGCTACTAGCTGTAGAAATAAATGTCATCAGGGTGAGGGTAAGTTAGTACTCTAAGTCCCTATTCTTTTTTCATCTTACTGGGTACTTAGTATGAAATTCATCTCTAAAGGAGAGAGAGAAAATCTGGTTAGAAATATATTTGAGAATTAAAGATTAACCCAATTTTCTTAGGCCATAATTTAAGAATGTCAGACTCCACTGTAGATAAATTAAGATTAATTTCATGTGTTTTTAAATGTATGTTATGATTCACAGTTTCAGTCGTCAGAAATTAGTATTTTTGAAGCAAGGAAAGACTGGGTGAAAGTAATCATCTGCTCTAAGAGAGAGTATTAGACACAAATAACATCTCTCATTTTCCAGGAGACAATCACAGTAACTGATTTACTGGAGCAAATAGGATTGCTATCTAGCCTCCCAGCTATATACACTTCTTCCTCTACAGTGCCTTTAGTCATAATCCAAACTGAGAGACGGCTTTAGAACCTGCTGGATAGATAATTGCCCAAGTTCTTGCCTTCACCTGTCCCTTGCTTAATTGTGTGTGTAAATTAAACTTAGTCTCAGGAGGGAAATAATTTTTTCCATGTAAACTTTATTGCTCCTTTCTTGATAGTAGTATATGATTTCTTTCCAGTAATGCATTAAGCAACATGAATTGCATGTGTCATGTACTTGTTCTTCTGTGATTTTTGTGTGTGTGTGTTTGTGTCTGTTTATTTGGTAATTTAGGACAAAAATAAGGTTAAAAGTAGCTTTTTTGCTATAATACTTTTGAAATAAGTGCAGTAAAAGCCTCAGTGCTGGAAGTTCAGTATTTGTCTCATAAATGAAAAACAGTGGATTGTCTTGTGGGAAAAGTGAAACAAATACAGCATCCAAGAGAATTGCTCATAAACCTCCTTATAATAAAACTGCAAAATTAAATGAGGTTAGACCATCGTGGAATTATAGGCCACAAAGAAGAATAAAGAAACTCAGTGCCTACTGTCATCTTTCTTATTTTCTGTTTGTTTGGATTTAATTATTAAAGGATGTCTTTGGTGCATAAAATAAAATAGCCAGAAGTATGGATTTTTTTACTGCCTCTTGTGTCTATGCCAGACTTAGGAGACACAGGCTTGTTGCTTCAGCTGCTCCTGTAAGGGATTGGGATGAACGGAGAGCTGGCCACTGCTGGGATAGGTGGAGTTGGGGGGAAAAGGTAAAAGAAAATAAAAATAAAGGGGAAGGCCTCTGTGAAGCAGAAATGGAAGACATTGGCCTCAGCATTTTTCTGCTGCCTTACCGATCTTCCAGAAGGCAGAAGACTGATTTATTTGACTTTGAGTTCCAACTCTTTCTCCTTTCCTTCCATTGTTCCTCTAAATGTTTGTTCCCCAACCCATCACTCTTTTTTTTCCTAGGATACGAGAATTATTTCTCCAGCTATGGCTGGAGGAAAGATAGCACTGAAGTATATCCAGATACCTTACTAATATCAATAAGATTTAGGTACAGTCATGAGTAGACATTGAGTGAAGTATGTGACTGAGTCTCACCTCTGTGCCCAGCAAAATCATGGAACAGATTGTGGATGAGGCTTTGAGCAACCTGGTCTAGAAGGTGGTGTCCTTGCAGGGGGGTTGGAACCATAGGTGACCTTTAAGCCCCCTTCCAGTCCAAGCCATTCTCTGATTTTATGTCCTGTGTTGTGCTGTCTGGCACAGAGCAAGAGGCAGGGTCAGTACTATGCAAAATGTAAGGTGATTTTTGTTTTCCTGAAGTATAAAAGTTTGTGCCCTTAAACAAAATAATATTAAATGTTTAGGATTATATATTTTTATGCTGGACGCTTCTTATCCCCCAGTATCTCAGGAAACTAGATTGTTGTATTAGTCAAATTTGAACGCTGAAATTCCTTGAGTACTTCTGAGAAAGCAGTTCATCAATTCAAGCAGTTCTCAATTCATTGATTATCTGCTGTGTCCTTATCTCTTCTCTATACTTTGCAGACTTATTTTCTACATGTTTAGTGTGATTCTTTTGGGGGATTTTTCTTAATTTCAGAGATATGTTTTCTTCAAAAGTCCTAAAGAAGTTAAACCTCCTGAGGATCTCCAGGACCTTGGTGTTCGATTCCTACAGCCATTTGTGAACCTGTTATCCAAAGGAACATATTGGTGGATGAATACATTCATCAAGACTGCCCATAAAAAACCAATAGACTTGAAAACCATAGGCAAGCTTCCCATTGCCATGAGAGCTCTGACCAATTATGTTCGCCTTAATGAGGCTTTTGAAGCACAGAAGGTATGCAAAGCATGGAATTATATCAGTCTGATTTCTCACTATTTACGTTTTTCATTGCTTCTTTATGCTATGAGCATGATATAAAATTGTGCAAACAGATATGCAAACCAAGTAACCAGTAACAGTTTTCCACAAACAAAGAGATCAAAACATTTTACAAATAATGAATTTTCTCTAACTAAGCATGCAGATCAAACACATTACTAGTTAAAGACATGTAAAATCCATATGGTCTCTATTACGATGTGGAAAGTAATTATGGACTGTACTCACTAAACACCATTATCACTTTTCCTAATAAGACCCTGGAACCATTCAATTACAGAGTCAATATTAATGAGGTCTCACAGGACTATTTTTCAATGTTATTTCAGTTACAGTTTGTCCGTAAGAGAATTCAAGGTCTGAAACTACCTTAGCTCAGATTCTGCTTAGTTTTCAGGTGGGAACTTCGTGTATTCGGAGAAGCCTTCTGCAGCCTGTCTAAAAGAGTATAGCTTTTCAGTCTCCGTGTTCAAAAGAAAACAAAATCTGTCAGTTTCCTTCCTTTTTTTTCCTGTTCCCCCAGCAAACCACAAACAACACACTTAAATGGATCCCTACTAAGGATAGGAAAGAGGTAACAGTCTCTTCTTGTGAAATGGAGGAGAATACAAATTAATGCTTTGTTCTGACTCTATAAAAACAAATGGAGGAAAAATTGTACTACCTGAGTTCTAGCTCAAGGGTTGCAATTACTGTCAATGAATTAAAGCAAGGGAAAAATAATTTCTCATACCTGAGGTTTATACATAATATAATCCTTTTACTATATCTGCTTTTCGTATTCTGGACAGAACAAAAGGTCACCATCTCCACAAGGATCCAGATCAATTTGGCGTGCTCTCTGCTGTGCTTTTGGAAGACCCTTGCTTCTCAGCAGCACATTCCGTATTCTGGCTGACTTGCTTGGATTTGCTGGTCCCCTCTGCATCTCTGGGATTGTTCACAATGTTGGGAAAGGAAATAACACCATCCGCCCACAGGTACTGTCTGTACTGGGTCTGGCTGGGGCAGAGTTAACTTTCCCCATAGCAGCTCCTGTAGTGCTGTGCTTTGCACTTGTAGCTAGAACAGCGTTGATATCGCACTAATAATAGACTTCGAGCAGTGCTGCCATAGTGGCAAGATTAACCGTTTCTCCTTTTGCTTCCGCGTGCCTTTTTTTTTTTCCTTTAATTAAACTGCTCCTTATCTCAACCCTTGAGCCTTTTTTCATCATATTTTCTCCCCTCTGTTCTTTTGAGGAGGGGGAGTAAGAACGATCTGGCAGAGCTTAATTGTCTGTGTGAAACCACCACACTGTCAAAATGCTGTTACAAAAGGAGTCAAAAGAAGCAGCGCTAAAACTATGTATTATTTTTCCTCAGTAAAGAAAGCAACTGTAATGTATTTTTGAATGCTGGAAGAGACAGCATGTGTGTTACTACCTACTGCTGACATTCATACCTGGACGATGAACAAAATGCGTTACCTACGCATCTAGTTAGGCTTTGGGTTATTCAGGAACATAACCTTGTTCAAAGTAGTGGTGAAACACGTTCAGAATCTCACTAGTATCATAAGTATTTTAGGTACAGCTGTGACTAGAGATTTAATCAAGTACGTGAGTAAGTGCTTTTCAGAAAAGAAAAAGTGTATTTTTAAGAGGCTTGGCTTTTCATTTCCAGAAATGAGGGATGTCTAAGAGGATTAAAGCAGGCTTTTATTATCATGATACTATGCCAACTGATTTAGCCTTGACAAAGAATTTCCACTCGTGTCTCTGGGCAGATTGGTTTTGAAAGATCAACTGAAACAATTATTTAAAAGGTGCTATTTAATTGAAGGCTCCACAAGAAGAAACTTCTTGATTAATAACAAAATTAAAAGCATTAAAAAAAAGTTCAGGAAGCATCTTCTCAAAAGGTCAAGTTACTCAGGCCTCATTTTTATGAGAATTATCATTTTATTTTTGCAACTCACTTATTGTTTGATGTAAGATTGATTTCTGAAGTCTGTTGACACTAATGGAAAGATACCCGTTCACCCAGGTACGCTTTGGATTAGGTCCATTGAAGTAAATATTGAAAAACGTTGAATACATTGCAGAAAAATTAACCAAAGCCTCAAGCTGAAATGAATTATTTATACATTTTGCAATCTTTATCCTAATATTTGGAGACTTCAATATAGCAAGTAGATCTTATGGAAACTAGCTAAAGCAGGAAAATTTAAAAAAAAAAAAAAAAAGACTATGTAGGCTAGAGGCTACACTGTGGCAAAGTACTACGGAAGCTTTTGAGCTGATTCTTAATAATTTGTTTGGAATGCTTATTGTTTCAAATGAATTTGTACCAAATCTCTACTAACAGATTATCCTGTTTAATTTTCCTACTGAAGTGTCAGCTAGTGTTCTGCTGTTAGAAATGCTCAGGTCTGGTCCAGATAGGCCCTGAAAGGAGTCTCCTCCTGCCGTGACATTGTCACCATGTCTAGTGAAGTGGTAGCCTCATGGCTGTTGTAATTGATACCATCTGGGGATCACATAACAGCAGTATTTGGTGGTGGTGACAGTCCGTGAGTGACAGTTAAGGGTGTATTTTACTTCGGATAGAAGGACTCTGGAAACGCATTTTCTTCTGTTTTGACCTGATTTATATAAGTTTTTCTGTTAAAAGGCTAAAACACCTTTATATCTGAAAGGTTTCGTTGAATTAGTTGAAATATCTTTCTATAATTTACAAAGGCTTTCTATTTGAACTGTTTGTAAGTTGAATGGAGAGAAGTCATAATGAATTTGTATCTTTCAAACAGAAATTCTGTCTGTGAAACTGAAGGCAAAGAGATAAATCATAAGATATATTTGTTCTATCCTTCAGGTCCTTTGTGACAGATAAAAACTGTCATGGAGCTGGAACTCTGAGATCATGTGGGTGTCACAGGCAGTATTAACTGCTTTAGTTAGTGCCACCATTAGTCAGAGCACAACAGCATCTTAAATTCTGTCACTCTCTTCATGTATATTTATAACTCCACTATCAATATTTATGGCCACCCCTGGAACATTCCCATGGCATGAATTTCTCTGAGTGTCAACCATTTCACACTGAAGAAGAGACTGACAGAATGATTATATTTTGCTGGTAACATCTTCCATGTCAGTGTTAGGATTGGTCATTTTAGCATTAAGTATCTGCTGACATAACAGATTCAAATGATACAACAAATCTGCAGAATCATTAAAAAAGCTCTAGAAGGCATAGGTCCCAGTGTAGCCAAAGGCCCAGTACCAACACTTTAGACTGTGGGAATGAAGGGTCTGTAAGTATTTATAATAATGGCCTTTGCTTGGCCTTTTACTGGTTAGAGCCTGCTGATACTTTAAGAAGTGATATTATCCGGAAGTCATCAGGAACATGGGATACTGAATGTCCCCAAAGCCATTTTTTTGAAAACAAAATGTAGTTCCATCAACTTCTCATGTTTTTTTTTCTTCTGTTTCAAAGGTTCCGTAGATGTTCTGTTACTTCCTCATATTTGCTGCAAGTGTGCTTAGACGATTATTGTAGCCTAGTCACATAGATGTTCGTTGACTTTGTAAACCATAATGGCCTAATACTGCACGTGAAACTTTGTAAATATCTTGGTGAAATGTGTCCCTGTCTGTGTGATGCTTATGTGTATAAGTGCAAGTCCTCTTTTTCTTTCAAGTTGTATACTAGGATAACAAGTTCGTTTCAATTTTCATCCCTGCTCCTCTATTGTGTAATGTTTTAATGTGAATCCGCACTGCACCAAAATCTCATTGCTAGAAGAACATGTTTTGTGAAAATCTGATCATGTAAAAAATGTGGTTTTTTAACATACAGTAAAAAAGCAGTATTAGCTGCAGTAATTAGCAGTCCTAGCTACGTGTATATGTAGGACAGCATTAAAATTGTGCTGGGTTAGTCTCTGCCCTTGATACAATACTAAGTAATCTGCAAGCTTCATTGCTGTGATAATACTTACTAACATGACAGCAAAGAGAGAGGATATCTTTGACAGTCTTCCAGTGTTGCAGAGATATATGTTGTTCTTATGTTGTATGCCACTCTCCTGGATGAGCCTGTGTTGAATTATAAAGGAATCCCAGTGAAGGACAACTAAAATAATAGTTGGCCTGAGAAAGGGTAACTCAGAGGAAAGATTCTCACTGTTGAAAGGTAAGATATGCCTGGGGCCACATTATAAATTTACATCACGAATGCAAATGACGCCATGTTAATCCCTAATGTCCTTTTCTTTCTTTCTTTCTTTTTTTCCCCAAAACTGTGACTTTTGCAGTTATATTTTATTTTGTCTTTCAGTATCTACATGCTGCACAAGAAACAACAGGTGGCTTTTGAATTCGTGCAGTATACAGCCATCAAGATGCCTCCTAATGTAAATAGGAAGCATGAACAAAGACAGAAATGCAGTCATAATTACTTGCTTTACTTTGTGTACAGTCTTGGTCTGAATCTCAGCAGTGTGTAACAAATAGCACATAACCAGGAGAACAGATACTACACACATCTGTGCTGCGTAATAGACAGAAGTGCTTTCACAGCTCTTCAGTCTAGCCAGTGTTTTAAGAGTCGACTGCAGTTCATTTTGAAGTGCCCAGAAGTTTATGGAGAGGTGTCCATGGATGATCTCCCATGCAACTCAGCAGGCCGTTAAGGTGGTGTGGAGACAGGTCAGAGTAGTTTCTTCTTATGAGAAGTGATATTCTTATGTGAGGTGGGAGACACTGTCAGGAAATTTGTGCTGGTTGTATTCTTTAAAGTGTGCACTCTTCTCACAGAGAAAAACACGGAATCTTTCCCAAAACTGTTTTGTTTATTATCTCATTTACTTGTTGCAAAGGCAAGCATGCATTTATCTGCTTTTAAGACTGTAAATTACCATACTGTTGTCAAGGGGATAGATAGCATGCTTCTTGCAGCAATGGCAGTAGCCATCACGGATGTCAAAAGATGGAGTAAAAAGACATGGAAAAAGTACCCTAAAGCTCTGCTTTCTGAGGAAGATGAAGTGATCTGTTGTGTTACCACTGCAAAAAGGACTTGCCCTTCCTTCTTTCACATTTGTCATTGGCCCTGCACCTGTTCCCTCCTTTGATTGAGCTCTGGCACCCACCAGACACTTTTGTGGTCTAACTTGGCCCATTAAACTAAAAGCTAGCAGTGCGTGTTTTTTTGTTTGTTTGTTGTTGTTGTTTTTCTCCTGGACTGATTTTCTTGTCAGTGATCTGAATTGGCTCAGAGATAGATCCGATAAGGTCCCAAGCTAGCACACAGTAAGCAACAGAAGCATGCAGCTTGGAGCAACCCAGGTGCAGTTAAGGGTAAGGAGAAGCCCATTTCTCTTTTAGCTGGCTCGCCTCATCTTGCAAAACCACAGCTTTGAAAGCTACGTTTAGCCTCTGTATTAATTTGTCATGTGGGATTTCTATAAAGAGTTGATAGCAAGGTTGGTTCTGATAAAATATACAGACAGTGAGTGTTTGTGAAATGTGATCTATTAAATGTTGTAGCAGTCTCAAAAGATTCAACGACAAAGAAACTGTCTAGGCTAGAAGTGTGCTCAACAGGAATGTAAATTGCAAAGAAGCCCTCTGAGAGGGAATAGAAAGAGATGGCTTACACCTTTTGCCTTTAATGGCAGCATAAGTCAACAAAGTTTTGAAGGAACCAAGTAGAGAAAGGGAAAGGTAGAGACCTTTTAAATTCAGAAGGCTTCCCAAGGTGAGCCAGACTCTGAACTAGTTGTTGCACTGAAGGTGTCTGCTTGTTAAATATAACTTGGAATAAATGCATTGCTGTCCTAGGGAAGTAGTGACACGCTTCAAAATGCACTCCAGTGATCTCATGAACTTCCTAGGAGGTAAAGACCACAAATAAACCAATGCTGAACAAACCTGTTAGAAGCTGCAAACCAAAATAATGTGTGTATTTCCAGGAGAATGGAAGGAGGATGGGTTTTCCACCAAGTTGTGAAGGTCATTTTATAGTGTTCAGTAGCCTGAGGTGTCAAAATAAGGAGACAGATTTCTCTGAATGAATGTTAACTAGTCCTTTCTGACAATTGGCAGTGCATGTCAGTAGCAAATGATGATACTGAGTTACTCAGTGACCTAGAATTTTGGAAGGATATCAAAAATCCTACAAATGTAATTTCGCATTTAAATTAAGCTTACTGAGTTGGCACATTATATGGCTGTCTCACTGAACTGATAAATGGTGAGGTTTCAGATCACGTTTGGGAGTATTTTCAAAGTAATAAACTGTGGTTGTCTCTGTTTATTGATTTTGCAAAAGTGGTAATTAGAATTACGTGCAATTGTAATTTAACTTCTATCTTTTTCTTTTTTTTTAGACTAAAATTCTTGGTGTTTTCTTTATTTCATCTCAAGAGTTCCTGTCCAATGCATATGTTTTGGCTGTACTCCTATTTTTTGCCCTTCTGTTGCAAAGGACATTTCTCCAAGCATCATACTATGTTGCTATTGAAACAGGAATTAACCTGAGAGGTGCAATACAGGTAGCCAATATATTAACTAACCTGTTTTCTTACGGTCACACGTGTATTTGTGAATATATAGCTGTAGCAGTTCAATTCTGTTACAGCAACTGAAAGAATTCTCCTGAAATAAATTCAATGTACACATTACCATTAAAGATTGCATTAATGTAGAGCTAATTTCTCTGTCATCTAAATCTTATTTGATGTTTTTGTAATTACTTACTAATATTTAAATATACTTTGGACAAAGGATAGGTTGAATTTTGAGTGCTTGGAGTAGTGATTTGTTCTATGGGTCATGCCCTAGAATAACCAGGCACCGAAGAGTTTGTAATTACTGAATGTAAGATTGGTAAAATGGAGCCTGTAATTCTTCCATAACCACAAACAGATCAAAGTATGTAGTATACAAAGATCTGTGCCTGAAAGATGAATAAATAAGAGAATTAGGTGTTATGTTACAATGGGATACTGCCAAGTGCACTGGCTGAAATCTATCCTCTGACAGCTTGAAAGCTAACCTTATGTTAACAGGGTTTACCCACTGGACTGCATAGATCCTGTGAGAGTCTTGATATGGCTGGATGCTTCCAATAGCAGCATAATTATTTAATCATCTTTTGATCATACACTTGGAAACAGTTGTCAGCTGCCAGACTTCCGGATTATGTCCGTTGGTTTTCTCTATTAGAGTGAAGTAGAAAATTTCTAAAGAAATAAAAATTTGACCTAAGATATACAAGGTACAAAACGTATCAAGCAGAAGTGCTGCAACTAACTGAAAAATACATGGACCACAGCAACTAGAAAATGGTAAAAGGGGAATTGCAAGAAAATGGTGTTACATTCCCATCAGTTTTGTTTAGGAGAAGCTGTGTGTTCTGTGCACTGTGTATTACATAGAGGCTCAGTTGTACCATTCAAATCAGAAAATTTCTATCCATCATTCAGCAGAATTAATGGCAGTCTTATTGCCAGTATTTATAGACAAATTCTTTCTTCCTAAAATTTTTCAGTTTTCTTTAAACCTTTTACCTGTTTTACTCCCTTGTATAAACCTGCACCTTTTCCACGTGCTCAATATGACTTTATGCTTCATGAGGGCTGGTTGATATTTACCAGAAGACCCTTAATCAGGGTGCCTCCTATCAGTTAAGTCTCATGACTGTAAAGCATCGTTGGGCAGGCTTTTCCCAAACAAGCTGGTAATAGCACCCCTTCATTATTGCATATTGTGTAATTAAGTTATTTTTGTACATGGTGCCTGGTTCTGTACCGAGGTAACTAATTCGGTATAGAATCAGAGCTGTTAACATTATTTTCCTGTGAACTAATATTTGCAATGGGACTGGGCTTTCTAGCCAATATGTAACAACATTCTCAGCCAGGAATATGGTTTCGAAGCTGGATGAGGCCTAAATCAATTGCCAGAGAAAAATTAAAAGGATTATGATATATTCACTATTTGATATTTAATATAATGATATAATGTTATTTTATTAGCGCTAGTTACAGCAAGTGCACTCTGTGGCATAAATTATGGTTATTGTTCTTGGGCCAGTTGGGGAATAAAGGTTTCATTCTCTTGCCAATCGACAGGAGTGCAAAAAGGGAGTAATTAGACAACCATTATGTACCTAATAGCACTGTGGTTTTGGTGGGATGACAGTAGGATAGTAGCTTAAAATTTTTCATCGTAACACAGAAGAACAAACTTCAGTCTTTTCATTCAAGTTCCTGGGATTTATGGTTTCCCTTAGCATGCCTGTGTTTTAGTTGGAACTAGAAGTCTTATTTTATTTCTCTATACTAACAATTTTTGATCCGTCTTCCAGACAAAAATATACAACAAAATTATGCAGCTTTCAACTTCAAACATGTCTATGGGGGAGATGACTGCAGGCCAGATCTGTAACCTGGTTGCCATAGACACAAACCAGCTGATGTGGTTCTTTTTCCTCTGCCCTAACCTTTGGGCTATGCCAGTACAGGTAAGGAGACTGAGCAGTGTGCCTTTTTGTTATTAATGTGCATAAATCTGTAGTGATGGTTTGCTTAGGAATTTTATGAAAGTAAATATACCAAAGAACTTAAAGAACAGATATAAATATCTAGAAACATATGTAACAAACTTCATATTTTTGACATGACTGTAGGTATTTAAGACTGTATTACAATACTGATCTTGACTGCTGCCAAACATACTTTGCATTTCTAACAAGAATTTATAGTAGTTTATATTATTCCAGTTCATTTTGCTTCATTTGCTCAGGGGAGTTAACTGGAATATATTACAATCATTTGTCCTCTGAATCCCAGTAGAAGAGGTAAGAGAAACAGTAGTAGATTCAAAGACATGATCATTTAGAGATGGTCCTTTGGACCAAGTGGAAAAACAGTAGTAGATTCAAAGACATGATCATTTAGAGATGGTCCTTTGGACCAAGTGGAAGGAAAAAAAAAAAAAAAAAAGAAAATCCACAACCCAACAACCTGTTTTAATTATTTTCCCTGGATTTGGCTTTTTCCTTAGTGAGGAAAATGCAGGGTAAGTGCAGGCAAAACAGGACCTTCTTCATTGTCAGTGACTGAGTTTTTGAACATGTCTTTTCCTCTTGTGTAGCTTCAATCTTTGGAGAGTATTCTCTGCAAAACCAGGTAGTGTCCTCTTGGAATACTCTGGGAGTCATTGCACTTGTGCTGTATGTGTTTGAAACCTGGTATGTTAGTGTATGCCTTATGATATCTCCATGGTAATGAGGGATAGATTGCTTCTGAGACTGCAGCAGGACCTGCAGGAAAGAGAAATCTGTCTGAATCTTTTGTAAAACTCCGGCTTACTCCAGTGAGAGTTGTGTAAGGCCTTGAGTCAGGATAGTGAGCACCTGGAAGTGTAAACAGTCAACAATTTACTAGACAATCACTTTTTTTTTTAAACTGTGCTTTTTTAGCCTGCAGTTTGCATTCACTCTACATGTGTGAGCTATATATCACTATACCCATTACAGTAAAAGATTCAGAGATTACAGTCGTATTTTTACAAGTCATAGTGTGCCTGTATTTATACAATAAATGCATGTATTTCTTTCTTGTGCAGGATTAACTGCATTGGGGTATAGACCATATTTCCTGAAGACACTCATATTTTTTCAATACAGCAGTTTAAAACCTTTGACTTTCTAGAGTTGAAAGAGGCTGATGAATATAGCAATATCAGCAGTTGTTTTTCAGAAAGAGATTTGACTTAGGTTTTTAGCATCAGGATGCTATCCCTGAAATTACGAAGGGAAAAAAAAAAAAAAATGAACCAGTTTATTTTGAAGTGGGGAAGTGGGTGAAAAAAGCAATAGTCAAGTAACATATGCTAATATTAATTTCTAATTGCAAAAGAGAAGACAAGTATAATGAAAAGAAATTGATATGAAATGTGGCTACAAGTTGGCAGTTTGTTAGTACTAATCTTGTTATCAGGCTATTCTTTGTCCATTTACTAGAAGTACCATGCAGTAAGAAGTCGGTGAGTTATATACTGAAAAAATGCTAGGAGGCATTTAGAGGAGTCCACCCCTTTAAAGATAATATTTAGTGTCCAGTTATCCCCTATGCTTAATGTCCATTGTAAATATGTTAATAAAACAACCTATATGGGAGGTACCAATGTCATATGGGCTTTTTCCAAGATCACTAGCAGTTCAGTGCAGGGAGAGCTTTAGTGTAACTGAGAATTAAGCCAGTTTCGTTGCATATTCTCTAACAACATTTTGCTCTAATGTGCCAGAAGTCATGGACTCATAAAGATTTCATGACAGTCTTATGAAAATATGATTATATTTGCATTAAAATTCACCCTGCAATGCTCTTCAGCAGATCAAGACGATCAGTGTCAGAGTGTGCTCCTGTTTTGCGGATGGCGTATGCGTTGCAAGATACAAACCAATGAGTCATGTTGTTTGCAAAGTTTTCTCCCAAACACGTTTCTGCAGCATTCATTCAGTACCCTGTTTCATGAGGCAGTGAAAGCAATTACTGGATACTTCAGAGATGGTAAATAAAAAGTTGAACAAGCTTCAGTATTATTTAAAACAGACTTACAATGGTTTTGTAGCTCACCACCTATTAGTTTTTCATCATCTGGTGCGAATTTTTTATTTGTCCTTGACTAGAAGACTTAGTCATTGATCACATTTCTATACAGTCCAGATAATTTGAATCCCATCTTTGCTGTGAAGGGAGTCAATAGGAACTTGATCATTGCCTTCAGTTACTGTTTGAAGGTCATTGAAATCAATGAAAAGGGGCCCAGGGATGCCTATGAATCGAAAGATGCCCTTGTTAGGTTTGGCTCAAACCATGAGAGCAAAATGAGGCACTGTAAAGGCTTTTCCCCTCTCCATTTTATAAACACCTGTGTTTGATTCCGTTGTGATCATTTTTTAAGGGTCCGGTGTTCTCATGTCTTGGGTTCATTGGCAGGGATAGTGTACGGTGGTAATAAAAGGACATCTGTCTCTTTCAAAACTGGCCACAAAGCAGTTTCTGTCTGACAGTATTTTCCATCTTCAATTTAAAAAAAAAATGACTAGACAGTAGACTTATTATTAACAACAAACAGGTATCAGTGAGTTTCTTGTTTGTGATATATTTCTGGCAGATAAGAGCATTTGGGATTTTGATGAAAAGGAAGCGAAATGTTTCATTGCACAGTTGTTTAAAAATATGATCATTACTTTCTCAGAAATATTGAGAGCCTTCCCATCTGTCAGTTACTGTCCTCTAGCAGTTAGAATATTACCGCTTACTGGTTATTCTTGACTGTTGTGTGCATCTGACAAATACGGAATCACTTGCAGAAATGTTTATAGGTTTTGGCAGTTTTCAGATATTTCTATGCACGTACTTCTGTTGAGAATACATTTTTTTCCCACGCATGATGAATATATTAAAAAGGCTTTCCCTTATCACAATATGAAAGAGAAGATGCAAATAGGATCATTTTTAATCTATTGAGAACAGAATTTTTATTGCAAAGATTGACCCTTTCAATAGCCAGGATGGAGAAAACTAGAGCCAAGTGCTAGCAAGTCCCTCCAAATCCAGTTGTCAGAATAGCTTTACCCTTGTTTTTGTGAGAAGCTGAGGCTCTGTTGAAACAGCTAGTGTGTCCCATAATGACCTTGGCAATCAACCAGTAGCGGGGCAGCAGTAAAGCAGGGAGTCACTGTTCCATGTTGACTTTGTGGTTTTGAGCATCTGTTAGCTGTACACTGTTCAGTGCTTTCCTGTATTTTGAGTGCCTGAGTTGTCTGCCCATGGCGAAGCAGTTGGGAGTGAATTTCTTGATCTGTAAAGACAATTCCTGTTCTGGAGGAGAGCTCTGCCAGGGCGCTCTGGTGGAGGCCTTGCATGTGTTCATTGGCTTTACATATTGATGAATTTCCTAACTTCACATGGAAGCAGATTGCTCGCTCACTCGTTACAGAGAGATCTTTAAATTACTGTTTAACCTTAGCTCTTACTAGATCTGTGCTGTATGTACAATAGGACTTTACTTTCATGATGCCACATATTTCCTAAATAAATACTGTGACTCATTGTAAGAGTCACATTTCAGTTTAGTTCATCTGCAGATAGTCATCAAAGGATTGTTAAGAAAAAATAGTTTTCTGTGTTCTTTTTGAATTCACAAAAATGTTGACATAAAAGTGGGTAAACTATGGACTGTGGTTTTCTTCATGGAAGCACGCAATTCCCATGAATATCTGTGGGAATGGGTGACTGCTGAACTTTGAAATGACGGAAGGTAGTGTTTCTGGGAGGGTTATATGAGTATATAAATGTAGCAAGAGTAGTAGATAATGCTTTAAGGAAATTTTGTAACTTGTTATTTTTAATTAACTTAAGGGAAACAATATATGAAATTAGTTTTCTATTGCTGTGTCTTTTCTAATTTATTAGCTTATACTATATTTTACATAATAGAGTGTCAATGCTTTAGGTCATTCAGGAGTCAGATGTTAGAATAGTGGTAGTTAACATCGGTAGGTTGCACATCTTGTTTGCTGCTTATATTCACTCTTTCTACCCAGGCTCTGACCTGCTCTCTAAATTATCGTTGCAAAGTCAAACTTTTTTTTTTAAACTGCTTTTCTAACCTTCTTTAACATTCATTGCCTGTCTGGTACTGTGTGTCCTTGAAACAGTTTCTTTCGAGTTTGTTAGTGTTTATTTGAAGTGGAGGTTCTTACTGATATAATTATGATGTTCCTTTTTTTCTCCTCTGCAATAATGTCATGAACGTTGAAGAAAGTTAACATTTACAAAATATCAGTTGCATTTCTAATGGTATTTCATATTAATTTTTGTAGTAAGCAAAGAACACTCCTCTGGAATTCCAGTGTGTTGTAGACAAGTGGGTTCTGATCAAACTGGGAGAGGTATTTGCTTGTCTTGGTGTAAAAATGCTTAAATGTCAAAGAAGGAAAAAAAAAATCAAAGCAAATGCATGCTATGTCATCTGGTCAATGGGGAAGAATATTTAATAGCAGCTGTGGGAGGAGTAGCCCAATGTCTTACTTGGAAACATTTTTAAAATAAATTTTATTTCAAGTTCTCTTATGAATATATTTCTTTTTAAAATAGTTACTTTACTTAGGTGTGGAAGTTTTTATAGAAGATAAATGGAAGGGTGTATACAAACCTGTACACCCTTGTCTACTGTTCGTCGTCGTGGGGATTCCATGAAACAGAAAATCCTAGCTAGCAGTTTTCTAAATCTCTTGCAGTGTGATTCAAGTCACAGAATCCACAAGCTGGGGAGGAACACTCCAGGTGTATTTGATCCTTTGACAGAATATCCTGGCAGATCAAACCACACTGTGGCAGTGATGCAGAGCATATGAGGTTTTGGGCTAGGGTTGGATGCAATGGTTGTTCTTGAATGTGCTACACAGTTATCCTGTGATTGCTTTTTGTGGTATGTACACAAAATGAAGTCATCCCAAGTCGTCTTCTCACTTTTTCTTCCAACAGATAATTGTAGGAGTTCTTCTGCTCTACTATCTTCTAGGAATCAGTGCCTTAATTGGAGCAGCAGTAATCATAGTACTTGCACCTGTTCAGTACTTTGTAGCAACAAAACTCTCACAGGCCCAGAGAAGCACATTGGTAAGTGTCTTCACACTCACACATGATACTAACATCACCTCTGATATTTATGCATTGGCCTGTGTTTAGAATTGCAAAGCTATGAAAGCCAAATTACAGAGCCAAAAACTGATTCTCAAACACTTGATGCTCAAGAATGTCAAATGCAAGAATGTGTAAACATGAGAAGCTTAAGCAGTAAAGATACAATTTGTCTTGGGGTTTATATTTTTCAGCCAGTGTGTGTTTCCTTAACAGGAAAAAACTTAAGATCTTTCTAACTTGCAAGTGTAAATGGTCAGTAATCTTTGACTGAAATGGCCATGTGCAGCCAAATGATGCAGAAATAAATGAGTCATGCAGGGCAATCTGTCCAAGTACGCATGAAGTAGGAAAGCTGCATCCAACCTCAGATCGCAGATACATCACAGATGTGGAAATCTGTAGAAGTGACTCATTTAATAGCTCTGGACAGTCCTAGCTCTCCTACAGTATGCTGGCGAATTTTGAGGTCTACTAAGTCATGAGTTGTTTCTTGATCCCTCACTTGACTTGTCTATAATTTGTCAGAATTGCCTGTAGCAGTGCTGAGAAACTTGCCTTGCCCAGCTGCTCTGAACCTTTTCCTCACACTCAGCAATTGTTACACTGCCCAGGAAGCTGTAGGAACCTGTAATGATGCTGGACAGCAGGATTTGCTTGTTGAAATCTCTTCTTACACAGTTCATGGGCGGTAATGCGAAATTTGTGCACCTTCCTGGGGGGAAAGTATTGCCTTCACATCAACAGTATACACCCTTCTAGACATTTAGACAGCATTCATCCTTGTAGTATCCAAGCAGACAGTCAGCATCACCTAGAAATTCCTGTAGATGGGAGCAGTGCATTTTGGTTGGACTGTCTCTGCTCTGCTGTAAAGCACAGCATAAAGATCATAGAATTAACCTGAAAACTGGAAGGAGGATCACTTCACCAGTGCTCTGTAGTGCCAGAGCCAACTGTCCCTGCACAGTCGAGGCTCCCTATAGGATCCCAGTTTCTTGCTATTGCAGCCTTGCTGCTTTGGAGCCTGACACCATTGTTTCCACGTCATGGTGACTGGGGTAGAGCAGCGTGTCCAGTTGTACCTTATCTGCTTGTTCTGATCTCTTCTGTACATATTGAGTGTGCCTATTGAAAATCAATGTGCTGAGCAGTAGAAGTCGTGAGAGGCTTCTTTGCAAGTGATCAGAAAGCTGAGAGGAATAACATTTTCAGTATAAGGTATGTGATTTAGAAGGAGGTGATTATAGACCTTCTGGCTCTTCACTCAGCCTCCTGCCTTTGCAAGGTGAGATTCACCAAAGTCTAACCCTCGCAAAAAACATCAAAGCATCTTGAATGGACAGAGCATCTCTCCATAGCAGAGAATGCTTGACTGATTACAAGGGGCTGCATGCAATTTTTGTGTGATCCTTAAGTTTAAGGGCCAGGTGCTCTTTAACTAAATGTGTATGTAAATGTTGCAGGAGTACTCCAATGAGAGACTGAAGAAAACAAATGAGATGCTTCGAGGCATTAAGCTCCTTAAACTCTATGCTTGGGAACACATCTTTCACAGCAGTGTAGAAGAAACCAGACAAAAAGAAATGACTAGCCTAAAGTCGTTTGCCCTTTATACCTCCATATCCAGTAAGTCTCCTCCCTCATTCTAATCCACTGTTCAGCTGAAGTGCCACTGCATTATTAGGTGCTAATGAGTTTACCATTTCTCTGTTGCAATTGTTTCAGTTGCTCTAGGCTCTGATTCCATACTTCTCACTTTCCATTTAGTCAGACGTTCCATTTAATTCAGTAGAATTTTGCCTGTACAGGAAATATGCCTAAAAGAGAAGGTCAGATTAATGTTTCATAGTATTAACTTTCTCAAGAGAAGCTTTTAAGGGACAAGTGTTTCACAGGCTAGCTCCACCCAGCAATATTCTCCTCTATAACATAGCATTCAGGAAGAAGCCCTTGCTGATATTTATCTTTTTACCCTCCTCCTGCATTTTGCACGATACTATATATCGCAATATCATGTGATGGGAAATGTCTTTGTGTTGAAGCTCCAACAGATAGTACTTACAACTTATTACTCAAAATTTGGATTTCTTATGAAAACAAGTGATTCTTAAGGCCATTACTATGTACTAGAAAGGAAAATATGACAGTGCTGGCAATTTCATCTTTCCAAAACCAGATTTCTTCTTTTGTCTCATTTCAAGCTGCTTCAAGGCATTTATCTTCCCTTTTAAAAACATCTAAGGCCAGTCAAACTGTAATTCAGCAGTTCATATGCAACACCTCTATAGTTTCTATTGTAGTACTTCGGAAATAATTATTCAAGTCATACTGAAGAATACAGTTGATATATTCTGTAAGTTATTAATGCACTGGAAACTTTAGCAAGAAGTATCAAATGCTACAAGCTACCTCTACAAATACCTTCTAGACTAATAAAGAAGATTTTTCCTTAGAAAAGTAACTTCCAGTCTGGGTAGTATTATTTGATTACATTCGCCCAAGAGGTGCGTAGTTGACTTTTTCCTGCCAAACAGTCACATGAGTAATGTACTCTGAGGGCAAGATCCTGTACCCACTGAATTTGACTGAGATTGAGGTTTTCATTGACTTCTGAGACCAGATTTTCTCTCTGGGGAACCTGAGCTTTCTGTGCTTGTAGAGTAGTTTGCATTTCAGCTTAAAAGAGAATTTAGCTGAAGTAGATTATATGACTGTAAACTCTGTTCTACACCCAGATCAGGGTAGGTGGGCTCCTTTTGTTTGCAGGGCTCCACATTGCATTAAAGTCTATTTATAGTCAAGGCCACAGGTTTAGCTATAGGACTGAAGGAGCCGTACAGTCTTATTTGTTTTTTAAATCCTCAGAGTTTCATTTGTAACAGCTAGGAAAACTGTACTGAATATTCTGTAAAGAAATAGTGACATGATAAATGAGAAACAGTATTATTCCACACAATTCTGAATACATGCTATTTGAAACTATTGAAACATTCAATGTTTACATTTGCATTTTTATTTGTACTTTGTAATAATTAAGTGTCTGTAAGACACCATAGATTAGTTTTTCAGCTGGGGTAAACCAGTACTACTTTATTATGCCGATATTGCATATCATTTTGGCTTTTAAAGGTTTTCTCTAATTTCAGCCTAGGAGTTCTTGGCACCCTTTTGTCTGTAGCAGAAGATTCACTGGTTCTTACAAACTTGCATGTTAGCAGATTAGTGTAGAGATTATAAATACAGGAGAACTTGCTGTTATTATTATAAGTATAAATGGAATGATAGGCATAATCAGCACAAAGTGTGCTTGCTGATATAATAGTGAACTTAAGATTTAATTTTGTGATTAAGATAATGGCAGAAGGTGACCAAGATTTTGCAGGAAGGCAGACGTCCTAGAAGAGTAAGAAAACAGGAGAACTTTATGTATTTTTAAGTGCCATTTTGAATGGGCTTTGGAAGTCTTTTCTAAGTATATTTAGCTATTAGCATTAGGAGTTTCTTTAGGAGTATTAGGAGTCTACTTTTCTAAGTATATTTAGCTATTAGCTATTAGGAAGAATGTGGTTGGATCTGCTTCTATTCATGAGGAACAGATTTGCATTGGATTACAGAAAATATACCTACAAATTTCAGAGCAGTGTTGGCTAGACCACAAGAAAATTCCATTTCAAGACAGAGTGAAATTTGGATCTCATCTGCCTCACCCTTGTGCCCGGATATAGTTTGTAGGTGTATAAATTGTTTGTATGTACTTAAAAAGCTAATATAGAAATTAGCCATCATTTTAATGAAATGTACCCATCAGAATCAAAACTGGATTACAAAGTTGATAGTGATAAGCTTTTGAGTTTCAACAGTGTATTCTTTAACTGTGGCCAAGAAGACTTTCATTTTTTTGCAGTTATTATTATCTTATGTTCAGCTTTGTAGGTTTATGTATAAGGGTTTATGTATAAGGTATTCAGGAAAGGCAGAGAAAGCAAGGAATGGTTTTCCTATTTCTGTGAATTTTTGTCTAATCTGTCAGAAAGTAATTAAATCCAGGCTTTCTCACAGGAAATTTACAGTAGTTACTATTCTAAACAGTTCATGTAGCTTATAGTTTTTGCTAGTTTTCTATCTGTCTTTTCTAGTAACAAAGTACTTTGGACAGAATCTAGTTGGGGAAAAAAATTCTTAGCTGCAAAATAAATCCATTTTAGAAATCATTTTATTATACTAGACACTTCCATAATTGAAAACAAACAAACAAAAAACTAACAAACCAGAAATTCCAGTGGCTCAATAAGCATTTGTTTACTTAAAATAAGATGTCCTTGGATGTGCCTGTGATCTCTCATAACAGCAAGATTCAGATCAACTTCTGGGGAGCCACCAACTGACCCATGCTGTCATAACCACAGCAGTCTTTGCCAGCCCTACAGTATGTTTAATCCCTCCAACTTCATCTTTAGAAGGTATTATCTCATACTGCCAGCAGAAGAGCAGGGTCCTTCTCTTGACAAGTTTATCAGCTTTGGTGGTTTCTCTTATTTGATACATACATAAAAGAGAAATCATGTACTGCAGCAGCCTCAAAGGCAAACCACAAATGCAAGGATTTAATAGAATTAAGAATTCCACAGGTAAAGGCAGCAAGTTTTACTTTTTATTTTCCAATCTTCTTATGTTGTAACTACTTCAAGTTTATCCAAAGTGTGACAACTCTGCAGGAGAAACTGCTTTGCATTCCAACACAGAAAAAAATATTTTTTCTCAGAAAATTATTAACATTTTTCTAAGGTGTGTAGTAAACTATGAACTTCTAGGCTTTAATACATGTTTGTCATTCATAGAATGGCTCAGGTTGGAAGGGACCTTAAAGATCATCTAACTCCAAGCCCCCTGCCATGGGCAGGGATGCCACCCACTAGGTCAGGTTGGCCAAGGTCCCACCCAGCCTGGCCTTGAACACCTCCAGGATGGGGCATCCATGGCTTCTCTGGGCAACCTGTTCCAGTGCCTCACTACTCTTACAGTGTAGAATTTCCTCCTAATGTCTAGTCTAAATCTACCCTTTTTTAGTTTAAGATCGTTCCCCCTTGTCCTATCATCATATACCCGAGTAAAGAGTCGTTCTATATCTTTTTTATAAGACCCCTTTAAGTATTGAAAGGTCACAATGGGGTCTCCCCAGAGCCTTCCTTTCTCCAGGCTGAACATCCCCAGATCTCTCAGCCTTGAAAGCTTTCAAAAGTTAAGCTTTTACCTCAGGAATCTATGTATAAATACATCTATGTTTTCAGTCACATCCGTCAAGGAATTAGATCTACATGAAATAACACACGTATTTTATTTATGCTTGAGTAGAGTTTACAACTACACTACAGGATTTATTAATAATATTCTAAACGTAGGAAGAAGGAGTCTCTGACAGTATGTTAAGTTATTTGTGGAGTTTGTGCCCAGAAAAGGGTGGTCATACATTTCACTAGAAGTATTTGTGGGTCAAATGATGGCACTCCAGTTCAGATGAAGAAACTGGCAAGTGCTTTTCCGGCCTGAACTTTGGCTATACCTGACAGCAAAAAGGGACAAGCAAAGGTGTTTCATTTGTTTGTTTTAAAAAGTGACTAGCCTCTTTCTTTTCTGTTAAATATGTACTAATCTCTTAATTCTGTCTTATCTACAGATTCTGTAGTCTTTCTCTGTATTGTTTACTTCATGGAATAAAATTGAGCAAAGGTCAAAATGAAAGGGTGGATGGTTAAATAATATTCTCACAATGTGACAGAGTGGACAGCAGTGTGGGACAGGACCATAGTTCCAGTTCTGAGTCAGGCTCCTACAGGGGTAGCTGTTTATTATTGTATTGTCAACCCATATTCCTGCCCCATCTCAAAGAGATGCCTGTATACAAATATTATTTGCTTCCTTCTCCCCCTCCATCTGTTTAATAAACTTGAAATGCAATAGTGTATGAAGAGCTATAGTAGCGGAATCCAGGGCACCGTAACAAATGCTGTTCAAGGTCAGGGAGGAAACTGGTTCGTTGTTTGCATTTTAGTAACTCAAGGCCCAGCTGAAATCAAAGCTCTGTCACACGAGTTAGAACCTGTATCGGTCTCCTGAAGATATTCATAATCTAAGTAGCCAAGCCTGATAAAGCAAGTGTAATTATGCCTAACTAAATGGAATAAACCACCTAGTTCAACTTTCTATAGCCTTAGTGTGTAGAAGCGCAAGGTCTTGCACAGGTTCCCAGCTTGAAGTATGCTCACTTTCAGCCTTCTGAGCTGATGTGCTTAGACTGATACCTAGTTAGCAGTTTGAATCAGCTACCTTAAAACTAGCCTAAATGTGACTATTTCACAATCTGTTAAGTCCTTCTAACAAAATAAGTCACTTGCACAAGGTCAAAAAATAACTTGGTATAACTGAGAAAAAATAATCTTTGCCCTTACCACAAGCCCATCTTCTATTCCTTAGCTGAACTGGACTCTAGCTCCATCTCTGTAACTGTGAATCCACTTTCTCTTCTGGAATAAACAGTCCAAACCTTTTCTTTTCAGCTTCAATATGACTACCCCCACACAAAAAGCTGCTTAGAAGAAGCTTTTACTGTGAAACTAGGGGTAGCAGTAACCAGGAGCCTTGAGTGTGACCTTGAGATTTTAATGAGTGAAATGTACAACACTTGTTATACCACAGTTGCACAAACTCTACCAGAAAAACAACATCAAAAGCATATATTGAGTAAATTCTCCATAAGAATAAACTGTTTGTCATTGATCCAGTGCTGCACTACAGAGATGCCAATATTTCACTGCCCTTCAATTTGAGTCCCCAGACCTGAGAGTGCCACAAAGCCCTGCACTTCAGAAGTGGTGTCACAGAAGTAGGTCACAACTTGATGCATATGCTAGTGGCTCTCCCAGGAGCTCTTGCCATGCGATGGGTCAGAGCTGGGTGTGCAGCCACACACAGGACATGACCTGTACAACCACTGCTGGGTCTCCCTTCCTCTCATTGTCAGGCGTTCAAGTTGTCTGCCAGACCTCATATCAGCTCAGCATTTTTGTACGCCATGAGACAGAGACCTGCAAGTGCCCCATGCCTGATCTGTATGTGAGCTGAGCACACTTTAAAATGCATAGATTGTTCATCTCTTCTAGGGTGCATTGCTGGGTTCTGTGTAACTGAAGAGAAGTTGGGTTTTGAGGTAACTGGAGAATCAAACTGTAGGTATTTAAAAGAATGCTGTGTGTAAATAGTTGTGCATTTTTGGTATGTTAAGCATAGAAAATATCATTATCAGACAGTGCTAGTTAGTAGTATTTTAATCTTTATCTTGGCTGAATGGAAATTGTGTCTAAATATTCCTACATGTTTTCCTTCACAGTCTTTATGAATGCAGCAATACCAATTGCAGCTGTACTTATAGTAAGTATGGACTTTTCTAAATAACTTTAATTACAACCATGCTTTCAAGTGTAAGCGATGTGGAAATGAGGAAGAAGAAGGAAGGTATGGAAAGCTCCTGCACGTTTGCAATTCCTCTGGGAGAGAATGGAAAATGCCCACTTGTTGTCTGTGACCAGAAGCAGCAAGGAGTATGAAGCACTCCTCCACACTATTAAGAGAACAAAAATTACAGTTCTTAAATAAGAGGCATTAAATGAAATGCTTGTGAAATACGAAGTCTTTGTGCATTTCCTTTATGGCTAAATGCTGATGATAACGTCTGTATCTTTGTAGACATTTGTGGTCCATGCTCATCTGACAAGAAAGGCTGACTTCTCCCCGTCTGTGGCATTTGCCTCCATCTCCCTGTTTCACATTCTTGTGTCTCCGTTGTTCCTGCTCTCCAGTGTGGTTAGATCCACTGTCAAAGCATTAGTAAGGTGAGAACTGTAAAATGAATGTCTTTGTTCCCATCTCTCTGACTTTTGAAGCTATGGCTCTTGTTCCGTCATCCAATTATAAGTTTAGAAATAACATGGCAACTATTTATCAGTGGTTTTTGTAATTTGCTTCCCTATCTTTTGCCTTGTGTGGTGCCTTTGGTTGTAGCATGCAGGCCAGTTTCTTTGCTGGTGCAGTTGTAACAAGCAATGTTTTATGGCCTATGGTTACTGCTTCATTTTGTGGAATGGGCTGAGATGTGCCAGTACCACATGCAATGTGTATGTGGTAACAGAAAAAGGAGGTGAAAGCTTACTGAAGGTTTCATTTTGTAAATTATCCAAATGTTTCCACCCACATGAAGCATGTAGAAAGGAAAAAGATAATCCCAGAAGGACCTGTATGTCAGTGTGTATCACTTGGGCAGTGCTCTCCCACCACCTGTCTATGTGAGAGGTGGCCTCTTGGTCGAGAGTTAGACTTAAAAAACAAAACCAAAAACAACAACAGAAGCCAAACCACAACGCTGTAGACACAAAAATTCCAATGTTAAGTGTAGGAGTAAGCTAATGACTAAATGTCTCTTCCAGACTGGATGAATTTTGACTCTCTTACGAGCACATTAGCCTGCGCATTCAAAACCTGAAATAATAACCAGTACTTGAGTCTTTTTTTGGTAGAACTTGTGTTTCACTGGGAGTTGTTCTTTGAATATCAGCAAATCTGTGTTTAAAAAAGAAAAAAAAAAAACAACTAATACTTTTGTTATTCGGTGTAACTCTACATGACTGATAAGGAATGAGGAGAGAGTATGGGCTTCTTACGTTATTATACATCTGTGTGATCTCAAATATAGCTTGTCTAAAAGCTTGTCTAAAGTATGGGGCAGATAGCTGTATTAATTGCCTAGCTTAATTGCCTTTGTGTCACTTTGGAGATGTAAAGGAGACTACAGCAGGAAGCTGATATTGCCCTCACTATTTAGAAATTCCCTGACGGTGCAAAGTCACAACTGCATCCTCTCTCCTAACACGTGTGAAACCTGAGAGCATCAGTGGCTGGCAGGAAATGTTTTGCAGGCACTGTGGTGGTCCCTAGAGCCATGGCAAATTGTCAGGCTAAGATTGCAGCCAGTAAAGTATCTGGAGGCTGATACTGGTAATGGGCATTTATTTTGGCTTGTGTAAGGATTTTTTTGTCAACCAGTTCTGTGCCTGTTAATGCCACAGTATCAATGTTAAATCAATTAGTATCAACCAAGTATTAATTGTTGCTAGCCATGAGTGATTCTGCAGTTACTTTCTTGTAAGCAGGCTATTGTCCTGGCATTTGGAATGCGGGCAGGAGCCCCCTAGTTGAATCTGTGTGACAAAGCTGACACAAGCCCTGTCTTCTTGGCTATCCGTATCTGAGTAGTTCACTTAGTGTTCCAGAGTGCATAGCTCCCAAGTGCTACTGGTGCTGCTCTGCATGGGTCTTCTGCATACCCCAACCTTCAGTGTAGTCCTTTGGAAGCACGTCAGATATTTTCAACCTATGCAAACACATGCTTGCTTAAATAGTTGGGTAAATGTGAAAAAGCAAACAGATACTAAAAAGTTGTGTTTGTGCCAGTTGAGTACAATTAATGTTATACCTGTTGTTATACCTTGCTGCTAATAACTAGCTGATCAATAAGATCAGATAAAGGTAATCTAACTTTACAAAGCCATAATTTAGCTTTTGTTAGGCTATATTCTAATATTCTAACTGGTTTTAGCAAGCATACAAGACAACTTATCCTGTGCTGACAGAAAGGAACCAGCTAAGTGAAGCAGGAGATAAACCAGAAGCGGAACCCGCATGTAAAAGGATGTTGAGAGTCTGTTACTGGCTTTGCATCTCAGGCACTTCACAATCACTGCTCTGTTAATGTTGGCCAGAATCTCTGATGCCAGCTGCTCCTAAAGAGAAGAATCTCTACAAATAAACTTGTCAGTATCTTTTTATCCTTACATATGTGCCCAATTGCAAAGCATCATCATGGATTGCCATTGACACTATTGGAACAACGGTGTGATTCTTTCCAGTGATAGAAGAGACTTAAAGCTTATGTTCCACATAGGGCCACTACAAAATTTCCAAGTTATGGGGTCAGGGTGTTCACTTCTGATTGAGGGAGGGAACTGCTGAGAGGTCTTTAGGAAGGTAAGAAATTCTGTTCTCTCTGAAAAGTACTTTTAGTACGTATTTGTGCTACTGAAAATTTAACAGCCAATTGATGTATTTCTTAAATGTGAGGTCTTCAAGGACAAAGACTACAGTGTACAATTTCCCATCAGCAAAGGTCAAGTAGCGAGGGTGGCATTATATATTTTACTGGCTTTAATATGAAACTGCTTTTTCAGTCAGCTGTGCAAATAACTGTGTTTTAATCAATACCTCTAGTGGGTGAGTTAAAAATAAGTTCCTCAGTGGAGATATTGGAATTCTGGTGAAATTGCTGTGTCAGCTAGAGTTCTGCAGAGAACATACTTTTTTTTTTAATTATTATTCTTTAAGAGTATAGAATGGTGTGACACCCTGAAGTGTGAGTTGATGCCTCTAACAAACAGTTCTCTCTCACAGCTGTAAGTCACTGCATTCCTTCAGTAATAGCCACAGGAGCAGCAATACTGGATTTAAGTAGAGAATTAGGCAGAGTGCTTGCAGAAAAAAGTCTTGGCATTTAGAGTATAGCCACCTTGCTACACAACCAGAGAGCACAAATCAAACTATCCAGTGGCTTAATAAAGACCTGGTCTTGTTTAGGTGTGCATGGTGCAAGAATATGTTGGCTGTCTTTTCTTCTTCCTTTTCTAGATCCTGGAGCAGATACACAGAGGACTTCTGTATCTGCTCTTTACAACTTCAGAGCAATTATTCAAATGTCACTGTAGTTTGCCTGTAAAGAACATAGGTGCCGCTGCATCCCAATCCCATGTAGGCAATGGCTAAACCATCATTTGGTCCATTTAAAGGCACTCAAAATGTTCTGTTAAACATCTGGCTCATTGAACAAAGAAAGTCAAGATCATTCCTAGCCCCATGTTCTAGAGCTTTGTGCAAATAGGTAAGAGCATCTCTGAGGCTTCTCGTTTCTTCTTTTGGTATAACAGACCGTCACATTAAGAATTTGTGGTCCAACATTGGGCCTGAATTACTTATTACTCCTGTTGTCCCATCCCAAATAGTTACTCCCCCTCTTTATTTGCTTAGATTGTAATTCATTCTCTCGGCAAATCCACCCACAGTGGATTGACAGAAAACCTGTAGAACCAATTCTTCCCTAGGAAGGCCCCTGCTGCCCTCAGTCTCTACTTACAATGCCTTGGTCCAAGCACTGCTTTTGCACCAGCAGAGCATCCCATGAGGCTCTCAGAAGAAACTAAATCTCCTTCTGAAGAAGGAATCCCCAGTAGAGGAAAATAAATGCTGATTATTACTGTTATTTTTTTAACTTGCATACCAACAGGTAGGCAGATCGCACTATGCTGCAGTGGCATAGGTTGCCTGTTGCTCTCCAATTATCCGAAGGCTATATATTGAAATCAGTTATTTCAGTTATCCTCTATAAATTTATTTTTTTAAATTTTGGGCCTTCCATCACTTTATAGTTTTGAATACTGATAGTTAACTTATTTGCAGCTAATTGAGCCTCTTTGACACTAAGTACAATGTTCAACCCGCTTTACAAATTTCATTTGCTTGCCCTGTGAGTAGATTAGACATAAATTTTATAAAGTCAGGTAAAGAGATGAAAATGTTGTTATGCTCTGTTAAATATCATAAAACAGACACATTATCTCTTAGCTAATTAAACGTAAACAGCTTGGGAAGATTTTATATGTTCTTTGGGGCTGCTGTTAGCATTCCTTTTCTATCTCATGTGTTGAATGCTTTATGTTAAGGTATGCTCCTTTTTCATGTTATCTCATACACTTTATATTCCTTGTAAAGGATTGATTTCAGCTCAAGGTGTAAAGATTTCTTCAGACTCCTAGTGTTTGTTCAGAAGAAATGGCTGTGCAGTATTTTGGTAACGTAAATGACATTAATTCTACTTCTGCACATGGCTTCAAAACCAGCTACGGCTGGGGATAGTCTTTGTCACACCAAATACCTGAAAAAATCTTGTGTAATTTGTGTGTTGGCATCACAAGAGGAAAGACGTGAGAAACACCTGCATAAACCATTGAAGAATCATAGTCCTTATTAGGCAACAGAGCACGTTTTGTCAACTTCCATGCAGTAACATCTCATGGAATATTTTCATAGGCCTGTAACAAAATGGAAACAGATAAACCACACAGCAGGCAATGGCTGAAGTAGTAGAAGGGATTCTCTGTAATAAACATTGCAGTGAACAGAAGTTTTGCATTCTGGATTGAGCTGTAATTCTTTTTCCCTCTCAGTGTGCAGAAACTGAGTGAATTCCTGTCAAGTGAAGAGATTGGAGAAGAGCATGATAAATGTCCAGAGCTAAGAAGTGCAGATAATCACAGCAAATACCAGGCAGTGGTAAGTAATAATGTTTAATTGCAGGTGAAGTGGGTAGTCATTTGTACCCAGAGTAGTTTTTCTGCTTTTCTACTTCCTACTGATTATTTTGTGCAATTGCAAAAACTCATTTCAGTACCCTGTACTACATAGGTGGTAACATGATTGCTCATGTTTAGGGCACTTTGCTGGTACTGCCACCACTTACTGTGTATTTCTGTCTTTCTGATTTTTCACAGCCACTCAAAGTTGTTAACCGCAAGAGGCCTGCCAGGGAGGACTGGAACAATTACAGCTCTCATATGAGAAGACCGATTAATATCACAGAAGCAGACGATTTTTGTGTAAAGGTGATATGAAGGTCACTCTAATAACAGTTACTATAGCTCATTAGTAGTCACTTTTGTATTCTGATAGCTGAGTTTCAAATTCAAGAACCAACTTTTGATGTGAAGCTGTCAGACACTTGTACCAAAGATTAATCTCACCTTTCTTTCTATGGTTTCCATTCTCAGAACTGTCTGCTGGCCTTTATATTGTGATTAGTTATGTATATCCCTCTAGATTTCACTCAGCAAATTAACATTGGCACTGTTTACATTATTAGCCCTGTTTTCATGACAAGAATTTCCAACTTCTTTGAGGAGAAGTTAAAATTGTCCATGCCAGTTGGAAGACCGATACTTTTAATTATCTATAGAAATGGCCAGAAATAATAAAAATCCTGAAGGTTGTTATACAGATGACACTGTTTATTTAGGAAGTCTACTATTACATTTGCATTTCTGGCACAAAAGAATGAATAATTCGGTTTCTTGGGTCTAAGTAGGACAACTGGTTAGTGTTTTCAGGGTTCTTTGGAGGCTTTTGTCTGACATCCTGCTTTGGTGCAGGAAAGTGTAACGAATATTGATGTTGGGTGGGGAGGAGGAATAGACAGGTAGGTCAAAAGATTAGCCTGGAGTGATGACAAAGGAGGGCCAGAGCAGTAAGCTCTGAGAGGATAGTATTTTTAAGATCTTGAATAGCTGAGGACCAGATATAATCTTTGGCTCCATCTGCTGACATCATTGTCACAGGCTGCACTTGGGGCCAGGAATTCTGCAGTTATTGAGTGCTGTCTGTCTGCAGCTTATTGCCCATGAGGGGGCACTTTTTGAGAGGGGATTCTCTGGCTGGTTTCGTTAATCTAGAGGGAGCAGTGCAATATTTTCTTCTGCTTATTTTTTCAAGTTTGTTTGTTTGTTTGTTTTTTCCAAGATAAAGCCATCATTTTTTCTCCAGTGGAAGTTAGCTCCAGGGTAGGATAGAAGTGTCCCATTCCACTCTTTTCTCAATTCAAAAAATGTTGTGCCTTATGTTGCTGGAAGGCTTTGAGAGCTTCAGTCCTTCTGAAAAAGTGAGAGAAGAGAATGCTGTATAAATACAGATCTGTAAAATTGTCTCCTCTCCCATTTTTCACAGTATCCAGTGGAAATCTCCAGTTAAAATCCTGAACAGACTTGTGTCTTGTTGGTGTCTTTTTAAATAAAAAGATTGCTTATATCCAAAGAAGACTACGTCATCTGAGAATCATATCAGAAATATAAAGGAAAATATTGTAATAGGCAGCAACATGCAATTTTTGAGGACAATTCTGCAAATCAACTCAGAATGCAGACCATATAATTGTGTTATATGCTGCAATGTGTCCAGACTGACATTCAGTGCTTTGCAGAGTGCAAACCATGGTCCTGTATGTAATTTAGTCATCATTTCACTTATTTCATGTGCCCACCTTACGAATGACAAAACAAACCCTAAATAGCAACTTTTTCTCCCTTTTCCACAATTATCTTATTGCTGTGCTTTCTTGAGTTCAGAGATTGTTGCACAGGAGAATACAGACCTCCAGAAAATCAGTCACTTGAAAATCTGTTTCCTCCACTGAGTAAAGGCTAACTGTTCTGATGCTCAGTATAATGTAAGCAATAGATGTGTCTTTGTACATTGAAAAAAAAGAAGTCAGTCTAAAGCTGGTTTTCTGTTTCTTATTTCTCTCCATCTTGGCATAGATCACAAATGGATTTTTCACTTGGACGCCTGAAGGTCCTCCAGCATTGTCCAACATTGATATCCGAATCCCTCAAGGTACAAAATGACATCAGATATACAGAGTAAGATGCTTTTTCATGAGCATTTGGAAAATCTGAAGCTTATGTACATTCCCCTCTCTTGCAGGTCAGCTAACGATGATTGTAGGACAGGTTGGCTGTGGTAAGTCATCTCTCTTGCTAGCCATACTTGGTGAGATGCAGAAGATCTCTGGCAACATATTCTGGAGCAGGTAGTACTATTTAAAAATCCGAACTTGAGTTGAGTAGTAATGCACAAAAGACTAAAAATCTGTCCTGGGAACCTGGTTTTGGAATCCAGGATTTTATAGGTGCACAGGCAAGAGGAAAAAAACTTGCCCTAATAGTAGGAGAGCACATCAGAAAGAACCCCCAGCCAGGGTCAAATGAGCCATCCATTCCTCTTGGTGGAATAGATGGGCATTCGGCACTCCAGCAAAATTACGTGCATGAAATCATACTTCAGAAACAGAATTAAGTATCTGAAATGTTGTGCTTCCACAGAATGGCATTTCTACTTTAAGGCTTGCGCAGCAAGACTTTGAATAGCACTGTTAAGAGGCACCGGCTCACTAGGAGTGGTCCTTGGCTGTGCCTCTAGATGTGCACTCCATCCCAGCACAGGTCTAATGCGTGAGAAATGGAGAGCATTTTATAAGTGGCAGTGATCTCAGGATATACCCCCCCCAGTATCATCCTGCTTAATTTGACAAGAGGGAGATAGTCACGTCCTTCTCTCCTTCCTCAAGGGGACACAGCAGCTGTGCTCCAGTAGACAGATATAGCCTATACTTCTGTCTAACTTTTGTCCTGGCCATGAAGGGAGGAAAAATGCTACTAAACTGCAACAGCTGTGCTGCCAGGGCTTGCACTTTTAACCCTTACACTAAATGACAAATTGTATAATGTATTGCGACTCCTGTATGTATTTTCTGGTAATTGCTGCCATCTCTAGCCCATTGTCTGATCTTTACCTTTTGGGATACAATTATTTGTCGATAAAGCTTGACAAATTGCAGAATAATCTGCGATTTATGGGTAATCTGCAATTATTTGTTTGTAAAGCTTGACGAGGTGCAGAAGAATCTAGAGAAAGAATTTTATTTCCAAATGAATGGGAAAGAAGGAATGGCAACAATACAACCTTTAGTTACTCTGATGGACAGAGGGTTATTGTCACCTAATGTTTTCTGCACTGATTTTGAAACAATTCTCAAAAAATTCCTTGAGTGCTTGTAAAGATATTATTTATATTCAGCCTTCATGCCTAAGTCAGTCACCCAGCTCAGAACTTCACACAGTTTACTAGTACAAGGGAGGAGGGTCCCCCATTTTATAGGTGGGGGAAATGAAACATAGGAAGGTGACCCTTTGGGCTTGTGAGAGAGAAGAACAGATGCCAAAGTTCTGGAATATGGCGATGTACCCATTAAAACAAACGTCCCTAAACAGAAAATCAGAATATGGCTAGGAACAGTACAGAATCCCTGCAGCCTTATTAAGTGAACTAATTTCATTTCAGCAAGGCTGCAATTTTTTATAGATGACATAACATGATTAAGAAGTGTAATTTGAATGTCTGATGCTAAACTAAAACAGATGACATGATAGTTCTGATCAGACTGTGTTTTTAAATAGCATTTGTTTAGAAGCATGTGTTTCACAACAGCGTAAAGGTCAGAATGGGTTTTCCTATCTTCTGTGTGTGCCAAAGTATCACAAGGTAAAATTCAGTTGTTATCACATTTGCTTTGCTAGCTGTCAGATAAGTATAAAGGGGCTTGCAGCTGAAACAATCTTAGCACCGTAACTGCTGGCTGCACTGGGACAGATTATTTTTGTCACTTTCCAGAGCTGCTATGTTGTGTAGTGGTCTAATCAGAGTGATGGATGTGTTCGGTGTAGGCTGCACACCTGTGTTGTAAAGCTGCCAGATGAGAGCTCCCTTAATTTGATAAGAAAATACTAATGCCTGACCAGGTACATGCAACATTATCCCAGATTCAAGGCGAGTGATTTTATCAAGTAATCACCAAACCTTGTAGCCTTAGCTCATCCAATAATATGTGTCACCAAAATCAGTAAAATCCTTCTTACGTTTATTTCTTTGGGATGAGACAAATGCTTAGGTGTAGTAATTCCTGTTACAGAATAGTCCTGAATTATTTCATTTCAAATTTCCTTCCCCTTCCTTTCCTCCAAGGTCATGGCTATGAATGTGAAGGATATATCCTGCTGACATGTCACTCAGTGCTCAGGAAATCTGGGTTCTATTCCTGGCCCTTCCCTTGGTCTAATGGATAACCTTGCACAAGTCATTTCCCTCCTCTGTGCTTCCATGCTCTATCGATAAAATAGGATTAACTGTATATCATCTTTATTTGCTTCCTGTAAAATGGTTTCTTTCAAAACCTTTAAAAATTACAGTAATAATTTGTTACTGGGCTAGGAATTGGCTAATTGAAAGTTAGCAGTGGCTCATTTTTTATTGTATTTAGTTATTTGTATTGCAGTGTGTGCCTGGAAGATCCAACTCAGATTACTGCCCATTTTCCAAAGCAGGCTGAGCGCATCTGTGGCATAAATATTTTATAATACTGTTAGAGATTATAAAAATAGAGAAATCATTATTTACATTCTGAACACATAGTAAATAGTATCGATTTGACTGGTTACTGAGTAAATAATAGTGTACCCCATGCTGATTTATTCTGGGCAGTATCACACTTTAAATAGTACCAGTTCAAGTAGTATAAGATACTAGTCTTTTTGGAGTAAATGATATCAGAAGGTGGACCTAAGTGAGAAATATTTTGCTCAATGTTATGTCATTTGTTTCTAAACAAAACATACGCTCATGTGAATCTGGAGTCCTTATAATGTGAAGGAAGTAGTAGATTCATTAAGGTTGTTCACAGTAGCTTTTCTTCCTTCTGTACTCAATGTGGAGTTGACCGTTTTCATCAAATGACAACATATTGAAGTGATCTTGATGCCTAAAAAGTACATAGATTTTTATAAAGATGCATCTGTTGGAGTTTTCAAAAACTTAATTTGATTTTATTTAAATGAATAGCTTTGTTCAGTACTCTAACCTTCAGAATAAAGGTACTAGTGTGAGCTGGCTCTCATTCTACAGTAGATTGAATTTAGATACAGCCATTGCTTTACTATGCATTAACTTTTTGGAAGTGTCTCAAGCTGACCTTTTAAACTGTGGGTATAGTTCTCCAGCCTGGGGATTTATGAACAAGTTGTGCTAGTATAAAGTTAATGAGACTGTTCCCTCTAAAACATGAAGAGCTGTGTTCCTCCTCGTTTTGTTTATATCATTCAAGACAGATTTTTCATTCTTTTTCAATGGAAGCGATTTTAGCTTCAGTAATAAGTATGGTCAGTCATCCTGTCAAACAGCTCCGTCTGTGAGCGTCTTGGCACATGCTGAAACATAGCAAAATCAAAAACTGTTCATCCTGTTCATCCCTCAGACCTGCCCACACTTCCTTACACAGACGCATCTCCAAAGACTAGTGCTGCTACAGAATGGAGCATGCTGAAGTCATCTGATTTTGGTTTCAAACTAACCTGTTATATGAACTGCAAAGGTGCAGCTACTGTCATGGAAAAACAGTTTCACAAATTATCTGTTGGTTTTACTTGAAAATGTCTTCATTTTTAATGGAACTCCATTCTTATCACATTTGAACTTTTCAGTTCTGTTAGCACTTCTAGGAAAGAGTAGAGGTGATTTTATTTGTTGAGTCAAGTTAACAAGTTTATAAGGAAAAAAAATCTGCCAAGTTTTTGACTGCTAAAATCAAGGCAATTTCTGAAAAAGGAACAGATGCTGTGCTGCAGCTCTGTGATAAATACTGTTTGCAGTCTGTGCACTAAGTGGAATATAATAGTTTTTCTTTCAGGGGCAGATTGCTTTTGCTTACTTAGGTAAACAATCTTTACTTTCTGTTTGTGATGCAGCTGTACTTCTGACAGCGAGACTGGGGAAGATGTCAGGTATGGTATTATATGCAATTATTGGTCTTTCTACTAAGTCAGTCACAATAGAATCATAGAATGGTTTGGGTTGGAAGGGACCTTAAAACTCATCCATTTTCAACCCCCTGCCATGGGAAGGGATGCCTTCCACTAGATCACGTTGCTCAAAGTCCCATCCAACCTGGCCTTGAACATCTCCAGGGATGGGGCATCCACAGCAACTCTGGGCAAACTGTGCCAGTGCCTCAGATTAAAGACTTTCCTCCTAACATCTAATCTAAATCTCCCCTCTTTTAGTTTCAAACCATTCCCCCTACTAAAATCAGCAGAGGAAAAAATGTCATCTGGTGGCCCTTTTATTGACTTGATGCTAAAGTGCATGTCTTCTACTGGCCAGAATATTTTCTTGTGAAGCACCAACTATTTTACTGCCTTTTCTTTGGATTTATCATCTCTTCTGTCCTGCTTAGCATGCATCTGAGATTTGTTACCTGGCTGTCAGACTGAGTCCTGCAAATTTTTTTTTCCCATCTGCCTGTAGATAGAGGGACTTTCATAGGCCTAACAGCTAAATCTCATGATAAAGGATTCTTGGAAATCTCATAGTTCTTCCTGCATAAGAGAGACTACAGTTCATGGGCTGAGTAAAAGTGAAACTGTTTGAACCTATTAAGGTACAAAAGAAATATGATCAGAATTAGACATTTACATGTTCGAAACTGTTACAAGGATATACAGCAAACAGTAAGATAACGTAGAAAACAGTGTGGTAATCATACTTAAAAAAAAAAAGAGGAAATATCAGACTATATGAAACAATTGCTTGCATTATCATAGATTCTGGGAGTCCTAGTCATGTTTGTTATATGCACTAGGATAGTGGTTTTGTTGCACTGGCATCCTATAGAATATTTTTGGTGCTCTCAGAACAGAGTATTTCGAGCCAAAATGTTGTGAGGTCTGGAGCATTTTCTCATAGGTGTTGAATACTTTCTGCAGTATTGTTTAAAACACTTCTCAAAACTTGGGCTTTAACCATGCTGGTTTTAGATCAATATCACGTAGTACAGAGCTTTAGCACACTTAGCAGAGCTTCGTTTATGTTACGCAGTTATATTTTTGTATTTTTACTTACAGCAATAATAACCTGTGTTTGTCTTCTGTAGCCCAGAGAAAGAATCTCCTGTTGAGATGGAATTCAGGTATAACTCTAAAAACTAATGTGAATAGTCTTCAAAAGTGTCTGCTTGTAATGAATTGTTCCTCTTTAGAAGCCAAATGGTTTGTCTCTGTGTATGCAGCTGCCATGAGATTTGGGCGAAGTAAAAACAAGCAGGTGACCCTTGCCATTTAATAATGGCAAAAACATATGCTCCTTAATAGTCAGGCATGCCAACATAAGAATGTTTCATTACCTACCATCAGGCTGAAAATAATGGAAGCACGTTTTTTGGTTTATGTAGATGCAATAGTAGTATAGGACATGTTTCTCTTGTGTTTGGAGAAAGTCAGTTTTGAGTTGTTGTTTGATACTAGAAATTCATGAACTGTGCAAAATAATCATGATAAAACTGTAGTCATCAATCCAACACACATAGGAAAGGCTTTGCAGTGTACTATTTCCTCCATCATTATAACTTCATTGAAGTGTGTCTGTTTTCCTTTAGAAATTACCAACATTTCAGCCTTGTTGATAGGCTTATCAAGGCACCAAGATACACACCTGAATGTCCAATTACTAGTCTTTTTTCAGTGATCTTGAATGCATACTGAGCCTCCTGGACTTACAAAGTGAAATGTGAAGATAGATTAGTAGCTTCAAACAAGCAACCTTAACGATGTTGTCTCTGGTTCTAAATTAATGAACTGGGTTGATCCCATCAAAACACTCTCCAGGGAGATCAGGGAAGGTTTCCTTGCTTATTCTAAGGTTGGATTTTGCCATCTGTCTCTTTGCGATAATTAAGAGGCTATGGTCAGTTTATCATTTGTTATCAAAGGAGAACAATTACAGTCCACTGATAAAAATATGTTTGTTTATGCAGTCCAGAGGTAAGGGACAATTACTTCCACCTGCAAAATAAATTCATTGTAAGTCTTTGTCTGCTAAACCATTTGTCTGCATGAAGTCTTCTGAGCGTGAAATCTTAGGTAGATTCATGGCAGGCTTTCAGAGAAAGTGTTGCATGTTCCATTTCAGAATGTTTTGTTCTCTGGATGTTTGACACTGTTATCATACTGTTTCAGTAGAAATTTTGTTTGACTGCCTGTTTACTGTACGAAGCACTGTAGGTGTGCTGTAGATTCCTTGTACAATCAAGCACTTGCAAGCTCCCTATTTATGCCAAAATATGACCTGCCCTGATATGTCATCCAAGTGTCAATTTGCACCTAAGATTATATTAGATGGGTTTACTAAATTCTAAATTTTTAAATTAATTTTGGCAAGTTCATTGCTTGTTCCCAAATTCCTTGCAGTAATTAATTCTCACTGATGGCCTAAAAGCAGAATTTTAGCCAAAGTGTGAATGGTGTTCCCAGCCATTGTGCTGGTTCTCAGCAGGGAGTGCATCTTACAGGCAGTACCTGTATCTTCGCTGAAAAAAAGAACACTTTTTACAAAACTTTTAAAAACTTTTTCCTCAAAACTTTGCTATTATTTTTCAAAAAATAAAAAATAAATTAGAAGTAACTTTTCAATCACTTTGAGAATTAATAGTAGCAAAGGCACAGTTTCAAGCAATAGAAAGAAGGGCAAGGGAATACATGTTCATCTTGGAATGCTCAAAGCAATTTTTTCTCAGTCACTGAGATGAGAATTTCATACTAATTGAAAAAATACTTTCCTCCTGGGGCAGAAATGAATGCTCTTTGAATTAGATTTTGGGACTACAGGCTGGGCTGCATAGGGGATTTTTTTTTGTTTGTTTGTGTTTCATTCTCCAGTAAGAGAATTTATAAAGCGTAATTAAATTCTAATGAGCGATCAGATATTTGAACTTGGAAGCATGCTACCAGGATAGCATAGCTGTGTGTTCTTTCAGGTCATCAAAGAAAATTGGATCCTATAATGGTTTCTAAGCAAACCTGATGAAAGCCTGAAAAAATGAGCAGGGCAAGTGACCTTAACTCCTGATTAAAAAAAAAAAAAAGATAAATAAAGCACCCAGTTCGTTTTGTCAGCTCCTCGTTTGAATTGCATTCTGGTCCAACTAGACACAGGCTGCTGTAATTAATAACTGTCTAGCAGACAAAGGCTATGTTTGGGTGAGAGGTCGTATCTTTTTATTGGATTAGCTGATATAACTGGAAAGAAACTGGATACGCTTTAAGGTATATTATCCCTCTTTTGGCCCTTTCATTTGAGAAACAGTGATACGCCAATGGGTTTGTCCATTTTTTCCAACAGTATCAGTTGCTCTAATAAAAAAATCATGCCCTTCTCCCAGCTCTGCCGTTAGAGGTCCTTGGTAGCATAGATAGCCACAAAAGCACTACTACTTCAGTAGTAGGCAGATACTTCCTAAGTAGTAATAAGAATAATACATATGAAATAAAATATGCATGGGGAGATCCTGCAGGCCATTCTCTGATAAATTGTTCCTTTCCATGGTACATGATGGGGGCAATTCCACAAGGGAAAATAGTATTTTTTGCCTGTGTTCTCTTTACTTGTCTTCACATAGACATAGAAAAGTATTGTTCATGGAATCCTTCTGACTCAAGTTCCCCTTGTAGTGGGGAAAATAAATGCATTTTGGGGGAGAATTGCCTTTGTGTATGTGTGGAGTTGTTACATTTTTTTTAAATACTTTAAAATATCTTTTTTAAACACTTCTCCTGAAAGGTGTTGCCTAACTAGTGATTTTTATTAGTCTATTCAAAAAGAGCTGGGATTTAGTCTTCGGTAATTTTCTTCCTGCCATCTGCACTGCTCAAGAGGCAGGTTTATGGAGCTAGCCTCTGCAAAACCCACTTCACAGCAGAAAATGGGGGAACAAACTGAAATTCAAAAGAACCAACTCTTGAGTTAGGTGAACAATTGCAGTATTCTGTTGGAAATTGTCCTAAAGAACAGAAATGAAAGGCAGCATTTTTAAAGATTTATTACAAGTTTCTTCCTTCACAAGAAGAATGGTTTCCAGTTACCCCTACTGCACTGGTAAGCTGGGAACTCTTGGTTTGTTTGTTTTTCCAGGAAAAGAGGATCAGTAGCGTATGCATCACAGAAGCCTTGGTTGCTCAACGCAACGGTGGAAGAGAATATCACATTTGAAAGCTCTTTTAACAAACAGAGGTAACAGGTTTCAGCACTGTTATGTGCTTTACTTTTCTTTTAGCTAAATAATGGTGTTGCCTACCCCTCCGTTCACACATGGGTCTCCATCTCACTCCAGCATCAAACATAATCCACCTGCTGGAATACAGCAGAAGACCCTGAGTCCTGGGTGGTCCCCCTTTGACTGTGATTTTCTTGAAGGACACAAGAGAGAGGGTTGAGACTCACTTGACCTTAAGTGTGGAAGTGTTTTCATTTCCAAGGACCATGTTTGTGCAGCATGCAGTATTTTCTTTTTATATCAAATTGACAAATTTTAACTTAGAAGGATATTAACAGTTTGAGAGTGGGAATATTGTTCCTTAAGATTTCAACATCTGGTGTATCATGAAGGACTAATGGGCTGTCTTTTTATTCTGTGTAATTGACCAAAAACATTCTAAAGGATTCAAAAGTTATTGCTGGTATTCCATTCTGTGCCCCCACCCACCACCCTAGAAAGAAGTTGATTAGTATGTATTCACATCCTACACACACATTTTTGTTTGTTTCTGTCGTCCTTGGACATAGAAGCAATAAATGCTCTGGGCACAAAGAAAGTTAAATGCTAAACAATAAAAATTCACTGTGGGAGAGGTTGTTCTTGTTTTGCCTGTTTTTAGCTATTAAATGTATTTAGTTGGGAAGCTGACCTAAGATGCTTTTTCTTAGCCGAAATGGTATTTACTTGCCTGCGATTGAAAGAGATCCCATTAGAACAATTAGTGGCTAACAAATACGTTTTCCACTGTGTGATTTTTCCAGCTGGTTAATTTTTGTTCCTTTGCAGGTAGGAAATGTGCTTCTTTAGCAGTATCTGTGTGGATTTTGTGTTACCTTTTTTGTTTCCGCAGGTACAAAGCAGTAATTGATGCTTGTTCCCTCCAGCCTGATATTGACATTCTCCCTCACGGAGACCAAACCCAGATTGGAGAGAGGGTCAGTAAACAACTACGGGCTTCTATTTTTGTTTTAAATATGTAGAGTTTTTTTATTATTTTGTCATGTTCTTAAAATCTTACCGGTTATTTGGCAACAAAGGTAATCTTTTAGCTAAGTGTACGTTTGGGTCATTAGTCTGAAAGCTTGTTGCTTGGTAAACATAGAAACACTGTCATTTATGTGAGATGCCATGATTTAAATGTGCTGCTATCAGAATGTTTGACTAATTCTGCAGACAGTGCATATTTTGGTTTCTTTGTGAATAACCTAAAAATAAATAATTCATCGATTTTTTAGAGCACCTTCATTTAAAAAATGGCAAATTGTTTAATAAAGAGCAAACCAAGCCTTATCGCATTGGGGAAACTAGAGCGTGACGAGAAAGGAACCAGAAGTCACAATTCCATAAACAATGTGCTCTAGCATATAGCGGCACTTGCACACACACAGAAGCAAACCAAACCAACAGCAACCACCAAGGATACGTTTCCATGAGTAATCTCCACACTGGCTACCATGTTGATTTGAAATGCATTAGTTCTTAACAAAATTCATTGTGTAGCTAAACAAATGTGGTTTTTGGCAAAAAAAGTAAAGTAGAGGGGTGAGCAAAAGAGGCAGGGAGCAGGGGTGGTAGCTTCTTTGGCAGCAGTATTGGCTTATGAGAGCTTAAGGTGTTTGTGAAGCTGCGTCTGGATCACAGGAAGGATAAGTAACTTTCAGCAGGGTAGTAGCAGGACTAAGGGCAGAAAACAAGTGCAGTAGCGAGCACATAATGTTCACCTCCGCGTGGTCTGATCTAACAGCTCACAATGACTGGCTATAGTAGTCGTGGTACAAATATGGTATACAATGGAACTAATACAGTATGGTGAAATAGAAGCATAAAATAAAAATAGGTTAGTCAGACTTCGGACTATAACTTTTGAGTAGAAGGTTAGTTTAGACTGTCTACAGAACATCTATGCTTCCTACACCATTGTGTCACCACAAACCATTACACATTTCTCACCCCCTGTTATGTATGGAGCTCAGAGTCCTCTGGCTTCTCTAGCAATTAGTATACTGTGTTCCTAGCTGAATTGCAGGCCCACATTTCTGAAAAAAAATGTTTTTTTTTTTTCTAGATAATTCAATCAAAATATGAATATTTTGTTGATGTTTTTATAAATGATTGATTTTTTTTTCCTGCTTATCTCCAGGGAATTAATCTGTCTGGAGGGCAGCGCCAACGTATCAGTGTAGCAAGAGCACTTTACCAGCAGACAAATGTTGTGTTCCTGGTGAGTAGGTGCCAGTATGCTTATGCTGCAAACAGAAGCACAAGATGTAAGCATTTAGAGTATTTCATGGATAACACACACTGAACATTGTGCTTCACTGAGCTGAGCCAAGTGTCCCCTGTTTATTTTATAGCCGTTGTTTGCTAGCCTGCAGGTAAGAAGAATTTTGTAAATACTGCAGACAGGTGGATATTAGGATACAAATTGAAATGTTGATGCTTTCCCTCTCAGTCTGTTGAAGTTTCCTTTTGAGTCTTGTGCTTATTTTTGTTACCAAAAATTGAATAGTCTCAGCAGTATTTATAAAATTCCTAAGCTGTCTCAGGCATAAAATTAATGTTGGCCTGTGTCAAAGGTGTTTCCTTTCTGCAGCAAACTAAGCTTTCTTCCCACCCTGAACTGCTGTTTGTATATCCTGCCCAAACTTCAATAGAAGAGTGAGAGCAGTCTCTAAAAGCCTAGTAGGTAGGAAAACAGATGCATCCTACACAGTCACTACTAGTGAGCTTGCTGGCTTTCCAATTAGGACTTCCTTCTTAAACCCTGTTTTCAAGGAGCTTTGAATCCAGCTTTTATGACAGCCAGACATGAGAGTTACATGGGATTAATTAGAAAAGCTGTGCACATTTGAAGTCATACCTAAAAGTCTGGGAGGTTACTTAGATAACCTTTCCCTGTAGTTGGGCTGATCATTATGTGATGTTTCACAGGCAGGGTGTTTCAGGCAATGATGAGAACGCAGAGGTAGAGAGCAGCTGGGCACTGCCAAGGGCCGCTATTGGACCCTAACTTGTTTTTTTTCCATTGTTACTTTACACCAGAACTTTTGTACAGGACACTCAATAATATCATAGTAGCAGATTCTCTGATGGTTTGACAATACAAAAGCATTTACAAATAAGCTTATTTTTCCTGTTAATCATTCAAAAATAATCAGGAATCCTGTATATTAGTACTTGAAAACATCCGGTTCTTTTAAGTCATCATCATTAGATGATTTTGGAGGTCTCTTCCAACCTAGATGATTCTGTGATTCTGTGATCATTTTGATGATGTCAGTCACAGGAAGCAGAATTTATCCAAATTCAACCCTACATTTTCAGCAAATATCTGGACAGAAGAAAACAAAAATTGATTTTTAAGAAATTCTACTATTAGGATAACATAACATAAAATACTAATACTGAGTAAATGCTACAGCCATTATCAGTAGTGCAAGCAGAAATAATGTCTTTGTAATTTCATATAAATAGGATTAAGTAAAAAAAAAAAAGTTTCACAAAAGGTAATACAGATTAGTTTATTCCTAAATTAATTTCATATAATTCATTGCTTTAATAAGATGAAGTTAATATAGGCATAAATCAAGTATCTGAGCAGGATCATCAAAGAGACCAAGATTTTTCCTTTTGTGATGCTTTGTTAATAGATTTTAATTATATGGATTATTTTTAAAAAAAAAAGTCATCAGAAGGAAATATGTATAAAGAAAATAAAAATGTGCTGTTTGACACTGTCCCTGAAGCAGTTTGGGTAATATACGCCATCAGTGCACATTGCTCCATTGTCTTTAGTCTAACAGAAATCGCATATTGCAGTTACAGGGGCAGTTGAGAGGAGCAGTTCCCAAAAAGACTCAGGAAATCATGGCATTTACACAGCTAATGTTACTGTATGTCATTGTACAGTACTCATTGCAAAAAGGACAGCTCAAGGTCTGTTGTTAGGTATTTTAAGAAAACTGCTCCGCAGAACAATTTTGATCTTCTGATAACCTCTTCTAATTTTCTATATTGATCTAACTGGTTTTACTGGTACTAAAAGCCATAACATTCCTTAAATCCTATAAATGTTGACTCCAAAAGCTGGTCTGTTTTCCTCATGACAGGATGATCCATTTTCTGCACTGGATATCCACCTCAGTGACCATCTCATGCAAGAAGGAATACTGAAAATGCTACGGGAAGACAAGCGCACTGTCGTGCTAGTAACTCACAAGCTGCAGTACTTGCCCCACGCTGACTGGGTAAGAATGCTCTTCCCTTTTTTTTTTTTAGGAGGCAGGAAAGTGGCACAAGTATGTCTTGTGCTACACACAAGGCTCTCGCTTCATCTTTCTACCAAGTGGTAGTTTAGTGAGAAGATGTCTTGGTATAATCCAGGTCTTCTGAAAGTTAGCCAGGGGGGTTGGGGTGCCATAATTTTGAAATTCCCATTTTATAAAACACCTAAACAGGTCTGATTTTCCTTGAACTGATACTTAATAATCTCATGAAAATGGGCCACATTTAAAATACATGAAGTATCCAAAACCAATTGTTATATTGGAAAACTTTGTTCATCTTTTGATCTCAAAATGGTGATATGTTGGAGTAACATAATTAATTGCCTCTGGCTGTGATGTTACTATGAAGTTGTCTGTGGTGTCACAGAAAAAGGTGCTTTCATGGTTAGTGAGCTGTGTGGGGAAATTCAAGGAAAAAAAGTACTTCCATGCATTTGGTAGCAGTAGATAACATTAATAACTATTTTTCTCTTTGTATGTTGACAAACTTTTAAGAAATGGTTATTACTTAGGTGTTTTGTTAGGTTTCTTTGTTGTATCTTGCGTTTTACAGGAAAAAAAATGAGGGTGTGCTTTCTTAACAGTTTGCTATTGCAAATGTCTAAGATGAAGTAAATCAGATAGGATAAGGCTGTTTGGTTTGTTGGATTTATTTTTTTTTTAGTTCATTGGTTCACACTGGCCTTGTACTTCCCCTGCAGTTATCTAGCCCCAGTGTCAAAGGTTTTTCTGCCCACAAGGATTGATTACTGCAGTTATGCCTCCTAGCAGGGATTCTCTGTCATTTGCAGCTTGCACAGACTATAGCAGCAGTTATTCTGTCTCAAGCAATAGTCATATTTCAGCTGCTTTCTGTTCTTCATATTGGCTTGCTGTAAAGTTGCAGATAGACATTAATCTTGCTTTCGTCATGTTTTTGGTGGGAAGCATTTATCCTTTATGGTGTCTTCTGTGACCTTGTCCCTCAGTTGTACACCTGTAAGAATTACTGCTGTTCTCAACACAGTTCTGCTTTTGCTGTTAACATCTCTCAGAATAAAGGAATTTTCTGTCTTCTTCCCCTACATTTGAGGTTCTGGCTTAGCTTCCTCTTTTTTAATTGTTAGCATTCTTTTTTTTCAATATGCACAACTGTGGTATTGTGTCAGCATAATCTTTCATTTTCTTTTCCAAATGTCAGATTTATTTCTAGGTGCTCTTGTTATATGAGATACTCAATGAGAATGTTGTTAGTATCTTCTAACTGGGTTTCAGTAATGTGTTACGAAATAAACTGTTCCAAACAGCTTGTAGGATAGGAAGAGTTTGCATTAATTAAGTTTATAATTAATAACTGCTTATTAAGAGAGAGTTCAGTGGTTTTTTTTCTGAAGCAAAGGTCTTATTAAGCCTTAGAAAGTTTTACGCAATGTGGTGCAGCAGGAATAATTTATTCTGTTTTATTTTAAGGAATTTTAAATAAAAATACGACCTGAAGTATGTGTGACGACGGCCTTCCTAAAGCTTCATAGCAAAATCCTCAGAAGAGTTTAGGGTCCTATTCAATCGGGGGTTTCCTGAATAAACAGACCACAAAAAGATCCATTTGCTTTTCTTCCTTTCCTCTGGTGCAAATTCTCAGCAATAAATGGAATATATTTCCTTTTTTTTCTTCCATTGAAATTCTGAGTTTCCAGGAAGAGAGAAAAATAAACACTGTATTAAACATTTTCTAATGATGTCACATGAGTTTACAATCCACACGCCTCATTTTCCAATTCTCCTTTTCAGATCTAAAGTTAAGTTAGTTACATTATGTGTATAATGTGGTTGCACTGATATAAACCTGGAAACCACACCCTTCAGACTTTGTCTTGCATATATAATTATTTTTTTTCAGACTGTGTCTACCATTTATGCTTTTAAAAGCTTTAGGGATTCAAAATCCCTAGCTTTTCCTTATCAAGTCCATGATATCAAACAGACGGTGGAGCCAGCACGCTCATATCTAATTGCCTGAACGAGGGCAAAATTTATTGCACGCAGTGTGTTGCTAAAAGCCTTTTCCTTTTAGGAGGTAAGAGAACTCTAAAATCTTATCTTGCTAATGACTTGTATTTAGAAAGAGTAATGCATTCTCCTGTCTGCTGAAGAGGACACCATTCTTCTTTTTTCTTACTTAAAAACAACCTTCCTTTCAGAAAGTCTGGAGCGCAGGAAGCTTCTGGTTTTGCAGTACCTCAGGTAAAAGGGATAAAGTTGAAAGATAACTATCTGTTTTCAAAAGACTAATTTGTTCATAGAAATATTCTTATAAAAGAGAAATTCTGTCCACACACAACATATCCTTAAAATAAATAGAGATATACGTGACTCCACAGCTTCTGTTTTTAACTTTTTAGATAATTGCAATGAAGGATGGAAACATCCAGAGAGAAGGAACACTCAAGGACATTCAGAAATCTGAGACTGAGCTTTTTGAACACTGGAAGACGCTAATGAATCGACAAGACCAAGAGCTGGAGAAGGTTTTTGATGGGCTAGGCAATTAACATTTGTGAAAAAATGTAACAGGTTTTTTTTTAGGTTGAAAATATTAGCCAGGATTGACATTCTGTGTGTGATTTCTAACTTAGTATGAATGTACTATTACTGTTACCATTTCCTTTATCTTTTATTTATTAAGAGAAAATTCCTGAATCTGGACTTCTCCCACTTCCTTGATATTGTTGACTCTGGCCTATTCTTATAGTGAAGTCCTATCAAAATATTCCTGTCTAAGGAATATTAAATTGGGCCATTTTAGGGGAAAAGCATTGGTAATGTGCGATACTGACAACTGTTTCTATAAAATACACTTGAATTTACTCACGTCATTAGGTGAAATTTTTCCAGATGTACTTGTAACAGGCCCTCCAAATCCCAAATCTCTTTAATACTACAACAGAAAATTAAGATGTTCATCTTAGTTCTTTTAATGCAGGGATATCTGTCCAAGTTAGGAACCCAAGACTCTGAGAGTGCTGGGACTGACAACCTGAAATTAATGTCAGTTATATAATTTATGCCCTTTGGTTTTACATAGTGGTAGGATATCAGTCACTTATGACTGCCTTCTGTCAGATTCTCACTACTTTTATCTTTGACTGATGTTCTGATTGAAAACAAGCTTTTTAACGGTTAGTAATTTTTTGATTAATTCTCTGGTTGAAAGCACACTAACCCTTCCTTTTTTAGGAGACTATAATTGAAACAAAAACTGTTCTGGAAAGAACGAATCTCCGGAGGACTATGTATTCCCGTGAAGCTCTGCTGAAAGATGATGAAGAAGATGAAGGTAAAAGGCCATTTAGGCCCAGTACCACTACGTTACTGTTTTACAGTTAAATTATATTAGAATGGATTAGCAACTTGTAAACTGGCAAGAGAATTGTTTTTTAGGTGGGTCATGATTTGTAAGAGTGCTGTATCCATTGAGTTTACGTCTAGACTACAGTGTTTTGAACATTCAGAAGACGTAGCTTCCGTCAAACTTCTGAGGGTTTTTTATTATACTTGAACACAATTTGGTAACAAGAGATGAATTAACGTTGAATAATTTATGTTGGTATGTTGGGTGAGCTTCAAACCTATCAGTAGCTAAGCACACTTGTTTAAGGTTTTACCTAGAAAAAAAAAAATGCATTTCTTTAATCAAGTCAACACTTTTAAACTGACAAAACATTTTTTTTGTGTCGTTACCATGTATTACTACTAACTTTAGCAAAGTCATATGTGTTTGCCTGAGTAAATAATTTCATTTTAAGCCATTCTTTATCTTTTATTATAACTCATCTATTGTAGCTGCCTCTTGCCAGTTCCTATGAAAAGTCTGTAAGAGTAAATCAGTGAGGTTGTACTTTTTTTTTCCTGCATGTTGCAGAAGAAGTAACAGAAAGTGATGATGAAGACAACCTGTCCTCTGTGCTTCATCAGAGAGCAAAGATGCCCTGGAGAGCCTGTGGAAAATACCTCAGTGCGGCGGGAATCCTCCTTCTGCCGCTGCTGGTTCTGTCCCAGCTGCTGAAGCACACAGTGATGGTGGCCATTGACTACTGCCTGGCACAATGGACCTCAGAGGCCATTTCTGAGAAAACGGAGCTAGAGATGAAAAACTGCTCTCAGTGTGCGGTATGTAAAGTCTTGTTCACCTTTCTCCTGTGACTTAACCAGTGGTAATCTCCCACTGCCAGAATCTATTCGAAGGTTTGTATGCAACATGCTGTATTCCACACTGGAGTGGCTTTATTACTCAAAACCATTTTGAAGGTTAATGCATGTTTGGGAACACAGTGCAATAAAGCTAACAATTAGGTTTTGTTCATTGTTGTTCTGTTCTCCTACGTTTTCATCATTTGACTGATATGCCTAGACCTTGGACTCTAAAGTGATTTTGATATTGCAGCTCTTTTATCTTTCTCCCGTACTGCAGCATTCTCACTGCAGTAGGGCATTCAAGTTTTGGAATATATGGTAAACCAGATTTTCATGATGAGCACGCTATTTTGGTTGTTCTTTGTGTGAATTTCACGTGGAACTGACTCTGGTGTTACCTAGCAGGGTACTCTGTATGTACAAAGTAATAGCAGAGGGATTTTATTAGAACTGGGATTGCTTTGTTTACAGGAAATTAGTGCCTCCAATAATCTACATGAATGTTTGGAGGTTTTTGTTTGATTTCACTGGAATCATTCTTTTCATCTCTAAAAGATGTTTTATTGATGCTGGGTTTGAATATGAAATTAATATTTCAAAATAAAAGCTATTGTATTCTATTCTCATTTAAAGATGAGACCGAACCCCCAAGCTGTAATAAATGCTTTGAAGATGTGTTTTGTTCCTTCAGATGAAATTACCAAAAAATATTAATCTTTTTTATAGTATTCTGTGATTTTAAACTTCTAATTTCTCTCTTATTTTTCATTCAAATGCTCCCCTCTCTGAAGGGTTAACAAATTGTGGTTTAACAAGGTTGAAAATCATTGGCAATTTAATTTAGGGAGGATTTGGGGAAGGAAAAAGGATTTACTGCTCACATTATTTTTCAGTCCTGCATTTGTGCTTTTACAGTAATTTTTAAGCATAATTTACAATGAATAATTGGTTGTTCTTTCTTTGTTTCTTAGATTTTCGACCATTCTCCATATTCAAAATTTTTCAGCATTCTCTCTTGTCTTGGAATTGTATTATGTCTTGTCACATCCATAGCAGTGGAGTGGACTGGCTTGAAAGTCACCAAAAAGCTGCACTCTTCTTTACTAAATAAGATAATTTTGGCACCAATGAGGTATTCCTCTGATTATAATACAGACTGTATTGTAGACATTCTGTATTCCTTAGTTCAAGGCAGTCTTTCTAAGCACCGTTTTTAGTATGAAGCGACTCTGAATCACATGTTATAATGCATCATTGATAATCACCAGGTACCAAACTACGGAGCAGTTTTTGAAAACGGTACCCAGGCTGCTCAAGTTCCTGGACAATAAGTCAAGTGCCTCTCCCATCTGACTGTGACTTCAGATACTAACTTCCTAGCATCTTTCATTTCTCTTTGCTGTTTTTAATTAAGGAGAAAACACAGTTATTGATGAATATGTTGTACAGTTCATACAGAGTGTGCGTCATAATCTTAATCACTGGAAATATTTACTGTCAGGCAATGATTGTGCAAGTCCATGAAAGATAATGAGCCTAGACAAGTGTCATCACAGGCATCAATAGTGTATACTGGGATTGCACAGGTACTAGTAAAGGCCTTTGTTGTCCTGCATAAATTTTATTTCTAATGCTGTCACGTTAAAGTTTTAGCTTGATTGGAACTTGCAACTGTTATTGAACATTAGGAAAAAGACCTTCTTATTTTTAAGTTACCAATATTTGACCCAGAATTCACGAAGGAAGTATAAATATGGAGAACTTCATTGCTTTTTTAAAAAAAACTTTTTTTTTTCAAACTTCAGATTCAGCGTAAGCTATTGGACAGTTAACAATAAAGCAATAATGAAGTTTGTATTTTGCATATGCAAATGTAAAGGAAAGGCCTTTTAATGTATTATGCCAGGAGTTATTCTTATGCATTTCTCTTCCCAGAAAAATGTAAGACTTGTGATTGAATTTTGCTTGTGCTTTTCATGAACTGAAGAGATTTCAGATTGCAAATCTGGAAGTATTCTGTTCTATGCAAATCACATGATTACAGCTCTTAGGCAGTAAAGGGAGCTGAGGAGATGTTTGCTGTTGTTGGGGTACAGTCAAGACTGCCATTTTATTGGAAACCCATGGTTAACATCAAAAAATAAGTAACTTTACTGTGGTTGTTGATTGTGTCTGTGGCACAGTGCCTAGCTGAAAAGAAAGAGAAAAAATATTTTCATATCAGTATTGTAACCTTTCCAATTCATTGGCTCATTTCAGGTTTTTTGAAACAACACCTCTGGGAAGTATACTCAACAGATTTTCAGCTGATTGCAACACCATTGACCAGGTACTGTGAATAAATAAATTCAAGCTCCCAAGGTATCTTATTTTTCTCAGTTGGAAAGATTGGATTTTCATTTCTTATACTGTTATTTAGGTGAAGTTTACTGATGATCTGTAATGTTTAATATTATATCAATTTGTATCACAACTTTCTAGGTTCAGGATGAATTCCTCATCTTTAAATGCACATAAGTGGAATTTAATAAGTGGAAAAAACACTTATTTGATTAAGATGCCCTGCAGGGGCATTAATTTTTGCTTAATTTTTTTCCATCTTAGTGAAAAGGGAAGAGAAAGTAGATCAATATTAATATCCCCAAATTAAGAGCATCTACTCTACTTTTTTAATGAGTGGGTAAACATTTAATTTGAGACATATGAGAAAATGAAATGAGAAAAAGGCCTGAAATATTAATGACTAAAATTCTAAGTGCCCATATTTACCCCAGACTGCACTGCTCTCCCAAACCAGCAGTCAATTCAAAAGCAGACCTGTAAGTTTAGTGTTTCAGATCCTTCTTTTTTTTTTCATTGTGTTATTAGGAGACCAGCATATGAAATAATGTTATCTTTTAGTTGATATGTTATGTGTTTATTTCTCTGAACCTGTGTGCTTTTTTATCTATCTAGCATATCCCTGCTACCCTGGAGTGCTTGAGTCGCTCCACTTTGCTGTGTGTATCTGCTCTTGCTGTAATTTCATACGTCACACCGATGTTTCTCATTGCCCTGGTTCCCCTTGCAATCATGTGTTACTTCATCCAGAAGTACTTCCGAGTCGCATCACGGTAAGAACATAGACCATTGTCCTTCTGGAAATTGAAACGTCTGCAATGCACAGTTGCAGAATTGCAGTGCTAAGGAACTTTATTTTTACATTTGGTCCTGTCAAAGACATGGCCCTGTCTGAAAGCAAGCCAAATCCACTGTAGTGAAAACGTGTCATTTTACAAGTGCCTTCTGTCTGCAGCTCTTCGAGCAAAACTTCTGGTAGGTAGGAGCAGGGTCTTTGTCCGTGATCAAAGTTTCTTAGATTTCATGGAACACAAAACAAACAAACAACAAATAACAAAACAAAAAATACAACAGATTCTGTCCTCCCTAAGGGCTGCATGATGGACATGTCCAAGGAAACGGGGTGACAGAGCAGAGAACGTGGTGTTCCACCTGCCCATCCAGGTGGAAATGGAGGTCTGTAGAGCCAGGGAGAGAGGCTGAAGAATGGAGCATTACATTATGCCGCTAGTAGTACTGCCCATGGTTCCTGGTGGCTCCTGCATGCAGGAACATCCTCACTTGTTCTTGGAGTCTTTGAGATCTTAACAAGTTGAAAAATTTCTGACATATCTGTGATTTTCTCCTCCTATGGTTGTGCTACTTCCCACATGGTAGTGCTCAACAAGACTTTGCAGCAACACTGCATTTTTTCTTTCATCTATGCATGGATCAAGAGGGAGTCTTTGCAACCAATTCTACTTGCTGCTGGAAGGACTTGAGACCAAATAGAATTTCACCCAACATGTGCTTCCAGTGATTCGATGACAAAACATGAAATTGAGAAGCAAGATCAGTGCAGGTTCTTATTTACTGAGTGTATAAATTCTGTTGTTAGCTCAGTATGAAGTTGTGCTGTCATTTGAGGACAGAGAAGGAACAGAAAGGAATTTGCATTCTGCCTTCGTCTTAAATGGAGCTGTCCCATTAAATTCATATTCAGTATAGAACCAGAATTGTGTTTAAATGAATAAACAATTGAATGTAAGACATAGTAATATAGGAGAAACGAGGGAAGGCGGTGAAGGAAGAGACCTATTAAGAACTCCAGGGTCATGTGCACTAAAATTTAAACTGAAAAGTCCTCCTGGGGTCTTCATTTCCTGCTCAGAGACCTGTAGCACTTTCAAAGTATCTGAATGTTACATATGTAATTCTTGTGTTGATGTTGTTACCTTTCACTTTCTGAAACTGCTCCAGGAGAATAACTGCACAACAAAACTGATTTTTACAAAATTCTTTTCATAACCCTTTCCAGGGATCTGCAGCAGCTGGATGACAGCACTCAGCTACCGTTACTTTCCCATTTTTCAGAGACTGTTGAAGGTCTGACCACCATCCGAGCCTTCAGGTATAGTTTTATAAGAAAACATCTATCACCTCACTTTTGAATATCCATCTCTGATTCTGTTCTGCAAGTGCGTAGATAAAAGAATCTGTCATTTGGATCACCTGGAAATCCACAGTCCCAAAAGCACTAGTAATGGAAACTGTGAAACGCTAAGGACCTTTAACACTAAGCATTTTGCATGTAAAGGAGTTACTGTAGAAAAACAAACTAATGTGTGTCAGCTGCCCTGCAGTAAATCTCCACACAGTCGCACGCAGTCTGAAAAAAACTTTGTGGGCAAATGTGATTTAAGAAGCTAAATTGGCTTGCAATTACCGCAGCATGCGGTGTGGCAGACTTTGTGTTTGGACAGTTTCCATGGAACAACTAATATGCAGTAACGTGTTGTGCCAGAATAATTTGTGTATGGGTCGATGTCCTGGTAAGATAAACTGTGCATGCTAGCAACTTCAGAAGCTACAGTCACACCTTAAGTTATTTTCCAGATTGCTAGCTGAAAATGTGGTTGTTTATATTGGTTTTGAAAATATGTGACTTGGAGACACAGTCTTCTATCACCTGTTTTGATTCATTTTTCTGTCTGCATAAGATCACAGGAGCAGCCTATGAATACCTGATGACATGCCTGGGTTGTGTATCTGTGTTACAAAAATGGCAGTCACACTGACACTAGTAGAGTTACCACTGCTGAGCTAACCAGATGCTTTCTTTGCACTAGTGCTATTCTTGTCTTTTCCAGTTGACTCAAATGCAGTCAACTGTCTTCCACACCCATCTCATCTAGATGTCTACACGTTTTGCAAGTTAATACTGTTACTGTTCTATCTGTGAAACAGAAATATTTATTGTTCTTAACCTGTAGATCTAATTTTATAATAGAAGTAATGCACAAAGTTATACTATTCTTAAACAATTCTAACTGGGATATCAGGAGCTCAATAAAAGAATAACCAGTGTAACATCTTTTTTCTTTTTGGCTGAAGATAGCTGCCTGAAGAGTGGTAGAACAGCAAATTTCCATTTTTGATTGCTGTTATTATATATTTAACTTAAGTGCCAACATTATTCTCTAGTTTGTAGCTATGTCTGTGTTCACTTTTAAAGATACTTAATTTATATTTTAATTGTTGCTTTTCTCATTTACCCATATAAGCTTTTACTTTATCAAAAGGATCTTTAGGGTATTATGGCTGTATATTTTCAATTTTTAATATAATAAGTTATATTTAATGCTATCTAGATAATATTTTCAGCCATTTGGACCATTCCCTCTTGATTCTTCCTGTCACCTTAAGATGAATTCCTCTTTCAAAGAATTGTATTTAGTGCCTCTTTTTTTCTTAATCCCCGCACTAAGGGATGCGTCTCTGACCCAAACAGCTACGTGCTTTCAGTAGGTTCTGTATTCCATCTGCCTGCCAGCCTCCTGCATCAGCTGGTTACCTAGCTATTTTTAGGACTGTGAAGCTTTTGAGCTGCCTAACATATTAGCAGGAGTGGAGTTCAGACTTCCTAGCTTGAGCATCCCTAAAAATAACACTAATTCAGGAATCTAGTCATATAGTTAGGAGGTGCCAGTTGTTCCTGAAGTGTCCTTACTCTTGGCAATTCTCCATCCTGCGCTTACTCAGAATGCATAAGGGAAGAAATGTACAAAAAAATCCAGAGGGAGATCAGAAAGACAGCTACTGCTGCAGCTATAAATACACCTCACGCAGATGCCCAGGCCTAATTTATAGTTTGCAGGTGCTCTGTGGCACTTCAGAAAGTATTGGTTGGTGCCAAGTAATTGATAAATGTAGAGGTGAATGTTTCTGCAAAGACTGGGTTGTATTCTGAGAGACTGGTAATCTGGGGACATTTTCTGAAGAGAAATTCTGGTATTTCTGCAGTACCCCCCCAGCAGCGGTAACTTTGTCTGCACTGCCTTTCCACGTGCGTGCTCATGACTGACTCGTAATGCATACCTCGCATCTTTTAAGGCATACCTACATCACATAACGTCTCATGGTGTGGAGATGCCAAAGTTAAATGTGACTGAATGACTTCTGGAAGCAGTACAGCCATTTCTATATGGTCGGGCGCCGAGTATAATTAGTCCTGAGGAAAGGCAGGGTTCACTAGCTCTGCACTGGGTGATGCTAGTGCTCACTTTCAGGAGCGACCATTCTACGCCATGCAAACACACCAACATGGTCGGAGCCAGCCGTGGCTTCTCAGAACCATTTTCTGTTGCATACAGCAGACGTGTCTATTATGTCTTGGCACATAACTTAGTTGTCAACAGCTAAATTATTTCCACAAAGTCGCACTTTCTTTTCTGAAAAGCGTAAATGATTTATGTCGGAACTTTATTATACTGTACTCAAAAGAAGGATTAAGATACTTGGTAGTGGACAAATCTGAAAGCATCTCTAAGACATGTAGTTCATATTAAAACATTGTCATATCTTTCTTTCATACCAGTATGCAGGGAGCTGAGTTTATAAATAAGTACTGCTTGCTGCAACCACAATATCAAAGGATGTAAGTAGGGCAAAGTTTATAGAGAGGTTAGCAAGTTCTTTTAAATTTTCTAATGTAATAGAGGGGGAAAAAGGCAAGCTTCTGGGCGCATAAATTAGATCTTCAGGCCTTCAAGCTTCTGTTACTACCCTGGAAAAGGTTTTTGTGCCACCCTCCTCCTTTATTATTAGGCATAATTATTGACACACTTTATTAACATCACATCAATTTACACCTGTACAAATAAATAGGCCCAGCTAAAGGAGTGACTGGTTGACTTGTGTGCCTGCCAAGATCTCAGTTTAAATACATGTAGCCGGGAATCACTTTCCTTATCTGTTATGTTCAAGGCAGAATTCATTCATGCAGTTTTTCTCATAAGTGGGTGCGGATCCTCTATAATAAACTGTAAACAGAACTTTTTACCATTAATCTTATTTTGTATTTTGTGGCTAGCTCATTTGTGAGGAAAAAAAGTGGTTCTTTCCACTCTGTTACTTTTTGTTGCACCGTATGCTTGGCCTTTTGTTTTCCAAAGTGCTCCAGTCATTAGTAATAAGGACAAACATGTAATTAACACTAGGGCTACCATTACCAGAGGTACTTTGAGTTTATGCTTTTAAAATGGTTACAATTTCTAGGCGCTACAGTAATATAAATTTTAAAACCTTAGCTTATATGATAAACTGAGAAGATGAACTACATTCTGCATGTGCTAATACTTCTTTTCACAAGTACATGCGTGTGTTGTTTCTCTTGTTTTTTTGTTTTGTTTTGTTTTTAATCTCAGATTTGTCTTTCTCACAGTTAGTATGTAGTAAAAGGCAGTTAGAAACTGCCCCCTGTGAATCAGAAGTCCTACACAGAGATTCATCAGTGCAATAACATCCGTTTACTCCTGAGGACACTTTACAGTTTACATGTGTCTAATACAAATCTATGAGTGATGTCACTCTGAACTACTGACAGGCTGACTTAAACCTGTGTCAAACTCCCCGTGAACACAGGTCCCCCAGAATTAAATATTACTTACTGTTTTAACAACATTCTAGGGCCTGACTGTTTTCTGTTTTTTTTTTTGTTTGTTTTTCTTCTTCAAGGTATGAAGCTAAATTTCGACAAAAGCTTCTTGAATACACAGATTCCAACAACATTGCTTCCCTTTTCCTTACAGCTGCTAATCGATGGCTAGAAGTTCGTATGGCAAGTACTTTTTTTTTTGTATACACAATGAATTGATTTAACTTCATTCCAAGCAATCTGATGAAGCACCCACAGTTATCCAGCCTCGTCTGTGTTCTTTGCCATAGATAGATAGATACATAGATAGATAGATAGATATCTGTACTGAACGTGTGCCCAAACCATCCAGAAAACTGAATGGAGTATGAATTTTTCCTGTAGCCTGCAGCTGTTTCTCCAAGACAGGAATAATTCTTAAAGGTCATATTTCTTCCTTTGTGTATGGAAGAGTGATCAGAGAGTTGCTCTGGCTGTGTTGCCAGCCAGAATGCATTTGTGAGACTGTTAGCCACTGCAGGCCTTTGCGTTGTCAGTCCCCCAGGAACATTTCAACATCCCAGAAGCTCTCTTAATAAGCAGAAGGATGCAGACAGGTTTTTGCCTGTTTTGGGTCATCTGAAGAATGCTGAACATACTCAGTTGCTCATTTCCTCAGAGTGCTTGGTAAAGTGGACTGGCATAAAAAATATTTATTAAAAATAATTCTTTGAAATTCAGTCAAGGAGTTTTATCTTGTAGATGATGATGTTTGTACCAGGCTTTGATAGATACAGGTGCAGTACTGCTGCTAATGGTAATGTGGGCTCTTTTTATGTGCTCTCAGTGTAAGTCATATTTTGTGTTTTTCTACCTCCATTTTGGACTCCATGTTAGGTGATGTCTTTTGCTACTTAAATTCTGCTAGTGAGTATAATAAGATTTTACTAGTCTTACAAGTTCAGTCATAGATGATCTGAAGTCTCAAATTCTGTCTCTTAATACCTGTGTCACGAAACAGTACAAACATAGAAGAATAACAGCTTCCCTCCAACAAAGTTCATTTTCTAGTCTGTTACATAGTTCTACTCAAAATCTTGTCTTTGAGAAGTCAAATCACTAATGATTTTAATTAAAGTGACAAAAGTCCATCCTGAGTAGACACAATCCAACTAATAGTTATGTGCTGTGCAAGAACAGCTTGTCTGAACAAATGTGATGGTAGCCACCCAGAAGCAACTGCCGTGCCTCCCAGCAGTTTGTCATCAGCCACAGAGAGGCTGTGCTCACAGAGGATCATGTGAGCATTTCTCTCACCTACCACAGGTAGCAACTGCATCGTTTCAGCCTTCTCCATGACATACTTAAGATACCTGTGTTGACTTTTCCAGAGGATCAGGAGTGCTGGTGCAACTCCTGTGTACAAAAGCATTCCCAAACAGCACAGCTATGCTAAAGGCAATGCGAATGGATTCACGGGCAGGGTCAGAGGAGTTATGTGCTGTCTTCTGCCTCTATTTTCAAACTGTGCAATGGGTTTAGTTTTTGGTATGCAAAGTTATGAGAACATTTTAGTCATTTGTAGACTTACAGTGATGGAGCTTATTCATATTCCTTCAGGAGTACATTGGAGCATGTGTGGTACTCATAGCAGCTGTCACTTCTATTACCAGTTGCCTGTATAGAAAACTCTCTTCAGGACTTGTAGGCTTGGGACTAACCTATGCTCTTATGGTAAGAATCTTGGGACCGTTCTTGTCTCTCCCAAACATTTTTTTTGTAATTCTTCAGGGTGCAAAGATGAACAAGAAGATCGAAGGTGTCTGTATATCTATCCATGGGTACTGTAACATCACTGAAACCAAGTGTTAACTTCAATTTCTATTCAGTGGTTGACATATTTGAGAGTACTCTTTTTCATTTTCTAGATGAAGTATTCACAGAAGCAGTAGTTCAACTATGTCAATCAAATATTGCCAAGTTGCATCACATTTTTATAATGTCTTCCATTGTGAATAATAATAGTTTCAGTGCATCAATTGTAATTATGAGCAAATACATCATTCCAGACTGTCAAACCTTTTTAGTTACCAAATGATGTCTTTCCACTTGTCTTTACTGTTTTCTTTCTTGTTTGCTGTTGGTGTAGATCTCCATAGTATCAATCTCTCTGTGCTCTGCAGTCAGGAAATGTAACCTGAAGTCATTGTTGTCACCCTGTTGATGTGTACAGTGAAGTTCATTCACAACTTCAGCTTACTAAGGCTGAACAAGTGTTCAGGAATATAAGGTGCATGCTGGTTGAATGATGCAAACTGCTAAAAATCTGGAATTTAGGAGTTTGTTTGCTTTATATCAGGTGTCTAACTATCTGAATTGGATGGTTCGTAACCTGGCTGATATGGAGATCCAGCTGGGTGCAGTGAAAAGAATCCATGGCCTTCTCAAAACAGAAGCTGAAAATTATGAAGGGCTCCTTTGTAAGTGCAGTTTTGTGCAGCATGCAGAAAGAGCTTGCTGAAATACTAATGATTTTGCAGTGTATTACCATGAATAACTCAGTAAATCACTTAATGAGATGATGAATTCATCATGAGAAGGTGGTTGTATTTGTTCCCCTATGCTCCTGGTACAGCTTCCTCACAGATTCCCCAGAACTGGCCAGACAGAGGCGAGATCCAAATCCAGAACCTCAGTGTCCGATATGACAGCAACTTAAAGCCAGTGCTAAAACATGTCAATGCCCACATTTCTCCAGGACAAAAGGTAAATAACTGAATTGATTTTGAAAAGCTTTTTAGACTAGCATATCATAGAAACCACAGACTTGGAAAAAAAAAAAAAAAAAACAAAAAAAAACAGTATGTTTTAATGACTGAATTACAGATTTTTTTTCTCTAAAAGAATGTAGTGCACTGGAGAGAGATCTGTTGGTTTTTTAGTTTGTTGTGCTTAGGAGTATATTACAGTGAGAAGTTAGAACTACACACTGCTTATCAGTATCCCAGTGCACTGCTGTCAGCACACAGTGATGAAAGAAGTGACAATGACCCCTTATTGTATTGGATCTACTTTCCATCATTCCCATGTGGCTCCCCTGCAGTTATTCCCATCGTTGCTCTTCTGCCTGATTGTGTCTCTTTTCTCTCAGTTGTTTTTCTCCTGCTTAATCCTGTTTGCCTGTGTCCTTCCTGCTCAACAAGGCCACCTCCAGATCCTAAGCTTTGCTGGCAGCACTGGTCAGCCCTCCTTCTGCTCCTCTGTGTCACTCTCCACTTGTTTCTGTACATAGGACTGGCCTTGATTTATCCCTAAATGCTCAGACCTTTAAAGACAAAGACTGTAATTAGGGATGCTGTTACGGCCAGTACAGTTTGACTGAACTGTCAGGAGTACGTGATGATCATGTAGATCGGAATAGTATCTCCATCTTAAATGTCGAATACAGACACTGTCCATTTCCACTCACTTGATGCTCATCGTCTTTCTGTGTCACAGATTGGGATCTGCGGCCGAACAGGCAGTGGAAAATCTTCCTTCTCTCTTGCATTTTTCAGAATGGTTGACACTTTTGAGGGTAAGATTACACTTTTTTGTGTTGGTCAAGCTTAGTTCCTGAATCTGCGTTGATATTCCTTTCCTGAATAGCAGCAGCTTTGAAGTGCACTTTTTGAATCTGAGATACGCTCTCTGGCCTCATTTAAGTATGGTGTCATCTGTCATCTAACAGCTGTGCCATTGACTAGCTGGATCAATAAAAATTCTCACTCTGCGTAACAGAAGCAAGAGTTCAGGAGTGACAGAAGACAGCCTTTTGTGCTGCTAAATCACAGCAGTAGGAGCAAAGAATAAAAGGAGAAAAGTGTTCAAGTATAAGCAAGGATCTGCACACCAGGCACAGAGCGGATTCACTGGGTCTGGAAGACTCCTCCACTGGGGACTGCAGCTTGGCCTGCTGCCCTGGAATTTCCTGCCATATTTGCTGCTGTGTGTGTGCCATGGCCACGTGCCTCAGAGGGTGTCTTCCTGTGCATCTTAAGAATCCTAGCCTCAGTTTCCCAGCCACATTGCCTACGGGGCCCTTACATGAAGCTAGACAGTTGTTGTATTTGAAGATAAAATTTCAAAGTGCTCAATAGTAATTTGGCTTTCTGAAATGACCATTTCCCTTGGTAACAAGTCCTTAATTGAAGTGAAGTCTTACCTTGTTGTTTGCTACATTTTTATTAATGGTCAAGCAGATAAGTAGTGTGTCTAACCATTCCTTAAAATAGTACAGGTCTACCTCACATTCTTCACAGCTGAGTCTTAGTCTTAAGAGAATTGTGCATGCTGCTTAACCAAAACTTGTTTCATTAGTGAATGAAGGGATATGCAATTCAAGGCCTGTTCCTGCTGTAATGTATTGCAAGCTGAAAGTGAGCCATGTCTTTGCCAGCAGCTGTGTGGCATGATAAACAGTCCAGCAGACTCTCCATTTTCTTTTGAATAGGAAGAATTATCATTGATGGTATAGATATCGCTAAGCTCCCCTTACAGACGTTGAGATCCAGGCTGTCAATCATTCTCCAAGATCCTATTTTATTCAGTGGAACAATCCGGTAAGCACTGAGCCCTAGCAATAAAAAAATAGTGACTATCTGCATTGTCCCATGTAATGACTTCTACAAAACCGCTGATAGCAAACTGTTCAGTTTTGGTCGCCTCAGTCGGAGTAGGCAGGAGCGCTGCTTTCTGTCTGTGCTTTGTACCTGCTGCTACCGGAGTGCACCTTCCCAGTGCCTGAGCCTGGGCAGCACACTGTCAGCAGAAGGCAGCCCATGCCTGGGAACTAGGGAGCATAACTACTGCTTCAGGATTGAGTCGTCAGTTTAGCCCACTAACAAACACACCGTCAAACACCCATAACCGCTCTGCACTTACTGAAACCTTTTTTCTCCTATGTGTTTTTGCTTCTGTCTGCCTTAAAAAATGAGATGGAGAAAATGCAGACTTAAAAAAAAAATAATAAATAAAATAAAAAGTAGAAAAAGGGGAAGCAGCAGAACTATATGAGAAGTACTGCAGGACTTCTAGGGTGTTTTATCTTGGAGCCTCTATCCTCTGTTGCTTTTCTAGTCTTTGAGATATTCTTTCATCTACGAGATCAAACACCTTGTTTATGCTTTACTTTTTTTTTCTACCTCTTCCTTCTTCTTTGAGAAGATGATGCAGTAAAAACAGTGGAAAAAAACACCATGGTTTCCACTAAATGTCACTCCCTACCTCAGTGTCATTCACCTTAGAAAGGAACAGTATAATCTTCAGTACAGAGTAGCATCACCTGCAGTTATAGTTTCTATAAGAAAAGTCATTAGAGTTCACTGAAAATGATGGAAGTTTCTGCCGTTTGCTGACTTGAGACTAATACAGATCCCAAGATTATCTCCTGAACTTCCCTGAATAAAGCATGATGCATTTATGTCAGATGACAAGGTGACTGTATACCTTTGTTTTAATAATTTACCTATTCAAAAATTTATTTCAGGGCCATCATTGATTACTCAGAGCACGTACAGTAGCAGTAAACAGTAAAAACAAAGTGTCCCATATCACTGAATCTTTTATTTCTGATTATCATTCTGTATATTAATATGATCTGAGATTCACATTCGTCGCTATCAATTTGGGGCCCCAGTAAGCAAAAATAACACTCATCTGTTCATAAATCCAAGATCTGTTCAGTTGTAGTGAAGACTTGCATTTCATAAATCATTATGAGGCTTATTTGTTCTTTTTAGCACTTCCTTATCGCTAAGGGACAAAGGGACATACTGGATTTAAAAGGAGAGATGGCAGAATGAGAGATGTTAAATGGTGACCAAGTCTGCTGAATTCAGTGGATTTATACCAGTAAGAGATGGCAGGTCTTTAGCATATGATTCCAGTTATTTGTGGGTTTGTTTCTGGGCACACCAAAAGAAGAAATACATTGCAGAAGTTGATACTAACTAATGTTCTTGAATTGCATCTAACTGTAGGTTTAACTTGGACCCGGAGAAGAAGTGCACTGACAGCATGCTGTGGGAAGCACTGGAAATAGCACAGCTCAAGCATGTGGTGAAAGCGCTACCTGGGGGCCTAGGTAATGAGACTTCCTTCTTGCGAAGATTGCATCCGCTGTTTACAACAGAACAGCGTTTCACACTGCCTATTTATTAGAAAGGCAGTTGCTGAAGGGAAACCTTCTGAGGTTTCTGGAAGGTGACAAAAAGTGCTTGCCTGCAGGCAAAGGTGCTAGATCCATCTAATTCCCTTACCAACTGCACCTGTGGGGCAGAATCCTGTTTCTATTTCAAATTAATGGTAAAATGGTTTTATTTCAGTATGTCTTTGTTACGAAGTATTGTGGCTCATGAGTCTTGTGCATTCAGATAAGATGTCAACAAGTCAGGTATTATATAGAATATGTTCTTTTGCATTTTACAATATTCCATTGCGCAGAGAAGAATTCAAAGGGGGAATGAAAGTTTAAAGGTGTGAATTATTTGGTTACGCAAAAGCAAGCAAAAACTTGACAATAAAGATGCACACACACAAAACCGAAAACCACAGACCCTTAAAATGCTAAGTTAGAAAGCCTGAGAGTAAAGAAATGATGGCTGTCCCGTGGACGGTGATGCAGGGCCCTAGACTGCACGCATTTCAGAGAAATTCGCTCTTAAACATCCTCAGCTACTTTGATGTCTAATAGGTATAAAGAACATAGTGACACGGAAGTACTGGTTATTTTGAGCAGTAGATATAAGCAGACAAAATTGGGCCATCAGCAGCTTCAGAGGGTAGGAAATGTTACTTTGAAAATCTTTATGCTGAAGGCGAGACAGATGCTCTGCTCTGATCCATCCCTCTCATCCACACCTCACAAATAATGTTTTTGCTGTATCCTTTCCAGATGCTATAGTCACAGAAGGGGGTGAAAATTTTAGCCAGGGCCAAAGACAGCTGTTCTGCTTAGCAAGGGCTTTTGTGCGGAAGACTAGCATCTTCATCATGGATGAAGCCACAGCATCTATTGACATGGCAACGGTGAGTTTGGAATGTTTCCAATTTCTTTTTTTCTTTGTGAGGGAGACAAATGTTAATATTAAAAGAAATTGAGAAGATGATTGTCTACGCCGTAACATGCTTATACCATATTTATTGCAGACTTGTTTATAAGTCCAGGTGGTTGTGCATCATTGCAAACTAGTCTAAAGTGCTTTTAAATCATTTTTTTCTGGGAATTTAAAAGTTATTACAGCATTGTTTGCTTTAGGAAAATGAAGTGTGTTATTTTTGTTGGCAGTTTGATTTCCTAAAGTAAACAAAGCTTTGGAAGGTCAGCTGCAGTGGTCAGTGAAGGGTAAATTGGCAAGCAAACAAATTTTCCCAGCATGGTGCACAGGACAAGTCAGGAAGTTGGAAGTCTTGAAAGCAGGGTCAAAGAAATAAACAAAGACATACTGGATTATTGCATTAATTGCCTGAAATTGCTAGACAGAGGTTAAACCACACAATAATAGCACACTGACTGGATTTTAGCCAAATAGAACAGTACGTTCTTAGGATTTTTTACTTGGTTATGTTGTTATGAGAAATGTTTCGGTGTTCTTCGTGATGACAGTAGTCTATGAGTGAATAATGTAATTGGATGGCAGTTATTAAAACAGTTATGATTTTTAATTCTGTAAAATGTTAGTGTGGTAAATGTCAGTACGGTTGGGAATTACACTGTACACAGCCCAGTTAAAATGCATTTTGAATTTTGATGAAGTAAGGATGCAGTTCATCCCTTGGGATATGTGTCTAAAGAACAGATGATAGCAAACAAAGGTGTCTGTGCTAGTGGTGTGCAAGCAGTCTGGTACACAACGTGTTTCCTAAACAGGAATGGATGAGTACTGGTTGAGTGAGAACTACACGTTAAAACTATCATAAATTCTTCTTCAGTGTTAAATATGCCAGGATCAGCACACTCCCATGCTTATCCCTGCCACCCCATGGTATTAGAAGTCCCCAGTGTGCAGGGACATGCCTGGGCTTCCAGCAGAATGAAGAATATACTGCAGAGGTGTCAGCATGCATGCAGCCTGGCAGCACCCTGAATTTGTCTTTAATTTACTACACTGTAAAACTGAGATCAGGATAGTGGGGCTTTGGGAGCCGTAGTGCAGCTCATGTGCACGCAGCACAATGGCACAGAAGCCCAGAGGGAATGCAGGTGGCAGGAGCAAGCAGGGCTAACTGGAGACCACTGACTTAAGTTCTGACATGGAGTTAATTTTTCATTTCTGCAACAAAGGATGTAATAATCAGCGGTTATTTAAGGCTTCTTCAGAGTATCTGTGTGCCTACTGTGTAACTTCTGTTCTACGAAAAGCAACAAATGTTTTCCTTTTCGTAGGAGAACATCCTCCAGAAGGTAGTCATGACTGCATTTGCTGACCGTACTGTGGTTACAATAGCAGTAAGTACAGTCTCTACTGCCGTTCTAATCCAAACAAGAATCAGAAAGGCCCCATTTGTTCATTCTTGTCAACACTAAGAACTTTGTGAATTTGGCCATTAATCTTTTTTTTTTTTATTGCAGTGTTTAAGCTTTCTTTTCCATTCTAAACTACTTTCTTATTTAGATACATAACAACAGTTTCTTAAATGTGTTGCTTGGTGCTAATTCTGATTACCTGCAAAGGCATACAAGTTTGTGGTCTATTTTTGTTCACCCATTTTAGGCTAATTTCTAATACAACATGACTTTGACTATTGTGAAATATAAGTTTTCTCAAGCTAAAATAATGATTTAACTAAGAAAGTGTAAAATTACGTGATTAGTTCTGCCACAGGATAGAGCAATTTTGATTCAGTATTTAAACAAATGAAGGAGAATTTTACTGACTTCTAAAAACCACTCCATCCCTGCTGACAGTGATTGAATTTAGGTTTGCATGTTCTTGAAATGGTAACACAAAGATCTCAAGTATTTATAAATAAAATTGTTTATTGACCTGAATCAAAGCAGTTGGCTTGACAAATATGTCAGAACTAATACATCTCTTTGTCCTCTATTTTGTAAAAATACACATTTCAGGGAGCTGAAATACAGTAATTTTGCTTCTTAATATTTAAAGATCAAGCACAATGCCAAAAATGTATGGTCAAGAATAGTACAGCATCTTTTTCTTTACACTTAGCAGATGTCTAACAGAAAACCTGATTTATCTCATGGTATCCATTCATTGTGTCTTTACAAGAAAAGCAAAGGAATAATAAGCACACTATTTCCTTGTTTTTCTGCATGAAAATACTGAGTTGCACTGCATTGTGCATTTGTGTATCTTTTTGTTTGGAGATGGGCTGAGGAAGTTCTGTTTATTAGCCTTTCATTCTCTTAGTTTTAAACCACACAATTCAAACAAACAGCATTTTGGAGTAAAGTTGTTCAATGTTTTTACTTCTAATTGTAAATGCAGTCTATGGAGGGTGGGTTTGTATTTGAAATGTTCTTTGGTAGAAACAATGTGTTGTTTGTGCTTAGGAAGAAAAGTAGTATTGGGTCTATGTTATCATCTATGGTACTTTACCAGGATGGCAGCACTGATTGTGGTCAGACAAGGGCAGTGAGTACAACTGGAATGTGACATTTCGGTCCCCTCCCCCTGCCTGTGGTCTGGATAAATGTCACATAAAGACTGCAGCAGACATGTGACTTGTAGATGCCATCAGTGATTATTTTATAGAACACCTGGCTAGGAAGCCACAGAAGGAAATAGAAGACTTGTTTTGATCCTGAGGGTGCCCAAAATCAGATTGAGAACCTTATGGGTGAAGAGTTATTGTGTAACAGGCACCATAGTGTTCTGAGATTAAATATCCCTGCAGGAGGAATACAAACCAAAAATGTAATGCAGTTACACTCACCTTTAAAAAGTGGAATTCTGTAAAAATTAGGAGGCTTGCTATAAATTTTAAAAAAAAAAAAAAAAAAAGGAAGAAAATAATATGATGGGGATCATGAAAATTACTGAAGGATTTTATTCAAAAATCATAGAGCCAATGCATGCTTTTTATTAGGAAAGGCTTGAGTAAGGGTAGAAAGAAGCAGGTATGGCTAAACAAATAAAGAAGGCTATTAGAAACAAGGAGACATTCTTGTAAAACGTGAACTCACAGCCAAATGAAGAAAACAGAAATGATCAAAAGCGTATATACATAACAGATATAGCAATTGCAATAAGGCAGGCCAAAAAAAAAAAAAAAAGAGGAAAAATAAAGCATATGAAAGCAACTTCCAGAAGGCATTAAAAATGATAGTGAATCCCTTAAACACATCAGGAGCAAGAAACCCATTGGTTTATAGGGCCATTTGATGTTGAGTACATGAAAGGAACACACAGGAAAGAGAAAGATACTGCAGAAAAACTAAATGAATTATTTGTAGTATTCACTGTGGAAGAAACTGGGGAGGTTTCTTCCCAATAAAATAAGTTAATCAAATTTTTATGTGGAAAGAATGTGAACGGAAAATCTTTATGAAAATTCAAGGGGAAACATAGGCAAGGTCATAGGAGAGACATCCCTTCAGCTTTACAAATGGACAAACCACAGCAGGCTCAGGAAAACCCCTGATCTAGAAGCACGCTGGGACTGGGAGAGTACTTGAGAGCAGTACCACACGAGCTTGCCCTGTTCCCAGTCCTCCTGGCAGCAATTCTTGGTAGCAGGCATCTGGACTGGGGGTGTCCTTAGCCTAAGCTCACGTGACCATTCATACTCAGGTATTATGTGTGTTTAGGTATTTGAATATCTACATGGATCTTGATCTTCATATTTGGCTGCAATATTTGCATAGTAAATCAGGATGTAACGTAGGATAAAGTCATCTTAATCAAACTTGATGGGAAGACTAATTTCTGGAAGGCTGTCTTATCCTGGAATGTATTTGGTAGGTATACTGAACTGGCATTTTATTTGTTTTCAGCACCGCGTGCACACGATCCTGAATGCAGATTTGGTTATTGTAATGAAGAGAGGGGTTATTTTGGAATACGACAAGCCTGAGGTTCTGCTAGAACGAGAAGACAGTGTATTTGCTTCTTTTGTACAAGCAGATAAGTAGTAAAAATAAATGAAGCATTTTAAAGTAAAATTGTATTACCTATTTTCTAAAAATGTAAAATACCTGTAAATAAATACTATTTCATAATAAAACTGAGGTTTTCCTTTTTTAATAAAATGTGCTATTTCTCCATCTAAAGTATTAATGAATTATCCATGTACTCTCCTCTTTTGTATAGTACTATTCTTTTTTATTTTGCTGCCAAAGAATCCTGAAATATGGTTAACAGAACCTACATGGATGAAGTACGACAGGATACACATAAACAAAAACATAGCCAGCATGGACTTTCTGTGTAACTCATAAATCTCTCTTGTCATTTTATTACCATGTTATTTTTTATGCATCGTAGCCCTGCTGTAGATAATGCTTATTATTGACTAATGCAGAAAGAAATTATATACCAAAGGTATTTCTGGAAAGCCTGTATCTCTTTTAATCATATGACTATGTAAAGCTTTAATATCTAAATATAAAATCTATAAAACTTTTTATTGCAGTTTATTGATACTGCTTGTGTCTCTTGGTCTCTTCTTTAATACCTTTAAGAAATTAATCACAGTCTAATTCCCTTAGTCTTTCTTAGGCTGCCTTGCCTCTACCCCTGCTGAATCATGTATTGATTCCCAAGGGCCAGACTCCCTCCCACATAGTGAGGAAACGAAGAGGCCGGAGGCTGTGATAAGGTATCAGTATTTAATGCACACTGTTTCCAAAGCACTGCAGATACAACAATTCATCTAGAAATTATCCTTCCAAATGTGGTAAACAAACGGTATTAAACCTTACACTGTAGCTCAGAGCCACGGGGACTCAACTCATTCTCTCCTAATTTCACATAATTCACCCACTGTCACACTGTTTCTAGATTCACTGTGATCCTCACCCATATATACTCAAGATTAAGCACTGAAATTATCCTAATTTAGCTGGACAACTACTTATTCCTGTCCAATCAATTAACTGTGGCAATCATTCTAGGAGTAATTAATGACTAAGCAGTTAGAATGTCAGGGACCCAATGGAAGATAAAAATCAATTTTTCACTGGTATTCTTTTTATAGCATTTTCTTTCACATCCCTTTTTGCCTCCCCCTATTTGAAGAACTCAAAGCATTTGGGGAAAGTACTTTGTGTGTTTTTTTCTCCTCTCTTTAGCCAGCTAAATTAATTTGAAATCTATTTTTAAGAGTTCAGTTCCTAGAGGCAGACATCTCCATGTTCTCATGGGGTACATGATATTTTTAATGCATTACTTCTCTTCTAGCACTGCAGCAGAAAGCAGAGGAAAGAGAAGAACTGTTGCTGTTTAAGCAGTGTTACCACTTCCCCAGGGGAAACAGCTTAGTGATAGGACTGAGTAGGTCAGGTTGATGGTCGGGCTCAGTGACCTTGAAGGCCTTTTCCAACCTAGATGATTCTATGATGCTGTCACTTGCACAGCACCTAAGGGCACTAACTTGGGCCAGAGAACATTTGACCAACAGAAGAGTGTAGCTCGTGCTACACTCCTGGTTAAAGTGCAGAGGGAGAATATGGTCACGCAGACAAAATGCGTAAGCTCTTGTCATTGCCAGCTGAAGAGAGAAAAGGGGTAGCTGGAGACATCTGGGAATCATTTTGCTGAGTAGCTTCAAAGAAAAAATAGCTGCCCTAGTATCGGTGTATGTTCACCCTGAGACACCGGGCGTCTCATGAAAGCTAGGAAAGGAGAAATTGGATGCAGGTGACTGTATCCTTCCAGGGCAGCAGGAGGTCACAGTGAGTGCCAAATAGGTTCCTGCTACTGCCACTGTGTGCTGCCTCCTAACTGCCCAGCACCAGCCTAACGCAAGTATTCATCCCATAAAGACTTAGGAAATCACCACTCTGCAGGACTTGCCTGGAAAGGGATGCAAGGGAGCAAAACACACAGCTCATCATGATTTTTGGAAGTGGAAGACCGTATTAGATCTTGAAGTTATAAAACATAAGATCGTAAAGTGCAAGTGACTTTGTAATTGGGGGTAGGTTTCCATTGTAAATGGGGCTTACATTTCATAAGGCATCATTGCAGGACAGCAGGGTATGAGAGTTGGTTTGTAGCCAAATATTATACATCTTTTTCATGGTATCACACTACCAGATAAATGTGTGAACATAGAGGCCTCTTAGCTGCCACTTGGACAGAAGACATTTTATGTTTCCTCAGTGTATTTTTACCTGTTTATATGGGGCCAAATCCCAGAGAGTTTGTGCTCCCTAACTCCAAAGGCTTGGCGTCTCAACAGTGAGCAGAAGCCATATCTAAAAAGATTATTCAATGGTGGGAGCTGTAAAGTCAGAGATGATGGAAAGCTCACTGCTGTTATTGGGTCTTTTAACCTGTTGCTTTGGGTCGGATGGTCCAGAAGTCCCTGTTGAATCAGGCTCACAAACATACAAAGCACAGCAATAGCGCATTACTAAGCAAAGTATTGCACTAGATGAGAACAAGACAGCCCCAGAGCAGCCATGTGAGGATGGGGAGCTGTCACATCTAGACCCTATTTCTCCTCTAGCATGGGGCTTGGCTCAGTCCCAAAGATGTTGGCAGGATAGGCTGCCCCTGGCAATGCAACCAGGGCTTTTTCCACCCTGCTGCCTTCCATAAAGACTTCCACTCCACAAACATCTTTTTGTCTTTATCCCCTTGTCTCACCACAGCCACTTCATCCTGTTGCACTCATTTCTAAGGGAATGCTGTTTTCTTGGAAGGCCAAGAAGCACAGCGTGCCTGCCACATTAGCCCTCTTCCATCTCTGCTCATGCCTTCCTCTGCGATTTTGAATGGCCAGCTCTGATCTCTGCTCTGTTTCCCTGCTCATACAGCGAGGGCATTTGTGAGGCTTAGTTCAGGTTAGGCTAGCACCACATAACCCTTGAAACAAAGGTCTATTTCCACAGGTGCCAAATCAATTTTAAGTTAATAGTTATAGTAATATCTTATTGGTAGTCATTAAATTAGGAAAAAGCAGAAGAAAATGTTTTGAAATGTAAAAACTATTTCATGGATGAAAACAATGTACCCTGCATGATTCCACACTACAGCCTTCAAGTGTGGGTTTGTTCCTGTGAGCCCAATTTGTTCAGCAGCTCTTAACACAAATATGTTGGCTCACACCAAAGATCTGTCACTTTTCTCCTTTAAGTATCTGTCACTTGATCCACAAAGACAGGGCTTCTTTTCGTTCTGCTCTAGAAATTCTTCAGCAGAAGCCACTTGCCTTCCTGTCCTAACTAAACCAACAAGTGCTGGATAGGAAACAGTGAAGGAAAAGAAGGTAAGTGGAAGATGACAGTCCCAATAAAGAACAGAAGGGGAAACAAGGGAACACCCTTCTAGCACTATAGAGTTCAGGATTCCTTAAACCAACAGGGTAAACATGTTCATGCAGCACTCCTTGCTGCAGTAGGCTGCACGGGTCATTCCTAGCACCAGCCTAGGAAGCAATTCACCTTTCTGATACATGGGCTTTAAAACACACTGCCACCTTGATGCATTTTTTTCATTCTACACTCATGTAGTTGCCGCCCTCTGGAGGAAGAGGTACAGAATAAGACAACGCTGAGAGAAAAGCAAGAAAAAAAGTGCAGCAAAGGCATGTCTGTTTCCATCTCTGTAAAAGAGTGACATGCTACCAGTACGTACTACTACTACATGATGGTGCAGAGCCTCTTTATGATCACTTCAGAAGTGCTGGAAATAACTGTGAGCTGCCCTCGGAGAATCGCACTTTTCAGAAGTAATGTTTCAGATTGCTTTTTTTTTTTTCAAATGTTTAGGAAAAAAGTACAAAAGATCATTTTTAAAGTTAAATTGTATATACAAACCATGTACTTGGAGCATTTAAATTTTAGCCTTTTGTTTTGTTTGGTGCAGGTGGCATATTCACAGCAAGAACACACAAAGTGTCTAGCAGAGAAAACAATACAGAGAAGAAGTATCTTTGGCCAAGTTCAGCAGCCTGGCAGCCAGGTTCCAGGACACCTTGTTGTCATTTCAGTATTATTTATCAAAGCAGCTAGAAAGGTGACCCAGAACAAGAGAAAAAGTGGAGTATTGGGAAATCAATCCTGTCAGAAAGAACATTAGCGTCCAAGGACATGCAACTAGTCATAGTAGAATAGCAGTAGTAGAAATAGCCTCAAATAACAGTAAGCAATTAATTACAAGTCCTATAATGCTTGCTTAGAGACCTCAAAATGATTATTTAGAAAATACTAATTCTGATATCCCTTAGTAGGCTACAGTTAGCAGCTGTTGGTGGTGAAAGTTAATTCCAACCTCCTCACCTGGCTGGCTCCCAGCCAGCAGCTGGGCAATTGCATTGCCCCCGCAATCAATAACTGCTTACCGTGTACACCAGAGCACTTAAGAGCCAAAACTGAAGGGAAAGTCCACCAACACACGCAATTAGAAAAACACAGTATTAAATCCACTAGCACTTAAGAAAAAAACCCTTATCCAGAATATGCTAGGATGCTTTAGCAAACCTACAACTTTGGTGTCTAGACTGAAATAGAAAGAAAATACTTAATCAGAGTAAGTAAACACGATGGAGAATATTGCTATTTAATCAGCACGACAAAAATGTCAGAGTGTTTTTAAATAACCCATCTTGTCCCAAAGACATGCCCTTATCTGTACACATATATATGTATTTATACGCACACCAGCACCATACCATTACACGCAAGTTCTTGTGTCCTGCCTCTTTTTGTTCTGCCTTCTGGCAATTTTGGTGTCTTTGTCACCACGGGTTAACGATTTGCAGCCAGCTCACTCCTTTGCAACTTTTACCACTATTTAGGCAGTAGACATTTTCCTGAGATGTCAGCTGCCATTACAGCTCAAGTCATTTCACCAGATCCTTGGTTCAGAAAAAGCCTTCCTTAGTAAGGCTGAATAACGCTGGCAAATTTCATGAGAGTGAGTGGGAATGAGCCCTTTAATTCCAGATCTCTTTTTAACCATTACACCCTCGGCCTTGGCCTCTTCAAGCAAGTTTCTTCCCACTCCCTGCCTGAATTTCTCATTAGCTATAAGCTTACACCAAAATGCATAGGCAAATTGCAGGAATTCGAGACTTTTTTTTTTTTTCCTTCTGTTGAAGATTTCATTTTACAGAGAATCCCCCAAATCATTTTCCCCTCAGTTTCACCCAATTATCACCCGACCTGCAATCACGCCGGGTAGCCGGCGCTAATGGAAGCCAGCAACTGGCGGCGAGTCCGACCTCGAGCAAATATTGACAGAAACGGCTTCCAGAGGCCGGGGGGGACGCTCGCACCGCCCGCGCTCCCCTTTCCTGAGGTAAACCTGGGGTAAAAACGTAACGAGAAACGCCCCCGGCGCTCACCGGGGAGCCGTTTCCCCCCGGGACGACGATCGGGAGCGGCGCCCGTTACCCGCGGACCGTTACGCGGAGCTCCGCGCGCGCGCGCAGGGGGCGCCGCCTCAGCGCCTCGTCCCTCAGCGCCTCGTCCCTCAGCGCCCCGGGGCCGTTCCCGGCTCGCCGACCGCCACCCCCGAGGCCGCGACCGGCCGAGCCCGGCCCCGCACGCCGAGAACCTCGGCGTGTGGGGCCGGGCTCGGCCGGTCGCGGCCTCCGGGGCGCCGCCTGGCGGCCCCGTCCCTTCCCCGCTGCGGCGGCGCCGTGAGCCCGTTCGGCCCCCGCCCCCGGCGGCAGCGGGAGCGGGCATGGGGCGGCGCTGAGCGGCGGAGCGGCGGCGGGGAGCCATGCTGTCGAGGAAGGGGATCATCCCCGAGGAGTACGTGCTGACCCGGCTGGCGGAGGATGTGCCGGAGCACGCCCGGTACCGAGCCCGGGAGCGGCGGGCGCGCTTCGTGGGCAAGAACGGCGCCTGCAACGTGGCCCACAAGAACATCCGCGAGCAGGGCAGGTTCCTGCAGGACGTCTTCACCACGCTGGTGGACCTCAAGTGGCCCCACACGCTGCTCATCTTCACCATGTCCTTCCTCTGCAGCTGGCTGCTCTTTGGCATGGTCTGGTGGCTCATCGCCTTCGCCCACGGAGACCTGGACCACAGCACTCGGCTGCAGCGGGACCCGGCCAGGGCGGCGGAGGGGGTCCCGGACGGCTTTGTGCCCTGCGTGACCAGCATCCACTCCTTCACCTCCGCCTTCCTCTTCTCCATCGAGGTGCAGGTGACCATCGGCTTCGGGGGACGCATGGTGACGGAGGAGTGCCCGGCCGCCATCCTGGTGCTGATTGTGCAGAACATCGTGGGGCTGGTGATCAACGCCATTATGCTGGGCTGCATTTTCATGAAGACCTCGCAGGCCCACCGCCGTGCCGAGACCCTCATCTTCAGCAAGCACGCGGTCATCGCCCTGCGGGAGGGCAAGCTCTGCTTCATGCTGAGGGTGGGCGACCTCCGGAAGAGCATGATCATCAGCGCCACCATCCGCATGCAGGTGGTGAAGAAGACGGCCAGCCTGGAGGGGGAGGTGGTGCCCCTCAACCAGATCGACATCCAGATGGAGAACCCCGTGGGGGGCAACAGCATCTTCCTCGTCTCCCCACTCATCATCTACCACGTGATAGACAAGAACAGCCCCCTCTACGACATCTCCCCTGTGAACCTGCACCACCATGAGGATCTGGAGATCATCGTCATCTTGGAAGGGGTGGTGGAGACCACCGGCATCACCACTCAAGCCAGAACCTCCTACCTGGCAGATGAAATCCTCTGGGGCCAAAGATTCGTGCCCATAGTGGCAGAGGAAGATGGGCGATACTCTGTGGACTATTCTAAATTTGGCAACACAGTGAAAGTGCCCACCCCTTCATGCACTGCCAGGCAGCTGGAGGAGGACAGGAGCATCATGGACACCATGCCATTATCCCCGAAAGGCACCATAAGGAAGAGGTCTGTCAAGCTAAAGCCCAAGTTCACCATAACCGATGAGCCTTCCTGATGCCTTTTGACGGGGAAGCTCTGTTAGGGCTTTGTGTCTGAAAGATCTCATAAACTCAAAACACTGAGGTGGCCTCTGTTGCTTTTTTTAAAATTCAGGTTGGTAGAACAAGGTATGTTCTGGTGTTATTTATTGTGGGATAAATCTAAAGCTAATTATATTTTTTTAAAGGTGCAAGAGATTTCAAGCAGCACTGTATGAGTAGGAAAATCATGATCTGCAGCTTTAAATTTCAGTTCAGACTGTCGTATTTAGTTGCACGATCATTTTGTATTGATTAATCTGCAGGTAATTACATATTTTTCTCAAAAAATAAATGTATATTTATTCTCGGAGATTGCAGTACTTAGGGTCTTGCAGTGTATGTCCTAAAGTCGGTAGATTTTAACTGTATTTTTCTAACTTGAACAATCATATATAATATAGCAAAATAAAATAATTAATAAAGTCAGCTGAATTTAAATGATAACAAAAAGGTCAGGCAGTGCTATACATGACGTAAGACCAGATCTAGGACTGTTTATGCTATTACACTCTATGTCTTAAAGAAATTAACTGCTGGATTTGCTTCATCCATATTGTATTGTATGAAGCCACTCCTACTACATGCAATATGAAATGTATTTGAATATTTAATTTTGTTTATTTTAAAACCCTTTACACTTCCCAAATAAAACATTCAAGAATACCTTTTTGGACTGCATATTTCTGATAGTAAGCAATGAGTTGCCTTTAAAAAGAGCAGCAGAACTGAGATTAATTATAAATAGGAAAAAAATCTGTATTCTTATTGTCTGAAGGGAGAGGAGGAATGGCCCCTCCTTCCACACACTGAGCCACACAGCAATGGGATACCCAGTAAAAAAATTAATCTCTGCTTTAGGTCAGAGTGAATTCTGTTAGATAATCAGGAAATATAAATAGAATTAGATATTTTAGCTGAAAGGGCAGTGCTGTATGCTGGAATATATCTGCATTCAGTGGGCAAAACTGCTTAGTCCTTTCCCTTTTGTGAAAGAAGCAGAGGTTTTCTGCTTAGGGACAGGAGGGATGTGTAAGACAACGTGGTCACTTCAGGGATGTTGTGTCACAAAAAACTACTGCTGAGGAAATGGTTTCCTCATTTAACATCCTGACCTCTCTACACGGCTGGTGCCTGCCGTGGTTTTTAGTTGAATTCAAGAGCAGGTGATCACTGGCAAAGGTAAAGGAGCCATGTTCACCGTGTCAGTTCCACTAGGGCAATAGGAGCGATTGCCCTTAACAGACTCCAGCAAAAAATTTAGGTTGGGTATTAGGAACAACTTCTTTACCGAAAGGGTTGTTAGGCATTGGAATGGGCTGCCCAGGGAAGTGGTTGAGTCACCATCCCTGGAGGTCTTTAAAAGACGTTTAGATTTAGAGCTTGGTGATATGGTTTAGTGGAGGACTTGTTAGTGTAAGGTCAGGGGTTGGACTAGGTGGTCTTGGAGGTCTCTTCCAACCTAGATGATTCTGTGATTCTGTGATTATGTGAAATCCTCTATCTGGGGACGTTCATAACAGCAGCAATTTTATTTCTGTGTTATTACGGGACAGCAGCAGCCTTAACTACAGTATGCTATTAACAGAGCAAGCTGCCACTCAGGTAAAAAAAGGTAATGTCCAAATAAAACCTAAATAAGCTTTACAGAACTGATCTAACACCTGGTTACACAAGTTGCGCAGAGAGATGGTCACCAAATCACCACTGAACTGCATTTATTTAAGTAGTTCCTAGTATCAAATTCTTGTGTGTTATGCAGTTCACAACACACTCCTGGTTTGTAGGAGCAATAATATGGACACTTTTTTAATGCCTCATCAGTGTAAAAATATGACAAACATTCAAAAAAGTCACAAAAATCCTTTCTGACTATAGAGTATTTACAGGCATCTATAATAAAATGAATATTGGGGTAAAATCACAGATTGTTTTAAAATGATAAAATAGTAGTTACATTGTCAATATTTATCTATTTCAGTTTTATGAAGGCCTGTGTCAGCATTATCGGGCTGCCAGTTAAGTGAAGAAATGTCTATTTGGTTTCCAACGTACTATTCTGTGTACAGCTCTTAAAATGTGCTTTGTGTTTCACAGCAAAAGGACACTGAAACTAGCGTTAGCAAGGAAAATGGTTTTACATTTGTAATAGTAAAAAATCATTTTTTAAAAAAAATAAGGAATTATGCAATGCCTTTGACTATTAAATTTCTTCTCTGAGTACAATTGACACGTTATTTTCCAGCTTTCCCTTTTTCTGCCTCTGCTCCATCACCCACCCAAGGAGCACTTAAAGTAGAGCTAATTGCTTCTCCTAGACACCTTTGTTCCTTTGAAAGTTCATTGTTATTTATCAGCTGTCACAATGCTACTGTTCTGTTCTTACAATAACCATAGATAAAATTTTAGAGTTAGCTTTCCACGGACTTAAAATCATCGGCTTCTCCTTAATCTCATTAGTGCCTTCTATCAGAGTGTGAGATACATTCAGTGTTGTCACCTAAAACCTCTTCAGATCTGATAGTGTTTTAAAGCTCTTTTCGAGATTTGACCTAAATGTGAAGCAATTTCAGCAGCACTACCATACGACTATTTTCAGGAACTGATGCAAGCCTCCTTTTCCCTGAGGGAGATCTGTGCTACAGAGAGGTAGACAGTTTTTGTTCACTGTGAGATGGAAAGGGGAAAGATGGAAGGAAACAGCCTGTATTCGTTGGGCTGGTTTCAGGACTACCTTTTAAGCTACTTCTTTTACAAGAATCTGCCTAATTTTCTGAAGTCTTGCAATAAAAAGGCACCACAATATTATGAGGAAGGCAGGATTTGTTCTGTTAAAGTCACTGTAGCTAATTATTTCAGTCAGTTTGTTGGTGACTTTGAATCTCAGGATTCTTGTCATTTTAAATTCTTCTGTTCCTTCATCATTTCAATATTCAAAAGTATTTCAGGGGCAGAACAAAGAAGAAAAGGGAATGGTACTTATTTGTACCCTTTCGTTTTGCCATTTACAAAGTATTTGGGAATATAAATATCTGAAAATTTTCTTAAAGTTGTATTTATGCTGACCACCCACATGCTCTGTAGGAAGTGTTCTGAAGAACGTGCTATCTTTTGATGTAGAAAAATCCTCATTCTTAGCCATGAGTGAATGCTTCATTTTCTGTAGGTGAGGTTCAAAGTGAGTGCTTTTGAACTTGCTCTCCCAGACTCCAGCTGTTTTTTGATGGGTGGCATCCTGGGGTCCTGCTGAGCAGCTCGGGCAAGCATGCTGCAATTCCTGCCGCTGCTCCCTGCCCACATTTATTCTGCACAGCAACCAGTGAGAGGGAGCCTGCAAATTACATGCTTGGGGCTTGTGCTGACTGGGGGAGGACATGGAGAGAGGAACTGGGAAGCTGTAAGTTTTGTAGTGACCCGCTGGTCCCTTATTTAGGGTTTGGTGAAGCCAACTGTATCCATGGAAATTGCTTTTCATGTGCTCTGCAGTCTGGAGACCGTTACCAGTTTATACTCACAGTTCACACTGTTTGGTGCATTCAGATTGGAGGTTGTTAGGGTGTTTCGATGGACAAAAGGATCACAGAGCTTATTAATGAGAGATAGAGGCCGAAGAACACTTACGTTATTTGCCATAGTTTTAAAATACTTGTAGTGACTTCTGGTGAAAACATAGCCACTGAGCTTATCAGTTTCATGTTGCATTTCCTAATGAAATCAAGCGACGTAAGTGTAGGTAATCAGAGGATAACAAGGGCTGATTTGGTCTCTTTATCCCCCGAGGCATATGATAAATATAGTATTACGGCAGTGTATTTCAGCAGGAAAGCCTCGCTGTAAAACAGATAAAAACCAGAAGCAAACTCAACAGGCTGCATATTGAGGCAAAGGAGGGTCAGGGACACAAAGTAAACGCATTTGAAATCCACCAGTGACATGGTGGGAAGACAACGTCAAGAAGTAATAAACTATTTTCATTTGAAGTCCTTCATACCAGCAAAGGTGTGAAGATGCTGAGATGAGACAGCAGAGACCTAAAAAGTAGATGTGGGAGACTCACATAAAAGTATTTAACAAGACCAGGGCTTCCATACCAGGATAGATTGGCAACAGGGTCAATGTCAAAACTCAGGCTGCCCTGTAAGGCAAGAGTGCAGGCCGGGCATGATCAGCGTTGCTCAAGCTGGTGGGTAAATATTGCTGTGCGTCGGGCAAGGTACCAGCCACACCAGAGCCCTTCTGGAAGCAGTGTCAGGAGGGCTTTCTGGTGACTGATTCTTGTGGTTAGTTACTTATTAATAGTTAATAATATCAAACTAATGAATAATTAATAGTCATCTGACGGTTCAGTTTGTTTCCTCATGTTTTCCTTTCTCTTCCACTCTTTATGTCAGTCACCCCGACTTGATAATTCTTGCAGGCCAGCTGGCACTGATTGTTTTTGATGTGGGATAAAGCACAACAGTGCTTAGAGAAAAAAAAAAAGGTATTAGAAACACACACACACAAAAAGTCTGTGAAATTGACAAGCCTGCAACTTTCATAGCAATTTCTGGTACAAAGCACGGAAATACCTATTCCTAGGAACTGGATATTAATTAACTACCGTAGATTATTTCCTGTTCATTTTGCAGGTCCCTGTGGAAGGGAAAGTGGTTTAGCCCTTCAGGTTTGGGTTGAGGGAGAAGAGAAGAAGATTCAGAAATGCTGCATTTTAGGCTTCCTGGTTACTGTTGGCACACACCTTTCCCTCTTCCCGCACTCAGAGTCATACTGGTGTTGCCACTAAAAGGGGAAGGATCGATGCTCTTTGTAGTTCATGTTTCTGTGTTGCCCTGCATTCATCCAGGGCCAGCTGCCACATTCCAAGCTGGTATCTCAAACTCAATAGCCCTGACCCAAAGCTCCTGGAAGGCAATAGAAAAACTCCCACCTATTTCAATGGATTCTTGAATCAAAGGATTTAATCTGCTGACCTGCTAAAAGCACGTGCTGCAGCAGCAAGGTGGATTTAGCCAGCACTGCAGACCTCACTCAACCAAAGCTGCTGTAGAGGTGAGAAGACCCTTGTGTAAGGAGGCCTTGGGTAAGCTGGACCGGAGCAGTTGGTGGGACGTGTGCTCGGCGTGGCTGGTGACTTTCTAGCTGCCTGTAACAAATGACTCAGTGTACTATTTTTGATTCAGCAACAGGAGAAAGATACGTGATACAAACCTCCACCCCCCCCCCCCCCAAGAAGAACTATTAAAAGAGCAGAAGACATTCTTGAGAGGCTGAAGATACCGCTGCCTCCATCCTGCTCACAGCCCTGCTGGGTGCACATGGGGGACGATATGCTGCATGTTTTTCTGACTTACGCCGCTATTTTGATACATAATGTAACTTTAAACAATCAGCAAAGGGGAATGACTCAATTTAAAAGTTTTCTTCAAAATACCAAAACCCCTGCAGCCCTGACTTACTGAGTTTAAATGCAGATTGCAACTCCATGAGGGGTTTTCTAATCGGCTCCTCTACTGTAGCAGCCTTAAGCCAGCAGCCCCATATGCACCCCATATGAACTGGAGTGAAGCCGGAGGCCTCAAAATGGTGGCCCTACAGCAGGAGATCTCCACTTTCCTCCCCTCAGAGCTGGGGCCAGCCCTGGCAGGAGGCATCAAACATCCCGTCCTGTCCCACTGCTCCTGATGTCATGCGATGGCGTGGGGTGTAGGTCACCCTTTTCCTCCCTATTGCTTTCCTTGGCCATCCCTCATGCATTTGCCATTTTAAGTGGCAAACACCTGCTTATTGTTTTGTAGTTGTTTACTCCGTCAAAGAGAGGTTTGGCACAGTGCATAAATGTTGTTGTTGTTATAGTAATCAGTTATTGCTGAGCAGAGCTGAGGCATAGAGAGTGCCACTGACTACCCGTGGTGGCAGCAGGAGTCCTTGACTTGAGGAAGTCTCAAATCAGACTCCCCTGTTACATCCTGAGCCTTTAAATCCAAGAGAGTTTGTCAGGGGGTTCATCAGCACCAGGATTTCCTTCTTGGTGTTGAGCACTATTAAATTGGTGGGATTATGCAGCTGGCCCAAACTGGCCTTGATGGTGTTTTTACTGCAACAGCTGTGCTGTTCCCCAGGTTTTGTGTTAAAAGTCTTCTTCCCATCTAGCAGTTCCTGAGAACTTCTTGCTGTGTCTTGTAAGTAAAAAAAAAAATCTTGTTTTATTTCCTCTTTTCTAATGTGAGCAAATATGGATGTTATGCAGCTTGTATAAGTCTATTTGTTGAGGTACTTGAATGCTTATGACTTGGTCTGAGATCTGTTTGTTGAGCTCCTGCTGTCTCCCAGGGAGGGTGGGTAATGGGAACGGTTTTTTCAACATCTTGCTTTTTCCCCTGATGTTCTTTGCAACTGTTGGTAGCTCTATTTTAGCTTTAAAACTTGAGGGGAGACAGTGCTGATAGGTTAATGCTTTTTGATTTAGAGCTTAGTGCTATGGTTTAGTGGAGGACTTGCTAGTGTTAGGTCAGAGGTTGGACTTGGTGATCTTGGAGGTCTCTTCCAACCTAGATGATTCTGTGATGGGTGGAAAAAAGACCTGTAAGACAAGTAGGAAGGCTGGTGTGTGAAAGGTGTGGGTTTTGTTAGAGCGGTGTGCTCTAAGAAGAGCTTCCTTTACATAAAGTCCTGATAAACTTAGACCCTAAGGAAATAAAGAAATTGTCCTCCGCAACTAGTTCCAGTGACGTTTTCATAGAATGGCAAATACTCTGCAGGCATACTACTTGCTGAACACACAAGGGTGGCTTGACTTGAAAGAACTGATGGTTGGCTTCACCAAGTATGGGGATAGCTCGTGTTTGCTGAGCATTTACGTAGAATTCCAGGCAGTAAACAGATGTTTTTCTAAAGGCAATTTCTGTCTTCATAAATGCCTCTGTAGGAAGTAGCCATTATTTTCTCCTGATTCTTTTCTATCAAGTGTTGTCTGGACATCCATAGCTGAAATCTTTACATTCAAGATTTACCTGCAATGCATCCTTTAATTGATGTATTCAATATGAATTTATATATATGTACAAATCTGTGTGAACATGATCATGCAGCTTGTAAGGCATGTTCTTGTTGTGTGGTTTTTCTGTTTTGTTTTGTTTTTTTTTTTATATTCCTGATAAGTTCTTATTCCTCTGTGATTTTTCTACTTATTTTGTTCGTTACTGTATGGACCTGCAAAGTATGTCACTTCTGCTGTGTTCTTGAATAGTTTAAGGGGGGGAAAAATAAGTTTCATGGCGTGCTATAGGCCTGTGACCTGCAGTCAGAACTTGGACAATATTACCATTCAAGATATTTCTGTGGTATCGCAGGTCTTCCTACTGTTATGTGCAGGTCTGTCTTCGCTGGAGGGAGTCTGCTTCCTATACTAAGTGGAGATAATCAAGTTTATATACAGGTTTCATCAAAAGCTTGATCATCAGTAGAAACATCATATTTGAGACTATATCTCTTGCTCTGCTTTTTTGCTGTGAAAATTGCACAGGAGATGAAACTAGATCTGTCCTCATAGTCCTTGTTTGTTACTTCTTTCTGAATTGGGAATGGCCCTTTAAACCAGCTAACAAAACCCATGCCATTTCTGTTCCTGCCAGATACACAGCACTGCAGTGTAATATACTCACCAGCCTTTGGATATGTAATGACATATGGTATCTTTGAAGTGGTAGATGCTTCTTGGCTAGAAGGACCAGAATTTATGATTTTTTTTTTTTTAAGAAAGGGGGAAAGGAGGGGAATAAGAGAACTTGGGGGGGGGGGGAAAGGCAATCAAGAAAAAAGGAATATGCTGTCTTGTCTCTGTCTCTGGTAATGTTTGCCTTGTGAGAAGAAAATCATGCTCTGGATTGATGTTATTGAAATGGCCTTTTTAAACTTTGTTCCATTTTAAAGCTAATACTTGTTCTTTATGTGTTCAGTGTGGCCCTGATCCGCAGTCAGAGATAGTTTATTAGTAGCTTGTTAAGAACCTTTTAAGTGCTCCTACAAAGCAGGAAGAATTGTAATGATTTACAGTAGCAATAGTCTTTTACTGACCTATCATAAAGGGAGTTAATGTATTCATAGAAATATCCCCAATCGTGCTTTAAAAAGTAGTGCCAAATTACCACCAGTCCACAAAATATTGAATAGTATGTTCGCATTCCCCAGTTTTCAGTGATCACTGGTTTTCACATAGATTCACAGAGAAGCTATGCTAAAGTATGTTAAATTCAACAGATGTCTTTTTACTGACTTTAAAAATCTGGATGCAGTTCAGAGAACGTCTGATTAAAACGATGTGCTGGCACTTGCAATCCTTTCATTTTCTGAAAGGGCTTAAGTAGAACCAATACTGATAGGCATTAATTGAGAGGTTTGATTTGATCCTTCATGAGTTATAAGGGAAAAGCTCTGTCAGTTCATTCCTTAAAGTTTAAGGAGTGGCTCTAGATCAGTCGGTACATAACTGTGAAATGGAAAGTTCAACGATTTTCACATTATTATGACATTATAGAAATACTTTTAAAATGTAATCTCTTTTAAGTAAGACTCCAATACCTTTAATAACTCTGGGGAGTGTCTCATCCCCTTATCCAAGTGCTTTAAAAGACGTTTAAGTATTTGCAAACTAGAATCTAGATTTAAACTAACCTTTGAAAGATAGCAAATAATAAAACGGTTTACCTGCAAACTTGAGCTTTCTTTATGGTATTATGTTGCTGGATGAATAACCTCTCATCCTAATATAACAGCTGTATGCCTTTGGAGGGAGCTATAGTTTACTCATTAAAAAAATACAATCCACTTTCTCTGGTGTAATTTTTTGACTTGGTTGGCCTCGGTTAGCTCTGTCCAGGCTTTATATCATACAACTCCAATATTGTTGGGTACAAAATTTGATATGGAAACTTCAAGACAGTCGTATTAATGGTGCTTTGTATCGGATTTTTTTCTCATCTCTGAGACAACGGGAGACTGCTAAAGTGAGAGAGAGAGGCTTCTTTTAGAAAGCTGCTGGAATAGAATATTCCTGGGACACAAAACCAAGAGTGGTTCTTTACAAAAGAAAGAATTGCAAAAGAAAAAGGATTTGCCTGCTGCTCTTCGAGTCCTCAATACCTCATTAAGATACTGCACATACTAAAACTGAGAAATCTTGCTCTCAGTTAAGGGGTGGGTTGGTGGGTGGGTGTGTCACTCCAGCACCTCAGCAGCAGGAGTAAGACCAAAAGTATGAATCCTCTATCAACATAAACACTGGTCTCGGGCAGGCTGTTTCCAGCCCGTTCACCATCACCTCCACCAACTAAAATATTCTGTTACTTATCTTGCTATAAAGTCAGAGTAGAGAGAGCTCTATAGTTTGGTGTCAAACTAGTTGAGAAGTAACCCCAAGACAAGGGTATGATGCTAACGCTTCTCAAGTATAAAATCTAAAATCAATATTACTTTCTTAATACTAGAATATTAGAGCAGGGTAAATGTGAAATTAGATCTTGGACTCGAGAGGGGAAACTGAAATTGTTTCTATGAGATGAGGTATCTCACAGAAAGCCAACTGGTGGTGGAATGGCTGATTTAAAGATAACAGAACATCAATTTTTGGCTCTTTTATGTGTTTTTGTTTGTTTGCTTTTTAGCCAGCCACTTTACCCAAATTTAATAGTGGGAGATAAACCACTTTGAAATAAAACAATTCACGGAAATAAAAAATCCAAGCTTAAATTCAACCATTGTTTATAGCTGTTCACTGGAACTTCTATGAAGTCTCAGTGGCAAAATAACACACCAAGAGAATATATCTGCTTGGGCTCTGTATGGACTAATTCAATAGCTACAGCTGAGGTCCTGAATCATGCTTGCACTGTGACTCATTAGTTATACTCTCCTGTCCCAGATGATTCTTTACACCTGAACCAAAATTACTTCCCTTCAAGTTAAATATAATTCCTTTACAGGGAAAGGACCCAAAGATGTATTATACATACCTGGAAGTCTTAGCAATATCTTTTTTTTTTTTCTGTGATGGTTTTTCCAGGGTTTTATACGTTACTTGTACGTGACTTTGAAAGCAAATGTTTTTGCCAAACATAAAAGCTGTAGGAGTTATCTGAAGCACAGATTTAAAGTGGAAACAGTCATCTGAGTCGCCCAGTAGCTCCTGGCTGACATCATCCTTGATTATATCCTCCTCCAGTAACCGCTGGGTTTGAATCACTTCACAAAGACAGGTGTTTTTCGTACTCTGGCTCACTCAGACTAAGAACAGTATCTGTGGCTTTTAGGAAACCTACATAATCAAAAGAACCAGATATAGTGTTTGCTAATGCTAGATAAGCAGATAAGAATGTGAAAAGGAGGTCAAACTCATTTATCAAGCTCTTCACAGCCTTGGTGTTTACATATTGGAGTATTTATACAGGAAGCACGTTGCAGTCTCACTGAGGAATACAAGAAGCATGAGACGTGATGTTTTGTAGACAGCTTAAATACTAATTTCTAGTCCTCCGTATAAGAAAATGTACATGTAATTTAGTAACTAAACAGCTATAGGGCTTCTGTAACAAAATATGTAATTACATGTTATATTTTCCTTGGAAATTAATCTGACATATGAAGTTTGTCTGCTAGTCTTTCTCACAGTCCCCCAAACAGCTACACCAGCACAACTTAAAAGGTGGTGAATTATGGAGTATGAGCACTTTCCCTGCAAACAATCTACTTTCTGGTAAAGCATCAGTGTCATACTATTCAAAATATCTCCTCAAGAAAGTACTTCATAAACTCCAATAACTATACCTTTTCCATATTTTGTAAGAGTTTCTTGAAAATTCTTAAAACCTTTCAAGTCTGCTGAAGGGATCTGTCTCCCTGATTTCAAGGGGAAATACAGATACTGCAGACACTTGAAATTCCCAAGCTAGCTCTAGTTCACCAACTCAGTCTGGACCTCCAGCTAGATTTAAACATGCATCTGGATTTTATTTATTTATTTATTTTTGCATGCATTGGCTTGCAAGTGCAGAGCTGTGTAGGTGTTTCAAATTGGGAGAAAATGTGAATCAGACCTGGGTGGGATGACTTATTTTTTTAATGCTTAATTAAGATAGCTTGTGACAAAGCCTGTGAAGTTTCACCAGGAGCAGCACTTTTGCTCTTCCTTAGCATCAGCCATCTTAAAACTCTCTGCACTTCTATGGATGTAAAGTTGGATGGCCAGGACATAGCCACCTTCTGGAAAGAGAACGTGCCCTCTCTGGGGAAGTGGTTTCCAAATGTCTTAAATAGCATCTACCAAAATGTTTTGCGTCCTCTTAGTTTCTGAGGGCCTCTGAGGAAAATGACCAGCTGTTAGAGAACTGAGTGTGGGTGCTATGATGATTATGTAGAAAAATACATAGTGTTACAAAGAGCTATCCTGTGTGATCACACAGGTATAGTTGTGTGTTCATGTGAGGATGTCTGAGGTAGAACAAAGGATTGTCACAACTCCGGGATGAGGAAACACCCACCCTTCTCACGGCAGGATAAAAATTTGGGAGTCCTAAAGTGGACTTTAGGGGAGGGGAAAAAAAAAATTCTTGTTTTAACACGAGCTGTAGTCCTACCAATTTGTAAATCCAGACAGCTACTGTCTTCCAGAAATTATACCATCCCCTCACTGCATGGCAAAGCAGTTTGCTTACCTATGGCAGTCAGTGGCATCGCTGGCTCAAGATGTGACTGAAGAGTGTCGTGAATGACTTCGGTGGAAAGCTCTGCCCTGTTGAGCTCACGTACTTCTGGAGAAACGTGAACAGTGTGTGGAACCATGAAAGCGCTGTTCTCCTCTTCCACGTGTACCTGAAACTGAAGCACCCGTGGATCCTTCTGATCTTCTAGCAGAACTGCTGCTGCTTCTTTCAGCATTACATTGTATGTTACTTGAAAAGAAAATTTGCGCCTTTCTCTCTTGGGGATAACTTTTCATAAAATGACTGTTACTTGTTTAGGATGAAAGCCCAAAATCTGGTAATTCAAAACAGCTTCTTCCAAATGCTTCATTTCTACACTTCCTTTGAATGCTACTATTTCTGGAGTAACTGTAAGGGGATTGAGGATGGAAAAAAAAAAAAGACGCACGTTTCTAGACACACATGAAATTACAATGAACAGCAAAAGGAAATGAAGGCTCATTGTTGTCCCTCTCCACAGGAGCTACCTGCACCCTGCAGTATGCATGCTGCTGGGAGGGGCTTGGAAACTCTGAAGTTTCTTCTGCGTTAATTTACTTGTGAAAGGGTGACTTAGATGCCATGTCAGTGTTTCTTTGTTAATAAAGAAGAGATCATATCAAGCAGCTAGGAGTTACTGTTTTGAAGGTCTGCTGGTGACGTGAGCCTATCAGGTGTGCCACTTTGGGTAAAGCTGCATCCTACCAGCTAGTCCTTCTGTGGCAGTACCTGAACGCAGTGCATCTGATCCCAGCCCTGTTCTTCTCCTATTTCATAACTGATATGTTGCAGTTTTTTGTTTAAAATGTTCAGTGCACAATCAGTGCAACCCTGGTTTTGTCCTCAAAAGGACAAAAGAGACATCTGAAACGTTCAGGACAGAGCTAGACTGAAAGATGAGCTACATCGAGGCATGTACGAGGCAGCTGAGACCAAAGGGATACGATACCCACGGGTGATCCCTGGGTCTCAGGGAGGCAGGTGCTGTGCGGGCAGTGTCAGACAGCTGTGGGATCCAGCCTGAGAACAGCCAACATGGGTGCGCAGTGTCACATAACCTCACTGCAGCCACCAAAGTACCAAACAAAACCACAACTTGTAAGCAAAGGGGAGCAAAAGCATGCAAATAATTAAAGGACACCGAGCTCTTCTTATAAATTTGTTTGCAGCAAAAAAAAAAAAAAAGGCCTTATACTGAAGAGAGGTCTAAATCAACAGAAATATTAAGTGTCCACAAATGTTGTGAAGACAACATGGCTTATCAGTGAGGAAACGAAGGTGTTACAAGTCAAGACAAAATCTTCCTAAAAGTTCTCTACTTGCTCAGCATAATTTTTCTCACTTCAACTATTTTTTTTTTTTTTAAAAAAAAGTGCTATATTCCTTAAGAAACAGATGGCTGTATGTCAGCCCTTGCTTTCTACAATTTCTTTAGCTGTGGGCAGAAGAAAGGAAGTATGTTCTGGCAGTATGTTCGCCATTAAGCCGTGCCCCCCACAAGTACTGGTGTGGCTCCTGCTCTCCAGCTTGTCTGGAACATCAACGCTCTGGGGAAGGACATCCAGGCCAACATACATGCACTTAAATGCTTCGGCTTCCTAACAGCTGAGTTGAGCGTACGTGAATGAGCATAAGATGCGGGGAGCAGCACTGGGGAGTGGGAACACCCATGACTGCCAAAGTAGCACCCAGCAGTACACTATCGGTCAGTGATCACACCACATCTAATAAACACTGCTGTTGTTTTACAAAGACAGCTGAACCCTTAACTTGCTGAAAGGCCTCCTGGGAGATATTTTCTCTTGTCACAATAGTAACCTGATTGTCCTTGGAAACCTGGAAACCTTAATCCACCTGAAGTCAGGTGAACGTGGCTAGTATTTTCTGACTTTGCATGTCAAGGTCACCTTGCTGCTCTCTATTGTGGCTTCCTTGTTATGGCCGAGTTGCATGGAAATAAGAGTCAGTGAGCCTGTTCCTCTTCACGGACAGTTGTTTTTTTTGCATTAGTGGTCTGTACATGTGTGCATATGCTAGCTGAATCTAGGATCCATGCAATGATGACATTGGAGTTTTTACATTTAACATTTTCTTATATGTGGGAACATAGCAAAAATACATATTAAGACTGTAAATAGCATATGCAATTAAGTTCTTGATAATTTTGTAATGCTCAGTCAATATGAATAAGTGAACATTTACAGCAGATTTTCCTTCTTCCTTGCTGAAAAAAATGCATGGAGTGCACTTAAATAAATGTAAAACTATTGTAGTTGAAAATGAGCTGTAGTCTTAGTTGTACTAAGTAGCACAACACTAACGACAGACGATTAAACTAGAGAAACAGAAAAACTGATCATAAACATAAGGCAGGTTTTGATCACAACAGCCTCCCCTTTTATCCCAGTTCTTATATTTAACATCATGATTTTACTGGTTTGCTTTGCTGTCCATAGGTAACTGTTCTTCCATGGGAGCTTCAGAGCCTGAATGAACTAGCTTCCCTAAGCTGGCTCTGATATATACAATTCTTAAGTTCAGAGTTCCTGAAGGGAAAAACAGAAGCCAAAATGGAAAAAAAAAAAAAAAAAAAAGGAAAACAAACAAACAAAAAACAATAACTTACCAACTACCTCCAAAGAAGCTGTTCCTTAAGCAGCATCAGGAGTGACAATGACTTGGAATCTGTTTAGTCCAGCTGTATTTTTGGCAGAAATAGTGCAGCATTGAGTGTTTTTGTTCTTATTGCACTGTTTGATGTGTAGGCTCCTACTCTGGAAGGACTCTGGTTTTCAGCTGTAAATGTAAACAGTATCTTTTCCTGGCTGCTGTCTTGGGGTGTCTAAAATACTAAGTGACTCTCATATTGTTGACATCCAGCTGTGATGTACTGCACTTGGAGATCAAGCACAGTATGGAGATGTCTGTTTTCAGGAAGAACATCATTATCTTACTGCTCACTTGCGTTTTCAGGGTCTCTTCATAAAGGAAATAGCATATTGTAAGAAACGCATCCTTAGAAAAGGGAGAAACAAAAAGCCCTTTAGAAACACGGCAGCTTTTATTTGGCTCTTGAGGGATCATTCAGTTCTCAACATCCTATTTTATTATGCCACCAGTCTGCTTTTCAACTTGTTTTTAGGAGCGCTCCGTAATCCTTGTGTTAGACTCCCTCTAGTGAAGAAATGGTATGCAACTGTAAGCGCTGGTCATGTGAGAAAGCATTCTGCTTTGTAACAGATGTTGTGGCACTTCTCCCTGGTACTAAATGCACTCGCAAGGTCTGTGCAGTCTCTAGTATAGACGCAGGCTCAGGAGCTTCACTCATTGCTACTAAAGTATCTAGTGTCTTTTTGTGACTGTGGAAATATCCGTACACACAAGTTTGCATAGACTTCTATGCTATGGCCGAATAATTCATCCTCTCCTACTAGATGGGCTCTGAATTCATGCCGCAGGGTTGCCTGGTATGATGCACAGGGTGGAGGGCTGCCTTTATCTCCATCCTACTTTTGCCAGTGTCATCGGCAGTATGGAGCATAGAAACTGAAGTCCTCTTCTTAATGCTCTATTGACAACGGTTACAGGCTAAGGGGAAGGTGTGAAACAAGGTATTAGAGGGGAAAATCTTATATACACTGTCACTTCCTATAACACAGAAATGGCTCCGTAGGCGGATTCCTAGAAGATAACTCATGTGAGCTATTGTGTTAAAGGAGTGCACATCTGAATGAACAGAAGCTGTTTGAAACAGGCTGAACAGCAGTCACTGTGTAGGCATTCAGACTGACAGCCTCTTGAAATGATGGAGAAAGGGCAAAGAGTGGAGAGGTCAGCACTGTAGTGCTGCTCCGTCTCCATATTTGTCACTGAAAAGTGTACTAGCTTTAGAAAACTGAGTATCTTTGCGGAGGGAAAAAAATACTTTCCTTCATTATTGTTTTTACTTTACCATACAGGCAACTATGCAGGCTGTTTAAGACAACATCAGATAGTATAATTTCAAAAAGTTACTATTGAACACAAAGGGGTTCTGACAGGTATCACTTTTAAGACATTTAGAACATGGGGGAAACTGTAAATTGTTTTGGTACTTGCTACCTGCGGATGCATAAATTATGGAACTCAAGCTAGTTCCTCATTTCCTATTTGTACCAAGAGAAAGTTCATTTTTAGAAAACCCTCATCATACTTTGGTTACTTACTCGATTTTCAGATGGGACTAACTTAACTGTTATGATACAACCACCTCTTAATTTCAGTAAGTAGCAGATATTGAGGGTGCAAACAAATGTACCTCTAGGGCCAACCTTAATGACAGCTCCTGGTATCTGCTACCTACTTTTTCACGTATTACAAAAGGACACGCCTTAGCTCAGAGCTCTACTTCCTTGCAGAATGCCACCGTGCATTTTTTTTATTATTCAAAATAAATTTACAAAATTTAAGTTTCATATGGTTGCATGTAGCATCATGTCCCAGGCATCTCCCCAAAATACACATTGCCACAGCCATTCTGACATCCCGAAATGGCTGACAGCTGGCTTTGAAGGCAAAATGTGAAAGCAAAGAAAAAGATCTACAACAAAATCTGCTCCTAAACATTTCAACTTCTCTAGGATTTCTCTAGAACAAGTCAGAGATGTGTGTGGTGTTAATAGCTAGAGTTTCTCATGATGTTACAGTTTCATTTGTTGGTTTTCAATATTTATGAATACAGAAAATTAAGCATTTAAATACATAATCAGTGAGTGAATAGACATTGCAGTGACACAGCTGGTACCCGTAAGAACAAAAGGTACTTATCTTATAAAATCTTTTTTACATCTTTCCAGAAAGGAAAAAATGCAGGACAAGCAGGAAAGGCAAGCTGATCATACAGGCAAGATCTAAGCCACCAAAAGACTTTTTACTATTGCCCACAGACCAAAGCCTGCCCAGCCACAGCTGCCTGGCTGGATATGCTCACCCCCTATGCAAACCCTGTAACAGGAAAGAGAAACCAAGCACGATGTCAGCACCTTGAACCACCACCTGTTTTCCCTTGGGAACAGCTCTGGGACTGTCTCAAGTCCTGCACTGACAGACTCCCCCAAGCGGGCATGGGGCTGGCACAGCCCCTCCCTGGCCCCCAGACCCTCTTACCACAGCCGACACATAGGAGGAGGCAGAGAGGAGTGCTCCCTGGCCTGGCCGCTGCCTGCCCAGCAGCAGATGCCCATTTCTCACCCTTTTAAAATAAAACACTAGACGTCTGTCACTGCGCTGAGTTTCAGTTTAATCCAGTTAAAAACTAATCAATACAAAGTATTGAGTGGGGCTTTTTTCTACATATATTGCACTGAAAAATATGAATTTGTACACCACTGACTAAATCTTACCCCTTCATCCTCCTAGTGAAATCCCAGCCAAGTACAAAACCAACTCTTTGCATCTTTGTCTTGGAACTGGTGCCCGTACAAAGTTACGTTCAATTTTCTTGTAATCACCTCCTAAATGAAAGGTAGAGTACAGGTCAAAGCACTGGTGCCCAAGGTATTCCAGTCCCTTGTTTCTGTGATTATAGCTTTCTATTTCCTGTCTTCGCTGTAAGTGAAGAATTTTTTAACTTTTAATAGCTCCTGAGAAATCAGTACCATGGCAGAAACATGCTTTAAGTGAATAATACAACATTTTAGTCTCTTATGAAAAAGAGAGAACCTAATTAAAAGAAGAAATCATCATTGAAAACAAGACATTTAAAAAGCATCAAATCAGTTAAACATTTCATGTGTAGGTATGACTTTAACACACTGCATAACCTCTATGGCAGATGTTCCTTACAGTGAGATAACTCTTAGTTAAACTGTATTTCAGAATGAATCCACAAAATTAGTTTGACTGTAATGTGCTCAGCCAGAGACATGTTTTAGCTTGGGCCTGAAGAATGATGTCCTTCCTTCACAAAGGAGGACTAGATAGGCAGTATCAGGTCAAGCTTGGCTGCTGATAGAGCAGACCTGATGGACCATCTTATGAGAGAATGTCTACTCAGTTCTCGCTCTCTATGCAGACCTGTGGAAGAGGTAACAATGCATACAAAATTTTGAACTGGGCAAACAAGCACGAAGCTGTAATTTGGGCTCTCATCTCAAAAACATCTAGGCAGCAAAATTAAAGTCTATTCAGTTAGGAGTTAAGTAACTTAAGTGTTATTGAGGACTAAGGTGTTGACTTTCACATAATTTAGGGCAAATAGTTGGACTAGAACTTTGATTACTGTTAGAGATGAATCCAATCAATTCTAAAATTTAAAAAATGGACTGCTTCTACTTCAAAAAAAATGAGCAAAAAGACTACAGCATATTGTTAAAATGCACGCCTACTACTAAAATTAACACTGACAAGAACATTTCTGAACATTTAGGTATCAGATAGCAGTTGAAGGAAAGGTATGCATTGCTTTATGCCGAATGCACCTCTGTGGTTAGTTGAAATGTAAAACTAGAAACTCTCACTAACTCATGGAATGACAAATGAAAGCTCTGGCTTCTCCTAAGCAGCTGCTTCAATCACCACCGACACTCACAACACTGCAGCAAGCAGATGAGTTCAGCATCCATGTTACAATGGTTCTTGACAAAGCTCTCTGGATGTTTCAAAGTAAACAGGGTAAGGGGGATATAATGCTCTTCTCCTGTATCAGGGAGAGTCAGGTTTTTACAATGGAAATGTAACAGATACTATGCTGAAATCAAAGCCTGAGCTGTGGCAAGCACTTGAGAGGATATACTGCATCATATATAGCAGCGTTTGCTTATGAGGCAGTTGTAACATGAAGGAATAACTTGTACGGTAGAAATGTTTTCAGATCAAAGTTTTTAGTCCCTGATTCTCTACAAACATCTGTGGCTGTATCATTCTTCCTTTGTAAACTTCCACGTGGGACAGGAAGAAAAAATTCCCTTCATCTTTTCCATGACGTTTGAATAACTCACCCTTTGTTTTCCTTCCTTGCTCTGCTCCTAACTGTCAGGCTACAACCCCAAAGCCAGGACTCTGCCCTGAGAAGCGCTGTTATTCTGGTTGTAGCTGTAACTACATCTGGGCCTCTTAGCAAACAGATAAAGTTGTTGAAAGGTATTTCAGTCTTCTGGCAAAGACATAATTAAACTGATGCTAGAATTACATGGAAGTAACAAACAGTGGAGATGGTGTTTTTGTTTTTTAAGCTAAATTAAAATGTGAACTACTTGCAAATAGAGCAACAGCAAAAAAGATAGTCTAATTGCTTGAGTGGTATAAATAAAGGAAATGTGACATGACAATTAAGATGAAACAGATAAAGAAACCTAATGTATTCCAGCAGTGAGTTCTATTACATTGTGTGAAAAACAAGAATGTGCTCAATCCTGATGGAAGTATTAAATGCGTAGGGAATATGACTAGCCTCTATCAGTTACAACTCTTAGTGAGAAACTTCTCAAATGCCAATACAAAATGTTAGTAATTGCTGCCCATCGCTTTTGAGTTTGCTTAAAACATTTTGAGTCTTATTCTGAAAGGAACATCTCTTCATAACTTTCATAATACAGGCTTGGCCTCTGCTTCTTTGCTCAAAACCCAAGTGATCTCTTTGACTGACACTTGCTGTTAACAGGAAGGGAATTCAAAGGATGCTTGCTAAGGTGTGTGTACATCAGTTCAAAGCCAGCATTATACAATCAAAACAATCCATGTTAAAAAAAACAAACGGTTTACACCTTAGGGTAGTCTCAATAGATGACAAGCAAGGACAATCACATAGCTTTTCAACATTATAGTAAAACCCCCAGGTAAATCAATTTTTGCAGTGGTTTTGTACTGGTGTAATGTGTTTTTGTTTTGTTGGTGGTTTTTGAAAAATTCTGGCTTACAATGTGAGGGAGCTATCCTGGTTCATTACCAAAATCATACAATCTAGTAGCACCCTTGTTTCTGGACATTTCATAAACTAACTCTTAAAGACTAATAAGCGTTAATAGTGAGACTCTTAGCAAGTCAAAAATTCATGTCTGAGAAGAGCTTTTTGAAGCACATGGTGCATTCTGAAAAAATCTGGTATTATCACAGGAGGTAGGATAATCTGTACAGAAGAAGACAGTGAGTCTTGTTCTGCTTTGCACAATATTTCCATCAACATAAACTTATTTAATAGCATGCAAAATTTTGAGATCAGCTGGCACCTGATGAAAGAAACAGGGACAAAAGCACTGTCCCGAGAGCCAGTTCGGTATACAACTGCTACACAGAATTAATCTTAACAAGGACGGTTCAGACCAATACACCCAAAGTTGAGTATTTGTTTTGAAGGCTTACAGTGAAATTTTCAGGCTTCTGTAAACATGAAAAATTCAGTATTCCATGCATTTTTGTGGTGGTTGGATTTTAGAAAGTGCAAATTTTCTAAAGGTTAGGCGTAAGGAGTTTGACTTTTATTTGGTCTCAAGAAAGTAGTTGGTAGTACTGGAAATGGTAGACCTTCACCTATGGTCTCTGTTTCTCCCTACTTTGCTTCTCAGCATTTCTGGAAGGAGTTTCTAAATAAAACAAGACCTAGCTTGATATTCAGGCCAGTTCCTGTTTCTTCTCTGAAAAGATCCTGATTTATGCCTAAACACACAATGGCAGACATCTCATTCTTTCTAAAATAAGAATGCAATGGCTCTCTTGGCCACAAAAACCTTTAAAATTAGTTTCCTTAATTACCTCCTCCACTGTATCCTCTAAAGGATCCCATTGTTGCCTTTCTCACTGATGGATTGGAAAGAAAATTAGTTTAATTTATGATTCAAGTCTGATTGACATTTAATCTCTAACATTCCTAATGACTTTTATAATCTGGGGAAGAAAACGGAGTTTGTTTCACTGATTATTTTTTCCCCTCCCTCCCTCCCTGCCTTTTACCCTCCCCCAAAATAATAAAGATGCTATAAAGTTGAGGCACAAGTGGTTAAGGGTGAACTTGGTCAGTTCTAGCAGCTGGTTCTTGAACATGTCCTGGGGGTAAAGGCTGATCATCTCCTGCAGGATGTTTTGGTGCATCTCCAACTTTGTGCTCCCCAGCTGTAAAACAAGAATAAAACTACTTACAACTTTTCAATTAAACTGGCCCCATATGTTGAAAGTATCAAAGAAAGTTTTTCTAATATTGTAACAATCAAATAAAACCTTTTAATTCTGTTTCTAAATGAAAGCTAGAATTTTGTATGTCACAACAAAATCAGATTGAGATTACACAATAGACTGCAAAATTACAATATTCAGAGTTTACTCTTAAATAGCTAGTTGTTTCTATTTTCTGTAAAGTGCTTTTATTTGCAAAACACATTGGCTTTTGGGAGATTAATTTGTTATTTCTAAAATATTACGTATTTATGAAACCTTTATTTCCAACATTGGAAGCTTGGGAAAAATATAAATGACTTGTTCCTATATTTTACCCATCATGGCATTGACAATCCTTACAATTTTCTCCTTTTGTCTACCTTGGAATAAGGGTAATTTTCATAGTTTGGATTTACTTAATGCAGTGAATGAGTTCTGGCTAATGCAATGAAAGCTGAGGATACCTAACTAAATGTCTTTGCAAAAAGTTTTTACATAAAATAATACAGGTATTAAGAACAGTATCTGTTACAATGCTGCCATTTTTATAAGATGTATCGCTACAGCAAGTCCCTGGGCATCTGCTATTACACAGTGAAAAGTTAATGAAAGGGAGGGGAGGGGAGGAGAGGCTCTCATAACTAAGGGTCATAAATTGAAGTTGGCCACAGGCAGCTTTGAAGCAAATCAAGATAAAATGAAATTGGTACTCAAATTTGGTTATTTCTTGCTCTGCTCACAAAACTGAATAACTTAGGGGTAGAATTTCAGGGTATTCAGCCAAGTGAGCTGTAATCACTGAATATAGCATTTAAGGTTTTAAATCTCACTGTTGGCCCTGCAGGACCAGTTAAGACCTTCCAGTATTCAAAAGGCTGTCTGGATATAGCCTAAAGCCTTACGTTTGAGATGATTGTTAAATTCTTGAGCTGTACTTACAATGTTAACATATGAACGTGGAAGCCAAAAAAAAGGTGTTATTTTCAACCTTTCTCGAGGGGGAGGAAAAGGTTAGGATGCATATGAAAGCAGAGGATAAGAAGTGTTAAAATATACCTGACCACTTCCTTTAGTCATCCATGATAGTATGCAATGATTTATTATGACCTTATCATCCTCTATAGGTGTTAAAGTAATTGGTTGCTCATGCTATCTAAAACTTGTCATGTCATATTGTGCCCAACTGCAGATAAGTTGACCACAGAAGACAGACAGATTGAAAGCATTTAAATGTTTTGATTTTTTTTTTTCCCTGCAGGCTTAGCCTGGGATTGCAATTCTGGATTACAATCTCAAATTTCAGGAGCTAGCAGAATAGCAAGCAGCTTTCATCTAGCTGCCTAACTACAGATAGCCATGAAATGATAGCTGCATCAACATCAGTCCTTGTGTAGACATCCAAGATCAACAGCAGGGATGTACAACAATCAGCGAAACTTAAATTGCTGTAACTTCACATTCTTGCATGCTGTAATATACTTCATTTGAGTAGCATACACAAGGCAAACTACCTTTAACACACCTATTTCTGCACTGGTAATGCAGCTAGGGGATATCAGACAGACCTGGTCACTTTCATGTCCATATTCTCCTCTGCACACTCAAATCTTAGTTATCCTAGATAATGTTATTTTCAGGCTAACAGGCAAAACACTCCCATGAACTGCAATCCTTCCTCTGTCCATTTGATGCTGTTAATTAAAACTGCTGTAAAGCAGTTTCCCCCTAAAGACAGTTTAATGAATCTCCCTATGCAGATCATTAAAACTACAGTACACAAAGAGTTTCAACAGAAAATATATTTTCTTACTGATTCTTATATTGGAGATCTTAAATTTTGTCTATCTACATAGAAAGATACATACGGGACTGGAACTTCAGTTCTCCAGCTGGTCCTGCAGGTGGATTTCCTTGCTGTAGTTTCTTTTGTTCCATCTGCTTTACAACCTGGTGAAAAATACAAAAACACAGTTTAAAAACTTCACTCTGTGACATCACTTTCTCTGATGTGACATAAGTGAATACACTTGAAAGAAATACGCGCAGTCATTATGTAAAATCTTGGTTAATGGGCAAACTACTGAGGTGAGACACTTGCACTGTTTCATAGAATCACAGTATGGTTTGGTCTGGAAGGGATTTTAAAGATCATCTAATTCCAACCCCTCTGCCATGGGCAGGGATGCCTTCCCCCAGACCAGGCTGCTCAAAGCGCCATCCAGCCTGGCCTTAAACACAGTAATGGGGCATCCACAGCTTCTCTGGGTAACCTGTTCAAGTGCCTCACCACCCTTATAGTAAAGAATTTCTTCGCAGTATCTCATCTAAATCTACCCTTTTTTTTCAGTTTAAACCATTTTTCCTTGTCCTATGACTACATGCCCTGACAAAGAGTCCCTTTCCTGCTTTCTTGTAGGCCCCCTTTAGGTACTAGAAGGCTACAGAGGTCTCCCTGGAGCCACCTCTTCTCCAAGCTGAACAATCCCAACTCCCTCAGCCTATCTTCATAGGAAAAGTGCTCCAGCCCTTCGATTATCTTTGCGGCTCTCCACTGCACTTATTCTAATACATCCATATCCTTCTTGTGCTGGGGGCCTCAGAGCTGGGTGCAGTACTGTAGGTGGGGTCTCACAACAGCAGAGTCGAGGGGGAGAATCCCCTCCCTTGCCCTGCTGCCCGTGTTGCTTTTGATGCAGCCCAGGATGTGGTTGGCTTCCTTGTCTGCAAGCACACATTGCTGGCTCATGTCGAGCTTCTCCTCAACCACCACCCCCAGGTCCTTCTCCTCAGGGCTGCTCTCAATCCATTCTCTGCCCAGCCTGCACTTGTGCTTGGGATTGCCCCAGCCCAGATGCAGGACCTTGCACCTGGCCTTGCTGAACTTCATGATGCTTGCACAGGTCCACCTCTCAAGCTTGTCAAGGTCCCTCTGGATAGCATCCTTTCCTTCCTGCCTGAGCAAGTGACAGTTTAGTTTTACAGTTTGCTGTAAGTTGAAATAATAGACTATGATGTGCTGCAATACCAGTTATTTAGAATTCAGCTGAGATTCATATGAGAAATCAATGTAAAGGATGCTCCAGAGCTGGGGATTGTCATTACCTGTTACAGCTTCTGTACAAGGATAAAGAAAAGGGGAAAAAAATACTGTTCTACTAAGTGTACCTGCTGAAGCTCTTGTTTCTGAGCCTGAAGCTGGTCATGTTGCCTCTGTAGCTCTTCCTTCTGTTTCTGAAGATCTTCTGCCTTCTTTCTAAGTTCATCTTCCTGCTGAGAAATATGACTTTCAAATTCCTTCAGCTCATCCTCAGTGAAGAGCTGCTGTTGATCTAGTGTCTGCAAGAGAATACAAACAAGCATGAATACCTAGGCAGGAATGCATATCTATTTTGATTGTTATCACTGAAATTATTAGCTGAATTGTACAGTTCACTGGATGTCAGTAAATGACAACGCAAAGGGTTAGTATGCTTACTCAAACAGTAAAAATTGCTACTTCTCAGCTATTTTCCTAGCAAAACTCTATGACATATTTAGAGTTAGGAGAAAAAAAAATCATCTTGCTTCCGGCTGAGCTCTAATCCTCCCTCAGAACTGATTCGTATTTTAAATGTCCATTTTATGTTTGAAAAAGCAAGTGGAAAAAGATCTTTTAGACTCCACAAGGTGGCGCAAGACTTTGTCTGTGGACCACAAAGTTTACATCTGCGTTAAATTAGTGTGTTAAATTTTGTACGTTACATTTTGCTAAGGCATTTAACCACACACGCATACCAAAACAAGACTGAAAAAAGGCAAAGGTCATAGACATGCCATTTGGTTTCCTGGTTAGAGTGATGGTAATAATGCAGTATGTTGCACTTGGAACACATTCTCATTACCTCCCAGCTATCTGGCTCCAAAAATTCTTTTTTCTCTGTAGCTCGCAGGAACTCTTCCAAAGTCACTAGTCGGTCCTTGTTGATGTCAACCTATTAGAAGAAAAAAATCATACTCAACCTAAAGGATGAGTTTTACTGGAGACGACATTTAAAATCATTATGTAAATATTATGTAAATACCTTCAAATACAACCATTTTATTTTTAAACTGTCCAATTTTCAAATGAATGCCTGCAACAACTTCTAAAAACTTCTCACATGCTCATGTAGTTTAATAAAAATGGAAGTAAGAAAATCTTACTTTACTTCAAAATTGATTAGAAATATGTGTGGTTGTAGCCCCAGCAGTAATAGCAGGATGTCTGATTTTTTTTTTTTTTGAGAAAAACGGTTTGTAGCTTTCTGGTAATAATTTTTTGATTCTGAGTCAGAGTAATCTCCACTGTTGGACAGGGAAACAACAATGACAAAGTGTCAGAAACGTTTAAGGGTAAGGGAGGAAATTCCTCCTTTCACGAGTAATAGGAGTCCAGGCTTGCTCCATTCCTCAGCCTTAAGGAATACAGTTGAATAGAGGAAAAAATACAAGTGGAAAAAACGGTGGTTCAAAACATCCTTTTCCCTTTCCTCTGTTTCCTGAGCATTAAAAAAAAAGAGAACCAACACTGGTATTCACTGCTATAAGTAATGCCTTTAGTTCTCAGGCCTCTTCTGAAGGGACAAAGGCCAGCCATGTGAAAGAAGGTATGGCTTTACTTATTTTTCCCACAAAATCTTACCCTATTGCTAGGTGTAAGAGCACATTTAGAGTGTTTGCTGTTTGAGAAAATTCACAAGAAATTTCTGTTCTGATTTACTGGTTATCTGCAAAAGATGGAAGCTACAGCACAATTTCTCCTCTGGAACTTCTTAAATAAAAATCTAATCTGCAAGCATTTACATCAATATCTAGGCATAGGACTTGAGAACTGTAGTTTTGTGAATCCTAGCAACAATAGTGTCATGTCCTTGCACTGTACTTAGACAACCTGTCACATCAGGAGGACTCTGTTTCTTCAACGTAGCAGGAAAACAGCAGCTCTATTAAATGTTAGTTCATACCTCATTCATTACGTGTTCTCTCATTCTCAGCCTCTCTTCTTCCATTTCGACCATGTCATCCTCTTCATTTTTTGGGTCGTAAACTTTTTCTAGCTGAAATTCAAATTCTTCAAATATTATTTTGGAGAAAGAGCTACTCATTCAAATCACTGAGCATGGAACAGTAGTGAGACACTGCTGAAAATGTGAGTTCACCATTTTCCAAGTGTCTATATAGGTATAAATCTCCTCTTTTATGACAGTATTTAGGCAACAAGTAAGCCTACTTATTTTTAATTACAACATTGTAAAATGCTGGGACATACCGGTCAAAAAGACTGCCATATAGTAGTATTGAAAGGGATTATGGCAAAGTACTGTTAAAAATCTGTATTTTCAAATTTCACATCTTCTACAACTTACAGTAGTTTGAATTTATCAGCTTGTATATACAGTGTATAGTATACTTACTCCCTGATTTGTAAAAAATCTCTTGAACTAGTTAGTTGCAGCTATAATAATGGATCTCTGAATGGGAAGTTGTGGAGTTTTTTTTCCTGCTACAACATGACAGAACCTACTGAAAAAATTAAGCCAAGGACCTTTTTTCACTCATTGTTCCCGCAGCTCCAAACTAGCTAGACAGAAACACTGTGAAATCCCTGTAGCCAGTTCTGCAGTGCGCAACATGTCCTTCACTGTATGTATGCGTCTGATGAGGCAAATTAATTCATTTCAACTCTTTGTCAAAAATTTCAGCCTAAGCATTTAAGTTTGTGACCCTCTTTCTCTCTATAGGCTTATGACTAGCACTGAGTGCACACAGCTACTCAGCTTCAGAACCTCTACCAGGCTATACCTAGCCAAAGCAGGTGTGCAGTTCAGCACTGCAAACTGTACAGGTACAGCTTTTCTGCAGATTAATTATGAAATCTCATAATTAACAAGCTTGTAGCAGAGGAATACATGAGCAATACATCTCTGGTGTCTGAGTTTTTTCTTTGAACTACTTTATTTTCCCTGCTCATGTTTTTACAATTCTGTAGAAACATGTAGGGTTCATACATGTCAACATGAACATCCAAAGCCCCCATATATACTTGGGGAAAATACAGACATTCTTGCAAGCATTTTTTGAAACAAGTAAAGTTTTTGTGCTGTTTTTTTTTTTTACCTCTTTAGTAAACAGGGCTTCTAATTCTTGCTCATCCAGGAAGCCATCATTATTGACATCTAAAATAAGTGTTGAAAATACAAACTGATTATGTACAGAAAGTAATACATCTAATAGTTCTCCATGGATTTGAATACGTATCACCATACACATCCCATATAGATTAAAAACCACATTTAACAAGATGCTGTTTTCGTATGTCAGTTCTTCTCTTCAGGTTTTTATCAGGCATTGGTTGAACTGTATTGCCAGTTTTGGTTACCTGACTGTTTGTTAACCACTGGTTAGATAAGTCTGGCACATTCTCCCTAGTTGTTAGATTAGCAAACTGAAATAGGTCACAGCAGGACTGCAACCAGTGTAATTGCTAGAAAATATTGCTGAGAACAACTTGTCCCAATTTAACAACTACATTGGTAAACAGATCCAGGAATAACATAAGTCAGTAGATAAACATTGTTAACCAGCAGTAGGACTCTCCAAAAAAACAACAAAATGCTGTGCAAAATTTATATAAATATATATATAATATATAAATTTATAAAAATGTGCAGTGCTTAAGAAAAGATCACTGTAAAGTTAGTTTTGATGAACGTTTTTGATGAAAGAAGAGAATACTTGGCAACAATCCACCTTGTATGCTATGTTCTACTCTGAATAGCTATATTGTTACTGCTATCTGAAATTGAAAGGGAATGTCTACTTCAAATAAGTGCTATTATGCAATATTTTTGTGTAATTGCTCTGAAGTTTTTGATACACTCAGCTTTAAGGCAAAAGATTATTTTGGTTACTGCTGTTTTAGTAAGACTTGCATAAAATAGTTACCAAAATTTTTAAAAAATCTACATTTCAAGATCCCTTCCTAGAGAGAAGGAATAATGTTTAATATCTAAATATAATAAATACATAAATAAAACAAGATAAAAGGTTAGACTCAAGCTAGGACATTCCTTCAATTAATTTATCATTGGCATTAGTCAAATTCGTTGTACTGTTCAACCCTTGAGTCCAGTGCCAGGTGGGTTCTGCTTAAGGATACTTTATATTCTGACATTGCTAAATGCTTCATAATAAGGTTACGTATTTATATAATCATATTTAAAGCAAAACGCCTATTGAGATGCATACTTGTCTCTCCTATTATTTCATTGTTCTAATTGCAGACTGCTCAGAAACGTAGAGCAAGGGAGTATCAAGGTAGAGTTTGGAGTTGTGTTTTTAAGGAAGTCTTGAAACTTCTTAAGAGGCTTGGCGCTTCTATGATCATTCCAAAGATAAGGGGTGTCTGGCACTCATCTGCTGAGGTGTTGAGAAAGCAGGGTTTTCCCAAACACCTCTGAAGACTTATTCCTTGCGCATGGTGTGTGAACAACGTTATAGTTATGGAGAGACCTGTGAATACCCAGAATTCCCTGAGCAACTACTTCTGGTTATTTGCTCTCTGCTTTTGAGTACTTCAACAAAATTTCATTTTCAGTGTTTAGACCCCACTTGACTCCACAGTAAACTTTCAAACAGTAACATAGCTGTCTTCTCTATGCATTTTGGACTCTTTCAAATTGCTTGAGCTTTAAGACTTCTTAGCATAATACAAACATGCTGGATAAGTGTCTTCAGCAGAATATAACAGTGACAACATTTGCTAATTAAATTAAACTAAACCTCTTACCATGTAATTTGAAAAATGTTTTGGGGTCAAATTCATTAGGATCTAGTCCATCTGCTTCTTCCCATACCTCTTTCAGTTGATCTTTGCTTCCCTGTAGATTAGTTACAAAGAAAACTATTCAAAAGATGATTAAGTGTAATTTTACTGCCTTAATTTTGCATTACAGTTTCTCTGAAAGGCCTTTTTTTCCCCGACTAGTCATGTTCCAAATAGAATCAATGGAACTTACTTCAGTTTCTTTTTACACAGGTCACATACTTCCTTTAGACAAAAAGGCCCAGGGAAAGAGGGAGTGTCAAGAAAACGCCTATTCTGTGGAAAGGAATGCCTGTATAATCAGCCATGGCCACACAGACTTATCTGCAAACAACAGCTCAAGGGAGTTCAATCGGTTTGCCATTTCTAGAGAAAATGGTGCACTGAGTTAGTTCCTTGCAGGCCAAGTATATCATGAAGGCATTCCTACTGTTTTGAATACCCTTCTTGCCTCTTTCTTGTAAATTTTAGCTTCTTTGTAAGTAATAATTCTGCCAGCACACAGACTACCTATACAGGAGAAAAAGACGAGTATATATAGTGTTTTCTAATGTTCTCAGCGCTCTTCCCACATTCTGCTCCCACATCAATAAGAAGCAAATCCTGAGAATAAACAGGATATACCCTTCCCTTTATTAGTTTTTTCTTACTGGAAAGGAAAGTTTCCTTACAAATACGTAAGGACAGACTGTAGCCTTACAGGATGGTGAACTTTAGGGTGATCTCCATGTTTTTTTTTCATCTCTTCAAATTTGGATTCTTCTCGCTGCCTCTTTTCTTCATCCAGTGTTTTTAAATACTCTCTCCTCTCGTGTTCTTTCATCATCTCATATTTCTTAAATTCTTCATGGCGGGTTTTATCATAATTCTCCAGGTCACTTGTAGCCTAAAAATATAGATACGTACACATGATTATGCCACATAATTACATTAACACATTATACATGATTATGTAAAAACCCTGCTTTGTTCAGGTCTAGGGACAAGGCTGGTAATATTGCTGTTTCCCTTTTAAACACAAGGTAGACTAGTCTGTGGTCCCCTTTCACACAACAGTGATACATAAACATCTCTCTTCGCTCCCTCTATTACTTTGAAGCGTTTAGAGGGAGCAAAGGTTCAGCTGCTTAGAAAACTTTTGCATAAGGCACCAAGGTCTCTTTTCTCATCAATTAATAATAAATTAAGTTAAGTAGGTGCTAATTAAGCACGACTTCAAATAGTATCATTAAGTCCTTGTTTACTGCAGCATAAGAACATTTGTAGCTTACCCTAGAGCTTAATGAAAACAGTGCCTCCATTAATAACGGGAGTTACTATGCAGTAGTTTATTACAGATTAAATCAACAAAGCCATTTATATAGAGAGAAAGGTGTGAGGGGAGAACTTCTGACAAGTACTTGTATGGGATTTAGAGTTGCACTATTTTCAGATAGGTCAAGGTATTAAAGGATGTTGTGGTATTCCGGTGCTTTTCAAAGTTATGTTCATACCTGATATTGTCTGTCCACTATTTACATTTCAATTTTCAGATTCACTGTACCTTTTCAAAAACAATTCTAAAACAAAGAACACCTCCCCTGCAAATACTCTTTACACTCTGTCAGTATCTTAGCTGATGAGAGAAGACAAGAAAAATGATATAAGTGAAATAACTGTCCTGCGGAGCATATGCTTCTCCTAACCAACTAGGATTTCTCCAGAAGTGATGCTCAGAAATGGTAAGAAATATATTTAGAAATACATACATAAAAATCATTTTCCAGAAAACTGAGATGAAGTTCTCCAAGGACAAGAAATCCACAAAAAGTGTGGAAAGTTTAAAATATACCTCATTTTTTAAAAAAATCAAGTTTACTTCGAAAATATAAAAATGCTGGTTTCCATCTTAGACACGTATTGTTCTCTAAAGCATGTGTGTCTTTTTTTCCCCTTGGGAAACATTTTTTCCAGCAGTTGAAAAAAGCTATGCTATGCTTAGCTTAACTGCACCTCCTTAATAAACATGGACAGCAAAAAAAGAAGTGCCTGTTATTGATACTGAATCTGCTAATTGGACATCAAATTCCACGCCCGGTATATGCAACTTTTAATATTGGTATTTGAAATTCTGTTCTCCTGTAGTCTTTGACATTGGCATAACAGATCCCCAAATTCAAATGGCTAATTTAGGGATGACTATGTCATTCCGTGAGACATCTATATCATTTAGAAATAGAAATCAGAAAATACACTTGAGAAAAATATGCCCCTACCAAAACTGTGCTAATTCAACTGCTCCCAGAATGTCATGTTTTATTCCCAAAGTTGTTTGTACAGGCACGTGAATGCAAATCCTGTTAAGATGCCACCCCAAAATTTAGGTTCTTTTTAGTGTAATGTACACTGACAATAGTTTTCAAGAGTGCAATGGAGACAACTGGCTTTTCTCTGAAACCAAAAACTGCGTATCAATCACCTTTACCAAAAAAAAAGGTGGTAGATAAAGAAGGGTTTGCCTTTACCAGATGAAAAAACATATAATACCAATAAAAAATAGCCCAGAGTAGTTGATATCTAGCACTTACTGCTTTGATCAGCATATCTAAGTCTTTAGGCTCAAATGTGTCAGGATTCTGATGGTTCAGGTGCTCAAATTGTTTAAGGAGAGCCTGATGGTCTATGCCAGTGTCTGAAAGAACACAGTACAAAAGTAAAATGTTAAAACAAGGTTGAAAGCAAAGAAGATCAGGAAGTTAAATACATTCACGCAGGAGCTTGTGCCTTGTGAGTACCTCAGGCTCCCTGAGGACTGAATAATTTTTTCATTATCAAAGGAAACTATAGTAACACTTACAAAGCAGCTTTACCTGAAGGAGATCAGCACACTTGACAGCAATTTGCACTGTATTCATTCTAGTGTGTCAGGTGTTGCCTTCCACACAATAATTTAACATAATGGTTTGTGTTCACAGAATCATCTAGGTTGGAAGAGACCTCCAAGATCACCCAGTCCAACCTCTGACCTAACGCTACCAAGTCCTCCACTGAACCATACCACTAAAATTCCAGCAAGAAAATGTGCAATCAATATGCGCTTCATAGAGACAGACATCCTATTCTTCTCTTTGTATAAATGATAGTTGAAGTTACATGCAGCATCACAGCTAACAACTTGCATCTTTCTCCTGAACTGGGAAAATTCTGACTCTTCTATTGCCCTGCGCATTTTGCAAATGACTTATTGTATGTACATTGTTGGCCAGATATATGATTTAAAATTATATTAAATCTGATAGGCAGAGATTCTAATTTAATTTGCGCAAAAGAAGAAGTGCAAGATGGTGGAGAGTCAGGTTCTGTGTCTAAAAGCTGCAAACATTTTCTCCTTCCTTATGAGAGGGACTATACCCAATAATGTAAATACTACAATGCACTAACAACAAAATACACTTCTATAATGACAGGCTTCTCTAGCTGCTACCATGGTTTCTAACTGGTAAAGCTAGATAATAATGCTATCTTAAGCAGCATATATTTTGATCTGGGCAACAATGTTGACAAGCCAGATGTCTTAGTAAAGAATATTTGTTTTTTAAAAAATGGAAAATATCATTTTGAACTTGTTATCCCTTGGTAAACTATTTCTCTCACACTCAGTGCTGTATTTGTATTATCATAAAACAGCAAACACTGGCTGGGGCATATTTCAAACATCATTCCTCCCTGGTGAGATCATATTTTTTCTGAAATATATGCAACTTAGCCTGTTTATGAAACACTTTTTGGAAGTGTAATTTTAAGCTTTTTTTTTAACTAAAAAAAAAGCCCCCAAACCTGTTTTCCTTCATTCCTTACAAAGACGGAGAAAACTCATTCTGTTTGACAGCATTTACTTGCCACATTACTGTAATATCTAAGAGTTGACCTTGGATAAAGTCACCCAACCCCTAACATTCTTGCGTCCTGTACTGGTCAGTTCAGTAGAATCTTGGTGCAAGTGTTTTAAAATACATCTGGATCAAGACACAACATAGACAGAACATACGTTCAAGTCTTGTGTTTTTTTTAACCTGATCCATCTGAGAAGAAAGTAGTTTTTTGTATTTTAACAGATAGAAGGCTAAGATATTACATGGTATTATATGGAGAAGATTTTGCATATGTATACAGATACAGCTGTATTTTATAAATAATCTGAACATACAGTTATACGTGATGTGAAGCAGTTGCTGGCAGGGCCCACTACAAACTTCATGAAATATTTTCCCATTCCCGTTCTTTCACACTAGTAGTCATCTGAATATTCTGAACTGGTATAATCTGTTCTTACTCTTTCTGAATGTAAGCTCTCTCACGGCAACAGAATGTATTTATATGCTTGATCTACTGTAGGAAAAAACAACTACTTCTCTAAAGCATGCTCTGCTAGTCACTCTTGATTTATGGAAATAGAGAGGGCTAGAACTTTTTAGTTGATTAAATCACTAAAAAATAAATCAAAGTATATAGTTATTACCAATACAACTAGGTATCATGAGCCGCTGTCAACTAGCTCACCGTGTCAACATGATGTTGCTGGACTGCTTGCTTGCAATAGGAGTACGAGACCAAGCTCTCGGCAGCTAAAAGACCACCTGAGAATGACAACGCACGGGGTCTGACAGGTACGTGAGGCAATGCACTGACTCCTGTGGAGGTCTGGTCTGCACTGTCTAGCTACTGGTGGACTGCACTCTCTGGACTAGAACTTCCAGGAAGAGAAAACAAAGGACAGAAAGGTGATCTTGAAGCTCTCACCAATCTCTGTATCATTATTCATTAATTGTACTACAGCTGCACCAAAAAAAATTCATTGGAAAGGTAGCAGTATACTAAAAATGCTTTCTTTCCCAAATTAATCTGATTTTTTTCCTGACATCCCCATACACACAAATTTGTATACACATACTTCTTCGGCCTATTTACCACCTCTACATTTGACTTAATGGAATTAGCCTAGAAGACAGATCCTTTTTCTTGGAGTACTTTAAATTGATATATTACCTATTCCATTTAGTGGGATCCCTTCCTCCAACGTGACAATGTTTTTAATGAGCAAGAAAATAATCTGCCCAGGCAAATTAAGTTCTATTTATTCAAGCTTTGTTGTGAAAAACAGTTTCGGATACAAGATCATGCAACCCATTATTATGACCTTTATTTAAGGGCAACTAATTATCTTCAAAAAGTAACACCTAACAAGAATCTTAGATTTAGTTCTAAATAAATATTTTAAAAATTCTTCAGCAATAAATGAAAAGGGATAGCACCATTTCCCAAACAAACATACACCAGATTCTTCAGAAATCTGTATACTTTATTCTTTTAGAGACATTGCATATGTTTAAGCAATTTCATTAGCAAGTAAAAAAAATCATAATTTTTTCACCCCAAATGTTCTTCTTTCATCCAAAACCTTAAAGTTTCCTCAAAAACAAGAAAAATCATCTTCTGAATTTAAATGTTTAATGTCTGTTATAAACCTGTAATATAGTTCTTATTGGTGGAAAGGGGATTTAAAGAGAAAATGAAAACTTAGTGTTAACTGACTATAAAAAAAAAATCATTTTCCACCCTGCAAAAACATGAAACAGTCTTGTATTCTGAAACAGCCTAGTTAGTATATGTTGCTAGTTCTCAGTGAGTAATCTATAAATTGATGTGCTACAAAAACAAAAAAAAAAGATTGAGAAAGGATTAGAAGTATCTGAAAAAACTTGATTCTGGCAGTGGATATTTATAAAATAGATGGCTTTTTTCTCCAGTTTCCTATAAAGATGTATATTTACTGTCCCTTGGCCTGGTCAGAAAGGACACTTACTTTCAGATTACGGTTGTACGTTGCCAACAAAGAAAGCATAGCTGTTACATTCTGGGCACCTGTCCAATGCAACCCCATCTGTTAACTCACCTAGTTAAATTTTGTATTCTTACCTTGAACAGAATCCATTTTAGCTTTAATTAACATTCTTAATCTTGCCACCTCTTGTCGTTTTAGTTCATCCAGCCGTGTTCTCACATGGTGGCTTACTAAATCAAGTTCTCTACTTAGTTTTCCACTCTGTCAAAAAAAAAAGTTATCTATAAAAACTAGGAGAAAGTAGCCTTTACAATTCCCATTAGAGACAAGCTACAAGACAGCAGACTACTGTCAGTCTTTGCCAATACTGTAGCCCATGCTATTAGAATCTCAAATTCTTTTCAAAGAGCACATTCAATTTTTTTAAGCTTATAGTTGTAGAAACAGAGAATCCCAGAAGCTTTCTGAGAAGAGAATTTCTAAACATCTTGCTCCCCTAAAGAGCATAAGTGTGACCTTGCAGCAGCAATACCTCATGAAGTTGCAGAAGTGACAAATTGCTTGATCAAATGTTCTCAAATTGGTTCAAAAGGGCTGTGAGATAAACACACAATGCTGTGTTCCCCATACATTTGATGACAGCTGAAAGACTTGGGAGAAGATACAAGCACAATGACAGCATGTACTGCAAGAATATTTATCAGTCTCTGCAAATGGTTAGTAACCTTCAAGAGTTACACTAGATGTAGCACAGAAGAAAGAGGAGTCAAGTACTGCCAACGGCACCATGAGAAATTAAAAGAAATGCAGAAAGCAGTCCTCTCTGTCTATCACTTCAGACTGTTTCCTACCTGTCCCTTGCAGAATTGCTAGCTCAGAAAGGGGAAAGTAGAACAACCACTACCTAGAGCCAGAAACTGAAACATAGAAGACAAAAATGAAATGGGGTTTTGGAGAGAGTGCTACTTGGATTGGCACAGAAGAAAGGACAGCAGTGGAGAATGCCAGAAGCCTGTTATTCTGGACTTTACACACAATGACTTTAGCTCTAGTACAATTCCTCAGCTTCCCCAGACTTCAAAATCAGACTTTCTTGTAATTCTCTTCTATGTTTTCATATTAGTGATACACTATCTTAATCTCAGAAGACACATAAATCCCTATGTCTGAATTAATGTTCCAAGCTGCTCAGCAGGAAAAAGCAAATGAGAGCTAGGCTTGCAGCTGTTTTGAGGTACATGAACATAGATCATGGATGGAGTCTGAAACTGGATTTTTAGTGGATTGTCAGAAAGCAGAAACTATGCATTCAAGTATAGATTTTGTTTTATGCTACGGGATCTTCTTGAAGGAATAGAAGACCTGCTGTCCCTTTACTAAAGGGAAAGCTCTAGCAAGAGTTGAATACCTAGGTAAATGAAAAATGAGAGGAAATTTAAGCTCACAAAAACTAAGAGGAGTGTGAAGGAAAAAATGAAGAAAGATTACAACATCTGTCTTCCACAGTTCATGATTATGGATTTAATTAGACTCACTTAACATTATGTACCTACCTTTATTTCTTCTATGTCAGCAGTCTGGAGTTTTTCCCTGAAATGCTTATCTGTTTCCAAGACATCTATTACTTGCCTGAGATATTCATCATAATAAAGCCCTGTATCCTTCAAAAAAGAATGTTACATTTAGAAAAGAATACGCTACCACGTATTTTACTTCATTTAAATACAATTATTAAACTGAAATCCAATTCTCAGCAACACAGGGATTACGCTGTCTTAAATATCTTCCATTTTTCTGATCTGCATTATTGCCCTATAGCAACTTACTCTTACGATTCATTTGTCAGTAACTGACAACAAAGAGGAGGAAGGTATTTAAGAATCCATGTCATATGCAAGCATCTGTCATGTTAACATAGTGTTGTTTTGTTTTTTTAAACCGTGCAATTAATTCGTTACATGATTTCAGTAGCAGTTCAGAATAGTGCCTATTCTTTCCCCTCAGATGCAAAAGAAAGTAGAGACTATTTGCTGCATTTCCTAGAAATCTTTCTACAAAGACAGCCACCCCCAGTCTGCCAGAAGCAACAACCAGAAGTTTTACTTGGCTTTAATCAGCGTATCTTTCAAAAAAATAAGCAGATATTATGTCTGGGAAACATTTAACGGAAATATGAGATTACTGAAACTGCACAGCTGAGGGCAGATGAACCAGAGCTACAACCAGGACTTAACCTATTAGGTAAAGTTTACACTAGGTCAGTTCATGTTCCTGTGGCATATGCTATATTCTCTTTATGCGTTTTCCTGCGATGCTGTGGTGCAAATGAAACACTCTCAATAAGGCCAATCCAGTGGAAATACAACTGCTAGACTCAATAATTCCATTTTGGAAAAAAAATCTGCTTCAAGAGTTTATTTGGCTTTCATGGAACAACGTTATTGTTCAGCTATTAAAAGCTGATACTGGAGATTTGTTTCTTGAAAAAAAAAAATCTGCAAGTACATTACAAAGTATTTTAGCAAGTACAAGATCTCCAATGTGTTTTCATTCAACATGCTTGTAGCACTTACAAACACAGTATGTCTGTTGTTGAAAAAACTTCATACTTGTAAAAGCTAACTGTATTCCCCTGATCAAACATTTTCCTGTTCTATTTGAAGCACTGAACTGGAAACATTGAATGGAATTTCCTAAGCCACCACTTTGAAAGAAGTCTCTGTGGAAAAATAAGCAGTGCTTCCTGTTGTAAACTGGGGAATTCATTCACTTTGCTACCTCACCTTTAGCAGCTCACAGAAAATAACTAAGAAAAGAGAACAAATTTAAATGGAGCCCCACTACAGCAGATGGTAGACTGAAAATATCAGCTAATATTCATTTCTTTCCTGCATATAGCTCCAGTATAAAACATCTAAATTTCAGGACAGAGGGCTGCTATGACCAGATTACTATTAGTACAGACTACTTAATTAGATTAATTTCATTATACTTACTGGATTTTCTATCTTCTCGCCTTCTACATGGCCTTCTCCTTTGACTTTTGTCTTATCTATGTCTATAGGTACAGCTTCCAAAGCCACTAAGAGACACGTCATCAGCAAAATACATTGCTGGGGCAGGAGAGATCGCCTCTTCATCTGAAACGAGACCAAGTCACAAAAATAACATAAGTGACGTTATCATACTGTACTGATTAGAATTCTTTGACATTCCTACATAGACACCTATAATAACCTGTAGTTATTATATATAGTATAATATATATAGTATAATATATAATAACGTATAGTTATTATAACACCTCGTGTTCTACTGCTCTCAGGGAACACTGGAACTCAAAGAATTAAATAGAGTGTTAATTGTTGATATGCTTTATTCATAAAAAGTAGTACATGAAAGAAAAAAATTAAGAAAAGGGAAATACAGAGATGATATTCTCTCTTTTATTGGAGACTAGGCAATAGTTGAAGGTAAAAATACACGTACTTATCCATCTTTTGTTTTATAGGCTTGAGAATGACAAGGATTCTCTGAAACTCTCTTTTATTAATCACATCCTCAGCAAAAAGAATGTTAATGGATTCTGTTCAGTTATAGCAAATACCTGTTACTTTCGATTTTAAAAAAACAACTAACATCTGATCACTACCAGATGGGATGGCAGGAGCTATTGTTGCTGCCCCATTGAGTGTATTGGATTCAATGTCAGCGCTTGTCAGATCCCCACTAGAAAGTCAGATTAACTGGGCATAGGTCGTTCCTAGGGCTTTCTAGGGACATGTAAATTGTAGAGATGGGGATCACCAGTTCAAGATGAGGGGAGCACGCTTAAGTTCTGAGGAATTCTTCCCCTTGCTGCTCAAGAAAACTGCTATATAACGTGGTCAAACTGAACTGAAACTAACGAATAAGCAAATACGTTGGTCTGACAACCCTCGTATGAGGGATCAGTAACCTCTAGCAGAGATTTAGGATGGGCAACTGGAACTGTATCATCTTAAACTACAGTAGTCACAGAGCTTACGCAACAAAAGCCCTAATCAGACTGAATGCCACTGGATCTGCTGGCTTTCAGTGGGATTCGTGCTCACGGGCAATTTGGGTTACTTTGAAAATACCAGTCTTCGTAATTTCATGCTGTTATACGTAATTGGAGAGATTGGATGGTACCACAAATTGTTTCTGACATCTATTTGAAGTGATACACTGCTCTGGAAAAAAAAGGCTATCTACTGCCCATCAAGCAATTTTGTTTCAGGTTGTGCACTGGATGTTTGTATTGTCGCCATGTTGATACAACAGGCAAAAATAAATAAATAAAAATCCACATGTACCATAAAGAATTAAAAGCAGAGAAGGCAAAGTAGGTAAACAAAAACATCTCTATCATCACAGCTGACTTTACAGACTACTTTGCCTAACACAGGATTTCCAGTAGCACTTTGAGGAACCCACTTGTTTATACCACCTATGCTTTAATGAGTAAATTGGCAATACATTTATTAAAATAAAAAATAATTACCTAGTTAAGACAGAGTTACTGTATTTAGGTATGTCATACTCCAAGACTATAAAAAAATATCAAAACTTACCTCTATAAAAGCAGGTGACTAAGACAAGTCAACCTTTAGACAGTCACAGTGACAGTCCAAACTGACTCACTGAACACGCTACTCTGATGTGTATTAGAAAAAGAGAAACCAGGCCTCTTGCAAAGTCAGCTGTAGGAGAAAACTGCATGATTCTCAAATTCAGCTACTAGAGAGAAGTGATGAGAGGCAGGATGAGAGAAAAATGGGGTTTGGTTTTTTGTTCCAGTAAGTACTTTGTTATTAACAGTTCATCCGAGGCCCAGCCTGTTATCAGCTACCTTCAGCAGCTCCTGACTTTTGAGAAACCCATTCCAAGATGCCCATCCCTTTCCAGGCATTTTAGAGTAGATCTAAAGATGACTGATGCTGACTCAACGATGGGGTTTCCTCTGTAAGGACCAGAAGCCACCAAGTCAACAGCCAATCGCAGTGCTGCAGAAGGGGAGCAATGTCAATTTGGGCCCTGCCATCAGTGCTACATGAAGCACAGCAAAGATGTTCCTGCCCGGCCATGGGGGCCTCGCTTTAGCCTATCGTTACTGCTATTCTTCCTGCTGCTATTTCGTAGTTTAAGAGAAATTTAAATTCTACCAGCTGACTTTAATAATTCAATGGTTACTATCTTAAAGGTAAATAGACAGAGCTATTGTTACGATTTTCATTGGAAATTAAGTGATTCTAGTAACAGACACGTAGCCTACCAAGATTAAAAGGTAGCAAAACTCTAGTCTGCTTGCATCACAAACAAGAAAACTCATCTTTCCAAATTAACTAAGTTCTACAATGATAAAGACAAACATTTATACTCGTAACAAATAGAGAGAAGTAACAATAAATGTAGTGCTCCAGAACTGACAAATACTGTAGTTTATAAACAAAGCCAATATTTGGGAGGAAAACCAAGTAAAAACTTCTCTGAGTAGGAAGCATTTAAAAAAAAAAAAAACAACTCTTAGTGAGAGCTAAAAGAATGAGGTAGTCAGCAGGAAAAAGAGCCACCAATGTACTTGTCTGAACAGAAGAATACAACTGGAAAAGACAAGAAGTAGGATGTCTGCCAGCAACCTTGATCTTGCTCCCACTAAATTCAATCAGAAATTCCTATCAACTCCAGTGGAAAAGAATCAGACATTTGGATCATAAATGGCTATGAGCTTTTGAAGATAAGTACAAAATGCAGCTTCTAAAGCTTTACTTACTACTTCCAGCAACATTAACACAGGCAGCAAAGCTTGGCATTAGCACACCTATTTTACACAGCTGTCGGGTGATTATAATACATTTACTTTTTTACAAAATTTACTTTTAATTCACCTAACAACTCTTGCCCAGAAAACAGCATAGTTCTGGTACCGATGTCTCCGTTGCTTTCCTAGCAAAGCAACAAATAGGTTTTAAGAAGCAATGTCCAACGCCTGAGATAGGCAAACACATACAGTGCTAGCAGCGTACAGCGTCTGCACATCTAGAAACCCAGCAGATGATAAGAAGCAGATGATAAGCGCTGTAAATGTTACATTGCATGTTTGCATTTGCCACACCAGTGTATACACCGTGATGGGTAATGTAATCTTAAATTCAGATCTGCAGAATAAGCCTACCTATTCACAAAATTTGCTGCACGCCTGCTGTATCTGATGTGGAAGTAAATAAACCTGTGAGAAACGGCGCATACATAAAAGACGACTGCAACATTCTCTACAGTCACAGCTGTACTATGGCTTCCTATTTTAATGTTGTATTGTTGGAAATGTCAACAATCTTCATAGGAAGTGCTGCTTTAAAAAAAACACAAGAAATGGATACAATAATCCATTGATCCAATCCACTGATCCTCGTGTTTCTAAGAATATTCTAAACTCAATACTAGAATATTATTATATTACAAATATGATATCTGAACGAGACAAAGCACTCCTAGCAGTTTGAGCTAGCTGTCACCTCTGAGTGATATACCTGCACATACAATTTCACAGCTTACAGAATGTTTAATTCCATGTATTTTTTCTATTTCTTTAAAAAATTATTTGAAAATGTATATAGTGATTAGCTCATAAAATCATATAAAAAATGTACTTTAAATGTTTGAAATAGGCATAAAGTGATTATTCTTCTGCCACATTTTCTGTTTGGAGATACCTGAAACATCAACGTTATCATGTTCTTTCTGGGAAGCTTGCTGTGCAGGTACTGTAAGCTACCATACCTCAGCCAAAGATAAAAGCTAATGAATCTACAGATAATGCATCTTTTTCCACAATGTCTTTCCGTAAGTTAAACTGGTATTAGCACAGATAAAATGTGGAAACAGTTTTCAGAAGCAAGTGGAAAAGTTCCTTTCAGCTCAAGAGGCTAAGCTAAAACTGGCTGCGGTGCAGATGTCCTTTTGTTAGGTTATCGGAACTCTAGATCTAGATTTCTCCTTGAAAACATGCGCAGAAAGTAACATGAAAAGTGAAGTGTCTACAATCTGCAGTAATTTTCCAAGTTACCTTTCAAAATACAAAACCAGCTGCATACCTTTCTTCCTAAATGCATTTAATCCTTTTAAAAATTAGTATGTAATCATCGTTTTCCATCACTCCTCTTTCAGTAAAAGTCCCACCCACACAAGGCAGCAACAGTTTTCCTTTCACTATCCTTCACGTACTTCTGTTCTGTCAAAGTTGTCCATTAATCCCATGATTCAGACGTTCCTCCTTTTTTCTAGCCATCATCAGCAGTATCCCACAGGTTTCAATCTGGACGTCCTGTCCTAATCTTCTGTTAGAGTACATCCCACTTGGTTCTCTGCACCAGGACGCGCTCCTTGTTTTTTCAAGAAGCTTTTTAAGGTTGTGTATAAATATGACATTATTTAAACAATATCATTTAAGTACATAAAGACATTGGAATCCTTCCTTCTCACCATGCTTACTTAAGTTCTTTTATTTTGACTCTTGTATTTATTTTTCTCACTTTTCAACAGAGTTTTCCTGCTTCATCCTTTTTACATTTAGAAGTTGGCTGATAGAACAGCTTCTTTTTTCAGCTTCTCAGAAAAGACAGCATGCCTCAGCTGTGTGTAGTACAACATTTCCTGACAGAACCTTTTTTTTTTTTAAAAAAAAATACTAAAAATACTGTTCAGCTGTTTTATTAAATGAGTCACTGAAATGCTGGGAGATCCTATGTAGTAACAAAATATGAATGTTCAAGTGAGAAAGAACCACATACTGTTTTCAATGTAACTATAGTTTTCTCTCCAGAAATAAGGATGGCACAGAAGCAAAACATATACAGACTGCTCCTACACATGCTTAGATCTGTCAGAAGCAAAGCCTGAGAGGACAACTGTTTTTAATTCTTGGGGCAATATATTTAAAAACCTGTGTGCACGCAAATACACATGCATATTTATATAATACTCGTCTCCAAGAAACTAACATCATTGTTTCAGAAAAATAAATATCAGTGTCTATAAAGCTATCTTACAAACTGAAGAATACTTAGTATTAGTCTTGTTTTTAAAACGTGGTTGATTTTATCAATTCTTTACAGTAAAGTTGTCTCAGAAAAAAAGACTTCTGAAACTAACATGCAAGCATAAACTTGTATTGAATTCAGTGCATATCTGATAAAAATTCTGATCAACTTAAAAGGCATATTAAAAAAAAAACACTACAAAATGCAGCTTCCTATACTACAACTTCACATATAGAACAAATACAACAGCAAACCTGGAATCTCACAAAATCATTTTGGATAAGTGCAAGCAGCAATTTTGTTAGAGCTGGCACAAAAACCAACCTCATTTCAAACATGCTACCATCTGCAACAGTAATATTGCTTGTAAAAGTTTGCTTTTACTCTAACCTCAAATCAAAAATTATTTCAGTTATTCTATGTGATGATCCACTAGTACACATTTTGCTCTAGACAGCAAGAAATGACCATGCTAAGGTAAACCTTGATTGCATCAGGACCTCAATAGCCTTTTTTTCCCCTTTGGTAAGGAAACCCAATATAGCCAACAAGAACAAATTTACATCTAACAAAATGGAGCCAGATTAAAAAATATTTGGGCACTTAATGGTAGTTGCCTAATGAGATTTATTTCCATAATCTACTTCACATTGATTTCTACACTTTTAGAAACAGAAATGTGCAAAGACATCTCTCTCGTTTTATAAAGAACATAAAGCATGAGAAATGGAATCACAAAAATAGACTATACATTGCCTGAATTATCTATGATGAAGACAAATATTTACAACTGTACAACTGTTCTAATAAGATGCAATTTCTTTCATTCTTCCAACTGCCAAACCATGCATGCTGAAGAAGAACAAGAACTGTTCCTGTTGAAATTAACGTGAATTTTGCCTGTAATTTACTTTGATTTGGCTTAAGTACCTGGCAGTGGTTTTAGCTACAGATAAGCATAACCCCATCTGGAAGGCTTGTGTCTGGTACGCATCTTACAGGAGCTTCACAGAGATCTCTTCTGCTTACTGAGCAAATGAATAGATGAGAGCACAATAATTTACTAGATAAGCACCACTGTTGCACAGGCGTTCAAATCAAGGCAACGCTGATACGGGCTTTCAAGTTAACAGTAAAGGATTTTATCTTTCTTTTTTAAAGCATGTTTGTTTAGTTAGTATATCACTATAAGTACGGGTCAATATTTTCACACCTCTGATATTTGAGTCAATATTATAATATTTTACATTTTTTGTTACCTCAGAGAACTACCGCGCTCCCTTTCATGATTACAGTTTAAGTTATATACACATCGCTTGGGGGCAGCTTTTGAAATAAAACTTTTAAATACGCTTAAAGTGCATCGCAAGCTTATGTTCAGCAACAATGCCATTGCTACACAGCCAAGTTACGGAAACTTTTTCTGACTCTTATTCAAAAACAATCTTTTTTTGTTGTTGCTGAGTTTCTATTTCCTCAGTGGGCTTTTCTGAATACGCCAAAATAATCACCTGCCAACCTGCATTAGAGCATCAAGCCACGAGCAAGTTTACATCGGGCGTCTATGCCAAATGCCTTCTCATCTAATAGACCGTGAAGTTTTAAGCAGACCGATGGCCAGTGTTAGTTTGAAACTTCGCGTTACCTCCCATTTTAATGTCAATTAACCTGGTTAGAGGCGAACGAGACTCGCGCTGCTCCCAGCTGCAGCACCCTGAGGCCCCGCGAAGCCCAACAGCCCCCCAACAAGCCCCAGGCCGAGCTGGCTCCCGGGGGTACCGCTGCCCCGCTCCGGGGGCCGCGATGCTGACCTCGGGAACGCGGGGCGTCGTTTCCCCGCGGCACACCCGCCCCTCAGGCACCGGGGGCTGTTTCAGGAGGCCGGGGGAAGGAGCCCTTCACCTCACGCGGCCCGGCGGAGCCGAGGGCGGCCGGGGGCCCCTCAGCGGCCCCGCCAGGCGCCAGGAGCCCCCGGCCTGGCCCGGCCCGGCCCGACGGGAGGCGCGGCCGTTACCCGCCGCTGCCCCTGACAGGAGCCGCACCGCGCCAAGGCCCCCGCCCGCTCCAACCCCCCGGTACCTCGCGGGGCCCGGCGGCGGCACAGCGGCCGCTGCTTCTGCAGTGCGCGGGGGGGGGGTCCCGGGGGGCTCCTCAGGGGCTGCGGGGCGCGGCGAGGCCCGGTACGGTACGGTACGGCACGGCACGGCACGGCGCGGTGTGGCGGCCCAACGGCGCTCCGGCGGCCCCGGCTCCCGTTGCCATGGGCACAGGTCCCGCCCCTCGGGGCGCGGCGATTGGCCGGGCCTGACCCCGGCGCGGCCGTCGCGGAGAGCTCCGATTGGGCAACGCCGGACGCCCAATCCGGGGGGGGGGCGGGGAGCGGGAGCAGGAACGTGGCGGCTGGCGCGAGGCGGGGCTGGCAGCGGGAGGCGGGAACGCAGTTGGAGGGGGGGCGGGCGGTGATGGCCGCCTCAGGCAGCGCGGGTTGGGGTGTGAGCTGGCTGCTCTTTCCTTTTCTTTTTAATAACTTCTCACAGCTTTTCATAGAAATGAGGAAAAATCAACTGTTTAGGGATTCAAGGAGTTCCCAAGTGGTTCTTGATAGCCACTGGGTTATGCGTGTGGGAGGGAAGGGGGGTGTGAGCTGTAAATAACGACACCTGTGGTGACAGAGAGCGACTGAAGCAACGGGGCTGGCACTGCTCGCACCTTCCCCCTCTCTCCAGGAAATACTTACTGCTCGATACTACGAAATGATGTTTTCCCACAACGTTTTCCACTTCAGAAACAGTTTTGTGGCTAGTTAACCTCCCTTACTAGCTTGCAGACCATTCGTTTGGGACCTGGAAGCCCTGGAATCGATTGTGCATGAATTCATGTGAGCGGTTCAGTAATCACGAGCAACTTACTGTAAAAATGCAAGCAGCCTTTTTGATGGCACAACTGAAACAAGCACACAATGATACTTAAAGTCCAGTTGAAAACGTGCCAAAAATCTGTACAGAAAGAACCTGCAAGCTTGCTGCTCCGTGTTCTGTCTGGGAATACCTCAATGCTGCAGGAGGAGAGCTGGCTGTCTGGGACCAGACCTTTGACATTTACATATATATATATATATACACATATATATATATATACACCTGGTTGTCGGCAGGGACACGGTGCCCTGACTGCGTGGCACAGGCCCAGTGTCATCACCTGCATGCTGTCGGGAGCGTTTGTGTTGTGTGTCCTGGTGCCCTGGCTGACGTTTCCCTGAGTGACGTGGAGCTGCTGGGAATGCAGTCGTCCTCACCTTTTGCAGCTTGGCTGGGTGTTACAGCACAGCTAGGTTTTTATAACACGGCTACAAGGGCACAGTTTGCCCTTTTGTTTTCTGTGAAATATAATTGTGAGAAAGAAGTAGTCTGTGACAGGGGAGGATGCCATTCTGTGCCCCTTTATCCCCAGCAGCTGTGCCAGCCAAAGAAGCTGACACCACCATCTTCCAACTGCCATCCTCATGCTGTTCTGCCACGCTACTTTGTCTTTGGCATTTGAATAAGAAGTTGCAAGGTTGCAAGATAGATCAGTTTGTTTTCTTGTATTTAAAAGGCGTGCTTTTTTTCCCGACTACTATGAACAGTGAAGAAGGGGAGCATGGGGGACAGGTGGAACCACTATTGGCATCAGAGAAAAAAGAAGCTGGGTGGAAGCGTGCCCTTGATGCTTATGGTAATATAGGACATACGATGTTGTTTTCCCCTGTCAGGCACAATGCCAAGCTCTTTGAGGGCTGATTTAGAATACATGATAGTAAAAATATCTGTGGCCAGGGTGCCCAGCCAATAATCCTATCACTATTGGCTTTATCAATATGGGACATGCCCTGGCATGTCCGAATGCAGGAAAATGCATCTTGGTGTATTCTATGAGATTAAAATACATTTGTTCACTTTAATGCAATGACTAAGTTTGTTCTGTTATGATTTCCTGCTTTATGTCTATTCAGTTTCTTCTTCTGTTACAATTTACAAGATGTCAATGCATTTAAGATTGATTCTACTTTTTCAGGCTTTTGCTTTTTAACCTTTTCTCTTTTTATTTAATTCCTTTGGGTTTGTGGGGGGGATTTGAGGGTCTGTTTAGATCTGAGCCCCACTGGGGTTGGCTACATATCTTCTGAAGCTGTTTGATTGCTGTTTTAGGTGGTTTAAGAAATAGTCTTTGGATGTTTAACCGTTACTTCAGTTTAAACATTCAGGAAGCTGCAAGGTTTGAAAACCACTTAGGATTTCAGTATTGCAAGGGAAGTAGTTGATTTAATCTGGAATTGAGAAACACTGTTCTTTGTGCTGGACATAGTATGGCAGAGTAGGACTGTCTTTGGCTACCATTTTGTTATGCTGTTCCAGTATGGTAGTAAAAATAGGGAGAATTTGAAGAGGGCTTCTGTATACCAGAATGCCCTTGATACTTTTTTGGTGTTATTCTTTTATTATTTTGTGGAAGGTTATTGATACTACAACTCCCACTGGTAGAGCATTAGGTAGTGAAATGTCTCTGATGCAGGAGTCCTAAATTCTGCATCCTGAGCCTTGCTCTTCTGTCTCTCTGCTCTGGGAAGTGCAATGACAGATGCTACTTTTGCCATTAACAGCAGAAAGTTTTACTGCTTCAGAGTAAAAGTGTGTAGAAAGGCTAACTTATTAGCACTAGTTTCTGTTTCAGCCACAGAGTCAGATGGTAACTTCAAGGCTGTCCTGAGTAACTGTTGGTGCTAAGTATTTTTTTTTTTCCCCACACAATTCTGTCCACCACAAGCAGCAGTAGTGACAGAAGCCGTATTAAAGCCGTGTAACTTCTCAATTGAATTGGGGAAAAAACACCTAGAAATGAAGGGGTGGGGGAATGTCTGTTCTCCATGCCTTTCTGACCGTGGTAGTGGTGTTATTGAGAAAGCCATGTTTAACTAGCACAGCATGTGGTTTCCTGTGACGTGTACAAGTACCTGCTAGCCACTGAACTGAGGCTGCTGAAGTAATTTTCTCTGTTTCTCAACAGCAGCGAGTTAATAGACATAACCACAGACCTGAAATGGAAATGAAATAGTGATGGTAAATTTAAGTGTCATGGTTAAATGCCTAATTTGTCTAGAATGGGGGGGAGGAAGGCAGGGGGAGTATCTGGGCTGTAGATTTCGTATGAAAGTGTCAGGTAAGAATGCATTTAATTCACTGGTGAGACTCTGCTGTGGTTCATGTCTGCTTGAGGAGGCATTGGTTTCCAAGGAATTGTATGAGGTTTCTGTTAGCCTGGCGTATGGCCCATGCATTTTCTTTCTGTGTTAAACCTGTGCCTGGAATCTTTCCCAAGTTTGAACAAGTATAGTTCATGTTCTCAGTGATTAATACTACCCAGGTTTATTTATATGTGTAAGCAGTTGGAGAGTCTGTATCCAAATGTAGTTATTGGCTTAATTAGTTTATCAGTTATGGCCATATCCTGGCTTTCTGGATGCTTGTTTTGTCCCAGTTACGTATTTTGTTGGGTGTTGGCCCCTGTTGTAACAAGGCTAGACTTTCTCTCAACAAAATTACTTCCTTACATTTAAGCTGTGGTATGAGTTTCTGACTAATATGGGTGTAGAGGACTTATGGATTTACGGAGGAGTTCAGCACGATTCCTAGGTGAAAATTCAGTAACCTTCAGGCTGTTAATGGTACTTCACAAATCTAAAAGGGTGCAATTACAGGGTTGTGGGTTTTTGTTTGTAATTGCTCATTCTGTCTTCTAGTCAGGGGGAAATATTTGCCTCAAAGTGTGCCAGATCTTTTGTTGTTAGCAGATATGGAAGTTGTCTTACTCTAGTAGTTGATATATGGGTCTGATATATTAATCCCTGTACAACTGAGGTGAACTTACTGTTGTAAGATACCTCTTTCTACTGCAGAACTGCAGTAGCATTGTATATTATTTTTGGCTACTACAAGCCTAATGAAATCTAGAGCAAAAACTTTGGATAGAGCTAGCCCAAAAGTTGCAATTCACAGCTGAAAACTGCTATCGCTTTTAAGAACCCCTTCCTGGCTGAGCAGAGGGACTATTTCTAATCTGTTGCCTTGTAAGACAAAGGTGTGGATTCATGAATAAGTTTCCATGAATGAAATCACAACATGTTCTTACATCACGGCAGCTATTCTGCACGAAGCTTGAGATCTCAGCTCTCAGTAGGGAAAAAAGCAGAACGGTTTTGAGGTTCTAGAAACAACAAGATTTTTTTTTTTCTTCTTGCAGGTCCCGTGTTGTTGTAAATCCTGCTGCTTGGAGTGGAGAAGACGTCCATCATAGGTTTGACTATTTCAGGATAGTTTTCACATTCAGTTTGACAAGCTGACAAGTACTTTAGCTTAGTTATGCTGCTTATTTTTCTTCACACGCTGTGGCTATTTCATTTCAGGCTGGAACCTGCTTTAACTCAAGGGTGGAGGGGTTTAACTGTAGGGTGTATCCCTGGTTTTCTGGGGCTGCACCAATGCCCCCTCACACATCTGGCAGCACAACCACAGCCGTGGGGTGGGATGTGTGCCTGTCTCGTGACTGGGAGTGCCTGCAGTTTGGTCTCTTGGTGGATCTGCTTCTGGTCATGTCCTGTGATTAACTGGAACAAAAAAACAGGTGGATTGTTCTGGTTAGCTATTAGACACCTCTTCAACCTGTTCTGGTGTTAGTTATAATTACATTACATATAACAAGAATGTATTTATTGCATTGCTTGAGGAAAATTTCATTACACTAGTTAATTTAGAGAGGTAGAAATGAAATTTATCTTCTCACACTGACAAAAAAAACGTAGAATAAAGAAGAGTTATCCTTATTACTGCTATCTATTTTGCAGTAGTAGGAACTCTGGGACCTCTTTCTATTAGGTGCTGAACAGTTCAGACACAGAACAAGAAACCTCTGTCTATGCAAGTTGTAACTCTAAAGCTATCCTGTCATCTTCTGCCTGTCCTCTCTTGGGCATGTATCTAGTTGGCCTTCTGCTGTAGATTTTGTTGTATGACACATTAATTATTAGACTGATTATCTAAGGTTAAAAATGTTTCTGTGTATTCTAAGTGAAAAGAAAAACAAAATACTGTGAACTTAGGGTTGAAAAGTGTGAGGATAAAGAAATGCTTTCGTAATGTAAAGTTTTATTTACTGAATTTTAATAAGACGGGTCCTTTAGAATAAAAATAATAAATTTTGATCTGATCAAAGAGGATTCTGTTGCAATTGGATGTGTTTTATGGAGGTAAACATGCTTAACCAGATGCAGCTTTTAAATTCAACAACGCTTAAACTTAGCAGCCAAATAATCTGAAAACAGGAATATATAGGTTACAGTGCAGCAAAACATTTAAGCATTTGTTTAGAGCTAGGACTACTTTTTTTTGAATATCTCTGTTTCTCTGAAACTTAAAATATATTTTTCAAAAGAAGCAAGCCAGTGACTGAGGGCTTACAGTTAGAAATAGGGGAAGGAAGGCTTCTTTGACAATTTTAGCTTTACGTTGACAAAGACAGTTTTCTCTATGTAGAGGAAGCTTTACGTGCATGTTTAACAAAATCTGGTAAAAATGCAGGGTATTCTAGAAACAAAGAAGGGAATGTGGTCAGAGAAACAGGTGTGATCTTGCTGCCTAAATATTTATAGTTATAGCTGAGGCAAGAGCTATAATGTATTCTGGAGGAAAAGACAGAGTGAGTTGAGGAAGATAGCTTAGTTTCAAAAAACAAGTTTCACTCTTTAAGGTGGAGGGAAAATCAAATGAATACTGGTGCAGCACATGAGGATAACTTTAGACTTGCATCAACATGGAAATGTTGCAAAAAGATGAGGAATGATATCTTGCTTAAGAAGGAGGTAAGACCTCTTAGCTTGTAAAAACTCCCAGCTGAAATGGGGGGGGGGGGGCTTGGAAATGACATAAACTGCAAGAGAAACAAGAAGTAAGTGGTAGGGTACTGTGGTTGCAGGAACAAGTGTGTTGCTTACACCACTCTATGGGTTTCTGATTTCCATTAAGGGAAAAACTAAAAAGTAGAAGAAAGGGTTTGTGGTAAAGCATGTACAGTGTATGCATCTCATAACAGTTTCATGTTGGGCAAGAAGTACCATAAATGTCTCTATAAAAGAAAATCTACTTCTTTATTCATGATACAGTTTTTATTTTATTTCCCAGGTAAATCAGCATTTTATTATGTATTTTTCAAGTCACCTGAGGTTTATATAATGCCTTTCTGGTCATAATGAATATGAGTAACTCCTGAAAATCAGGAAAAAGCTGACATTCTTCCAGATATTTATAAGATTGTGGTAGTCGTTTTAAAAAATTCCTGTTCTTTAAAATCGTATCTACTTTTTTTCCTGTCATAATTACATGCTTTTAATTATTGTTGTTATTGCAGGAAAAGTCAGGGCTAAACAGAGGGCTTTATGCTTGTGGTGTTTAAGTTTCTTGTTGTATTTACTTATTTTTAATAAACTTGTGGCCAGTGGAGTGCAGTCAGTGGTAGTGTTTCCCAGGAACTTTTATCAGACTGCTCTGCTTCAATGTTATCATAGGCGATCCCAAAAAGGGTAGAAAATGATGTGAGAAAGCTTGCTGGTGAAAGGGAATTACTTAGTAATAAAATTGGAAGCTGACCTTTACTTCCAGAGCAGCAGAGGCTATCGCGATACTCAGCTGGGTGAAAAAGCAGCAAATAATACATTAATATGTAAACTGATTTGCCTTGAGGAAAAGGTAATCTTAATGTTTCATCCCAAATAGCAGGCTTCAGACTCTCTTCTATTCCTCCAATTGTGGATGCATAATAAGAAAGTTCTGTGAAAATATCAGTGCTCAGTGGAGGCCAAAACGTTAAGTATCAGAAATGATGGAATTGCTAGGAAAACGAGAGTACAAAATGCAAAGGATTGTTATGTAAATATAAATGTTATATAAATCCATTGTATGCCCGCATCTTCAATATGGCATGCAGATCTGTTCCCGTAACACGATGAGTGGCATGCTGTAGGTAAAAAGACACGTTCACTGCCCCTCATAATACAAGCAAAAAGGCCATCAGATAAACAATCAGCTGGCAGATTCAACAGTATGTGCTGAACACTGCTATCTCTGTTTTGCTGGTTTAGCGTGTTCTAAACTGTCTGTTCTATGAAATTATCCCACCTTATGGGCTGGGTTGCAAATCAGAGTTAAAATATAAGCTTAACTGCTTTGTGGGGAGAGATGTGGTAGGATCTGATGTATCCGAGAGTAAAGTTCAGCACACGCTTTTCACTTTCCTGTGTGTTGTGCAAAGTACAGGTCTGCTCTTATGGGTGAAAAGTGCTATTACCTTGCATCGTGAATTGTACAAGCCAAAGGTCTTCAATTTCTTTTAGGCTTTTTAATTAGCAGTGCTTAGTTCCCAATGAATTTAATTACAGACAAAATAACTAGCACTATTAGCAAAACTTAGTGTTAAAAATACAAAATGCATAGCTGAAGAGTTACCAGTTCTGGTAAGAAAATCTTGAATGGGGGGGGGGGACACGACACTTGTTAGTGCAAGGAGTTGCGGCTGTGTAAGTAGGTGTGTGAGTACATGGGAGTGTGTGTGACAGCAGGACTAAGTGTGCATGAGCAAATGGCCACGAGGGAGGTGTGTGCGAGTGTAGAGTTGCCAGTATGAGTGCGTACTTGTGAGTGTAAGCATGCATGAGTGTGAGCCAACATGCAGGTGGGTGTGTATTTTAAGAATATTTTTCAGGAAGTTGAAGATTTAAACAAGAATTTACCACCTTTCCTTTTTGTGCTCTGTAGCCATGCTCGTGGAGAAGTGGCTGTCACTCCCCTGAATCCTCTGTGCGTCTACAGCCTGTTTTTTCCCTGCTACCATTCCATGGGGAATGTGCTGGAGACTGAGTCTTCTCATGAAACCATCACAAGAGCATTTCTGGTCTGGAGACCATTTCCCTGATCTTTCTAGACATTCCACAGTGTGAAGCAATCACCCTTTTGTCCATGCTACTTCTGGCTATGCTGAAGTGAAACATGCATATTTGTCAGCACTGCCCTACAGATGTCCACAGTATTTACAGTTTTGGAAGTTGAAAATAAAACAAAAGAATACATTGGTGTGCTCATCAAAACAATGAGTTAGATGGAGGTGTGTGTTTCCTCACACGGGAAAAAAGGAACAGTATTTAGCAAAAAAGTGTTACTGGTGTCTTTGTTGGCTCCTATATTATCTTGTTTCTGAAAAACTTGCTGAGGAAATTTGAATGTTACAGTAATGGGAGGCTATGGCTTGTTCCATCCTGCATTGGTTTGGACCCTGGCCATCAGGAAACACTTTGTCTACATCAGAGATGAAACACTTACTCTTTAGTAGTAGTATGAGCAAGAGGTGTAAATACTCTGTAGCAAGGGCTGACTTTATTACAGAAAAGGAAACCATCCCAACTCTTCCTTTCTTTGAAGCTTTAAAAAGGGATTTCTGCAAGAGGTGTCAGAGGGACCTTGCATGCTTTGTATAAACCCTAGCTAAACGTACAAGTAGCTTAGAAGTAGTTTCACACTGTCTGTCACAGGTTGCACTTTATCAGCCACTGTTCTTTATTCTTTGTCAATTCCTACTTTTTTAATACTGCACTGCAAATATCTTTCCTTACCTCAAAAGCAAAGAAATGTCACAAAAATCAGACTGGGTAAAAATATCTGAAAGAGTACTGCGTGTAATTTGCTTGTCTCTGCCAAGGTGGGTGTTTAAAAAATGAAAATGCAGACTTCTACCTACTGCAGAGGAATAGAAATAAATCATAATTCAAGACTGTTCTAAAGAAGTTAGCTATCCTGGAGCAGGCCAATGGACAGACCAGCATAATATTTTGTTGCATAGCCTGAGCTTTATTTCAAAAGACAATCTGTACAGACACGTGCTTTGATATCTGTTAATTTTATTGACTATCAGATTTGGATGGGAAGTTGTACTTGACCTGAATGGTCTATTTCTTGAGAAGCAAGAAATGTTAGGAGCAAGCACCATTCTGGAAAAGAAAACCAGAAGCTTTCATTCTGAAATGGTTGATACAGCTTAAAAGTGCAAAAACTGCACTGTGACCCAATGCCTATGTGCTTCCTAGAATTGCTTAGCTACAAGCTGCTTACCTTTCTGGTGTTTATGTTGGAATAATAGATAGCTAATGCCACGTACCTTTGTGGGACTTGCTGCAGCTGCTGGAAATGTTTACAGTTGTGAAAGGTGCAGCTGGGAATGTTTGTGAGACAGGCTGACCTGGAAAAATAGATCAGGACAGCAACACTTCTTCTGGGTTTATTTCATTTTCTGTTATTTCTTCTGGCCTAACTTTCCCAGCATTGCGCTTCCATATTCAAACGTTCCACCAACGCAAATGTCAAATGCAATGTAAGAGCTTTCATCGGCATATCTGAACGCACTCTGCAATCGTTCCTTGTCTCACAAAGCCGCAGTTAGATCATGTCCATTTTGCAGGCTGGTAAGCTGAAGCCAATGTAAACTGGTTTGCCTAAGCAAACTGTGCTTGTTGTAACAGTGTTACCAAACTCTTTCAACAAGCCTGGTACTGCAAGCATGGAGCTTCATCTAGGAAATTGTTCAGGTTCAGTTGTCTCATTAGCAGAGGATGACAAGCCTTAGCTAGCAACAATTCCTTTTCATCTGTTCTTTTCCAGCTTGTCTGAGCCTTTCCTCAAAAATCCTTGTGCAAAGGGACATGTGCAGCCCCCACCAATCCCCCCCAGGAGACATCCTTCCCCAGGCTACTGCAAAGGACGTGGGTTCCATATATTGAGTGAAATTCCTCTCCTTGCAGAGATAGAAACAAATATTGCTGCTTATATCCTTTTGAGATTAATAGTATTTTCTGAGGCTTTAAGGAACTTTACCAATTGAAGTGACCAGACAAAGGTGTTGGATTTTTTTTTAAGATACTTGAATACAGCCTTCAGGCCTTATTGTATCATCCTAAGGCAAAACTACTTAAATTAATGACTGTGGTCATAGGGTCCGTCACAGGACTCAAATTCTAGGCAAGAATTGATGTTTTCCGTGCATCAAAATGTTTTGACTTCTGTGTCGCTAAGGGTTAGTAGTAACTACCATCAGATCATTTAATTGTTTGAGGGTTTTCAAAGCCAGTAGAGATACTGGCACCAGATTTTTGTAAATCCTCTTTCATAGCAATAGCCTAAAGCTTTTATTCCTAGTGCTTAACGATTACACAGCGGCATACAGCTTAAGCATGGGTTTCATAAAATAAAAAAAAAAGCTTTCAATATAAGCTCCACCTCTGTCATTGCATCTGTCTGCCTTTTGCCATTAGGCAGGCGCAGTGTTTGTCTTTCAAGTCCTTTATTTGCAAAGGTGCTAGTCATGCTCTATTAGTACTCTCAAGTTGCCATGCGTGGCAGTCCATTCTGTGTGCACTTCGTTGAGAGCATAATACAGCATTTGTTCTCTATTAATGAATTAATGGTTCCTAATGAGTTGCAGAGTTTTCATTGTCACAAAAGTGCATTTTGATTCTTAATGACTTGGCCCAGGTCACTGACTGCAATGCTATGTGGTGAAATAACTGCATGCTTGTGTAAGAAGGGGAAGAAAAGAAATACCACAGTGGAAAAATGGGTTTGGTGATTATGCTCATAAAGGATACTGACTTCTTAAAAGCAGGACGCTTCAAATGAGATTCAAAAGTGATGAGGATTTCTGAAGTCATTTAGGGCTCAGGGGGAGTTTCTGGAAGAGCTGTTGGGAAGTTGGATACCTGTGCTCTGGTCTTACCCACGTGCTACCTACCATGTGCTGTGCTTTTCAGAGGCTGGTTGTACTCTAGGCTTTGCTGCAATTCGCCTGTACGGAGGTGTGAGATGGAGTCTTGTCAAACTGCATTACAATACATGCTGTTACAGAGTTTCAGCTTTTTGCTATGGTTCTTTTTTTTTTTTTTCTTTTTTGTTTTTTTTTTTTCTATGAATCCAAGGTGATAATAACTTCTGAGACTGCATGTAACTGATTCCAAACTTTCAGGGAATGTTTTAGTTATCTGTGAGATCAACCCTGTTAATTTCGGTGCAAAGAGAAAGTGAGTAAAGCTTAATTTCCATTAAGATCAGATTAAAGAAGAATTCTTTAAATGCTTTCAGCAAAAGCCCTCTGCAGCTGTCAGGCTACCTTGCCATTTTCCTTTGAAAATTGTGTGGTGACTGCAGAGTTTATGAATCTGTGGTATTTAAAATATTTTTTTAAGTTATACAGTTGAGACTAGGATTTTAGTCTGACTATTCCAAAATCTGGAATTTGTGATAGCAATAACTTTAGGAAAGGAAAAAAAGAAAATCTTGGCCTTTTAGTGAGAGCTGTAAGAATTCACTGTATACATACTCAAAGCCATCCAGAGAATTTTCTAAAAGCCTTGGAAGATGATAGCTGTTGTTTCCTGTATTTGGGGGGCTTGAAAGAAGTCCACTTCTGTCTGCCTTTTGAAGAAGCTATTAAAGTCTCTTAACCAAAGAGAGATCAGTGATGATCAGTACTGCATGTTCTTTGCTGCTTTAGCAAGTATAGTAGTCAGGAACTACATTTATAATACTTCACTGCATGGCTGGGCCATTTTATAAGACTAGCGTATTAATCTTTATTCAGGTTTTGAATCTCAGAAAGGATTTTTTTTAAGAAAAAAATACTTTTCTCACTTAAACCTTGCAGATTTTAAAAAGCTTTTAATATCAGATAGGAGACAGGCATTTTACTTCAAAATCTAATGACCAAGTTAGAGACAGATTTGTTTCTAATTATGTGAGACTAGGAAGGACCGGACGACCTTGCTAACAGAGTACGAACGAATAGCTGGAGGACCTACCTTTACATTAGTTTGGTATTTTAATAAGTAGTTTCCCACAGGTCAAAGATTCAGCTAGGTATCTTTGGGGGTTGCCAAAATGTTTCAGGTGGAATCATCCATTGATTTTAGTTGAACAAAGCAAAGGTAATTTTGTTCTTAGGCTCTGCTTTAAATGAAAGCAGAGAAAAACATCAAATACCAAAATATTATATACAAAATGAAGATCAGGCTTAATGCTACTGTGATGTGATGCCTGACTTGGGTGAGGCATTCCTGCTCTTCCAAAGGGCTATGCACTACGCTAATGAAAGTAGTATTTATATTAACTTTTTTTTTTTTCCTTGAAATGTTTGGGATTTAGTTAAAATAGGTAGCAAAAAAATTTTCCACTAGAAAGCTTGAGGGAGTCACTAGACCACGCTGTACTTTCACCACACGCAAGCATGAACTTAAATACTTGCTGCACTGTGTCAAATAAGGTATTGTGTCATAGGCAGAATTAGCCTTTGGCACTCCATTGAAGCGCCATGCTCTCACCCGTATGGTCTTCCATATCCTTCAGCTACTCTACAGTGTGTTTCTCAAGCAAAGGCCTACTACTTCTTAATATTACATTTATATTTAGAAAATAAGTCATTTTCTTAATGCTAATACTAGGTTTGCAAAAGCTTCAATACTTGCTCAAGTGATGCTTTTAATTAGGGTGAGTGCTGTATTTCTTTATGACCTGATGTGTCACTGCTTCATTGCAGAGGAATGACTGTGGATCTTGAGAAACTTTGCTGACCAGGCGATTCCTCTGACACTTTGGAAGATAAGTGGTGTTCGTAATGTGTTCTGCACACACATGCTTGGGTGCATAAACCTGGTTCCCATAGAACTCCAGATAGATTTGGTAGGATTACTCTGGTGGGCGAGGAGTATCCATGAAGACAGCTTTTGTAATGAGGCCAGAACTGTGTGGTGTGCTGATGAGTAGTCCTCCTCCTTGAAGTTTCCCAGGAGGCGTGTATGTGAACACACGCTACTTTTCTCCTCCCACACGCACATGAACTCTATCTCAAGTTGTTTAGGTGAGTTGCAACATGTATTAATGATGTTAGCTTCTTTTTGCTGGGTGCTGACTACTGCTGTCTTATCTGAAAAGTCTTCCACTGAACTCAGAGATCACTTTTATTAAAACAATATTCAGTTCTGTCCTTCAGATGCATGGGTATCTTTCTACTCATGAAATAACAAAGTAAATAACAAATGCAAGCAATAAGTCCCTTTGAATAATGTGCCAGTACTCTGCTCTTACATAAGTGTCATTCCTAAGCTTGAGATGCTTATTTACCAACTAAAGCATCTTGGCAAGGATTTCAAGCATTTTAAATCAATTCTGCTGCTTCCAGAGCATCCACTAAGTAAAATCTTGAATTTGAATCATTGACCCTTAACCTGATAACCAGTTTTACTAATGTCCTCCAGGAAACACATTGTGTGCTTAACTTCCCTTGTGGAAACCACAAAAAAATTGTATAGCAGAATACAAGGATTAAGGGCCAAGCCATGATAGAATTAGGCTTGGACGGGGGTATGAAAACTACCTCACTGAATGCATTTGATACGAGCATTTCTTCTCAGCATCGTATACTGTGTGATTATGAACAAACGTATGACATAAGAAATTGTTCCTTTTTCTTAAGGGTAGAATATCTCCATTGACTTGCAACGCTTGAAGGCCTGAGAAGTCATGTCACTGATGAACCCAGGGTTACTACAAGACTACAGGAAGCCTCAGGCGGTTAGCTCATACTGGAAAGGAATATCAGATTTTGCTGGCGAGGGCTGGGATTGTCCATGGGGCTGCAGGGTTTGGGGCAGCTGGGAGAAGTCCCTGTAGCCTTTTTCTCAACAACCTGATAAAGATCGCTGTGGAAGTCTCATGCTGTAGGATTCCTACGGCTGTTGCTGGTTTTGTTTTCTTGTAATCCTTCAATAAAGGGCAATTCTGGTGAGCAGTCAATATGAAGATTTATCATCCTCTGTCTTTAGATGTCTGATTAAGCATGACTTGCTGTGATTGGGATTTCAAGCACCTCATTTGCCAGAAGTCTTCCCAATTACCTCAATTACCTTTACCAAGGAATGATTGCTATTTCCAGGTACGCATCCTGTTGTCCACAGTTTCTCCCTCGGGTTTTTCTGACATCATTCTTACATTAATTGTCCTTACCAATGCATACTGTAGGCTATAAACTATCCCATGGTGCCTCCCGAATATGTTGCAGCACTGACACAGCTTCTGCTTGTGTTTTCTAACTTTTCCACTTCCACTCCATTTGAGGAATGTTCAGAAGCTTCTTTTTATTTAAAACCTTCAAATGACAGAAATTGTGCGTGTCTTCAGTTGAGCACAGTCATTCCTATCCAAAACCATTTCATATAATTTCCTCTCTATGCAAGCAATCTGTAAAAAGTTATATGGAAAATTTATCACAATATTTACAGTAAAACCAGTAGTAAAATATATTAAATTGTTTATGTTCTTAGGTTTCCTGGTCCAACAGCTCTTCTAGACATAATTTGCTTGAAGAAAATTGGGGTAAATATGAGAAATCTTTTATGAATTTCAAATGTGTGCCCTGTCATGCTATGCCATAGAGATGCTATTTAAATGATGCAGGGAATACCTAATTCTCTGTGCCAAGATCTGTAATAGTGTTTTGGCTTCTAGTACCTAAATTCTCGCTTACTGAAACAGGACCTGGGTCCTAAGAAATTAACCTAAGAGAAGATTTTACTTGCACTTGCAACTATTAGTGTTTTTTCTTTGTTGTTGGTTTTGGTTGTTGGCTTTTTTTTTTTTTTCTTCTATTTTGGTTTGCAAAGGGGAACTTTCTTATGTTTGAGCTTAAATGTAACTCTTACATAGCTGAAATTATTGTGTAGATTTTAAGAGCTATATATAAACCTTACCCAGTGAAAACACGTGATCTATTGCATAACAGTGAAACAATAAAAACAACCATGGCCTATTTATCTTTTTCATTCATTACCAACATTGATATCCCATTTCTTCCTGAAAGAACTTCACAATGAATTATTAATAACAACATACTATTAAATAAACATCTATAGATGTAAGCAGTAGGTATTTAAGCTTGAGTAAACACTTAAAGCAAGCCAAATGAGTATTAATAATACAATTTAAAATTAACAAGAAAAGGTATTGCGAGACTAATGGAGGAAGTTGTACTGAAAGTTCAACTTGGCATGTTTTTGAGGAAATAAGACTTTTGTTTTGGAGTAAAAAAGAACCTGTCTCCCTCTGCTGGTTTTAGGGGAAAAAAAAGTGTTAAAAAAAAAAAAAAAAAAAAAAGAACTAGCTAAAACTTTGATGCAAATTACCAAATGCAAGTTACCAAAACAGCTTAAAACTGTTGCCTTTAAGTAAGCAATAGTCACCTCGAGGACATTAGATCTGTCTTGGTTACTGAAGATTGGTAGATTTGTGTAGCAGTCACTGTTCAAGCTAATGGATTCTAAGTATATTCTAAAATTATAATTTAAGATTAATTTAAACTGTTTAGCTTCTAAGTCAAACATCACTGAATGCCATAGCTTTCCTGAAAAGCAGCCTAACGTTGGAGTCATAAACGTAGATGAATAATTTTAAATTCCTGCATAGTCTTAGTGTGTATCACAATTAAGCTTTTTTCTTTCAAACTTGAGTTCCTAAGGTGCATCATACGTGTAATCCACAGGCCATAATGCTTTTGAGGGCCACATGCCCAAGACTAGCTAGAGCCCCAAGCACAGCTTGCCAGCTGTAACAACTGCACAGGGCTTCCTTGACCTGCACGGGCCCTGTGATGTTGAGGCTGGCAGCTTTGGGATGGGTGCTGTGCACCAGCCCCAAATGCACCTGTGGGCTCCTGCAGGGCCATTGTCCCACACTGCTCCAGGAGACAGCGAGGAGCCCTGACATGGTCTGCGATGAGGACAGCGTTCAACAGGACGGAGGTGAATTTCATGTTGTAGTCCCCACCCTGATGAACAAATGTTTGGGAATTTCCTCGGAATACATGTTTGGGGATTTCCTGCACAAAGTAAGTACCATATTCTGGTACTTGTCACGGTATTTGCAAAGAGGTTTTTGTCCTTGGCGTAATATGCTCCATCTTCCGATTTTCAGAGGAAACATATTTGTCCTTCTAAAATCCCCGTGCTTCTACTAGCAATTTCTCATTCACAAAAAGGATGCTCTAACAATAGGCATCAAGTTTATTGCTTCCAATTAGTAAAGGGTGAGTAGCAATTCCAGTAGTTAAATTAAGGCATTCATCTGTTAAATTTAGAAGGCTTACATAAAATGTGTTTCAGGCTGAGAGGAAAATTAAGGCATTTTTCTTCTAAAAGTTTTTTTTTTTTTTTTTTAACTTCCAGATGTTCCTTCACCAAAACACTTTTTTGTTGTTGTTTTTTTGTTGGGTATAGCTGTGCTTTTAATCTGGGTCTACATCAAGCTTTCTTGTATCCTAAGTATTGTTTTAAAAGGCATCTGCCAGCTGCAGTTTATCAGATTGCCAGTTAATCCCAGTATTAGTATGGTTATTTACACAGGGTGATTTGTTTTTTTGCATGTGCTATGTTGGAATTATTTTGTGAAGTTTGAGTATTAGCACTACTGAGCACAGCACTTTGTCCAAACATTTGAACAAATTCTCTGTTTATTCTGCCTCTAATTTACAATTTAAATTTTAGTAAAAATACTACTCCATAAAATTATATGGATTTTTTAGTGCTCATCTATCTGCAGTACACCTTTTTTTCCCCAAGATGTATTTCTACGAGGTGTTTCCTGAGAACTCTCAGGGCAGCTGCGATACTCGGTGGATGTCTCAGACACCACAGATAGTAACAAGGCAGCGAGACTGCTGAGACACGCACCTTGCGCATTGTACTTACAGCAACACATTAGTAACTTCCTGTGTAAGCAATACTTAGGAACTGACGTCATGTTTTCATGCGGTAATGTGTAACTTGTAATTACCCATTTGTAAGCCAGTCTGCAGGCTATGTCATTGTTCCCTGTATTGACTCAACTGGGGGACAGTGCCTTTCTACTTTGAAGGTGGGCTTCTAATGCCGAGCAGTTCTCTCGAAGCAGAACCATTTTGGCTCCCCATTAGTAAAGGCCAAGCTACGGAGAATGCTTGTTGGCATCAGGTATAGAGACGCTGTTTCCAAAAGCTGTGTGGTACTGCTTCTAGACCATATCTGATAATTCGTATACATTTAATGCGAATGTCACTGAGAAACTATGAAAGCAGAGGCAAAAATATTGGTGTTGGAGTTGCTCTTCAGTGTAAGGGGTGAAAGCTAAGGAAGGAATAGCATATGCGGTTTGTATTTAGTGTGATAAAAGGAAATTGGTGCCTATTTAACATGAAGTACCTTAAGAATATTTTGCAGTAATGACATCACTAAAAAGGGTGGGATTAAATTGTTAAAATACATGCTAAATAGCAGGGAAAATTCCTGATAAGAAGGAGATAATTTCTAAGGGAAAGTCCCAGAAGGTTCTAGTTATCATGGGACTTGTACGCAAGCGTGAAAATGGTCTTCTATGATTGTGCATTAATCAGCAGAATGAACCAAATCATCTTTCCTTTCTCAGCTTCTGGTTCACATTTGACCCACTTGTGCTGTCACACATTGACCAATATTACGACGGTAGGTAGTCAATCAAATAGTCACGGTCTTGTTGGAATTCTTGGATATGGTAGCTGCCTTTTATTCCAGCTAAGCAGGTTAACACTCCTTTGTTTAGTGATGGATGAAATATAGAAAAATAGTTGTCCCAGGACTAACCCCCGTGGCCAGTGACTGGGAGGTGAAATCCAGGGCGGTTTCCTTTTCTGAGAAGGAAAGCAGCACACACATCACAGGTTCTGCTTTGTACCAGGAGGTGCTGGCCCATCAGTAAGAAAGGCACTCATACTCTAAAAAGTGACCTTCTAAATGCTGTTTATTAGAGCCAACACTGCACAGAAAGGGCGGATAGTATAGAGATCTCACCTCCCTTTAGAAGGTGGAAACCCTCAGCTGCGCAGCAGAATGAGCCTCCAATCCATGTCCAGCATGCTGTGCAGACCCTCTTCATAGGAAAGGGTTTCCCACGTCAGTTGTTACAGGATTTTCTTAGAAGAAAACAATGCTATTCATTATCTGTGCTGCCAAACAGAAAGGATGTGCGCATGGGCACCTCTTGCTGCACTTTTAAAGGACAGACCGCTGCCTAGCAAGAAATCTGGACCTTGAGAGCCAAGTAGATGTCTTGGGGGGGTAGATGTCATAGTGGGATTTTGTGCTTATTGATTGCAAATAGCGGTCTGCTATCAGAAAGCATCAGCTTCTTTTCTGAATAACCTACAGCCTGAAACCTCCTTGATGGCTTAGAGTCAAATGGCAGTAAGAACTTTGTTAATCTGCGTAATTAAAGAATCACGCCTATGATGCTCCTACAGGAACATACTTTGTGTTAACTTTTCCAAGTTCTGGTTTTGCAAGGGCTTTCACTGGCGCTGCTGGTGCCAGGTCAGGATTTACCCTACAGAAGATGCTTAGATTGTGAAGCGATGGGGTTTAACTATAATCGCACGGCAAACGGCAGTCAGTTTGCGACTCGGCTTCGTTAATTCATTTATGTTGTAGCTTCTAAACTGGCTCTTCTCGTGCGTCTTCTGCGTTTCGCGGTGTTTTGTATCGTGTGGAGCTTGTGCAGCGACGGGGGCCCACAGGGGACGAAATGGCGGTGGGCGGCCCGGAGCCGGGCCCTGCCCGCGGCTGCCGCTCGGTGCCCGGCCGCGGGGCCGGATGTGAGCGCACGGCGGGCGGGAGGGAGGAGCGGGGAACGGGGAGGGACGGAGGGAAGAGAGGCAGGGACCGGAGCAGGGAGGGGGGACCGGAGGGCGGCTGCAGCCCGGCGGCGGGCGGGAGGAAGCGGAATGGCCGCGGCCGCGGGGCGGCGGCGCTGCGAGGTAGGCGCCGTGTGTCGGGACGGGGCCGCGGCTCCGCTCCGGGCCGGGTCCCCTCCTCCGCTGGGTCCCCTCGGGGGTCGCGGCTCCGCCACCCTCGGCCTCCGGGGAGCCTCCGGGGGGCCTCCGGGCCCGGGCGGGCAGGTGTGCTGCGGGGAGCGGGGCCTGCGGGGCTCCGCCGGTGCCCTGCGTTTCCTGGAGCGGGGCCGAGGAGCGGCGAAAAGCCCCCGCTGCTCGTGGAGGCGGGGGGCTCAAGGTACTGCCGGGGGCTAGCGGGCTGCAGGGGGGTAAATCCCACCGCCTTCAGCACAAAACTCGGGAGCGACTCGGGCAGATCCGCTGAGAGCAGACGGACGGTGGAAGGAAGTTGTGGAGAAGGTAAAGCCGGTGGGAGAAGGCGAGTAAGGCGTTTGGAGCCAAGTGGCCTTTCCTTGAAGAAACCAATAAACTCACTGGAGCCTGTGCCTCTGTAATGTTGTGCTCTGCTTGATAACCTTTTACGTGAAGGTGGATGTTGATTTAAAAAAAATATACGTCGAAGGTCTCAAAAAGACTTTCAAACTTCCTTTTTTCCTGATTGTTTGTTAAAGTAAACTTGTCCTGCTTGATTACAGTCGTAGTAATCCTGCTTTGGAAACTCGAGGTTCCTCTTTCTTTATGGAGTATTGCTCTCGTCACCAGCGAGGCAAACGTACAAGCTCCTCAGGACAAACAAGCAGCGTATACGAGCATACATTGGTGACTTAGGTGCTGGTCTCTCTTGAGGAGCTCTGTACAGCAGCAAAGAGAAGGGAATGCTTGAAATGGAAAATGATGCCTTTCAAAACTTCAAGTAAATAATTCCTTTCTGAGGGTGTTCTTCTGTTTCTTACTTCTCAGACTGAGTAAAATTGAAACTGCTGATATTTGTTACCCTATGCTGCTATCATTAATTTGTCCCTGCTGTGTAGCTGGAGAAACTTGAATTAAAACCTTGCTTACAAACATGAAAATGCTGAGATGATGTTTTTTTGCTGTTGGTTTGTTTTGTTGTGTTAGGTTTTGGTGTTGGACCAAACCAGACTAGTATAGGACTAGCTAGAAAAACTAATCCCATGGGGAATTTGAATTTGATCAGAGCAGGGTTGCATACTGTGTATTTTAAAAATCTTGATCAACGTGAAGGGCATCCTATGGAAACTTCAAGAAAGAAAAATAAAGTAACATTGATTGGTAGGACACTGTAAGGATAACATGAGTAGAGTTCATAACATAGTACGTGCTTTGAGGCCAGCCTTAATGATGTTCAGATAAAGCTCTTATTTTAGAACGATTGCCTCTTAGTGTCTGCAGTTAGTGTAGAAATAACTGTGGGATGGATTTGTTTGTTTATTTTTAGAGTAATGCAACAAATTTAAAAATGAATGAGGGCGGTACAAACGTAAATTGCTTGCTTCACAGCAGTGTAACTGTAAATATGTTCCTGTGATGTGGATGTGACGTGTAATTACTTACCAGAACCGGAGTTCAGTTTTTATCGGCAGTGGTCAATAACATCAGTCATCTCAGAGAGCATTCATCCAGCCCTTTGTGCATGGAGAGGCTGCTGGGGTGTCACTTTCTGCAGAAGAATGCAGAAGCTGTTTCCAGACTGGGCAAGTAAGTGAAGGAGGAAATGTTTCTAAGCATGCCAGTAATGGTGAACCTCATTTATTCTATAAGTCATTTAGAATAAAATGTTTTCTTCAAAGCTCACTTTAAAAAAAAAAAAAAAAAGTTAGGAGAAGTGCTCCTTTGATCTCTACTTTTCAGTAGAAATGCAGTCTGCAGTTGTTTAGACTAAATTCAGTTTGTTCCAAGTGGTGATCACTCAGGAATGCTTTCATTGAGAAATTGAAGTAGAGAGAGATGCCTGCACATTTTGTGTACCTCCTAGTTTTCAGGTGCTTGGCATTAAAATTCTGACATCCCTTTTGTTGATCCGTTTAAAAAAATTTAAAATGGGATGCTCATGTGGTGTTTGCGTTGAGACTGTCGCTTGTTCCGATCTAGAGGTTGGTTTGTGCAGGATAACCTGGATGAAATAACTTCGTCTGCGCAGAGGTTGCAGCTGGTAGGTCTCAGTGTTGCTGGTGATGTTAGGAGTTGCCGAAGACGCATCAAGAACAGGTCGGTGATAACTGATCTGCTCTCCTGCATAGGCTGTAGTCACAGTGGAAGAGCTCAGGGTTGATGACAGCGTTGTTACAAGGTAGGTGTTCCAAGCCCCATGTGCAGTTGGACAAATTCCTGCAGGAAGAACACATCACGGTTGTTAAATATTAGACAAGTTAACTCAGGAATTCCTTGAGCAGCATATTAGTGGAGACTGGAAGAGGATTTTGAGGAAATGTCATTGCTTGCTTGTCCTGGTTTAACTTTTTTTCACCTATGCCCTTCTGAAACCACCCAGAGACAAGTTAAGGACGAGATGAACCTGTGGTCTGACCCAATATAGCCATCCTGTTACTTTTCTACTAGGGAAGTGTAGTGGATTTTGTTTATTTTTTTAAAAGCTCATTGCTTCAAGTAATCTCATAAGCATTTTAATATGTAAAGCTAAGAGGTCCATGTAAACAGTGCATTTGTTTTGTCAGTAATTAACAACTGTTTAATACTTTCATGCATACCAGGTTGGTGACTGAGAAGCATCTGCTGGTTATAACTGAAACTGTGCAAGTTTCCTGCCTGAGGGGAAACTTGTCTGCTGAAGCAAGTGGTAGAAATAATTTGGCTACTGCAGCAGAATTGCATTTGTTAGACCAGCAGGTTGGTACTAATACGGTGATGCAGAGGTAAGTCTAGGACAGAGCTGCGGTGACATGGTTTTCTCTCCATATTCTATTAATGTTTTTGATATGTTAAAGGAATATCCTGTGCAGAGCCAGGGAACAGATTAATAGAATAGGAACTTTGCAGGGGAGAGTTTTCTCCCTAAATAATAGCATGAACTTCTTGCATTTTGGTGTGTTTTTGGATGTTTTGTGAAATTAGGAGGATATTTGGAGGGCTTACTTCGGGCATATAAGAAACTTTTTTTTTTTTTTAAACTCTGTGCTGTAGAGCCTTACGTGGCTATATGGTGTTTGGGCATCTTTTTTCAAGTAATTGGATGGCACGAACGTTTCTTTCCTCTTTTACCCTGTCCTTCCCACCCCTCGAGACTTTGTATATTTTTGATTGAAGAGGATATTTAGCTTCTTCAAACCACTGCTATGAGGGGTTAGTGGAAGTACTTCTACAGGTAGATGCTGGGGATAGTTCATCATGCCCTACTGTGAGCAGGCCTGTGCTTTATGAATAACTTAAACTCTGTGATGTTGCTGTCTGGGTAGAGCCTGAGCACTCTTCTCATAACTGACCCTTTTTTGAGCAGGAGGTTGAGCTAGGGATCATCTGAGGCCCCCTGCAATCTTAATTGTTCTATGATTCTTTGAAAGTGATGCTTTAAAGTAAAATTACTTTGCAAACCGTGGATTACTGGGTGAATTATTCAGATGGGGAATCCAAGTATTTGGGGCACTGGCATTGCTTAAAAGGAAGGCATACCTTAAACCAGCAGCTAATGTTGATTCTGTGTGGAATATTTTGCATTACGTGTGGGTTTTCAAGTGTGCGTTGAAAAGAGAGATTGATGGGAAAAGCGTGTGAAAAATATGGGTGAACTAGAGAAAAGTGCAATTTTAGAGCTGGTTGAAAAGAAGAAGAGTTAGTAAAAAGTTTTTAAAAGCAAACTTCTGAAATAAGCAGAGGGAGTGGATATGAAAGCATTATTCTGCAAGGAGAAACATTGCAACAGAACCAAAATTCTTAGCCTTTGTCAAACAATGCTGGTAATAGGCTTGGCTGTGAGGGATGGAAAAAATCTTGGCCAAGTGCATTGGCGTGAAATAGCCTGGGATGCCATTGGTTTCATTATTGCTTTTTCTGGTATCTGCATTCAGAAAATACTGTGCAGCAGGAACAGAATTGCAGGTAGGCTGTTAAAGAGCTGGGAACAAAACAAGGCGAAATATGGAGATGTAGAAGACGCTTCTACAGCTAGTGAAACCAATGTCATGTTTCTTGTTGATTTGTGCTTTAAGGGCATCTTGACGTGATTTGAGTATTTATAAAGATTTTTCTGGTGATAAATCTTCCATGTCCAGTATTATGAGCTCACGCTACTGTTTTCTTCAGCTGCGGCACCCACTGTTGGCTGTGTTGGGTTGCACGTTTTTATGCAACTTACGCACAAGAATTTGATTCTCTTTAAGACCTGTATCTCTTTAACAGACATATGAAATGGCTGTTGGGTTCAGAATTTGAAGGGAGGGGTGTAACAGCGCAAACGTTTACAGGAAGCTGGCAGACGTGCTGTACCCAATCTGCACGTACCCACATCCACTGGTGGAGTGGGTTGCAGTGGCTGGTGGTGCGAGGCACTGCTTTGAGAAGGGGAAGAAAAACTTTGTGGCAGCAGAAAACACGTGCAGGTAGCTACAGCTGCCTATGCTGAAATTTGGCTAGAACACCGTGCTGGACGCTTCCTTGGAATGCTGTCTGGGAAAGTCGATCCAACATCGAGATTCTACATTTAGAAAGTATGCCTTATCTAGAGTCTTTTGCACAGTGGCATGGATGAAAATAGTTTGAAGTAGTGGACTTCGTAAGTGTTCCTATAAACACTGAAGCAGCTGAGGCTGGGGTTTTCGAGAGGCTTGTTGCCAATATCGAAAGACCTTGAAGTATTCCTGGAAGCTTCTGGTTCTAGTATTAGAAACACCCTATTCTTATTTAGCTCTCAAAATCAGAAGCTTTGTGATGAAATTGTACTTCCTGGATGTAAATGAATTGTTAAAATCTCAGTTAAGAGGTGCATGTTGGTCTCAGTACAGCTGGTGAGGTGTTTAGAGGCTATCCTGAATGACTTGAGTGAAATAGGAAAGTGCTGGGTCAGAGTTTGTGCCCAATTAAAAATCGCACCTTTATTTAAACCAGTGAAATTGGCTTCGAAAATTCTATAGATACGATCTGAACTGAAATGGATTTGACCTTTCAGTTAACAGTTAATCTCATCCATGAGGAGGTATCCTCTGATTTTGCTACGAGTGTGTTAAAGAAGCTGTTGAGTGTTAATGGAAAGGTAGCGAGATAGAACGGTAGCTGAAACGCTAACCTTTTGCTGCTTCTGTACGCCTTATTGAACAACTTGCAATCTAAATCTAACAGTATTTTAAAAGAAAAAAGGGACTTCTTGTCTGAAAGGATTGTTGTAGAACTTGCATGTCTGTCAGTAAATTCTTTACAATTCGTTTGACATAATTTATTTACATTTCTTAACAGGTGTATCTGCAGCCCATTAAGTTCTTCCAAACTGAAACAGAAAAGATAAATGAGCAGATTGATGTTGGAAGTATTTTTTGACTTTAAGCAGCTGCTGTTAATATATATATATGATATATATATACTTATTTATTTTGAAAGAAGATCAGTCTGATTATATCCTTAATTGCTTAGGTTATTTGACCTTTCTAACAAGTAAACAGTTCCCGTACTTTGTGGAGAGTGATGATGTAAAAAGAAAGAGTATAAGCTCAGGACAGGAGTGATAAACCAAGTAATACCAAAGTTGTGCTCGATGTACAGTCCGTCACGCAGCTGAAGAATCTGTTTGTTTCCTAACGTATAATGTACCTGGAAATAATTATTTTATTAGATGCATGGGAGGGATAAACAGTTGTACCCCAGCTTAATGCATATTCAAGAATTAAAGTATCTGGTACGTTAGTTGTTGCATGTATTTGAATTAAAATAAAGCCTTTGCTCTCTCAAGCATTGCTGGGATGATTTCTCTGCTTTTTCTGTATCTTGTTTTCACTTCATGCGTGGTGATGACACCGTCAGAATCTCTTCTCTGTTAACGTTTTGTCCTAGTTCCTTTCCAGTCTCTTTCTGCCCCCCCCCCCCCCAAATGCACATACTATGTTGGCAAGCCCGTAAGTAACTCTCAGCTGACTTACTTGATGAGGTATCGGTGCAGTTTTCTCTATTAGTAGCAATCTGTGAATGCACCTGGCAGGGAGGCTTTTGAATGTCCGAGTTCCTGTGTTTTTTCTTGCTAAGGAGTTTTCCTGCTGTGGCAAATGTCTGGCTATGAATTCCTTTCCAGCTGACTAGTACTTTCCGTAGTATATTACTGCTGTCTTATTTTGCAGAAGTTTCCCCGGCTATCCCACAAAACTGCTACTGTCTCTGGTATGCAGGCAAGATAGGTTAATTTTTAAGTTAGCTATTATTCAGTATTAGGCAAATGCCTTACATTTTTTTTTATTTTTTATTTTTTTTAACAGGGAGGTATTGTGAAAATTGTGCTTGTTTTGAGGAAGCTCTGCCTACAATATGTGAAGGTTTTACTTTATAAAGAATTTAGGAAATGGTCTGACACGTTATCATTACTTCTGTATTTAGTGCTGGAACTCCAGAGTGTTTTTGAACTGATTTGTTGTCGTTATAAAGTGTCTCTTAAGGATGAATTGCAAGTAGTATGAACTCTGTGCTTGTTTAGCACTAGAACAAATTACAAAGATTGCTAAAAACAAACAAACAAACAAAACCAACTTGATTGGCTTTCGTTTGCTTTTTTATTTTTGAGGAGAAAATTGTTGTGCAACTCAGCTGAAGTAGAGGAGAATGTTAGCATGGTCATGAGCAGATGGTGAGATTACCTCTGCCTGAGGTGGTGGGATTTGTCTCTGATAAAATGTTCCTTGCTTATTAAGGTAGGAAACTAATTTAGATTTTTTGAGTCTCTCTCCTGGTAGAGATGTGACATCCCGTGCATCATTCTCCTGATGTTTCTTACCAAAAATCTTTAAATTCCTCGTTAGAAAGAATTGCTTCCTGGTTCATTTTTGTACATGTGCTGGAGCGGTCCGTAGGTAAATATGTTCTGTTTTTATGTAAGCCTCTGTAAGTGAGAATCTGTTTTGAAATAAATTTTCATCCCGTTTAGAGGCTTTGATGTGAAGGAGATTGTCGGACGTCTGCTGCTTCTTGGCTCTTGTTTATAAAGTTTTGCTGCTGTATACTTGATAAGCATTATTCTGTTAAATAGATTTGCATGGCAATCAACAGGTACACGGCTGAGCAAACGAACATTGCACTCTAAACAAGTGTATTCAAAATTGCGACCGAGGAATTGTTGCTTTTAGGGAAACCCAGCCTGACTCGAGCCAGAGAAAGGCCTGTGGATTTCTACCTTCCTGCATCTGGTGGAACGCTTCCAGAAAATACTGCTTACAGGTACCCTGCCTCACTACAAGACAGGGATTACCTTCAGTCAAGACTGTAGATAAGTCAGGTGTTGAGGTTTTTAGACCTTCTTTTAAAGAAATGTTGAAGCAGGCAGTATTGATCAGTTACCACTAGGGCCAGGCAAGCATGGTGATGTTACACAAAGTATGGGTACGTATGTTTTACTGCAAATTTTGGGGAAAGTAAGTCATGGAGGGGATCGTTTTATTGCTTTCAAATCTCCGTTGTAATCCCTCCAGATGTTCCCAGGTTTTTGGTTTTGTTTTGGGAAGCGTTTGACGAGTTCTTTAAGGATTTCGAAAGAGAATTGTGCCTTTGAAGGTGAGAACCTCTTTTTGCTGAGAACTTCTCTTTTTTTACTGTTGCTTAAAATAGAGTGTGCAGTAGTTGAGATGAGAACAATCTTGGCTCTAAGGATTACTTTCAGGTCTTTCGATGCCTTCCAGTTGTTGCAGACTCTCATGACTTCTCACGGTGTGGCCCCGAGTGGCTCAGGGATCTCTCTTTCCCACCTCTGGGATTTGATCCGAAACATTCTTCGGGGTGCTTGGGAAGTTCCTGCTGATGGTGCAAGTGAAATTTGCCCTTCTCTTTTTAAGTGCTGGAGAGGTTTAAATTTTGCTAGCTGTCTGCCTTTGAATTTACATGGCTGCAAATTCAAAAGTTCAAAGCGAAGCTCATCTTTTTATGTGAAAATGTTAGCCGACGCAGTGTCATTAACATTAAAAGTAGGCTTGCCTTTATTTTAATGATCCTCAAGTCGGGGGAGCTTTTCTTCTGATCTTCTATCATGTGATGAATTTACTGTATAAAACTGGTGTGCAGAACAAGGTTTTGCTAAAACTCTTGCGGTGTTATCAGATGTTTTTAATTTTGAACTGTTTGAAAGCTGCAGTCTGCTTATCAAGTTTGACAGAGATTTACACACTGATTTGATTTTAGAATTGTCCTGAGGACAGGGCTTAAATAAAGTGATCAAACTTGAGGGTGTACATGGTGGCAGAGTCTGCCTTGCAAAAATAAAAACCCAATTCAGGTTTCCAGATAGCAAGTGATAGTCCTAATCTTCAGGTCAGCACTCCAGCTTTCTGCCAGTGCAAGCGTGCAGTCAAACCGAGAAAAATGCAGCACTGTCGAGTGAAATTGTGAAAGAAATGAGCAGTTATTGAGAGAGTGGGATTCTCTGGATGTACGGGCGGGCGTGCTGCAGTAGCTGTGCACCATGTTTCCGAGCGCCGAGGAATGCGTGTTTGTCTGCAGGCATGACTCGCTGAAACACTGCCTTGTTGTGAGTGGGAGACGGCTTGGCGAGAAGGGAGATCAAAGCTGTCGAGTTCAGCAGAAAAATAAGGTTTCCTACTTCTTAAGGAGCCAAAGCTACTGTTACTTGGTTTATATATAGTTGCGTTGAAGGCCGTATAATCGTGGTGTTTTTTCTCCTTCAGAAAAACGACTTGCTCTCGCTGCTACAATTATCAGGCGGCACCAGAATGCGCTGATAATATTCTGCCAAGTTGTTGCCCAAATAGTTCTCAGTAGTCCTAGCAAGTGTGATCATCTTTCAGTTTGTTTGAATAAAATTCGGGAGAAAGATCCTGCTGCTGTTCAGAATCCTTGGGCAACAGCAAGGCTGCAAAAACTGCGCTTCATGCTCCTGCTTCCTGGAAAAGCCAGGTAGGAATAACTGAGAAAACTTCATGAATTGGGAAGTGCAGGGTGGTCTTGCGTCTGGAGATTTAACAGAGCGATTTTAACCATCTGCGAAGTATTCCGTATAGCTTTAAGAGAAGATTTAGGGAGACCGTCCTGCCAACAGGAGCCTAGAAAATGACCGAATGTTGCGGAAGGCTGCAGCTCCGCTGTAAACCCGATCGGGGCCTGGTCCTAACCATGGAGAAAGCCAGCCCGACATTTTTCCTCATCGGTTCCCCTGTGGGGTCCAACACTCTGCTGTGCAGGTGGGCAGTAGGTGGGGCAGCACTTCTTTCTAATGGCAGTAGTTGTGGCTTTGACGAACGCCAGCCTGTGCAGCCTGATGTCCTGTAAGGGAATGGAGCTGGTGCCTGCCTCTGCGGTAGAGTTTCGTCTGTGTTGAAAATCATTATTTCGTGGAGCGGATGCATACGAATAGGCTCTTCAAGACTTCATTCCCCAGGAATTCAGTTGTGTAGCTTTCAGTTTTTAACTTTGTTGGTCTGTCACTGGTTCAGTGATCAGCATCTGTCTGAAATACACCTAACAAAGCAGGAACTCCATAAGCACAGGATGTTTGTTTAGCATTGTGCTGATTTTGAGATACATTGTACACATTGGTCTTAACCATTCTAAAGAGAGCTGTTAAGAATGTAAAGTCCTAGGTTTTAATAGGGAAGTTACATCCTTCATCATAAATCCATAAATCATCTAAGCTAAATTTAATAATTCTTTAGATAACTTGCATGCCTTTTTTTTTTTTTTTTTTACTAACTAGTAGGGGTTTCATTTTAAAGACAGAATAAACCTTTCCTCTCTTAGCTTACAGCTAAGGGATAGGTTGATGGGAAAGGATTTTGGTAGCTCTTAATTAAAGAAATGGTAAACAGCTAAGTTGCATGATAGTGCTATGGGGCTTTGTACAATTAAGGTCAGGAAAATGTTGTATTCTTGAGCTGCCAGTGGCATTTGTTCTGTTTGAGCTATTCCTTTCAGTGCTTAGCACCAAAATATTCCTCATTTCTAGGGGACATCACAGTTCTTGACCTAGGACCGTGTTGTAGGCATTACAAATACAAATGTCTTTTTTGTTTTCATCACCTTTTTGGTACAGTTTCTCTCTAAAGGGTGGTTAGAAAGTTGTTACAAAAATTGGTTGACTTCACCCTTCACTGGAGCGGGCTTGTTTTAAAAATAAAATGGGGGAATATCTCTGGGAGAGTGGAGAAGGGGAAAAAAAAAAAAGAAAAAAAAAACACACATTTTTTTCCTGCAGTCTTGTGGTACCTGTAACATCAGTTCTGGTATAATCTTGTTTTTTGAGGGGTTTGACCTGAATCAGGCTTAGCTGAAATGTATAGAACCTTTTGTAAAGAGTCCTTCATAGTATAAGCCACTGCAGTGAAGTAGATGAAACAAAAGCTTGGCCAGAGTCTTAAAGAATTTAAAGAATCTGTTAGAAATCTGCTAAGAATCTTGCTGTCCATGTGGCGGGTCGACAGAAGTACAGTGTGGTTGAAGCACGTATCTCTGGTCTGATTCGAGGAGAAATAACTTCTGATGGGTACGAATAGCAAGGGAATACAAAGACAGTTTTTATCTGTATTTTCTGCAAATAATTTTTTTTGTCTTTTATTTTGTTTGATTTGCTTGTTGCACGACTTAAAGCCGTGATGATTTACATTGAGAGGGCACATCTAGTTCAGCGAAACTGTGTTTTAATGAGGATTGCTGTTTATGTAAGCCTCCTAGCAGAAACTCATTATTCGTGATTTTTATCTTGCTGCTTGATATGCATACTAGCTGTTGCTGGAAGACAGCTTATCTCTTGGAGTCAACGCTAAGCCGGCTGTGTGTAAAAGCTGTAGAATACAGCAGAAATAATATGGAAAACTAACACACTTCTTGTGACGATCTGTTGTAAGATTATTTTAATACAGAGGCATAAAGATTGTGGTGAATATGGGAAGTAGTATAATGGTACCAAGCACAAGATTGAAATTGGAGGAATGTTAGATGTCGTTTTCTTGGAGGTGGCCTTAAGCAAAAGCAACCTTCCAGAATTTCTTCCCTTACATAAGTGAATGACACTTCCTTTCAGGGGCCATTAAAGCAATTACTTAATGAGCAGCTGCACTTAAATAATTTATCTTGCTTGTCCAAGGAATAACATTTCATAAGTGCTATTTACTGGTTAAGGGGGTAAAGTACAACTTAATTTTCCAAATGAAGTAAGGTCATTGAGCATTGTAACCATGAGCATTGTAATCATGGTACAGTGACCAATTTGCCAATTCTGTTGTTGTTGCGATATACTGAAGTAAACTGGGAATCCTCCAGATTGTGTGCTTTCTCAGTACTAGTATCCGTATGGTTTTCAGAACAATTTCTATTTTTCAGGGATTGAAGCTGGTTAAGTGTACAGAACTGCTTCAGAGCTGAAGTCCGTTAGGTACCTGAATACACCTTTTCCGTGTCTGAGGTTTAGTGGTGCAGAAAGAAACTAAGTAATTCTCTACCTACTGGTAAGAACTAGTAAAAAAAAAAACAGATGGGTCTTTCAGAATGCTAAGGCTGTGAACTTAATTGTGTGGCTTCTCTTAACTTGGATCAAAAAATCTGTTCTCTTTCAGGATTTTCTGCTCTAGGCTTCTGAATTACATGTGCAACCTTGTAATTTGGTGGTGTATGGCTTAGTAGTTCTCTGCATATGATTTCTTACATGGTTTTCTAATGTTTCATTTCCTTTTCAGAGCTGCTGAATCTATTCCGAAGCCAAGGGTAGCCAAGCAGTACAAGGGAAGTGTTGCTTCTTTCAATGGACATCTGCTCTCGCGGTATGGCCCAGATATCCAGTAGCAATGGATTTAAACAGCGCTCGTCACCTTCTTTGGCAACAGCAAGGTCAAAAGATGTGGACAAAGAGGAGGCGTTGCAGATGGAAGCTGAGGCATTAGCTAAGATGCAGAAAGAAAGAGGTATAGCTGGTAACAAACAATCTTTTCATTCTGTAAGCAGCACCAGGCAAAAAGCACAGACACACAACAAACAGGACCACGATCTCATGGTGTTTCCAGAGTCTGATGCCAAGAGAATGGAAGATAAACTAAGTACCATTGACATAGAGAAGCTCACTCATGCTGAGCTAGAGAAACTGCTGCTGGATGACAGTTTTGAATCTAGTAAAGCCCCTATGTTACCAGTAACTCCTATTTTGAGCCCATCGCTGTCTTCACAATTTTATCTTGGGCCTGCTGGTCAGAGAGGACAGTGGACACCTGGGATACCAGCACCTGTGACATGCACTTTACCTCCTATTTACCCCTCAGCTTCTTATACAAAACAGACTGGTGTATTTCAGAACGGATTCCATCCAAGTATGTCCTCCTATCACTCTAGAGAACCTCTTTATCTTGGTCTTCCAAGGCAGTCGCAATACATTTCATATCCGTTGGCAGCTACTACACCTTTCCATCCGCAAGGAAGCCTACCTATATATCCTCCAGTACTTACACCAGAAATGGCAAAAGTATTTGACAAAATTGCAAGCACCTCAGAGTTTCTGAAAAATGGGAAGTCAAGCACTGACTTAGAGATGACTGCTATAAAGTCTGCAGTTTCTGACCTCCCAGCCTCGGAAAGCTGCAGGGACATTAGTAAATTTGACTGGTTAGATTTGGATCCCCTAAGTAAACCAAAAGTGGATAGCGTGGAGACTTTATATAAGGCAGAGGGTGATGGAGAGATGGCTTCAAGTATGACAGCTGAAGATCCATGGGACGCTGTGCTGTTGGAAGAAAAGTTGTTAGTAACTTGTCATCTGGAAAGAAAAATTAATGGGAAATCTGCTGGAGCAACAGTTACAAGGAGCCAGTCCTTAAACATGCGAACGACTCAGCTTGCAAAGTTACAGGGCCAAACATCACAGGTGAGTAAATCAGTATTTTTAGGTAGTGGTATAATGGTAAAGATTAATCACAGTACTTAAAGACACTTCAAGTTCTGTTGTTAAGTATTACTGGGCTTGTGTGTCCAAATAATGTGATGTTACTGACATACGCATACTGATATTCAGAAAATTGAACGTTCCTACTAAACTAAGTCCAAAAGTAACTGGGATTATATGTGATTTTTCCAAATTTACCAGGGAAACTGCTGGTATTCAACACACTACAGAAAAGAAATAGCCTGTAGAGCAATGAAGTATTTAAATTACATAAATTCTTAAATTCATGAGTTAATCAGAAAAGGCTACAAAATAAAGACGGTGAGCTACATGTTGAGAGCTTTCATCATGAGCAGGCTTTTTCTCAGAGTTTGAATAGCGGGCTTTCCACCTTATATTTGAAGCTGTGTGGTTTTTTTGTTTGTTTGCTTGTTGTTGTTAGCTTTGACTATACTGCCTTTGTTTTAAAACAGTTTTCTGCTCTCCCGTTATGACTTGCAATCTTTTGCGGGACCAGTGTAATTTTCTTTTGTAGGCATAAATCTTTCCTTTTGTGCAGGAATGCTGGAGGGATGGTAACCAAACCTTTTGGATGTGCTGTTGTTGAAGGTGGGATGCCTGATGGGGGCGGTTGGGTCAGAAACCCTGTAGTTCTGCGCTGGAAGAGGGAAGGCCTTCTTGGTGTGAGGTTGTTTGCCTTAAGCAGGGCAAAAAGGTCATCTCTGCTCTAGAGAATCGCGGTCATTTTCATTAAAATTTCGAGATAAAAATGTCAACACAACCTTTGGTTATAGCACTCTTCTTTTTGGACGATGAGCACGTGCAGTTTCTATTTAAACTATACAGCAGTGATAAATGCTCTGGCGATCATAACTTTGTAGGCTGTCTCTTCTGCTTCATTGTGCCCTCAAAAGTACGTCCTACCCTATTCCAGTAAGAGTCCAGTAAGTGACTGCAAATTACTTCATTTTTCTACGTTTTTCAATTCCTGTTTTTGCGATAATTCCATCATAAAATAGGATGTAACTTTATAAAATATTAGTCACCTCACTAGAAAGTGAGTATGAATGCTTGTGCGTATTTTTGTTTTTTTTTTTGGTAGAGAGAGTACAGAGACTGAAGGAGAAGTCTTCAGTGGAAAAGTCTACACCCTGGCAAGGGTGGTGGTGGCAGGAGAAATCCCATTTGTAGAAACTGGCTGAAAGTAGGGGGCGGGGGTAAAAGGTTTGTTTGCCTTGGAGATTTAGGATTGCAGCTGTTTTGAATCTTATGTATTGTCTAAGTGTTTTTAGCAGACTGGGGACAAGCTGTAAAACCAACTGTTGCCAGTCAAGGTCATTTTCCAAACTGCTCCTTTATTTCCCACCCACCACCCCAAACGGGGCCGTTTCTTCCCCCCAGGAAAAGGAATATCCACTGGGCTGAAGCTTCATGTCTGAATTTCCATTGAGGTGAAATTGCTGGCTGCTGACTTGGAGTATTTCCTGTTTTTCTGGGCTAGTTGTCAGTATTCTGGCAAAAGTCTAATAGAAAGCCAGTGGAGAAAGACAAAAAAAAAAAAAAAAAAAAAACCTAAACCTTTACCTTTTTTTTTTTTCTTTCCCTACGATCACATTTTTAAAATGATGTGTGTGAAGATCTCAGGTCTAAGTTTGTTTTGTTTGGGTTTTTTTTTGTCCCCCCCTCAGTGTTAAGCTGGTACATCTGAGCTGAATTAGGCCAAGTGTTTTTTTGGAGAGGCAGGAAGGCTTGGGCTCTGCAGCAGTTTGCTTCTTCAGTTTGTCCTGTTGTCCAGTGGTGGGTTTGTCCGTCTTCCAGGGATGTTCAGGTGGTTGTCATGTAACTTCTGACCGGAACGGTGCTTCTGAGGCGCTGTCTGTAGGAAGTAATATCGGAGTGATTGTTGCTGAATTAAATCTTTTTTCTACCAATTCCATTTTCCATAAATTCTTTCAAGAATGCAGGATTTAAAAGGGTCTTTCCTGTTCATCGGGTCCAATCCCATGCTGTTTACAAACATTATCCAGCTAATCAAATTCTCAAACTCTGCCTTCATGTGTTTTATTTTCCTCCTGCTACTTCTGATTTAAAGGCTGTTCCAAGCCCTCACTGTTTTTCAGTCATCTGATTTCCATCAGAAATACATTTATAACTAGTTCCTAGGAAATTTTCTTCTTAACAGGATGGAACAGCAGCAACTTGAGATGATCCATTTTGGTGTCAACCCTTGCCCCTCGATGTCTTACAAGAAATTCCTGACAGCTTTCTTTGCAATCTCCTGTGTGACAGCTTCTTTCCTGTTTTTTTTTCTTTTTCTTTTTGAAGATGGTTTATGGGAATTTTAATTCAGTGTATGAGACCACATGTACCTTAATGCCTTGTACAGTGGCATTAATAAACTCTCATCACTGGGAGAGGTGTCCTGCTTCATATATTTCTTGTGTTTGTTTTATTCATGACAGCATCACATGAGCATATATTGATCCTGTGGTCAGCTAATGTATCTGAATCTTGTTAAGCCAACATTGTGGTATAATAGTCCAGTTCTAGTCTGTATTATAAAGTTAGCTGGCGATAAAAGCTGTAAATTACCAGCAGGGCTGTTTCTGTCTCTTGTTTAATGACAAGCCCCTCAAATTGATATCCTTTCCACGTAACCTGTTGCTTTTGCTTGTCCTGTGCATCCTCACTTTTTCTAGTTTAAATAACTTTCCATCTGGTATAGTATGAAGCTGAGCTCTCTAGATAGGCCCTATTTTTCGCAATTCTCTTGTATTTTAACCCATTTCCTCCAGATATGTATTTTCTTCAAAGTATTTTCTGAAGTCTTGTATCCTAACTAGCCTGAATCACTTTTTTCTTGCATCACCTTATAGTTTCACTGCTCCTTTAATCAAATCTACTAGTCAAAATTTCTAGTCATATATTTTGATTCCATCATGTACTTAATATCTTGAACCAATAGAAGGATTTGAGTTTTGCTTCGTATTTGATAAAGTATGTATGTATTTGGTATTTGCCCTTTAAATACTTCAGTGTTCATCTGTCTCCTTTCTGAAAGCAGAGGCATTTTGTCCTAGTTTAGATGTTGTCTTCTCTACCATTCCTAACCACAGGGTCTTTAAGCATTATATACTTGTGGGATCTAATTTAATTTGACTTTTGGTAGTTTACTGAATGGCGGGATTTTTTTTGAATGTTAAGAGAAATTGTATTTGCAGAGCACTTCTATTTTTGCAGGCTGTGCTGATAAGAGGCCTCTTGTTTAGTTTGGCCTGAAGTCCTACCTTACAAGTTATTTCCTGGTTGACTGATAGCTTTTGCACCTCTTAAATTTGCTCATCTGGAAGGTAAAGAAATTCACATCCTACTGGTAGCCCAAGAACCTAGTCACCCACCTAATGACTTCAGTGGGTTTTAACAAATTTCGTAGTTTATCAAAGCTTGTCCTCCTGAAATTATTTTCCAAGAAAATGATCAAAATCAAGTATTGAAATTTAACTAAAGAAGCAAGTGGGTATTTAATGCTCTTAAAGTAGGAGGTAATTCCCAACAAAGCATGTGTGATAACTTTAGGTCTTTCTCCTCATCCAGATGTGCCCCTGAGGTGAACTGTGGATAACCAAATGAACTTTTTTTTTCTTTGCTCATTACGTTTGAATTTCTTTTTTTAAGGAATCTCCTTTTGTAGTGCTTTTATACTCTGCTGTGGGTTGTCAAGTGCTTACTTGTAGTATCGCTTCTCACAGAAAATTTAACGTTTGTAACAGAAAATTTACCGCTCGTCTAGCGAGCTTCTGGATTTGAAAGTGGGGAGCTTTGTGCTGAGTCCTGCCCAGCAGTTCCTTGACTCTTTATCAAGGGTGTTTACCTTTCGCTTGGTGTGTTAGCTTCCTGTTTCCTTGTGGGGCTTTTTGTTGTTATTGTGTAATTGCATAAAGGGTACATGTGCTGGAAACAATAGCACAGGTTTGTCAGCGGGTCCTAACGCAGTTGGCCAGAAGCTATTTTTGTGTGCTAGAACTCATCTGCGATGTTAGGATGAAGCTTTCTAAACTTAAGGCCTGCTCCTGAATCTCTTTCCAGGCTTTGTAGCTTTCCTGCTCTTTATCGCTTGCCACAGTCTGGCTAATGCCCACTCACGTAGAATTTATCCTTTTGAACTGATCGGTGTTCATAAACCCAACCTTCCAGCTGGAATAACTAGATTGAAATGCAATTCAGATGATACATATTGGTTGTGTATATTATCCTGTTTAAGTGAATGCTATAGTACGTAAACATTAATTTGTTGGGCAAAACCCAGTGCTAAAATAAAAAGTAGCTACGGGTGGTCCAGGTGTGAGCCCTTTCCTCTGTCTGGCTTGACTCTGTCTGGTACCTGGTACGGTCTAATGAGATGAGATGCTAAGCTCATTTTGTCAGCTCATAATAAATAACCCATGTACTGGTTAAGTAGTTATTCACTATTTCAGCTAGTTAATTCCCTTCTAGATACTTCGTGGTTTACACTTTTGGGAGCAGCTGGTGGCTCATGGGGCGTAAGGTATTAAAACAGCACTAATTTGATACCGCCAGAGGAGCTGTCAGTTTGCGTTCTGCATGCTGCTTCCTTCCAGGGTACGATTTACCTTTTCCTGCTTTGTAGGAGAAGGTGGCAGTAGTCAGAACTGGTGTGTAACAGTTCTTTGTGGGACTCCTTGCTGAAGGCTGAATGGCAGAAGCGGAGGAAAAACGTTTGCCTTCCTCATCACGTTCAGCGAAGTGTGGCCGAGTGCCTGTTGTAATTGCTCACTGCTGAGGGCTCAGGAGCTGTTCTGCTTGCAACTTATTCTTAACTAGTATTGATACTGTCAAATAAATCAATTCCTTTCTTTAAGGAACTCTTTGGTTCAGTGAATCTTTACTTTTCAACTTGGTAATGACGCATGTTTTTCTCACTATGTAAATAGACAAAACTAATAATAAACCCCAGATATCTGAAATTCTGTCTGCTACATGTGACTCTGTAGGCTCTAGGAATATGTTTGCAGTTATTTAAATACTGTATTTTCTTTGAGTTGCAGAAAGACAATGGGACCACTGGCTTGCTGACAGAAAACGCACTTCTCCAAGAAATTGAAGGACAGAATCAAGAACTGTCAGCTTTTTCTCAAACAGTTATGAAGTAAGAAATTGATGAAATTAAATTAACTTTTGGAAAAAGAAGTTAAATAAATCATTATTACTTTTGTATTGGAAAAATTAAATTCAGTCAGAAGTTTTCAGTTCGAGAGGGCCAGCCCTAGGTTTTGGGGTTATTTTTGCTTGATGAAGCAGGTTTTTGGTATGTGTTTTTTTTTCCCTTTGCTTGTTCCAGTTTTTCCTGTTTTTAGCATGGTTTTCAAAAATGCAACAAAATTCTTAAGGTGTTCAGTAGTATCAAGTTTTCTGAGTGATTTTTGTCTCCTTTTTATTCTTTTGGTCCTATGACCTTCTACAGTTGTAGATTTTCCTCTCATTTTTTTCCCTGTGTTTGTAATACTTTCTATTTTTACTCTCAAAATATTTTTTGTATCTGCATATATATCCTTCTTATATATTACTGTTTCTCAATATAAGTTATTTGGAAAGAATTTGGTCTTTTTCTTTACTGATATACCTCAGCAAATCCTATTACTCAAATGGCTTTCTAAATCTTAAATACCCTTTTTTTGTTTGGTTGGTTGGTTGGTTTGGTTTTTTTCTTCCACAAGTGGAGCTCTTTAAGAAAAATCTGACAAAAACAAATACAAACCCTAAATTTGTTCCTGCTTTGATGGGGTAGTGGAATTTCTTAAATAAGATATCAAGGAAGATAAAAAGCAGTTATCACAGTACTGTGTATTCATTACTAGGTGAACATGTTTTATGTTGTTTGTGTCGTAAAGAACAGCCTTTCCCCTAATTTAAGCCTCTTTGTCAAATTCCACGGCTTAATTTAAACTTCTGAGTAGTATCTAGACTTCCACAAATTTAACAGGTAAAGAGTTTTTGTGGTCTTTTGTACATGAAAGAAATTACCCTGTTTTTTTTTAAAATTCAATTTTAGGCAAATGTTGTGGATTAGCTTTTTCAAAACTGTTTTAGAGCTAAGCTTCTACAGAATCTGGGTATGTCCTGTAAGCGTTGACCTATTAAGTATTTTAAGCTATATGAAAAATCTGCCTAATTAAAAACTATTTTTTTCCCCTCTAACTACTGACATATAATTATTGTGGGCAGTGTTCTGTTGAGAGTAGAAAAATTAAATGTTTTTGTGTATACAGTTTAGGTAAGAGCAATAGGCATTCTTTACTGCTTTGGCTTGTGGTTATCACAATGTTCTTTTGCTTTAGTCGTAAACTTGCCATTGCGATGCTTCATAAACTCTTTCTATTTACAGATTGAGGACCAAGTTTCCATATGCTAATCAGCAAACAAATCCAGGATATGTGCTGAGTCCAATCATGCTGCAAAGAAATATAAGTGGGGAGAGTGCCAGTATCAAGGTTTCTATAGAAATCCAAGGATTCCAGCAACCAGTAACTTTTACATGCGATGGTATGTTTCTACTTTTTGAACTGGAACTTGCTTGTAAGGCTTAGAATGGTGGGCTGAGACTGCATGCCCAGTCTAGGCCAGTGGCTTTCAGTTTTTATAATCCCTGGGTCTCAGGTGCGTGGATTGTCTGTGGGGAATGTGAAAAAGGTAATTGAAGAAAGAACCTGAATGTGGGTCACTGCCTCCATCCATCAGAAGATATTTAGAAGCTGACAAAACGAAGTAGTTTTTTTTTTTCAAAAAAAAAAGTAAAACAGGTAAACAGGAGCGCAGTTCTATCCAAAACTAGGAATATTAAAACCAGCTTTTCTAGTGTTTGACCTAACAAACCAAATTACCTACTTAATGGTAATTTGGGGGGGTGGGCAGAGGGGAAATAAGCTCTTAACTTTCATCAAGTTTTTATTCAAATGTATGCTAGAATGCTGAAATAAAGCTATTTCAGGTTATCTGGAAATTCAGACAAATTGCTGTTGGGAATTGAGAATAAATACTGAAATTATGCTAGCTATCATGCAAGTTCAATATGTACTTATGAACATAAATACTAAAGTAATACTAGTTTGTTGTGCTGCAACTAGCTGGCCAAGTTCATGGGTAACCAAGCATATTATCTTGGAACGGAATTTTTGGGTTTGCCTTGTACAAAAAATCATATTCTGTGCAGTCAACACTGCACGGCCTGTCTGTATTAAGGCTGTAACCCTGGATGCCATCAACTTCGGGTAGCTCTTGGTGATAAAATAACTGCTACTACTAAACAACAAAAAAACACTGAGGGTCCTGCTGAAAAAACAAAATGCCTTTATATAGTGTTTTTAGGGAATATCGAAGCATTTAATATTTTTGGCAGATGATTTAAAGATGATCAGAAAATAGGTAGGGAGGTGTATGGAGCATTTTGTACTTAAACCTTCTGTGTTAAAACATATGACTTTTTTTTCCTGAGTGACAGTCAGTGGCTGTAAGGGAATAAATGTGGGGGCTGAGATTATTTCTTTTGCTCTGTGTTTGCTGGGTGGAAAGGAAAGACTACTTCCAAACCAGCATCTGACACCTTGTGTAAAAGCATTGGAGTTGCTGTTTGCAAAAGCTTGGTGATGCTTCCTGAGATCTGATCTGTACAATGTGGAAACTGCCTTAGACAGGTAGAAAGGGAAAAGAAAACTGTCAGTAGGACTTGCCTCTGCTACAGCTAACGTTCATTTCCTCAAAAGCAGAACAAATAGGAAAGTTCTGTCTTCAACTTTTAAGATCATGATTTTTAAACTTCTGTAAGCTTTGGCTTCACTTAATTGTGTGAAGTACTTGCTGAATAAGGCCATCTTATTAATAAAATAACACGCTTTTCTCATGTAAAAACTCCTGCAAAGCATGTTGCAAATTAGTTGGTTTTGTACTTTTAGTCAAGTGACTACACTGTATCATAATTTAAATAGGATTGATTCATTTCTGGCAGGCTTTAGAATATACCTTTGTTTGCGATAAAACGTGAAGATTTCAGACGATGAAATTCAGGAGAATATAAAAGCATAAGTCTTCTATGAGTATAAAAATAAATTTAAATAAAGAACAACTACAACCTGTTAGTGAACTATGCTTAAATTCATTTGCAATACACCTATATTTAACTTGTAGATGTAATTTCTTTGAACAGTGAGTTCCCCTGTTGAGCTTATAATAATGCAGGCACTTTGCTGGGTGCATGATGACTTGAGTGAAGTGGACATTGGCAGCTATATCCTGAAGGTCTGTGGCCAAGAAGAAGTTTTACAGAAGTAAGCAAACTCTTTTTCATTAATGTTTAACTTTGTACTTTTTCAAGGCACAGTAATTGGCAAGTATATTTTTAATGATTAAATGTGTGAGAGCAGAACTCTTCAAAATGTAGAAGACGCATGTTTTGCACAAAGATCAGAAGTCCTTAGAGTTGCTGTGGGATACAGCAAATTAGGTTCTTAACAGCTTCCTAGAAGTCTATTCTAATCTGCCATCTGTTGTGTTGACATCAGGGTTTTGGTTTTTTTTCAGATGCAGATTTCTAGATCTTTTCTGTAGATGAATGTTATAGTTTTCAGCTGCTCTTTAAATCCCAACAGTCAGGGGAAGAAAATCTGCTGGCAATTTCTAATCTGAAATAATCTGAATTCTTTCAAAACTAAGGGCTTGCAAATCCCCATTGGTTTTCTGGATTAGAATATTTGCTTTCAGTGTTAACTGTAGTAGTTAAGACCTTTAGCAAAAATGTAGCTATCTGTAATAGTATACTAGAACTTCCGCAGAAGTGAAAAACTGTATCAAGAAGTTTGATGTGAAGATTGATTTACCATTTTCTTATTGTGAACCCAACAGGTGGCCTTAAATATTCCACGTCAGATCCCTGAAAAACACTGAATATTTTTGGTGTAAATAACTATAGCTTTCATTTGTTTAACAGTAAGCACTGTGTAGGAAGCCATGAATATATTCAGAACTGTCGGAAATGGGATACAGAAATTAAACTGCAGCTCGTGACTCACAGCGTAATATGCAGAGGTCTGGCACGAACAGTAAGTACCTTCTAAAATGCAGCAGCAATATAAACCTTCAAGAGTATGGGAGTTTGTCAGAGTTGATGGATCTGAGGTGTAACTGTCTTGTTTAATTAACAAATAAGTAAATCTGTACGGTGTTGGAAATCGTATTCTCCTGTACTAAGAGTATGTGAAATATCCTCAATATCGATAATGTCTGTTATTGAGACCAAGTATTGTAACTGGAAAATGTGCGTGAGCACGTGGACTAAGCTTGAGGCCTGAAAGAGAAGTGGCAAACGTCAGCATTAAATCCAAGTTGAGAACAGTTTTTGAGTTCAGTTAGGTAGGTATCTGACCATCAAAGAGGGAACAAAGAGTACTTGATGCTTGTGGAGTTAGGCACTCCGTCGCTGTTTATCCGCTTTCCCCCCGTGTCAATGTGTACACCTTTCCTAGGCTACCAGTTAGTTATTTCTTTTTGTCTTTGAGAGACCACTTTGCGTCCTTCCCCTTCCGCAGGTATTAGTAATGAGATTTCTAAAACAGTATTAGAAATTACAGGAAGTTGGGAACTGGACTGAATATCTAATATCTTACTGCAGGAAGAAGATGACAGAACACCCATACACCTAACCAAACACCTCTACAAGGTAGAAAAGCCTTTCAGAGAACCTATTATAAGGTAATATTGTGTGTTTTTTTTCATTACCAAGTGCACTGCTGAATTTCTGTCTTGAGGTTATGTTACACTCTTGCAGTGGCATTCAACAATTACTATTTCTTGCAGGTGTTCTATTGAAGAGCTTCTTGAAGTCTATCATAAGCAAATTGAAATAGTTCTTAAAAATGAGGTAAGTTCTTTGTAAATTATTGCTGAACCAAAAGTAGCATGAGAACATTTACAGATAAGATAGTTGGAGGAAATAGACTTTCTTGTCTTGGGGAAACTAAAGACCTGAACAAGCTGTCAGATGAAATTTGGAATCATGGATTTTTGCATTGCTTTTCAGTTTTCTTTCTAGCTTTTCTTGCAAAGTAATCATTACCTAATCATCACAACTATCAATGTGTCTTCCAAGTCCTGGAATGCAAAACCTTTTCCTCAAAAATGCTGGAAGAGATTAATATAGGGAAAAAGGTCTGAGTCTTGACTGTCAGTTATTATTCATGAAGGGTATATTAGTAACAAAAATTTACACAAGTTAGCAGTAATACTTGTGCACAATGGGAGTTAGAAGTGAAGCATTTTTGGAACAGCGAAGTTGGTTATGCTTCATGTAAAACTATCTTATTCTGTGCTATTGAGTTAATTTAAAATACAATGTCAAAATCAGTGGCTATTTCACTGTATCACAAATAATCTAAAACAAGTTGATGTGAAATAATTTGGAGTAATTTCCCGAATGCAAAAGGTAGCTGAAGATGATAACCTACTTTGCTCATTTCTGGAAGGACTGTCTTAGTTTAACTCCTGAGAGTAATTTAACTTGGAGACTGAAACCTTAGATAGCTTCTTTAAGAAGTATGTTTCTTAAACAGTTTCTATAAGGAAGAGTCTTAAAATGAGTGCCTTGGTGGAAATGAAAAACATTGTGATGAAGTCTGTTTTATTGCCTTTCCAGGAGTGCAGGTTTCAACAAGCTTTTGTCTGCTATTTACATATCCCCTTAATACCATTCAATCGTAAGATTTTCTAATGCCTTTGGTGATTCACCACACTTTCAGGGGCAGTTTTGAACACAGTTTTGTTGTAGAATAATGAGATATTAGTGCTCCTTGAGATAGTGGTGTTTTTGTTGCTTTGTTCTTGCAGCTGCCTCAGCTTGGTTGTTTAACTGCAATTTCACAGGCTGAGATGAGGAATGCAAAACATCAGAATTCACACTTAGGTTCTGCTCTAACCACAGAGTATTTCTGAAGGTGGGAGATGGATCTTGTAGGTAATGACTAGGTCCAAATATCAGCAGTTACTGCATTTCATTTTAATGCTTCCTGAAATGAATTTATGTATGTATTCAGTAGCTGAATCTTGCTAATCAAAGTGAAGCAGGGTAAAAGTGAAGTCATCTGCAAATCACTTGTATTTAGCCTTTGATTTCACATCTATGGACATCTTAAAAGTGAGCTACTGTATTTTTATTAATTTGAGAGCATGTGAGGAAGATAACAGTGGAGACCTTGCTTTTCATATGCCAAACAGCTGTTATCTTCAAAGTGTTAGTTTTCGAAGTAGGCTTAAATATTACAATGTCTTCCAACTTTTATGGTTATTTTCAAACCAGGACGAAGTTAATTGTTGCCAGGTAACTGCCAATCCCATTTGTTTTTTTAATTCAAATGGCTGCTTTGCTATCCATTTGCAGAAATGTTGGAGGAGAGAGGGTGTGTGTGTGGGGGGGTATAGGGAAACAGTTTACATCTTAAGAAGAGAAGATTATACTAATTCCTCCTACTCTAACTGCTCAAAAGTGATTGTGAAAGGTCCCTATACTTTAAGCCTTTTAAAAGTAAAGAGATGTTATTTTGAAGACTTTGCTTATATTAAAAGAAAATCTAAGATTCTTTGGATTTAAATTAGGTATTTTTTTCTTCTCTCTGAAGAGGAGGAGGAAGGCAATATTAGGAGATTCCAGATAAGTGTGCAATCTCCCTTCCTTTCCTTCTCCAAGATGGCAGTTTGCCATTGCTTCATCTGTAAGAACTATTTAAGCTTTGTAATATGCAAGGCAATAGTTGTAACAAACATTTTTCAAACAATATGTTAAAGCGAAGTCAAAAAGATAAATGTTCCATTACGGAAGTTATACTGTAGTGTAAGTGTATCTTGAATCTACATGTTTAAGAGGGCTGAAATTGAAAAGCTCCTGCTTTAGCATGATTCCTTCCTCACACTAATTGAATATTTTTTAACTACGCTTTTTTTAAACGTCATGTGGGAATTTGAGTTTAGTATCTCATTAGACAACACTTACCTGCTCAGAACTTAATGGAAAAATGATTGGAAACCGCATGGTTCTGGGGACACCGTGTTAGAATGTGTACCAGTCCTGGATATATGACATTGCTAACTGAGCTACAAGAAAATTCTCAGTACTGAGGCTTTTTGTTTAATCACATTGTTACATCGTAGTTTTATGTAATTGAGATGTGGGTCTCATAATAAAATTGTCTTGGCAATTCATTAAAAAAAAAAGTTTAAAGAAACACTGGGTTGAACAATTGTGATCAGATCAATCTGTTCTTTCATACATTCCTTATCAGAACCAGCATAAAGCAGTAGATCAATTAATTAAGACTGTCAGAAAAATCTGTTCTACATTGGATGGTGTAGAGACTCCTGCAATAACGGAATCTGTAAAGAAGCTAAGGAGGGCTGTTAATCTTCCAAGGACTAAAAACACCGAGGTAAACTTTAACACTATAAGTTGCATTCTGAGGTATGCTTTCTAACAGCAATGAATATTATTTCATAATCTTCAGTAGCTGCAAATATTGACAACAGTACAGTCAGGGTTATGGTTTTTTGGTGGTGGTGGTGGTTATTTTTTTATTTGGTAACATCAGTTTATTTTAACAATTTGCTATTAATGCATTAATCACTTTGGTCTTGGAATCCTTTCTTGTTCTAAACAGCAGCTTTAACCTAGTTTTAAAGTCACAGCAGATGCTGTTAAATCTGACCAGGGAAACTGACAGCTAGCTCATGCTCTCTGAAATCAATGCAGTTACACTTGGATAAGGAATTCACGTTGTATTTTTTGTGCCGTATTTATGTGAATAGTAACAACGTTTTAAAAACTGTAGCAGTCCGTGTTCCTGGATTCCTGAACATATGGACAAAAATAAAATTTCTCCAGTAGTGCAGAATTTGATAAAACTGGCTTACCATGAGCAGGTAATTTGAGCAGAATTGGCCTCACATCACTTTGTCAGAAAGTCATTAAAGCAAAAAGTATGCAAATAAAAAAGCTAAATAGCCTTGTAATGCCATTTCTGTTGTCTTGCTGTTGTATTAGAGAGAGTGGTGATTCCTGTGCTGTTCTATTTGCTTTTTTTGGCTTCATCAATGTACTGATATATTTGGAATACTGAGCTGAATTTTTGCAAAATGCACAGTCTGAATAAATATAGCTGTCACCAGCACTAAAATTCTTGCAGACAAATACAGGAAATTGGTGTAAAAGCTTAGGGAAATACAACATGTATTTCTCCAGTGTTTGTGTTTTTGGTAGGAGAAAACCATACAAATAATTAGACTGCATTGTAAAAATAACTTCCACAAGAAATGCTATCCCAGCAGAATTTGGAAAAAGTACCTCTTTATCAGTAAAAAACTTCAATTTTCTTGTGATGAAAACTGGCTTGAATGGCAATGTATACGAAGGATTGCTTTCAGAAACCTAGCTAAACCTTTTGTAAGATACTGTTTGTGTGTGTTTTTTCTTTAGTAATTGGTTTGTGGTTCAATGTTCTGGACAAACATGTAAAAGAAAATAGTAGATTCTCAAGCAGAGAATTACATCTGTAGTGCTGTTCCACCAGTGTTTGGCATCCTGTCATCCAAAGTACTTGGATTACTTCAAGTATGGTGGAGACATGGCAGTTCTTCTGAGGGGGGAGAAAGATGCAATCCCCTTACCTGACACCGCTCTCCCCCCAGGTTTCTGGTTTTTTTGTGTTTTTTTTTTTTCAGCAGAAATTTTTGACAGTTGAAACTTAATGTTGTCAAGGTGCTCAGTTAATGCACAGAAGGTGTAAGGAGAGCTTTCATTCTGCAAGTCAAGGAATTCATTACGTTTTGCTTTCAAATCACCAGCTCAGTTTTCATTAAAAGTTACAGTTTTATCAAAGTTGAATTTGGCAAGAAATCCTTTCTTATTTGAAGGGAGTAAGTTCCCATAATTTGTTTGTCACCTGTAGACTGCAGCAGTGTCCTTGTTGAGACTAGACATTGCTATGATACCATATCACGTTTAGACTTCCATTTTAGCAGACCAAGAAGCAGACACAACAGATAGTGGCAGTACTTACTCCTCAATTTCCTCAGGTTAACCTTTTTTTTTAAATTCAGAAAATTTATGGTAACTATGCATACAAAGATGCCTGAACAAATGCCACAAAACAGCTGTTAGACTTAAATTGTCGATAATGGAGCTACCGGCTTCTGCTTTCATCTGCAACAGCCCTGAGTTTCCTCTTTATTCGGGGACGATAGAGTATCCTCAGCAATATTCCAACGTAGCTTGTCTTTTAAAAGTTCATAAAGGATGTCAGGATAGTTGTGACTTGACAAAACATGAGCTTTTGAACTTAGTGAGTAGTTACTACACGATATGGAAATATTGACACTGCCTGTTAACTCTTGGGGAACTTAAATTGAATAAAAGGTATGGTGCGTAAACCCAGATATGGCCCTAATTGAGATGTTTTGTAATTTCTGGAGAAGATAGTTTTTAAGGGCAATGGAAAATGAGTATAGGTTTCTTGTTACTGAAATTTATTCTAACTTAATGTGTAGGTATCCTTAAAATGTGGCGATGACCCTAGCAAGAGTTCATCTGGTGAGTAAAGTTCTTCAATTTTATCTGAAAATTGCTCTAAGGTGGTTATTTTAGGCAGATACACATTAAAGGTAACTTATAAATTAGGTTCACTACAGCCTGAAAGCCCTCTGAAAGTGAGTATAGACCAGTTAACAAGAGCAGTTGAGGCCCTTCTGCAACTCCACATGAATTCATGTAGCAGCAGTTTGGCAGCGATTTCTCCGAAAGATAAGAGTACTAAGGAAGCATGGACTGCCACGGAACATCTCCAGTTCACAGTATTTGCTGCACATGGAATTTTTCCTGGTTGGGTAGCAAAGTAAGTAATTCATTAGTTGTAAAATTCATCCTTTTTATTTTATGGAGTTACTTTTTGTTTACTTCACTTTCTTTTCCTCATCCAGTTATGAAAAATACTACTTGATTTGTTCTCTGACACATAATGGAAAAGATCTGTTCAAACCTGTTCAGTCCAAGAAGGTTGGCACATACAAGAACTTCTTCTACTTGATTAAATGGGATGAACTGTAAGTGATTTTAGAATGCTAATCGGCACCACCCCCCTCTGCAAAATACTTTGTTTTAGCTAATACCTACCTAGCTGGCTGCTGAATACACTAATTGAATCAGCTCTTGCTTCCAAAGTGTTGAAAGAACTGTGTGAGAGACTGGAGAGCAAAATGAGAAATATTATTCTGAATGGTATTTCGCCCTGTGTTTTAAAACTGGGAATGGAAATTCTGGACAAGCGCCCTGTGCTAATTTATTTATAGTATACAACTATAATGAGTTGGGAAGGTCATAGCATTCTTTGTAATGGGAACAGCTTGCACTGCTTAAAGAAGAAGGATGAATAAAGCTTGCTTTTAAGCAGTGCTCAGATTGTCTAAATGGGGAGGAAAAGCAGCTGACTTTTATTGACATTAATGCTGAATAGTTTTTTGTTCCAAATATGTCACAACAACTTCGTATCTAATTAATAAATCTAATTTAGGATTGTTTCTATAAAGAGATCAGATGCATAAGTGCTTAGAGTATCTGTCTATAGCATATGAGAATGTCTGGTTTGAGCTACTAAAGTTAGGTCTCTTTTTATGGGGCAGGGGAAAAGGGTAGAAAAGGAAAAAGCAGGGGCATGCAGAGAAAAAGGATGGCAGGTGATATCTGAGAGGGGAAAACGTCTTTCATTATCTATACACAAGTTACTCTTTTTGACTTTGTAGTTACCAGGCAGCCTGTCATAACTGAGGTGTCAGATGAGCTCCCATGTTTCCTTATTTCTCTTTTCCTGACTATTTTTAAAGGTCAGAAATGGACTCCAAGGAATACTCCAAAAGTCTACAGTGACAAATTATTTCAGGCCAGGAATGAAAGTTTCAGGTTCTGGAATACATGCCTCCAGAGAGTACTCTGGCCACTTTTTTTTTTTTTTCTGATATTGCAATGAATTAATTGTCAGGTCTTTTGTTGACAAGTGATAGTGTATTACAGTGAAAGACGTTAAACAGACTGCTTATAAGCTGCTTAGTACAATTGTGGTCTTTTATATTGTAACTGGCTTAGTAGTGTGCTGTGATACCGCACCAAAATGTAATTCAAAAAATTACAGAAAATCAAAGAACGCTTTAAGCAGTGAAAACACTGTAAACAACGATCTGAGTTGTCCAGTGGGGTGTATGCTCCTCAGCTGCTTTCAGTGTGGGTGCTGGGTTTGTACCATCTGGTGAATTTAAATTTCAGTAGTTCTTCAGAGATTAATACATTGGGACAGGAAACTGTTGTCAGCTGCCTCTTCAGTCAGATCTGAGAGATGAGGAGGCAGCTAACATGGAATTGTATGTGTCCTGGTAGTGAGTAGAGTGGGAAGACTGGTTATGCTGGACTGTGCAGTTCTGAGCAAGGAATGTGATTTAATAGACAAAGATTAAAGAGGGTTGTTCTACTGCATATTAAAAAGGGTTGTTCTAAATCTATCTACAGTGCAGAATTGTAACTTGGTAGTTTTTATGAACTATCGGTGTGGGAGATAGTGGAGTGCAATATAATTGCACGGAAACATTTGTCCTTCAGTGTTAATTGCCTTTTTGAAAGCCAAAGGCAGCAACAGATTATATGGATGACAAGCCTGTAATTTACTAATAATTGTTTTTCCTTCTATGTCTGACTTACTTTAATACTTTTATTTTATAGAATAATTTTCCCCATCCAGATTTCACAACTGCCTTTGGAATCAGTCTTGTGTCTGACTTTGTTTGGAATTCTGAATCAAAGTAGTGGAAGTTCTCCTGATTCAAATAAGCAGAGAAAGGGCCCAGAAATGTTGGGTCAGGTTTCTCTACCTCTTTTTGATTTTAGGCGGTAAGTATGCAAAATATGGGTAAGTTTGTTAACATGATTTATTCTATATAAAGTTTAGTACACCTAACTACAGAAACTGCTTCTCTGCTGCTGAACATAGCAGGAAGTAACAAAGGTAAGAATCTTCAACTGTATCGTTATGGAAATAATATCTTCAGTTAAATTCAATTGGATGGCCCATAGTCACGCAGGCCAAAAGAGATCATGGTAGCAGCAACAGTTTGTAAGTATGCAGCAGCTGAGGATGCAAGCACACCACCACCACAAGTGGTCCTTTGAGGAATTAATTCACTGACATTTGGATCTGGATCTGTTGCTGCATAAGTCATATGCAGTTAAAGTATCTGCAGGTGTCACTGTCTGCTGAACTGAAAGCCTCCCTTCTACACTGAGAGCGCGTCGTCTTGATGGGTGGCATTTCATGAGTTCTGAAAGTATATCATATTGGCTAGAGATAGTTCAGTTGGCATTCATGTATATTTTAGCACATGAAGTGCAGGCAGCCACTTCTCAGCCAATTCATGAGCTACAGTGATAGAGAATGCAACTTGCAAAAGAAAGTATTGGCAGCGAGTGATGGATTCAGGAGGAATAGTGTCTAGTGCAATACAAAAGAGAACAGAATCCTGACAGCAGGTAACTAATGTACTGTCCTTCCATGTCACTAGGTAAGAGGGCCTTTTACCTTAAAACTGTATTAAGATAGGAAAGAATAACTCTTCATCCAGTTCTTTTTGTAAAGCTAAATATGGCGATGGCTCTGTGTTGTAACTAAAATACCTTTAATTCAAGGTTTGCAGTATTTCTAAGTACTATTATTCTTTAGAGGCATCTTTGCTTTGGCTGTAAAATAATCAATGCTGCATGTTTCATTAAGTTTACATATACAGGAGCAAAATCAGAGAATTAAATTCGATTAAATCTCTTACCTTTTGCATAGATTGATTTTAATACTCTTAAATTTCTAAGCCCGTTCGTTAATAGGGTGGCAATAAATAAGCCAGCAAGAGAATGAAAATACTGTTCTAAAACACACGTATCTTTTAAAATACATGTATAGTTTCATAGCAGAAATGGCTCATTTTGCCTGTTAACCTATATGAGTAATAGAGATCACGGGATATTCTGAAGTGGTTCCTTTTGATTCAAAGCTGGGTTTCTTTAAAAAATAAAAATTAAAAATTCTGTTTAATCCTGTTACACTTCCGGAGTACTTCTAGTTTGAACTGATCTTTCTTCAGATGTGGTTGTTGGATCCTGTTAAACTTCTTATATCACTAAGAATGAAAAGCCTACTGTAATTTTCCTCAGATAATGTTCCTGCACTTTCCTGTTCCTTGAAACTTTCATCACTAAGTGATGAATATTCCAAAATGCTAATCATCTGATGAAGTGTGTGTGGAGTGGCTTAAAATATCTTTGCTTGTGGATGAGACAGAAGGCTATAGCAAGTGTATTAAACTGAGAAACTCTTAAAAAGAACAAGCTGTTCAGTTACGCTTTGTGGCATGATCTAGTAATTTTTATTGGCGCCACAAACTCCCAGTTAATCAATATTTACATAAATAAAGAACTGTTCTTTAAAGCATATGAATACCAAACCATTTCTTGAAATATACTGAAAGCTTGGCCATTGAGCGGTCTTTTGAGAGATATTTTCATTTTTAAAGATGGACAGAAGTCTGCTGTGCTTTGGATTACAATGCTTCTTGATTTATGAAATACCTTAGTTGTGCCTCATTACAGTTGGAAACTACTAACATTGGAAATAAATTGGCAAATATCAATGTCACCTGATATGCCCTAGGAGAACCTAGTAATGTGGAAAGTCCAGGGAAGTGATAATTTCTGTAATATTCATATGCTTATATCTTTCTTCTGAGAGGGTAAGGAGGTTCATGTGTTTAGTTTATTCCTCAGAGGCAAAAGTATTTGTTTTTTCTTTAAGAAGTTGAGAACGCTTCATTTAGCGGGGTCAACCATGTCAGCACCGAATTTTTCCTCTGCCTTTTTCAATAACAGATGTATGCAGGTTCAAGCATTCTAAGGGACTTAAAACATAAAACATGTCCAGTGAAAGGAAAAAATGGAAGTGACGCTTGATGGACGTGATCCCCTTTTTTAAGCTGATGTTATTTTAATAACTAATACTCCGTTGAAGTAAACAGATTTTGACACTAATACCTGTACATGCTTTTCCCCTCAGATTGCTAACTTGTGGGACAAAGCTCTTGCAACTCTGGACCTCATCGCATCCAAATCACGCATCAGGGATGGCCAGTAAGAAAGGAAATATGGAAAGAATAGTATTGCAGGTTATATATATGCTTCTGACTTGACTACATTTTGTGTGAATGTTGTGACTAACTCATACAAGAGTGGTAATAGATTGTTCTAGGGAGAGTGTAAATCTTTTCATATATGAAAGCCAGCATAGAATAGCGATTACTATCCTTTACGGGCAAGGGATAGAAAGCTGCATTAAATGTATACAACTCAGATATAGAATCACTATGTTGAAATTGGAGACATTGGAAATGCCTTAATAATACGTGCTATCAGTACTGGGAGAGAAAACCTTTGAAAAGCAATCTGTAGAAATGTGTGCTGAAAGGGGAGTTGTCTAGATCCAAGTAATAGCAATTCCAGTTTCTTCATAGAACATGAGTGCCTCTCATTCTCAATTCAGTGTCCAAATTTTGGTCCCAAGGGAAGGTACTTTGTTAGGCATGGCTTAGAACTCCCAAAATATGGTTAGAGTTGATGGTTTGATTGATACCACTGGGTATGTTTTTTAATAGTTCTGTGTTTACGCGAAGCTCTAAGCATCCTCATTTCACTTCAGAGGAGTACTCCGACTACTGGTTTGTACAACACCACAGTTGTCATACAGTTAAGGACCACAATTCTGTGGAATAATTGAGATGGGGGCAGGCAATATTCTGGAAGCAATACCTGAAAACTGTTACATGTGTAGAACTAAAGAATTCAGATGCCTAAACACTTGATGCTGCTGGAAAGGGGAGCTTTCTGCACTGTTCTTAAGAACTTTTTTTTTTAGGTTGACTTTCCATCCCATGCTTTTGATATTGAATATAAAATTCCTCAGGCTGCAAAGACTACTGTGCAACATTCCATAGAAACATTGGAAAAACCACTGAGAGAACGTCTCCTCGCCATTCTCTCTAAGGATAACACCATTGGGTATGTTCACCTCTTTGTAGCTATGATCGCTTTGTACATGACAATTGTACATCTAGGGTGTGCAATATTAATTGATGCTTAAGCTTCTTTAATGTGCTTCTAGTATATTTTGAAGACCTGTGGAGATTTAAATGAGATTGTATGAAACCTGCAAAATAATGGTGCTGACTTAATAAATTCACTTGTGTTTTCTCTGGCCAGTGCCATAATATTCTCCTGTTAGAAAACTGCTACTCTGCCTGGCTGCTGTATATGCCTATTTCTGCTTGATATTTCTTCAGTTACAAGGAGCAGTGACAATTTCAGCAGTTCATATGCCATGAAAGCATTTCTGGCAGGCTATCCTAGTCATCTGCACCGAACTAGCACGAACATTTTGGTTTATTTCAGATTACACTAAAACCTATTCTTGTCCTCTGAAATTTATAACTTTGAACAACTGTTTCCATAACATTTGAGTCTTGTTTTGCACCTGTTATAGATTTTTATGGAGGAAATAGCCATTTTACATGTCATTCTATTTTGTGTGCAAGGTTATCTGTACGTATACTGTGACCAGTAGCACTGGGGATATGTGGGTGATGTTCTGTAACTTGCGTTATAAACTAAAATGCTTTTGTCTGCAGGCTGTCAAAAGAAGATAAAGAATTTTTGTGGGAGAAGAGACATTATTGTCATACTCATACTAATAGCTTACCAAAAATACTGGCTAGTGCCCCTCACTGGGACTGGGCAAGTCTTCCAGAAATATATTCATTACTTCAGCAGTGGCCTCCTTTATCACCCTTAGCTGCACTGGAACTACTTGATTCAAAGTAAGAAAACAAAGTAAAGTTTTGTGTGTGTCAGACAAATGACTTTTCTTCAGTAGAAGATAAGCTAAATAAATAAATAAAAATAAATAATAATAAATAATAAATAAATAAAATTTCTCATACCTAACTTTATTCCGACAGGCTTAACCAAGTCATGTAGTCAAAGACTAACAGTTACGGTTAGGATTCTGAAATGTAATTTGTAACAGAAAGCAAGGTATATAGCAAAGCTATCAAGACTGAAATTTTGAGAGGTCGGTATGCTTGTCTTAAACACATGTGTTTGTGTCTTACGTAATGCCTTTGAAGCATCTGAAACCTGTAGGTCCTTTATCGAGCTGTTACAGACTTTATATTGATTCTTTTCTATCTAGCTAATCTTAAAAAAGGAAGTAAGTCCTACACAAACAGAACAAACTTAATGTGGATTTGTGATGACTTTCTAGGTTTGCTGATCAGGAAGTGCGAAATACAGCTATGAATTGGATAGAGACATTAAGTGATGATGAATTAACAGATTTCCTCCCTCAATTTGTGCAGGTAAGATTTACTGTTTACGCTGAAGTTTGAATTTTTTGCTCTTGAAAATCTGAAGGAGTCCCTGACTAGTAGTCATGGAAATGCAATTGCATACCTCTATACTTAATAACCTTAATTATTGCATAGGGTGGAAAACAATTTAAGTAGGTAGTTGCTCTGTGACTGTCCTCTGGATTTGTAGTGGTTCTATCAGTGTGCCAGTCATAAAATCTGTCTTCATCTAGAAGTAAATCTATATCCCATTTATTTAATTTTCTTTGCATTTAGGCATTGAAGTATGAAACTTACCTGGACAGTGCTCTTGTCCAATTTCTTTTGGCACGGGCATTGGGAAGTATCCGAATAGCACACTACCTTTACTGGTAAGATGTTCTCTGTTCCATTGTTCACATATGATAATTATAAGATTACTATTTCCGGAAAAAAATGCTGTCTTAATAGCACAGTTCATAACAAAGTTACATCAGATGAAGAGGAGACAAAATCTACATCCTGCTTTTTTCCGTGAAGAAACACAGTGCTTCTATGAGGCGCAAACTTCTTGCCTTTTAAATCAAGATACTGATTATATATGTGTGTATATAAAAAATACCTATTCGCTAAAATATTTCTCTGTTTGACTATTGCATTGTTCACAGTATTTCCTTGATGAAAATTTAATTTAAATCTGTTATTTCAGGCTTCTTAAGGATACGCTCTATGATTCAAAGTTTGGTGTAAGATATGAGCAAATTCTTGGAGCCTTTCTTTCAGTCTGTGGAAAAGGGTTGAGGGAAGAGCTGGAGAAGCAGACCAGGCTGGTTCAGCTTTTTGGAATGGTAGCAGAAAAAGTCAAGCAAACAGGTGTATCAGGTCGACAGGTGTGTAGATTAAATTTTTAATATTCTTTAAGAAGATTACCTTCAAAGCAATCCACTCAATTACCTTTTTAGTCTAAGTTCAATCAAATGATATATATATAGGAAGACTATGAATCTGTTGCTCTGCATTGTAGCAAGCTAATGACTTAAAGAAGTCAATGTCTTTGTCAAATTTGTTGTCAACTGCAGCATGGATTTGTGTGAGGTGATAAGGTAAGGAAGCGGGATGCTTTCTGTATACAGTAAGCAGGATTTAGATTTAAAGCTATTACTGCTGAAGAGTGATCCCCTTCTGCAAAAGAATGGGATATCTATATGATAAGAATGTAAGTTTACAGTTTGATAGAGTGGGATGCTATTATCTGATTCAGTCAGAAAACTTTAACAAAAAGGGATATTAGTATTGTACTGCTAAGCATATGCATTTTTTTAATAGCCAAAACAATAGTTAGAACTTATATTTGGTATTCCTTTGACACTGAGGAGTTAAAACATTGGTTACGGTGTATTTCAGATATAACTTTGTCCAGAAGTTTCCTGTAGATGCTCCAGTTAGTAGAATATCAGCTGAACTTTTTTTTTGTGTCTGCAGGCTGCTTTACAAAGTGGTATGGAACGTGTGCAGTCATTTTTCTTGAAGAACAAATGCCGTTTGCCTCTCAATCCCAGTCTTGTGGCAAAAGAACTAAATATTAAGGTACAGCACATTCATAGTTTTAAAACCTTTTTGTCACAATTACACATAGGCAAAGCTTTTACTAATTGGAAAATCGAGTTCTTGAAAGCTCTTTGCACTAGTTGGGGAGGGTTTTAATTAAAAATATAGATTGAAGGAGGGAGTAAAATTAGCTAAGAAAAGACTAAAGTTATCCTTGTATAAAACCAAGTGAAGGTACTTTTATTTAAAAAGGAAAAAGTAGTAGTTTATTACGTCTTCAGAGCCTGTCTGCTTTGAGACCAGCAATTCTGGCTGTAGTAAAGGAGAGAAATAAAGTACATGAAAAATATCTTGTTTGCAGTGGTAATCAAAACAGAAAAGTGAACAGATACCTGTTACTGGTTATGTCCAAGAGATGTACTAAATCAAGGGAGGCAAACAATAGCGTTATTTCATTATGAAGATCCAACAAATGATAGTGTAGGAGAAGCAGGTAATTTTCTCCAGAACTCTGCAAGGTTTGGCAATATCCGCTCTGACAACCTTGTTTATCACATTGTGCGTGACTAGGAACCTAAAGGTCTCTAACGCTGGATTTATTCCTATGTAGAGAGTTCTTTTGCTTTCCTTCTCTATTATATCTACTAATTAAACCACAGGTATGTACTTGAAAGCAGATAACAGAATATAGCAAGAGATACAAATAACTGTCTTTTATAATTAAAATTTAAAATAGTTGCTGATAAAATATTTATTCATATTTTACTCACTTTTCAAAATGTATAAACCATTACTGTTTTGCACTGTTGGCTTTCATACAAGAACTAAACGAGTATCAGCCGAAGAGCTCTTTATTCAAAAGAAGCACGTATTCACCACAATTGCAACGTTAAAAGTCTGAATATGCACATTGTGTGTCATACATGCTTGTTGTCAGAATGTCCTATTTTCTGGGCTAGCGGGAGTAGTCCTTTTCGAGTATTAACACTAAATCTACTTGTAGGCATGTTCTTTCTTCAGCTCCAATGCAGTACCACTGAAAGTTGCACTGATAAATGCAGACCCTCTGGGAGAAGAAATTAATGTGATGTTTAAGGTAGGCCTTATGTGTGTGGTGGAGAGAAAAATATTAAATGATAATGGATACCACTGGAACAGCGATTAAATTTACTGTAGATCAGTAAGCTTAGTTACTTTGTGAGTTTCCTCCTGTGCATCTAGAAACCATCCCTTCAGCTTAACAATTAGGAACGGATGTCTGAAAAAGGTTAATTTTCACTAAACAGCTAATTTTTATAATTGTAAAACTGGAAACTCCCACCTTAGTGCTGGCATGACACCATGTAAATGAACACCTCAGAATCTTGAAAGTATCCATAGAACTTCCCTGTTAGTCAGGAGAGTATGTTTTTCACAGATGATATGCACATCTGACATAACTGCTATGACCTTTCTAAAGCTGCATGGGATAACAGGTAGTGCTTGGAGTTAATGCGCTCTTTTAAGGACAAGTACAGTTTTCCTTGGAACAGCTATTACCTAGCATCTTCTCAGAGAGGTCGTAAAGCTTTAATGATAAAAAGGAATAAGAAACGCTGTAGTGTTTTTGTAAAATTTCTCTAAATATTACAATTTCAAAAGTTAACCAACATTTGAACAAGTGGTACGATCTGAAAGTCAGTCTACTGCATGTGAAAATGGTATGTGTAGTTTCTCTTATTAAATTCGTAGCTGCGAGGATATAAGTAGCATAATGCATCCCTTACTAGAAATGTAAAGCAATTAAAATCTGAAACTTAGTTTTGCTGAAAGCATTTTATGTCTCCAGTTAACATTTATTTTTCCATTTAAGGTTGGAGAAGATCTGCGACAAGATATGTTGGCTTTACAAATGATTAAGATTATGGATAAGATCTGGCTGCAGGAGGGACTAGATCTACGGATGGTTATCTTCAAATGTCTCTCAACTGGAAAAGATCGAGGTGCAAAACCAGATGCTGTTTATAATCCAGTTGGTGTCTTCCCTCCTGCTCTCCACCTCCCCCCCCCAACTTTTTGTCATGCTCATAGAGAAAATTTCTACTCAAAGGCAGGCTCAAGAAACAGTGGAAAGCCAAAGGCCTTCTTTACAAGGAACTTCCATATTCAAAAGTATAGAAAGTTGAATTGTTTGGAATTCCCTGGTGGCTGAGTTGCATTTAAATTTGTTTCTTCTCTTGAGTCCTGAGGTTTATGCATTCTGCTGTTGATGAACTGTGGTACAAATGCATAAATGTAACAATAAAAGCTTAAGGCTTCTGGTGTTCGTACTGCAACACAGGAAACTAATGGTGCCTTGGCAGTCCTGATTCTGAAATTTAGTTATGGTGAAAGAATGTATTCAAGTCCAAACTGACATTATAAGGTATTTGGAATCTGCTGAAGTTGAGTCAGGGAGTATTGAAACACTGCGTCCATTTTCTAGCCCTCCTAGAATTAACGTGATATGCTTCTCAAAGTTCCTTGGGAATGTGAGGCTTTTAGGTTTGAAACTTAAATCACAGAACTTAAGATTGCCTCGCACCCTGAACGCGCTTTTTGCTAGTTTAGTTGCTAATTCTCTAGAGGTAGCCAATAGGAAACACATATCTTTAAGAGCATGTGTAGAAACTTATTTTTTCAGCCAGTCCTTAGAACAGCATGATGAAAACTCCCAAATAAATAAAGATGATGGAAATTCAGGTTTGCAAAACTAAGCAAAAAGGTTCGATTTATGTAAGACTTTGTTTTTTCAAGAAACAGATGACATTTCTTCCTACTTTAAGCAATGAATTGATGGCATAGCATGTTACATTTTTGTTGCTGCTCATATTAGTATTCCTAAAGCATGTGAAGGATTAAAGTGAAAAATAAAAAAGATGTAAATCGCAGATTTGCCTGTAGTAGCTCTCACCAGGATAGAAGTAAAATTCTTTTACTCACGTCAGTGTTTTCCTTTTATGATCTAGCTATACAAATATTTTTAGTAAATGGTATCTCCAAAATAAGGCCACATGTAAATCCCACTCTGCCTTATTTCTGAAGCAAGAGTCTGGTCTATTTCAACACTCAACAGCCATTAGAAGTTGTTACATTGTGTCTGTGAGGAATGTCAGTATCAAAATGTTTTACAGTTATAGACCAATACTAGTTTATGTAGTAGAAAGTAAATTACACAGTAATGCTTTCAGAGAACAATTTCTATGTGCATCGTAGCATCCAAAACTAATTGTAGTAAAGCAAGCCTAACTTGGATCTCTACACATGCTTCATGGCGTGCCTTGTAATAAGTCTTTTTAAGTAGGAGTCAATTTTGAAAGAAGCAAATCTGAAATTATAAAATTCATCACTGTTAAGAGACTTTCTACCAAATAGTGAAAACACAATGCAACTTAAGGAGATAATAAATATATTTTGTTCTATTTTATACGAAGGCATGGTAGAACTCGTTCCTGCTTCAGAAACTCTTAGGAAAATTCAAGTGGAATATGGGGTGACGGGTTCTTTTAAAGACAAACCTCTGGCAGAATGGTTGCGGAAGTATAATCCTACAGAGGAAGAATATGAAAAGGTAACCTTTTCATTGTTCCTTTGAAGATCTTTCAAAAGGGATAAATACCATTTTAAAGAATGTAATTCTTACTCTACATCTTCCATTGAAATTCTCGTTTGCAATTTCCAGGAAACTTATTTTTTTTCCCTATTTTTCAAAAAGAGTAAATGAAAATTCCTTATGTACAGGGGATTAACTACAAATGAGTCAGATGAATTCTCAGGATTCACTTCGGAGGGGGGTTATTGGATATAGAAAAAAATTAAACTTTAAGATAGGAAGGAATGGTAGCTCTCTTCATTGTGGTTTAGGAGCAGTGCTTCTTGGGACATAGGATGCCAAAAGTAAAACGTTTTGTATTGGCTATGATGCTGTTACAACACATTAGAAAGTAAATCTCTTGTACCCTTTTCACTGTTTGCTTACTTCTTACATCTTGTGATTTGTCTTCAACTCCTCCTTTCTCTTGTATTTATTAAAAAAAAAAAAAACTTGCTGGAGAGTGTGATTTCTAAAGATTTTTGCAAAGAACACTCGAAAAGGAATTTTAGGATCTGGCTTGTCTGACTTGAATTTTACCCTTGTCAAGATTGACTATTGAATGTATGAATGCTGTTTTTCCCATTGACACTTGTTCTCAATTGACTTTTTTTTTTTCTCTCTCCTTCCCAGGCTTCAGAAAACTTCATTTATTCTTGTGCAGGATGCTGTGTAGCTACTTATGTGTTGGGAATTTGTGACCGCCACAACGATAACATAATGCTTCGAAACACAGGGCATATGTTTCACATCGACTTTGGAAAATTTTTGGGTCACGCACAAATGTTTGGTAGCTTTAAAAGGTATTTTCTGTAGCTAAGCAATGTAGAGAATGAAGTGATTTTTTTAAAGTATATATTTATAGGCATTATAAGCATTAACATTTAAATTCCTGATGAGTGATGTTCTCAGTTAGAAGCCAATATCTTCCACTTTAACCACTAAGTTTCCAGAATGCATTCAAACTTGTTTGTATAGAATTCATTCCGTAAAGTCTCCAGCTTTCTGTTTCCATGTTATATCTCTAGAACTATTTTAAGCCAAAGCACATAGGTGTATCTTTCAAATAAAATGCTTATTATGTAAATTTTATCAATGAATGAATAATTGAGTGCCAGAAATGTTACATAATCCAAATACCTCTGAGTGTGAAACAAATGAAAACAGTCACTGGCTTATAAAACAGTAGTGAATGCCAACGTTAGAGACAAGAGCGAGCAGCAAGTTTGTCTTTACTACTCCTCTGCATTGGGGAAGATGGTTTATGTCATCAGGACAGAGAAGTTCAGGTGACAATATATTCGCTGCATTTTTATCAGTGTGTTATGGCTTCTAGAAATGAGGGACGAAAGGCACTGTAAGGTAACCTGGCTTCTAAGCATTGCTCTGGGCAATCTGTAGGTCCGGTGCCGTGTTAATGTGTTGGGAATCAAAGATGGCAGTAAGCAGCTGATCCCAAACTAGAAAAGTAATGTGGTATTAATGGATTATTTGATACGAATACCTGGGAGTGGAGGGAAGCACGTGACAAAGTGAATAGACCTTATAATCAACATAGAAATTCTGTGCTTTTTGGACAGGGATCGGGCTCCTTTTGTGCTAACATCAGATATGGCCTATGTCATTAACGGTGGTGAAAAACCGACTATTCGCTTTCAATTGTTTGTGGATCTCTGTTGTCAAGCTTACAATTCGATAAGGAAACACGCAAACCTCTTCCTTAACCTACTTTCCCTGGTAAGCATTGTATTAAATTCAGTTGAAACTTGATAGATCTGTAATGTTGGCTCATATTACATTCTAAGCTTTTTATGGTGCCGGAACTCTTGCATGTCTTTAGAAGCCAGAAATATCAGATGTACTTTTGGGGAAGGTTTTATGTGGTGAATTTTTTTAGGCTCCTTTTTAACTACCTACCTATTTCCTGAGAATGTAAAACTTCAAAAATACCATAAATTACACCGCAAAGCTCTGTTAGGTGCTTTTAAGTCAGCAGAGGTAAGACAAGGGAATAAATGCTGATTGGAAGGAATTATTTGTCTATATCTGTTAGCATTCAGCAATTTATTGCAGCTTCACTTAAGTTTGAAGGTCTAAGAATTTTAATTATTTCCACATAAGAATGTTTATTACATTAAAACTGCAAATGTAATTTCCTACAGATGCTTTCTTCTGGATTACCAGAACTAAGTGGTATTCAGGACTTGAAGTATGTCCAGGATGCTCTTCAGCCCCAAACAACAGATGCAGAAGCTACCATTTTCTTTACAAGGTACTGGATAAGTGAAAGAACTAAAATAACCACCAGCATCATTCTTCTGATGGGAGCTTCCTGCTTTGGTGAAAATTTACTAAGGACGTTCACAAGCATATCTGTAGAAGTTGAGTTAGTTGCATTGTACAATCGCAGAATACCAATCAGTGAACCAGTAAACTGCATAAGTAAGACCAGTTTCATATATGATTAATGCTTGTGCTAAGATACTTCGCCTTTAAAAGTAACCTCATGCAAAAGAATGGTTTGGAAGAGTGAGAGCAAGCAATTCTATTCTGCTGTTTGAGACTTGCATTTTGAATGCATCCAAGTTCCTTAATAGCAGTGTATGTGTTGGTATCCTTGAAATGCATGCAGTGTAAAGAAGCTTTCCAAAAAGTGCTTTAGTATGCTGGGGAGGGAAGGATGACACTCCAATATAGCAAGTGGGTGTGTGCATATAGTGTAACTGAGTTGTTGCTATGTGTTACAAAATGTGTTATTGTAATGCATTTTAAATATATGGGGGGGGGGGGGACAGACTGCAATAGTATGCATGTAATTTTTTAATTTTTTTTTGTTACTAACTCTGGAAAACTGTTGCTTCTTGGATAACAACCAGTTCCAAAGTTCGAATACAGAATCTCCTGTTAAATGCTTGTGTGGTGCTATTTATATAGCTCATCGGTCAATTTTAGTTTAAAAACTCTGTTTCTCTGTCATTAATAACTTGGTTTTTTATTTTTCTTAAAGACTTAAAATTTGTCTGATTGACAGAACAATTTTTGTGTTCTGAAATGCGCTCTAGTATTTGAAGTTACTTTTTTCTTCCGTAGGTTGATTGAATCCAGTCTAGGAAGCGTTGCCACAAAGTTTAATTTTTTCATTCATAACTTGGCTCAGCTCCGTTTCTCAGGTCTACCATCTAATGATGAACCCATCCTTTCATTTTCTGCTAAGACATATTCTCTGAAACAAGATGGCCGAATCAAACAAGTGTCTGTGTTTACATATCAGAAGAGATATAATCCAGATAAACATTATGTGAGTATGTAGAATCCCTTTCCATGCATTTTCTTCCAACGAGATCCGTTCTCCGTCTTGCTCTAAGTTCAGTACATAGTCACAAAGAGTTAGTCCAGGTGTGACTTGCCTGGTTTAGCCTTCAGTAGCTACCTTTGAGATAGACAGCTAGGTTTCCTTTATTGTCAGATATTAAGTAAATACAGCCTTACATGTTGAATTATGCACTGATGACAGATAAGGATGAGCTTAAAAATTTTCTGAATTCTGACCGCATAGACTATAAGGGGAGCCTGGACATGTGCACACCCAACTGAGCCCCACTGTGGGTGAAGTAAAACCAAAACCCACCACTGAAATCTAGATCTTACTGGGAATGGGCCTGCTTGCTTGCTTCCTGAAGAAGAGCAGAGCTGTACTGGGTCTGACCGGGATGGAGTTAACTTTCTTCACGGGAGCCCATTTGGTGCTGTTTTGGATTTACGGCCGTTGGTTTGGCTGTTGCCAAACAGCAGTTGTCCATTGCCAAGCCTTTCTCTTTTTTACCCCGTTCCGCAGCTGCCTCCTGCAGTGAGTGGGCTTTAGGTGGGCGAGGAGTTGGGAGGGGACACAGCAGCTGACTGGAACTGACCAGAGATGTTCCATACCCTGGCATATCATGCTTGGCTTAAAAAATAAAAGGGAAGAAGAGGGGCTGGGGGGTGGGAGAAGAAGTGGGTGGGAAACCATCTTCCAAGGTGGCTGTTGCTTGGAGACTGACTGGGTATGGGTCTGCATATGGGAGGTGGTGAGAAATTGCATTTGCATCACCTCCTGCCTTTCCACCCCAAGGACTGTCTTTTTGTCTCAACTTTGAGTCTTCTTACTTGGCTTTTATTCTCTCCCCTGTTCTGACAGTTGGAGTGTGGGAGTGAGCAAGCAGCTGTGTGACTGCTTAGCTGCTGGCCAGGCTAAACCCACAACTTGGTTGCTAAAGTAGAGATTGGTATTTTTGACATCTAAGAATGTTCTTCAAAATGAAGACGCACCTTGAAAAGTATCCAGAAAAAAGCGTAAAGGGCAGAAGTAACAGCAAACAATACAATTTGGGATTTTGATAGACCTGGCTTACACTTTAAGACTTTTATGGATAATCATATCCCTATGAAGATGTGCAACAATGTTATTTCCTTCCTTATTATCGTTATTTCACTATGGCTGTTTGCTGGCCTAGACTAGTTTAGCCCAAGTTACTTTTTCCTCAAGTTGATTTTAAAAGTGCTATGCTAATATGGTAACGTGTATCTGTTTCCAAGTTGCCTTTGCTGTGAATGACTTAATCTCCTAGACACCACGTAGGTAAGTTAGAGTAAAGATAAATAATTCCAGAGTCGAAGAAAAGCTTTGCAGTGAATCACTGTATTATTAATGTATTTGAGTACTCCTGATCTAAGCCAAGGCAGCCTTTTATTTTCCAGGAAATTGCTAAGGTGATGTGATCTGCTTCTGTTAAAAAAAAAAAACAACAAAAAAACAAACAAACAAAAAAAAAATCTCTAACTTCTTTGCCCATAAATTGAATCCACTGAACTTAATTTTCCGTGCAGTTTTTCAACTTCCATTTCCCTTTTATAATGACATGAATAACGGCATCCTAGGGATGTATCACCAGTATTTTTTTTTGAAGTTCCTTTTATATAATGCAGTACATCTACATCTGTCCAGCATATTTAAAAAGTTGAATCCATTAGAATCGTAGAGAATTAGACTGGGGAGGAAGAAGCCATTAGGTTCCTCCATAGTCTGCACCTGTAAATTTTCACAGTAGTACTGGCTGCGCAGGTATGTGGCTAGATAAAGTCTTGCACTGATCTATTAAAAGTTTGTTCACCTGCTATACTCTATGAACTTAGAATGAGGCTTAGAAGTGGGAATGCTGACAGCTTAGCTTTAACTACTTTTATCCCACTGTCAGATGTGGACCTACATTATGGGAAAATCATGTAATGTTACTTTGCATTACAGTAGGGCTATTAATAATTCTAACTTTAAAATTCAAACAGTGTTACTGGGAAACATGCAGGAGAAAGATGACCGTAGTAGGAGGAGTTAATTGTTAAAATACGGTCACACAAAGTCAGTTCTATAACATTACTACTACTGTCTCTTTTTTCTGTATTTTTGACAGATATATGTAGTGAGAGTTTTGAGAGAAGGGCAAGCTGAGCCAACATTTGTTTTCCGAACATTTGATGAGTTCCAGGAGCTCCACAACAAACTTGGCATTCTCTTTCCTCTTTGGAAGTTACCAGGGTATGTTCCTCACTCACTCATCACTGTTATAATGAGCAAAATATAATGCACTGCTAATAATATAATGCAGCAAAAAATGATTCCAACTGGGTGGAGTTAAAGATCGCTTCTCAGCAGTTTTGCCTCCATTTCAAGCTAAGTAGACCTCAGAGATGGCGATTAAGGGAGAAAATTGTCATCTTGAAGTATTATGGAGGAGAGCCAGAGGACCAACACGGTATCTTTAGTTTGTGATATATCATTTGTAACAGTTACCTATAAACGTTTCTTTACCTTTTTAAAACATCATTGCCTATTAGCATGCCGTACCTCCACTCACTGTAAAAAGGGATGTTAATGCTTCAGGATGGAAATTGCAATGACATTTTTACTGCACTAACTTCAAGGAAATTAACTAAAACCTTTATATTGTTCTCCCCTTACAGCTTTCCTAACAAGATGGTTCTGGGAAGAACACACATAAAAGATGTAGCTGCTAAAAGAAAAGTCGAGCTCAACAGCTACATACAGAGTCTGATGAACAGTTCTTCAGAGGTGTCAGAAGTGAGTTCAAGTAACTTGAGCAAATCCAATGAAGGTTTTCAAATTTTAATGCTCATTACCATTTAATCTAATATGTAACGTTTCTTCCAAATCTAGTGTGATCTTGTCTATACATTTTTCCATCCACTGCTTCGTGATGACAAAGTGGAAGGAATAGACGGAATAGCCAGATCTACAGGTAGGTACTATTTTCAGGGCAGGAGGTGTGATATTTATAAATTGGGTGACTGTAGAATGACACCTTTTTCATGTGTTTTATAAGGAATCTTTTAAAATTAACTGCAGTTTTCCCTCCTTGAGATTTTGTATAGCATTCCTTCTTTACAGATGTGCTTGCGTACAGTTACTAGGAAATGAAAAAGCATACCAAAAATTGCAACAGTATGTGTCATCACTTAGGTTTGCTTGTGACTTGAATAAATTATTTAAGTTCTTACTCTAAACTTCCAGGTTGGTTCTTACAAGAGAATGCAAAAATCTTTTAAAAAATGTCCTTTTTTTTTTTTTTTGCCTGTAAATAATTAGTGTAGTACTGATGATGATATACAAATATTACAAAGGAAATAATTATATATTTTTTCTCAGATGCAAGTCCATCAAGTCCTACCTCAGGCAAAGTGGGAGGAGAAGTGAAGCTATCCATATCATATAGAAACAGCACTCTGTTTATCATGGTGATGCACATTAAAGATCTGGTAAGTAAGAGGAGATGAGCTCCCTGCCAAAAACTGTTTCTATTTTGTCAATTACCTTCTTGAATTGGATTGATGTAGAGATGATGGAAGTGTATCTCTTCCTACAAATTCTCCAACCGCTAACCTAAATCAGCTGCTGGTTTTGGTTATGTTGATGGCTAAGACTAGCAATTTGAAAATAATCAAATGGGCATGCTCTACTTAATTTTCTAACTTGACTTGGTTTTGGATTGTAGGTTACAGAAGATGGTGCAGATCCAAATCCGTATGTGAAAACATACTTATTGCCAGACACGCACAAAACATCCAAACGCAAAACCAAAATCTCCCGGAAGACGAGAAATCCAACTTTCAATGAAATGGCAAGTTAAAATTTATGTGACATCTCCCTGTAGTTACAGTCTTTTATTCTAAGCAGTAATTAAAATAACGTCTAAATAAATCTGTAAAGATATATGAATTTAAAAGGAACTTGTTTCAAAACTTTGCCCTGTTTAAAAAATAAAAAAATCAGAATAGGTAAATGTACTGTTACAAATGAAATTTCTGACTCTGACTTTGAGGAGTGATGGAGAGAAGTAAAGGAATCTTAAAATTAAACATTGTCTCCCACCCCCGATTCATTGATTCAGGATGAGGAAAAGAATTAATTCAGAACTCTTGGTGTGTAAAAAGTACTTGCATCTGAAAACACTGGTCCTCTTAAACGCTTAAGAGCACAAAACAAAATCTGCATGTGCTTCAGCCTAGTCTCTGAGAAACAGACGTACTGCATGGTCATAAAGTATCAGTGGCTAGGCAGTCAGAAAAAAGGAGTAATCCTTGTAATTTCATTTGGATAACCAAAAAATTCTTGACTTCTTACCTTCTAGCTTGTGTACAGTGGATATAGCATGGAGACTCTGAAACAGAGAGAACTTCAGTTAAGTGTGCTCAGTGCGGAATCATTACGAGAGAACTTCTTCCTGGGTGGAATTACACTCTCTCTAAAGGACTTCAACTTAAGCAAGGAGACTGTTAACTGGTATCGACTAACTGCTGTACCATATCTATGAACTTTTTCCAACACCTGAGTAAGAACAGAACAGATGTATTCACTTGTGCTTTGTGCATCTTCCTACTTGAAAATAACTTGTACATCTTAAAATAAGAACCTCTGCATTTCAACAGACATGTTGGACCAACCTTCGTGAAGCCTAATTTGAAGGATTTCTAGAAATCCATTGCTGGATTATTTTTATGCAATGTTATCAAAGCATTATTACAAGTCTTTCTTAAGAGCTGCAGGTAAAGGAAGGTGTTTTTAAACCATCCACAACAGTAAGATGAACAGTTTGACCATGCTGGCTGGTTAAACCATAACTTAATCGTTAGGCTTGGGGATATAATGCATTTTTGCTTTATAATTTTTTTTGTAATCCGTTTTATGTCATTCATGGCATAATGCTGGAGGATATCAAAGAAACTATGTACTTTTAGGATTACACTCATGCTATTAACTAAACATCACAGAAGCAGTGACGGGTAAAATTTCTGTGGCTTCACACACGCCTGTAGAAATTAAGGTTGAAGGGCTGGAAAAATTCTTTAGCATTGCATTTATTTCCAGATGCATGCTTCTCAAAGATTTATTGGAGCGAGTGCCAATAATGGAAGTTGTAAATAATGGTGCCTTATAATTCAAATGCTTCTCTTTTACCTCATTCCTGGTATTTAAATATGTATACACGTTAACTTTCTGCTCCTTAAAGAGGGGTAACGTTCTCATATTTGATAACTTGCAGATTCTAGTAGAAGTCTTTTCCTGAGATGTGTTAATTAGAGATAAAATCGCTTATGCTGATCTCCAGTGCAACCTAAAATTTTGTACCCCATCTTCTACCCATGATCTCCAATGCCAGTGAAGACTGTCTGAATGTGATGCCGTAGGAAATGCATCCAGGTTATCAGTGTTTTACAACAGTGCAAAAATTCTAGAACTTAAATAACAGCAGTGATTAAATGTATAACAGATTTGGACACTAAATCGAAGTGGCACTTGCACCTACGTTACTTACCTGTACATCCGTGTAAATGATGGCCTCTACGTAAAAAGCACAACTGCTGGATATTTGCAGGCCAGAAATAAGTGGCATTAACAGAACTTTTTGAGCGAGGAATTTGGTTGCACTTTTTTCTTTTTCCATTTGACAGCAACAGTAATTCCACTTAAAAAAAAAAATATAAAAATTTCAAGCAGCACTAGATTTGAAATATACTGTGATAGTGGAGTACAAATACGACTTACTGTCTCCTGTTAATACCACTGGTTACTTAATTAGGTAGTTTCTGCACTACAGGTATAGTGTTCTTACTCACCTTACTCGGTGTTTAGGGTGATTATGTTCTGTCTAGACAAAGCGATAGAGTTAAGTTTCACACTTTAATGGTAAATGTTGAAGCGTGTTTGAGAAAGGGTGACAGACTCTCAGCGCTGAGTATGACTAGAAGTAAAATTTACAACGATGAATGAAAACTCAATCCAGGAACGTCCTCTGCCTACCCAACACTAAAAAGCTTGTTCAGAATCTGATTTTATTCCCCTGCTACTGACCAATCTCCCTTCAGTACAGAAGCAAGAAGTAAACTTGAATCTCTTGGTGCCTAAAATAGTTATGGTCCAATCTCTTAGGAATTATTGCAATTAAAAAGCTAAGAATATCTTGAATGTTAGAAACTGGGTTGATGCTAATGGACACTAACAACTCCCAAATCCCAGTTTTATTAAGTATCTTCTGCATATTCTTCATTTAGTACATAGCCTGTAAATAGTATTCTATGTAACTGACTAGATATATTTCCTGCTCACTTGATGCTTTTGAGACTTACTCCATTCCATCACTAGAATCACAAGTCACTTAAACACAGGAAAGTAGACTACTGTTTTTGTGAAACGTTCCGTTGTGAAATAAAACGAAAGCAATATGTACTGCCTTTTTCGCAGTTCGCTATTGAAGCACAGTGTCTTACAGCACAAAATACGAATAAACCGAAATAATTTTAAAACGGTTTTGATGGTCGTGTGGTCACTGGTGAGAAACGCGTGGCGCCGCGTTGCCGCTAGCGCTCGCCCTGACGCACCGCACCTCGGCGGCCCTCAGGGGGCCCCTCAGCGGGCGGGGCGCTGCTCGCGGCCGCGCCGCCGCCGATTGGCCAGCGGCCGGGCGCTGAGGCGGCTTCCGGCGGCAGGCGGGCGGGAAGCGCCGTCCCCTCGCGCCGCTCCCTTCTTTTCCGCCGCCGCCATCATGGGTCGCATGCACGCTCCCGGGTGCGGGGCCGGGCCGGGCCGGGGGCGCGCTGCGGGGCGGCGAGGGGGGACGAGGAGGGACGGGGGGACGGGAGGGAACGCGGCGGGCCCGGCTGCGGCCCCCCGGGGAGCGCCCGGTGCTGCCGGCCGGCGCTGAGCGTGTGCTGTGCTTCCTCCCGCAGGAAGGGCCTGTCCCAGTCAGCGCTGCCCTACCGCCGCAGCGTGCCCACGGTAAGGAGCCTGCTTGTGCAGCGCCGATCTGTCGCTCGTAGTACAAGCTTGAGGAACTCCGGCGTGCCTTCTGTTTGTTCGAGGGGTTTTCACTTCAAATTAAGGCTTACCAAAGCACTAAGCCAGCAGCTGCTTAACTCACCTGGTTTTCCAAGACTGGTCTGGGGGATCTGTTTGCTGACAGAAAGATCGGTTTGTGGTGTGTATAGAAAACCATACTCTGAAAAATAGCTCATCAGAACCGGGAAGCTAAAGCACAGGAATATAACTGAAAATAAAACATCGTGAAGCTACGTGAAGTATACTAACATTGCTTAAAGTATTTGGATAACGATTGGGATGCTCAAATGCTATGCTTGCGAAGAACCCTGTGGGTTTTATTTGTTTTCTAAATTGTAATCAACAGAGCATTTCCAAATAAGTCTTTAACCATTTCTATTTTTATAACTTAACAGTGTAAAAAAAGGAGGGGAGGGGGGAAGAAAAACTCTTGGGAGCTGTTGTAGCTTGTGGAAGGAGTTGGGATTACCCAGTTTGTTGGTGTTCTTCCTCTGATAACCACAGAGCAGTGACTCCATTAGCACAAGTTAATGCATAAAATAATAGAAAAGACACAGTTCTATCTGGATAGAGATCAAGTTCTTTCATTTTCAATTAATTTGTGTACTTCGAGTCTGACTTCCACTAATCTCTGTAGGTAGTGTAGCAGGGAATGGATGGCTAAATGGTTCTCAGCTTTGCCTTTCTGTCAAAGGCCCAGTTAAAGAGTTCCTTCCCAGTGGCAGTGATTTTTTCTATAAATTTGTTTTCACGTGTTAAGTCTGGCAGCTAATGATAAAACAGCTGTTTGGAGGCTGCATGGGGGTATTTTAAACAGTCTTTCTTCATTCACCTCTGTCTTTCTCCACCATTTTGACTAGCACTATGGATTCACAGAATCTAAATAAGTTTCTGTATCATTAAAAGTATAACTTCTCAACTGTTTTCTCAAACATTACAAAACAGCTATTTCCATCACGTATCATAGGCTTTCATAGTTAGTCTGTGCCTTTGTACTAATCAGTGTTCATCAGTTGTTGTTTGTTTTGTTTTGTAATTTTCTTCAGTGGCTGAAACTTACTTCTGATGACGTGAAGGAGCAGATCTACAAGCTTGCAAAAAAAGGCCTGACTCCCTCACAAATTGGTAAGGTTCATGAATAACACCGGAATGTAGGCAAAACACGTCTTTCTGACCGTGAAAATGTAATAATTACCTCAACTTGTGTTAAATATATTAAGAAAACACAGGTTTTCTGTGGTGTGTATGTATTCACTATGTGGATACCACTGGAAGTATGCAGTGTGTCTCTTTCTTGCAAGAAGCATATTTGATGAAGTAGGTATTTTTTCAGTCAGAAATTGTGAGGTGTCTTTAATTTTAGAACCTCTCTTTAAGAGTACTAGTGTGTGCTATTGGGAAGCTTAGTTTCTCCAGTTTACCAGTTCCTGTTTTGACTTTACTGTTAACTTTTAGCTTGGAGCTCCTGAGCAGAATGTTCTAATAGGACACGCTTACTTTAATTCCGAAGTAGTCCCTGAAGTCTTTGTTACCCCCAGAGCAAAGGGTGTTTGTATTCCTAGCTTTAACAAGTTCTGCTGAAGATCTCCATGTAGTGTTGTAGCACTTACTGTATTACCTGCCTGTATGTGATGGGTGGGTCAGTTGCCTCTAACATGCTCTCTGATAGTATTTCAGCTTCTGTGAATAGTATTTTGCTCACTTACTGTCTACTGCTGTTCATGGTTTCTACCAGAAAGGTTTAACCAATATTTAGAGAGAACTTTTTTTTTTGGATGTCTGGTGAAATGGACCTTAAAGTAATAACATCTGTTTGTGTAAGGTTTTTCTCTTCAGTGCAGTATGTAAATGTTTGTTTCAGGTGTGATCCTGAGGGATTCTCACGGTGTTGCCCAGGTTCGCTTTGTTACTGGCAACAAAATTTTGAGAATCCTTAAATCAAAGGGACTGGCCCCAGACCTTCCAGAGGATCTTTATCACTTGATCAAGAAAGCTGTTGCTGTTCGCAAGCATCTTGAGAGAAACAGAAAGGTGAGTGCTAATCAAAATAGGAACTCCACTTGTTTTTTCAAATAATACAGTAGTTCCCTTATAACTTCTTAGAATAGATTCTAAAACTTTATGCAACCAATCCTAGGCACCTGGGGAGAGCCCCTCTGCTGTCCTATGCCTTGTTTTGTATCACTATCAACTCTCACATTTTCTGATTTTTCAGTATCACGTTAAGGAGGGGTTTATGAATTTACCATACGCATCGGACTTAGACGGTGGGAGTATGGATTTTGCAGCAGTAGCTTTGGATATTTGACTTTACTAGAGCTCATCTGAAATGTACGTTGCCTAGAAGTCAAAGTAGATCCTGGTTGTAATGCAATGTTATTTTATAGGATAAAGATGCCAAGTTCCGCCTGATTCTGATTGAAAGCAGAATCCATCGTCTGGCTCGCTACTACAAAACGAAGAGAGTACTGCCGCCCAATTGGAAGTAGTAAGTCCTCTATTTTAGGTTATTGTTTTCACTGCGGTCTTCTAGGTCTAGTAAGCAATATGCTGGGTCCTTTGTTAGAAGGATCAAGAGTGCATTTGTGATCAGACATACAGGTAAACCAGCTTGCAAAGAACAGATATTTTCATATTTATTAACTGGTAAATTCATGGAGCTCATTGCTGGGTAAAATGACTGCTACAACACTTGGAAAAGGAGAGTTGTCTCAATGAGTGAAGCCACTGTGTACTAGACAATTTTTCTAACACTTTACACAAAGCGCACTCTGTTCTTACTGAGATACTTTTATAGTTTGTGTTAGTCTGAAAATCTGTTGAGAAATGGCTCAGTAGCTGTGGTGACAATTGATAGTCATTTGTAGTTGTCATTTCTCTAGGAAAAAAATAGCCAACGTTGCAGAATTCCTGTAGAAGTCTTAGTCTCAGAACTTTTCTTTCTGAAAAGGCTGAAGTGCAGCCAGCCAGGTTTTTGAACAGGGTTTAGTTCTGTTGTCTATTTGTATTTTAAAAGGAAGGGTGAAGTCTGTTTTTATCCTATATAGAATTTTAAGAGTTGTGATTAAGCTCAGGACTGGTGGGTAAAGCTTTGAACTGAAGTAGTGGTTTTTGGCAACTGGTTTGTAATAATTGTCCCTGCAATTAATATTTTTCTCTCTCTTTCCCCCTCTTTCTATTTTTCTCTCTCTTTTTAGTGAATCATCGACAGCTTCTGCCCTGGTCGCATAAGAGCTGGCTATGACTTACTGAAAGAATAAATTCCCATTGACTACGTTTGTGCTGTCTCTAAGTGGTTGGTGTCTTACAAACATGGGTCAGTGTCAGGAAGCTAGATGTAAACGGGCGGTTCTCGGACTGAAGCACAAGTGTGGTGGTGGTTTCCACGTTGCCATCCTACATTTGCACATCTGGGTAGTGGCTGTTGCTGGTCTGGATTAGCCGTAGAGTGTGTGACTGCTAGAACTTGATTTTTGATCTGGTAGATTCAAGTTAGACAAGTAACCTAGTCGTTCACAGCAAGTGCATTTTCTTAATATGGTGCCATTCCTGTGTGTGTCCTGCAGGAAGAACTGGGGAAGAAAACAAAGGCAGGAGGAAAAATTGGAAACTTAAAGGTGGAGAGGAAAGAATTGGGGGTGACGGAGGGAAACAAAACTGGAAAGGTAGATGGGATCATCGTAGGTTAATGTGGATCCATTCCTCTTGAAGAACGGGTGCAGAAAGCTTAAATGGATCTGAAACAGTTCCTGACAGCTGAGGGAAAGAGCATGCCTCTGTGTGCATGTCTGCACACCTGCACAAACCGTTTCAGGACTCCTTGCCCTGTGGATGCCAGCAGGAACTCCTTTTTGAAATGCATCTTCCTGGTCCTGGGGCTCCTGTTGCTTCCCTCTGTAGTAGCACTTGCCATAGGTCAACGGATGTTCTGGGTAACTGTTGGTGTCATTTGTAAGTAATTCTAAGAATCATCTTTGAGGTTTGGGTAAATAGAACCGTTTAGCGCTCCTCAGATGCCATGTCTTTGCTGAGGCAGTTCCCCTAAACCCAAAGGGCAGTGGCTGGTCTACAGTCACTGTTACTGAAGTTGTGCCTCCAGGTTCGAAGTAGTTGTGACCCAAGGAGTCATCTTTCTGCTAAAATGCAGACGACAGGCTTTTGTGTCTTTTGTAAGATAAAATTTTAAATGGAGGTTTTACTGAGCTGTTGTGACCGGTACTTCTTAAGTATTGGTGCGCTACTTAACTTTTGCTGCATTAAAAGGCATTTAAGTAAATTTAAAATAGGCCTAACGTTTTTTTTAAAGTGTAGTAACTGCTTGCTTAGCCGTAAGAAATGGATCAAAAAGGCACCAGGCTCCAGTTTTGCAGAAAGACAGGTTTCCTGTACTCTGATCGTGAAACTAAATACAGCATTTGGGATTAAGACAGTTTTAAAAGAAGAGCACTGCACTCCAGCTGAACTCTATGAAGCGCTGCTGTCTGGTCCATCTTAAAGTTAGATTGCCAGCTTCCACGCTCTGTCAAGATACCTGCTGTTACTTCTGCGTAACTAGAAATTGGTGAGCTGAAGAAGAGATTTCTCTCTGCTTGCAGCTGACGTGGCAATATGGGTCAGTCTTTTTCTTGCTGTTCGTTAGTTGTAATGGCCAGCATTTAAAAAAAGTCCTTAAGCTTTCAGCCAGGTGTTTACAAGTGTGAATTTTTGCTTACGTATTGTTTCAGAAATGAAAGAGGAGGCAGAGCTGACAGTGCACAAAGTGTCATTTTTCACTACAAGACAGCATAAGGGTAGCTCTTGCGGAGCTTGAAAGTAGGCAACCCTACACAAGTTCAAGTATAAATGGTTGCCAGATCCTATTAGTGTAGCAACAGCTTTTCCTAAGAGTCTTTGCTAGTGGTTTTCCTTCAGTGCTCCTGGTGTCTGCCTGCCAGGCTCTTGTATTTATCTATTAAGTGTTTTGGGATGTAGTTGCAATAAACTATGAGAATAGCAAAAAAAAATAAAAATAAAAAGTGCTATGGGTCTTTGGGGTTGAGGTACAGCTAACTCCATGAGAACTCTGCAGTCACTTTCAGTAGCCATTTCTCTGAACCAGCTCTGTGTAAATAATTCGAGTACCAGCAGATGGCACTTTGAAACACCAGTTTTAAAAAGTTTGGTATTATGAACAGTGCCACCTAGAGATCAAGTGTGAAGGCAAACAGTCTGTCCACACCGGTGAACAGATTATATTTAATAGTGATGTAAATATATGCAGTGCCAAGTGATATAATGGCTTTGAGCACAGTAGTACTGAAGCTTACGCAACTTGTATTTCATGCTACTGCAATATTTTGGTCCTTTTGTGTCCTTTTCAGCATGAGTGGCCCCGGCTTGAAGGAGTGGCTGAGGGCAAGTTGCTCTGTGCTCTGGTTGTCACCTTGCGTTTCCAGTGGTGCTGAACGTTGCTGACCCTGCCAGAAGGAGAGGGAATGGCAGGGGTGGCTTGCAGTGGTGGGGTGTGCCTCCCAGGAGCAGAGGAGGGGGGGAGTACTGGGTAAATGCTGTACTGTGATGTCGGGAGCGAAGTTATAAAGGGACAGATCCTGGTCCTGCAGTAAGATCAAATCCAGGTGTCAAAGGTACTCCTGAGGACAGAAAGGTACACCACGTTTGCTGCCTCCAGAATTTGGCGTTGGGAGGATGCGGTCCTACAGCGTGCCTCTGGAGAGAGGAGCCCGAGGCCAGGGGAACCTGTTGCTGTGGAAATGCGAGGTAAGTTTAATCTGGGGGGCTGTGGGACAGGACTGCGCCTGGGTGATGGTGAAACTCGTTCAGGTAGTGTCCTACCAGCCAGCCAAGCAGCGGGACTGTCCCAGGCAGCTCAGGACTTGTGCTCCAGCTGCCAACGTCAGCTGGACGTCACACAGGTCATGGCTGCTTGGGAGAATGGTGGAGCCTTTCCTGCCCCTCTGGGTGAAGGTACTATCATTTCCCTTGGATGGAGGGATGTAATAGTAGGAATAAATACAGATGAAACGCAACAAGCCATCTCTGTCCCACGGTTACCTCCAGGTACCTCTCTGGCCTACTCCTGCCCAGCAGTCTGGGGTGTTCTGTGGGCTTTGGGCAACGCTGCTTTCTTGCTTCCTCCTGTCAAAAAATCTCTTGCCTTCATGGTTTCTTTGTCTTGGCTTGAGTTTCACAAGCTGCGTTTGTTTCAGCCTCATGCCTGGCAGCTTAGCTGAATCTCCACTGTTCTTTGTCTCCTGCTGTCTCTTCGCTCTCCCAGCCATTAGAGATCTGAGTGATTATGGTTTTCTTTCCTATTCCTGTGTGAGGTTTTTCCTGCGTCATGGCAGGACATGCCTCAGAAAGGAGCACTCTGTTCTTGTGGACCTTGGCACACGGCTTGCCCTGCTGCCTTTGCCTCTCCAGTGCCGTGAGGCCTGTCCTTAGGAGAAACACAGCTGCCAGGCTGTGGGGTTTATGGCAGAGGCTGCTTTCGTTTGGCTCGTAAGCAACTGCTTTTGAAGCTTGGCTGCTGAGGCACCCTGCCCTCTTGCAGAGCTGCTGGTAACTGGCATTATTTGCCATTCCCATGAGTTAAGGAGGGAACGGATGGTTTTCCTTCTGTTCTGAAGTTCTCCGCTGGACATGGCACAGACACAGGGACAAGGGAGTTGTTTGGTATATATATATATAGGTTGTTTTTTCCACTCAGATAGCCAGCCATTTCATTTTTCTTCTGGTGGGCACGCTGCTCTTCCTTCCGTTGCCTTTCTTTGGCCTCAGCCTTTGCCTTTCTTTTCATTGTTCCAAGTTTCTATGCGTTCTCTGTGTTTGCCCTGATAATTCTGTAGTTTGTCCTGAAATGGTAAGTCCAGAAAGGTGAGTCTTTATTCCTATTGTTAAAATAATAAGTGATTGCCACACGCAAATTCTATGTTTGTTTTTAGAGAGAGATTGGGAGGTAACTGTTAGGGATGGGGAAAGATTAACCCTGACAGGAACTTAAGAGAAAGCTTTGATTTGGTCATGTCCAGAGGACTCCCTCAGAGCTAAATATTTGCTCCTCATTGAGGATTTTGTGACTAGTTTCCCTGTAGATGCAAAAAAAACCCAAAAATTCCTTACCTCTGTCACTTTTTCTAATCAATAGTTCTGTTTACAAGTACTTCTGTGAAAACTAAGCAACTCTTCTTGTAATAATTTGTTTCAAGTAAGGAAAATTAAATACCAATTATTCTGGTAAGTCATTACCACTGCTGGAAATAGATTTCTGAACCTGAAAAGGGCAAAAAAAAATAGTATCATCCAAGCTATAATGCAGTTGTTACAAGAAAAAAAAAGTTTGTAAATGTATGGCTGCAAGTGTATGTTCTACTTTTTCTTGAAAACACCTTTTAAAGTGTTTCAGTTTCTGCCTGTGAGACTTTTAGAGCTTTCAACTCAAAATCACTGCGTGTGAGTTAATCCCAAATAGCACAATGTGGGTGAAACGTATGTTCTGATTTTTCTGTGTGAAGGGTTGTGTGTTACTTTCTGCCACTGTTTTCAGTGTCACTTAAGTTCATGAAAAACAATGTAGTTAAAAAGCACTGCACGTGTTTCTCCAAACTCAAGGGCCTATTTCTTTCTATGTTCCCATTTAAATAAAGAGCAGTAGGGCCTACTGAATTCACCAAAGGCAGGTTTGGTACTCCCACAGCTCTGGGGTAGCTGGTGGTTCTGGTTGAAACCAATGTTGCTTCACGATCACGCAGTTGTTTTGTTTCATTTTCAGTGCTAGGATCAAACTGGTGAAAAAACGTGCTCTGTTGCCGGGAAGTCCCTTCAATGCCTGCATCATTTGCATGACAATTCGCTGCCGTGCCTTGGTAACGTCCCTCGTTGAGCTCCTACCTTGGCAACAGGAAATGGTTCAGCAGTGGTCGCTGCACAAATGGGATGTCTGTGAATGTCCTTTCCTTGCTTCCCGAGGATTTCTAGGCATGCTTGCAGTTGGATACATGTCTTTCCTCACTCCTCTCCACCGTCTCCTGCTTTTAGGATAAATTTTCCTTCTGGTTAGAAACCTGTGAGCCTTAAAATGATCGGTGTTGCTGACTAGCACAAGTTCTTTCCTGCCACCGCAGTACGCAGTGAAGACATTGACCAGTGCTGAGTTAGTAACCAGCGTTGCATCAGCACAAAGGTTAATGTTAGCGGCAGAGCAGTATGTACTGGGTGTGAGGATAAATGGTAGCGCTGTCCTGCAGGACGTGGTCACTAGAGTAGAAGTTCTGGTGGTTCTGGGGGCTTGCTCAGTACTTAGGACAAAAGGAGGTGAGGTACGGTCTGTTACATCAACCTGCGAGCTGGAGCTAGTGTGGCAAGTAATTATGTTGGCTGTGCCTGAGGCAAGTGGTGTACCTACATTAAAAGATCACCTGAGTTTTCTAGTGAGTGCTGGTTTTACAGACTGATATTTTATTCCCTTTGAGGCTGCTCGCTCAAGACCCCTTTTCAGGTCAGAATTCTCCTTCTTCAGAGCCAAGAAGGGGCTTTCAAGTTTAGTGCAGCTGTCAGGGATCAATCTCTTTTACAGCTCCTTCAAGTTCTTTATGATGCAGATGAATAATTTCTGTAGATCCTGAGCCCTGTGTTATGCCAGAGCGGGAAGAGGGTGGCTGGTGTTTTGAACTGTAGAAGCTGTTGACTGACTGGGTGAAATAACCAGTGACAGCCATTAAAAATTGATCAGGTTAAATGAACTTGGGGAGGATCCAAATCTCAGAGGATCAGTTCTGATGGTGAAGGCATTTGAGATTTGCAGGGAAGAGGATGGAAACATATTTCTCAGTATAACATACGCTATTGGATGCTGGGACACACCGAAAGCTGTGGTGAAATTCAGGCTGTTAACATATTTCCTTGTGGTATTTCTTGTGTTTTTAGGTTTTTTAACAGTGGAAAAATTGTAGCATCTTTTCCTTGAACTCAAGTCCACCCCACCTTGCTCAGCTCTGACATTCTTGGAAAAACTAGGGCTATAAATTAATGACTCTTCAGAAACTGCTAACATAGTAACACTTATTTTCTGCATTGGGTATTCAATTTAAAACTCAAACTCGTCCTACAGATAAGTCCTTAGGCTTCACTTCAGTAGTGATTCCTGGTAACTTTCTTTAGCAATGAAGTCAGATCTGGGTTCTCCTTGTTTTAGTATTTTGCCATTCAGATCCATTGTATTTGGAAGGCATGATGAGACTAATACCTAAAATTTGTATTTTGGTAGCTCCTGTCAATCACGGATCTCAAAAACCTATCTGATTACCAAATGAAGCTGACATCCTGTGATGCAGAGGGAGGTAACTGTTTGAGTGGTACCAAGTACTATGATTACACTTGATAGTGTTGTGTAATGTCCAGGATAGCTTCTGGAGAAAGTGTTTGGTTTTCTGCAGCTCACCAAATGTGAGTGCAGCTTCAGCGCTGCTATAACACCATTTTACCAGTGTCTAGCTCTTGCACAGTGCTTTGACCCATGCATTTCAGTGCTTTCTTTGTGTGGGGATAGAGTGCTGCTCACTGTTCCTCACCCTTTACCGTGAGACAGACACTAAGCAGAGAAATAGTTTGCCTGGGGGCAGCAGGAGTGCTAGGTATGGGAGCTCCTATGCTCTGGGTCCCCCCGTGTCCTGCCTGGTGAACCTATAATGAAGTTACACTTTAACCAAAGATGGGTGTTTATACGCAAATGGGTGTGTGGTGTACAGCTGAGCATGGAAGCAGTTTAAAGTGACATTCGGGGCATAAACTCTGGCACTCAGTCCTGACACAGGGTACTGTAGTGTGATGCTTGGTGGGCAGCAGTGGGCAGTTACTGATGCCCCTGGTGACACTGATGGATGTGCAAGGTTGAGAGTGAAGGTAACAATTCCCCAACCTTTTCCTGTCCTAGGTGGGGGCCTAGTCTCCTTCCTTGACAGAGTGCCAGGACCAAATGGACCCAAATGTGGTCTCAGAGCTTTGTCTACATGGCTGTGCTCCTGCGGGGCACATAGCTCCATGCTCCTACCAGCTCAGAGCAAGCCATGACGTGGTTGTCCTCTGCTATCTTGTCTTTCTGTGTACGACAGTTTCAGATATCGCAGAGCAGGATATATAAGGCAGGAGAAGTTAGGAATTTAGTCCTGTTGTACAGCTGAGACACCGACACTTCTCACTTCTCAAGCCTCTTGACTTTCAAGCTCAGTGGTAAAGTACTGCACAGCTGTCCCCTCGGTTTAGCTGCTTAATATCTGGGCTTCCCCTTACCTCTTGGATAGAGGTTATGTTTCAGTGGACTCTAGAAATGTTCCATTTGTGTGGAACTTAGCAAACATCAGTACCTTCTGCAGTTGTGTAATAAAAATCTGAGGGTCACAAATTGGTCTGGTGAGAGGTTCTGTTTCAGGTAAGGATTCCCATCAGCCTTGCTTCTGATCCAAAGATCAAACTTAACAGGGCTGAATGTGAGTGGTTTAATGAAACAATGTTCTTCACACAAAGCACCTGCTGCAGTGTTGTTTGGTATTAAACGGCAGTAAAATTCTTCTCCCCAACAAGTTTGGAAGCCTGTCTGAAAGAATGATAATGGGAAGTGTCATAGTGCAACCACCAATGGTAGATACAGTTTAACAAAACGGAGCCTTTGACTTGAGTTGATCACAAAGATCGATAACCCTGTGGCACGCTGCAGTTTAGCACTGTTTACACAGCTTGTAGTTTAGGTTGAGAGCATTCCTTTTGCTGTTGCATACACGCGTGTATTTTGCGTTTTCATTCCAGTGTGCCACATGATCAACAACCATGTTAAACTGGAGTATTTTGCTCATGTCACCTACTCTGCAGGGAAACAGTTGGTCCAGTGAAATGGCATTTGGGACGATGATGCTGAGAGTTCCTCCCAGGTAGCTGTTAACAGCACACATATTGAACGCCAGGCAGCTATTTGCAACGGCTACTCTACAGAAACACACAAAACTAAGCACCCATTCCAGAAGGCAGCAGTGACAGCGGTGAGCATCAGGCAAAACTCAACACCAACAGTAAAGCAGAAGTGCTGGGGGGTTACACAGACTTTATGTGGCTGGATTTGATTCAGCTGCTGAACTCAGCATGGGAACTTTCACAAGAGCTGCTTCATGGATTGCGTAATGCTCCATCTGAGCTCATGCAAATGTGCAAGAATTTTGGTTCATGTATTTTAGCCAGTCTTAAAAAGCAGAGCTATTATTATTCAGAATAACCTGACTAATAAGCATTCCTCTCTGCATTCTGACTTCTAATCTTCAAACATTTGAGACGGCATATTAGTGGTGATAGAAAGCAAGCCCTGTTAACATCAGACTACAGAGCAGGCGCAAGCACCTTATGTGTGCCAAGGTACTGGCTGTCAGTACAACTTCAGTCTTCATACTCCCTCCCGCGTGAGCTGGAGATGGTAGGAATTTCACATCTACAAAAATGTGACAGGCTGTGGGTTATAATTGTGATGTGTGTTTGGAGCAGTGGCTTTTTTTTCTGGTCCCTGAGTAGTCCTGCACTTACTGAAGTACAGAGCCCCATCGGGGAGCATGGTAGAGTGCCTGCCGTCCTGATGTGCGTTATTTGGAGCTTTCTCTGACGTGTGCCAGAGAGATAGCTGGGGTGCTCTGAGTGCTCTCTCTTCCATCACTGCCCTTCCAAGACAACGCATCCTGGAGATCTGCTGAAGACATCTCCTTACCTGGCTAAAAGTCTTTGTCAGAAGTAGCAGTGCCTGGCTCCACAGCATCTATCCCCAGAGGGCACAAAGATGGGCTGTCTGATTGCTGTACTCCCGTTTCTGGCGGGCTCACACTGACCCCTGCATCAGTCACGCAGGCAGCATCCTGTTGAAATGCAGTTTCCCTTGCTGCAGTCCTTTTAACGCACAAGCTAAGAGTCAGCTTAAACAGAAGCCTTCCGCTTAAGTTGCAGACATTTACTTCTCCTTGCCAGGAATTTTGTTCTGCTGTCAAACAAGAAACCACAAGCCATTTATCCGTTTGGATGTAGGACAAAATAACTGTCTTTTCAATTACTCAAGTAGCTGGTGAATTACACTTGTGTAGATCGGTAGCTGGACTTTACTGAATCAGTGAAAACCTTTGTCGTGTTGCAAATTGGTCTGTGTTCAGTTCTTTCCGTACAATCCTGATGTATCTTGCCCTTTCTATGGCCTTTAAGTGCCCTTCTCTTTCTCCTTTTTTTTTTTTTCCCCCCAAAACACCGGTTCTCTCTGTGCTTTTCTTCAGCATCTCTAGGTGGCATGACCATGCTGCAAATGAAGTCGTGACTGCTGTGCCAACAGGTAGTTCTGGTGGCAATGATCTAGCTCAGCGGCGGTCCCACAGCCTGGGACTCTGGCAGGGAGCGCAGTCTGCCTTCCTTTGCTGTTCCAGCTGTGGTCCCTCTGGATAAAGTAGATTCAAGCTAACCTTAGCTATCACTGCCCATCTTAAATTGCAGGCATCTCTTTGTGGAGGAGGAAGGGGAAACATGTTTATTGCCTAGTTTTTTGCCTTAGTTTCGCAAACACAGGAACGGGCCCTCTCACAGCTGCCAGCATCCAGGCTGGCTCCTGGTAATGGGAACCTTCACCGATTCTGTGGCTCAGGAAAGAGCCAAACCTCACACGTGTTGACAGGGGCTTCACCTCGCCTTGCTCTAGGGGTGAAGATCGTGTGAAGAAGAATGTCTTTGGACATGTTCCCTGTCCACCAGGTGCTGGGCTGTTTTCTGCTCACTGATCCCCGTCCTGCCACCAACACCTTTGACACCCTCAGCAGCACCAAAGTGAGTGGGTGCAGGGCTCACAGCTCGCTCTGTGCTGGGGAAGGCTTGTCCCCTCAGCAGGCATTCAGTCTGTGCTCAGCAACCCACCGAACCTGGGGAACTGCATGGGATGAGCTCCTGGGTCCTGCGGCTCCCACCAGTGCCTTTTCTGGGGAACGCTTCCCCTCCCTGCTGTGTGTCCCACACAGGTCAGTGGTAAAAAGAGAGAAGGCCGAGAGGAACACGCTGCGGGCTGGAGGAATGCCTTGCTGTGCCCTGGGGGCGTGCAGGACACAGCCCGAGCAGCCCTGTGAGGGGCAAGTCAAAAAAAAAACAGAGAATTAGGACAATGAGCCTTATATGTAGCAGCATCATAGTTCCTCTCAAAGGGGTGCCAAAGCACTTTGGGGATTTCTTAGTAGTTTTTTTTCCCCGTTTTATGGCTGTTCAAATGTTTCCTCCCTCATTCTTGAATCACTCTGAGTGCTTTTCTTGTGCTAGAGTTAGTTCTTCGGGATAATTGAGCGGTCATTGGTTTTGCTTTTATTTTTTCCCTTCCCTTTGTCTTTTAAATGTCTACCACACTATTACAGCAGTATTGTCATCTTTGAAATGATGTTTTTATGAACCATAGGTCTTTTAAAGTTCAAACTTGCTACAAAAGCAAAATCCAAATGGCACTACACTCCATGGAGAATTACGAGCGTGTTAGGTAAGGCTGTGGCTTCTGTTCTTACTGAAATAACTCTAATAACAAAGACATCTTTCTTTGAAGCAGCTTCCCTCAATTACCTTTTTGTTGTTGCTAATGTTAATAATTCAGTACGTGGAAGCAAAGCCTTAAGAGGGACATAAACACTTTACGTCCTGACGAGCACGATGGACATTCTGATTTTCAATTCCCTTGATAAACGCAGTCTGTGTTTGTCAGGCTGTGGTGTGGCCTCAATAACTCTGGGGCATTAAGTGCCGCTACATCAGGCTGCCTTAGGAAGCTCGCGAGAGGACAGTGCTGTGTGTCAAGTGCTAGGCCGTTGGGCAGTTTGTCTTAACTTTTTAGACTCATTTATTCAGTCCTCTGGAAAAGCCTTTTACCACTGTGCTGTACATCATGTTGCCTGCTATTCCTGGTAAGTAAAGAGTTCTCAGGGAAGGCGTTGGGAGCAGCGTGTTTTGCACAACGATAGTTACATGGGGCTGCAATATGGGGGCTTTTGGCCTAGCTGCCACTCAGGCCGCATCTGTCGAGTTCAATTCCTTGTGCCCCATCCGTCTGTGGGAGGGTGCGGAGGTGTTGGCCTCAGCCGGAGAGCTTCTGCGCGCTTATATATAAGTGCAGCCTGAAAGGTAAAATCCGGGTGGTGCTTCGTCGTGTATCGAACCAGTTCAGCGCTTACCTTCCCACCCTGAGGAGCGCTCTTGCTGGGAGGTTGTGATGGCCAGCGGTTAAAACGAAGGCCTGAGATCAGTGTTGTTTCTGTTTGGTGCTCAGCCTCTGCCACAGTTTTGCCTCGAGCTGGTTGTTTTAGGCTGAGGGAGGAAATGGCAAACCCATGCAGCCGGGGGTAGCTAGCGGCTCAATTTCTGCTTGTTGAAGTCGATCTGTTTGGTTGGCCGTGATTCTAGATTTCTTCATAAATTCTGGGTGTGGAAATAGAGGCACAAAAACGCAGAGTATAAATTAAGAGCATTTTGGCCCCTATTGTTTAGTTTGTCCTTGGCTTGGCCCACTCCTAATTACCGCCTGGTTACTATTGCTATTATTCTTGTTTAATGAGATAATCCAAATAATCTCATTTCAGTTTCACAGATCATTAGATCCAGCACACTTATTAATAAGGCATTTGTGAGTTCTTTATGTCCACTCAGCTGTTTTCAGCCCTCCTCTTATCCTCCGTAAAGAAGAGATGTGCCGAACACTTTGGAGTGGAATATGTTTCTTTAAACTATTAGCACCTGTCACTACCCGTTGGTTAAACGGCAGCTTCACTTTGTCAGTGGAGGTAGTAAAAATATTGTGCATCCCGGGCAGAGGCACTGGCTGTGCTCGTGAAGGAGCGTCCTTCCCAAGGAGGGGAGCGCTGCAGCCCTCTCCTGCTGAGCGGGGTCACCTTCCCGGCGCAGACGGGAATGCACAGCAGGTGCAGGGCTATTTCGCTCCACTGACGGCAGGATGGGAGGGAGCAGGGACATTCTCGTGCCTGCTTTGCAATGGCAATCAGAGGCAGGGAAACACGAGGGGGACCATCTAGCTGGTTGCTTCCCCACCTTCTAGGCGGCGTGTTTACCCATGCAGCCCATTCCACGTTCTTCACGAGTCTCCCCGGGGCGCGTCAGCCACAGATGTGTGCCCCATGCCTCATTTGCTGTTTTTAAGATCCTCACTGGTGAGATGCGCCTCGGAAGCAGGGAGTGTGGATCAGGTACATCTGGCAGGATGGCAGGGAACATAGGTGTGTGCCCTTGGTTAAAATATTTGCAGTCCTCTGTCACGTTTCCCGCTGGTACTAATATCTGCAAATGCTTTCTAATGCTGTGGCTTGGATTGTGCTTTTGTTTAGAGCTAGTGAAGGGGTGGTTGGCTATCCATGCTCGTGCTGGGACACTGTCGTTACAAACAGTGACAATTCTCTGAAGGCTTGAGCCAAGCAGGTATAGGTGTGGCTGTGCTTTTGTGCCAACAGCGAAAAAAGCTCTAGTTTTCATGCACGTGTATAGAATTAAACGCAAACAGCAATGAATGGTATGCTACTTTTGGTAGGGTGAACCTGTAACTCTGGAAGATGTACGTTCCTCCATTGTTGTCAGCGGGCTGCTGGCTGTGACAGTCCTCGCACCAAAACTGTCGTAATTCGGCACTGTGGTTCGAAGATAGACCTACGTCGTTGACTCAGAACGGCAACCAAACAGTGAAATGACAAAAGGAGAAAGGTTAGAAAAATCAACCCTATTTCATGGTTAAATAAACTGGCATGGGCTGTCTGAGCAGCTGCGGGTGCTTTGATTAGATTTCCTGAGGCTTCTCCCTGCTGTGTGAGCCGCGGGTGTCTGTGACAGAAAAGGAAAGAGCTGCTGGAAATGACTGGGGGCTGGAGGCTTTGCCCTAGCAAGCCGTGCGTGGCACGCAGGCCACAGCCCATAGTTCTTTTACCGCTCAGACTTGCTACAAAGGCAAGATCAAACCCACACTGTAGTCAACAGCTGATGAATTGTCAGTGCCCAGTGAAGCCCTTTTTCCCAGGAAAAACTCCGTCTGCTGCACTCCTGATCACCTTAGGCCTGTCTTCACTGCTAGAACACTTTGAAGTTCAGCTCAAAGCATTGCCTCTAGTCCAGCCTGCATTCACATGCAGAAGTCTTTAGCTTGGTTAAGTGCTAGCTCTTCAAGGAAACATTTCCTCGAGGCTTGCTTGATGTTGCAGTGGGGACGAGGGCTGTGGATTTCCCGTTTGACACCAGTGCTGCTTAAGCAGGATTTAGCAGTCTCTTCCTTGGCACTTGTTCCTGTCCTTTCACTGCCCTTTCTGCAGTGTTGGCAAGGTTACTGATGCAGCAGGGTGCTTGGTTGGAGTGAGAACTCATAGTCTGGGAAGAAAAAAATCGTCGTAAAACATGTTAGGGATCAGTTTGGTGTATTTCTTTTCTTTGGCACTGCAAAAAATAGCTTTGACAGAGAGCGGTGCAAAGGCAGGAGCAAATCCCTGCCCAAGAAGAGACAGGGATTGCATGAGGTTGACTTTCCTGTTTGGTATGGCCAGAAAAGGTGAGCTACCGCAGGCTAACACCACCCGCACTTACCTTACAGCGCTGTCACCGCAGTTGCACCAACGCTGCTGGCTGCAGGGTCGCACTCAGAGTCACTCGGAGCAGCTTCCAGGCATGACACCAGCGTGTGCCAGCTCTGCTCAACCTCCACACAAGCCACGCTGCTGCGTGCTGCAGCCTGAGCAGTGTTTCTGACTCTCCTTACGCACAGATTTTTGACGAGCAGGGAAGGAGCTTAAGGGTAGTTAATCCGAGTAAACGCTGTGGTGAAAATAAGGCCCTTACCTCAGCTGCCACTCAGGGCTGTTCCATCCCTCCCAAACCTATTGACTTCACTGTCCTTCAACGGCAGCCAATATTCTTACATAGACTACAGCAGAGAGATTTAATTGATCTGTAATGACAGGCCTCCTTGTAGGAACTGGCCTTCTGTTCTGTGTAAGTGGATGGCAATCTGCCTCCTATCAGCAGACTGGTTCCCTTGGGGAAACAGCCTCGCAGTTCTTCCCAAATTCCCCTTACGCTACCGGCTATGGGCATCTGTGTGAGAAGTCGCTTCTTTCCTCAAGATTTGCTACATTGCTGCACATTTTTTTCTCTTAATTAATTTCTTTCAGCTCTGTCAGTGTACAGGATAATTAAATGCTTCAGTATCTTGTCATAAAAATGCCACTTTTCAGAGGAATTGTCTTAATGAGCCTGTTTTTCAGTGTAGCAGAAGCCCATTTATTAGCCCAGTGTATATTTTTAGAGCATGGCATTAGTCAGAAAAGCCCGTTAGATCGTTATACAAGTGGCTGAATCAGCAAACTGTATCTGCTGCTATCCTGTCAAAGCAATAACGTTAACATTATCAAAGTGATTAAAAGCCATTCATTCATTTTGCATTTGAGTTGACAAGTTCATTCCTGTAGAGGCACACAGTATGAAGCTGTAAGAAAGGAAATCTGAAAGCTCATCATATATCTCAACCTGAAGATCTACTGGCGTGTGACAGATGCAATCAAAATATGACAATTGAGTGAAATATTGGACGCCTCTGTTCTGCCGTGTGGCAGGTTGTCAGTGGCAGAGCAAAATGAGTCTTAGCCTGGGACACTTTTTTTGTAAGGACGTGTGTCTTTATGCTGTGACTTTAAAAAGAAAGTTGTGTGTGTTTGAATAGGGCAGGGTTTCCATAAGAGTCATCAGCCTTCATCTCTGGGTCACCCTCCTGGAGCTTCAGAGCAGCAGCAGTGCTGCTGGTCTTCCCTCGAGGGGTGTTACGGGGTGGGTTTGACTGGTGGGTTCCCCGGCTCCTCAGGCTCCCAGGGTAGCTGTTGAGGGCCGGGTATTTTAGATGCAGTTCTCGGCCTTGGCATGGGGCTGTTGTTTGTCCAGGGTTATTCATATTTAGAGGAGAAGTTAGAGGAAGGATTGACACCGATGCCATGACCTTTCTGAAAAAGCAGAGTGGACAGAAAGGTTCAATTTCTAGGGGCTGCCCTGGGGAGGTGGCTCAATTAACTTGTTTGTAAAAGGTGCAGGAAACACAAATTCTTCCTCTGGGCAGCGTGATTGTAAAATGCATTGAAGTTGGAAGAGCAGTCAGTATGTCTAAGGCACGAGTTCATGTTGTGACTTAAGGGAAATGTGCCCATCGTTGTTCTGCAGGGTATCAAGTACTAACTACATCATGTGCCATGCCCCAGCCAGACTATGTTCTATGAGCTCTGGGCTGTTATAGTCTGAATTTCCAGCTGTCAAAAGTAAGTTATCAGCTGCCGCTTGGTGTTTTCAGATAAACTGGGAGCTGGCCACTTGCGTGGCCTGGTCCCATCTGACTGTGACACAGGGAGATGCTCCAGATCTCCTCTCACCTCCTGCAAACCACTTCCAGGGTGCTCCAAGATGCGTCACCTCGGCCTGTCCTGCAGCAGTTTGAACAGGCAACTTGGGCCATGGGAGGTCGGCTGTCGCCAGCTTGGGTGCTGTCCCACAGAGCTTGCTTCAGCTCCTGTGCTGGGGGAACTGATACTTGGTTTTGGAGGCAAAGCTTCCTCTCCTGATTGCCCGAAGAGTCACTTTAGGTGGTCTTTTCAGGTAAGAAACTAGGGGATTGCTGCAGTAGAGTTACGCTTTTTAAAGAAGTGTCACAAAATGGGATTATTGTTTATAAAAGCAGGCTCTGCTTTGTTAACGTGGGCCACCGGGCCCAACTTCGTGATCATAAACTGACTTTTAGAAATCTGAATCGACATGAAAAATCTGTGGAATATCAATAATTTGTGGGATTTCATTTGCTAAAATGAGGAGGATGAGACCCGTTTGGAACCTTCATTTTCTGAAAAGAATTCTAAATATTAAATCAAGACCTAGGAATCTCAAGGGCATTTTTATCAGTTTTTAATGGGAATAGCTCAGCTTCTTTTGGCTTACCAAAAATTTTACAGTAGGAATTAAAATGAAAAAGAAGTCACAAAACACCTACTGGCTAGAGTGGGAGATTTGCATGCAGCCGTCTGTTTTTCAGTAACAAATGTAAAGCAGCTTTGACTTCTGCAAGTCAAATTATGCCTCAAGGAAGGAAAAGGCAGCGGATGGGAAGCGCAAGTCACTCCTTTGTAAAAACCTGCTTTCACTAGTGATCTCACCTACTTTGCACTGATCGGTACATGAATGGATTGAATGATGTCCCAAAGTCCCTTGATAATGATCCACCCAGCTATCAAAGCACAGTGTATGCTTGTACGCACCTGTTTGAAGGATATTTGCCCTTTTAATGGTTATTGTGTATGCTATGCACAATTGATTCTACCACGATGAAGCAAAAACATGATTTATTTTGGCATTTGTAACACGCAAAGAGAAAAAGTAGAAAACCTGCTGGCGGGTGTTTATCCAGGGAAGAGTTTATCCAGTAGCTTTTCTAGCAGGGAATCAGTGGTGTTTTCAAAGCCCATGAAAATGATACTCCACAGACACTGGTGGTGATTTAGACATGTTAGGTACCCAACTGTGAATTGTAAATTGGGAATCTCTCATTTGTAGGCACATACTTTTTAGTCATTAGGTAGAGTCTTCCTGCTTAAATGTGTTTGTCCCCTCATTGGCACTCTCCAAATCAAGAAAATGAATGCTTGAAGCAGTTTACTAGATTATCTTCACTAGCTTGCTAATATGAATCATGCCCGGGATATAATCATTTGTACTGATTTTAAGGAAGAAAAGGAAGAAGTGGCTGATTTACAAATGAAGTGTAAATTCAAGTGATGAGATAACTGAGGCCTGACAGATAGAACTAAAGATAGTCTTTCATTTTGAGGAGCAAAATCTGAATTTCTGGAAGGCATTTGAAAACTCACAGAAAGACTGTAAGCTTTGGTCTGATAAAAATGCATCTCAGAACATGTTGGAGAAGGGAATTGCAGTAGCAGTGCTTTCTGCAGAAAATCTTGGCATTGATATAGGCATGGGGATGAACAGCTGAATATTTTGCATCTGAGAAGGCAACGTCTAATGATCTGTCATTGCTTTTCATCTCTTATCTATCAAAAATCCGAGCATTCATTTTTATTGGTGATTTTTTTATTGTATATACCCTTTGCCAACAGGATTGTGTTATAGCTAAATTGTGGTATGTAGAGCATCGATATTTCACTTTAAGTGTTTGCCACAAGAGAGCAGTGTTGGTGTGATATGCTAGGGGAGTGTGAGCTTCTGGCAGCCTAATTCTTCCATCAAAATGTGCATGGAAGTACTGCAAGAGAAGTTCACATACAGTACGACAAATCTCCTGGGAGTTCAGCAGGGTTAAGGGATAAAAATGATGTCTGGTGCTTAATTTGAGGTACTGAGTTTTTTAGAGACTTAATTGAAATGACTGTGGGATCTTTCTTTGTGGAATTTCAAGGAATTTATATACGTTTTTGTCGCACTGTGCTGATAATCCAAAGATGTTTGCTCCAGCATTCACTGGTGCAGGTCAGTGACATCAGTGCTGTTTCTGGTATAGCTAAGAGTACAATTGCTGATGCACGCAAGTTTGTGCATTGAATAGCCAGTTCTTCAGACCTGCAGACCCGCTTTTGCTGAGTGCACTGAGAGGTGAGATTCCTCCTCTGTGGAACTGCAGAACAGGAGCTCTCTGTGGATACGTCTAATGCTGAACTGGGCTCATCAGCACCCAGACTTTGCCTCATTTACAAACACGGAAATTAATCTGCTGAACTGTGTGCTGTTGGGGAAATGCGAAACTACCGCTCCTCTGCAGGTGCCCAGGCGCCACATACACAAACCATTACAGCTGTGCCAGTAGACTCGCTGCTCCCTGCCCCTTTCTGGCTGGGGACCAGAGCTGCAGCATTAACTGAAACACTACTGTCAACCCTCCCTGTTTTCAGAATTTCCCCCCCCCCACCCAGGAGAAAAAAAAAAAAAAAAGTTCTTATTTGGAGAGAGGGCAGATTTCTTTGGAAGGAATGAACCTTGATCCGTGTGCAGTTTCTTAATGATATTTTGTTTCAGTTTCACAAAATATAAGTACATTTGGGTGTTAATCAAAATGACTCATTTTCACTGAATTGTGCAAAGATAGCTTTCTATCAACAGAACTCAATGCAAATTTTTGAAAGTGTGGATACTGTAGTTTCTGAGTTGAAAGCCCGGAGTCTGATTTTAAAACTACCACTGTGACTTGACTTGGAGCTGTCAACGGTCTAGTCCATGTGACAGAAAAGTTGCTGTCTAAAAATGACAAGGAAAGTATGTGTCAAAATGAGATACAACGGAAGGTGGGCTAAGAAAGCAGGAAGGATTACCTGAGGATGAGATGTGTCTAATGGAGGGATAGATATAAATGGGGAGGAAGTTGCTATGAAAAAAAAAAGTTAACGATCTGGTCATGGAGCAGCGTTTTAAGCTTGAAATAGTGGAAGAGAGAGACTGCATTATCTTTTGATAAAATAAAGGCTGAACTTAGCAGAAATACATCAACAGCTAATTTGATCCCTATGGAGGAGACCAACAAAAGCAGTTGGGTGAGAGAAAAGTATGGGAGACCATGGCTGTAGTATGGCAGGGTACAGTAGACTAGCAGGCTGTCAGCATATCTTGAAATACCTCCTGCTGGATGTTTAGGAAAGGAAAATGGCAAATTTGGTTACTTTTGTCTTGCTTTACCGGTTAGTTTTCAGAAGAGTAATATGCAGAAGTAGTCACAGTATGTGCTATCTTGTCAGCAAGGATGAGAGCTGGCATAAAGTGTATCTGAACTGATTAGATGAATTAGTGCATTTCCTAAAGTAGCCAAAACTGAGCATCGTTTTGACTAAAAATAGTTATCTTTCCTTATCTGAATGTCATGTATCTACTATGCCTTCCACTTCCGAAACGTTATCACAGCTGCAGTGTCCTGCATCCTAAATTTAGAACCATTCATCCTACTGAATTTTCCACTACAGCACATGGATGCAGAACAGCAGCTTTTTTTAGAAAATAAAAAATAAAAATAAGGTAAGAATAACATAATGCAGTGCTGCTAAACTGAAATGCCTCTACTTAACCTTCAGTAGCTGTTACTGGCTTTACTTCAGCCCTCATATTAAGTAATGGCTATATAGAATAGGTAGGGATTTTGCTGTGTCTTGATTGTTAGTGGTGCTTCTGTTTTTTCTTTTTCTTTTTTTTTTTTTTTTTTCCTAGCGTACTTAGGAGCGTCCTTGACAGCCCTTCTGTAAAACATCAGCTATAGCAAGCGAAGTCATACAGGACACAAATTGTGCTGGCTAACTGTACCGCCGCAGAAGAGGTCAGGCTATGATGCTGTTTGTTGCTGCAACTTAGATTTGAATGTGAAATACATATCTAATACGCAGTGAGATGAGACCAGGGGTTTCTAGAGCTTTATCAATTTATGGCATTTTATGACCCTCAGAAGCAGAGGTATTTTTTTCACCAGTACATGCAGGAGTAAGGACATAATCTTTTTTCTTCTACTCATACAGAGTCGTCAGGACAATAGCCCCTATAATATCTAAGAGCTGATATATTTTCATATTTTAGGACTTCCCAGAATACCTTTGACTAAGTCCAGGCTTAAATTAAGGGCACGTACTACTTTATAGGTTTCTGTTGTAAAATGCTTGTAAACTTCTCTTTTGTCTTTTGTCTAATCAAAATGTCTCTCAGAGGCTAAACAATCTGTTGCCAGAGCAGGTGAGTAAGCCTTTATGCTTGATTAGAAGGTTGCCATTCTGCTGATAAAATGAGCACAGTTCTTGATACATTCTGAATTGCTGTTAGGTCCAGTAAATGTTGATTTTGTTGTAAGGTTTTGCTAGTTCTTTTCTGATTACCAGCTAAAAAAAAATGTTAGTGTTATGTGAAGTGTGAATTTATAGAACAAATCTGCTTTTTCATTCCTGACAAAGGATGCAGAAATCTCAAGGGACTTGTAGATTAACAGAAAAGTGCTTCTCTGTAATCTTTACATCTGTTTTCCTTTGCAAACTCTGTAAACTCCAGTGACAGCAGGAATCAAGTTCTTTGGCTGGATTCTTAAGGTGACGTTGGTAGAACACAAAAATCCTATGGATGATGGGAGAAAGAAGAAAAAAAGTTACTTTCTGACATTTTGAACATCAGAATGCAGCTCCTCACGGTGGCCAAGCCAAAGCGGTCTTTAGACGCAGCTATGCAGGGTGAGCAGTGCTCAAAGTGGATTTCATGCTCACGCGTCCTCCTTTGTGTGGCTGAAAAGAGCGGCTCCTGCCCAATGCGGGGCCGCGGGGCTCGGATTCCATTCCCAAAGCAGGCTGGCTGCGAGGCCACCCTTCTCCCTGCGCTGCCTGCTCCCCGAGAGATACAGTTTTGTTGTCATCCACAATTTCAGCGCTTTTCAGAGCGCTGCAAATCCCTTGATAGAAGAGTTGTCCTAAGTCACTTTTACAGGGAACGGCCGTAAGAGCTTGCAGGCGTGTTGCTATTTTAGTTTGCAGGGATTGAATGGGGCTCCCACCGCAGCTGGTTTGTTTGTGTATTCTTTTCAGAATTCAGAATTTGATGTTATTTTTAAAATGTTTCTTCTTATATTTCAGAAGAAATAAAGAGAGAGACGGATTTGTGCGTCCTCCCTCAGAAGCAATGCAAATTTTGTCTAAAGCCAAATTGTTCTCATCAAAAATGGATTTAATGATCATTTGCTTTCTGCCGGACCAGATCAGTTTGATGTGTATCTGAGCTCTGTCATTATCTTCTACACCTCCAGACATCACCTCTGACCCTTCTGCTAAGCGTCTCTTCACTGACAAACCTGAAATCTCAGCTGCTGGCTTCCTCACTCAAGTTGTGTTCAATTCTTGTCCCTTAGCTTTTGGGGTAAGCCAGTAAAACCTAGGTCCACACTGCTGTTTTCTGTTGAGAAGGGCACAGTGCCACTTTTCAACGATTTGGCATTCTTGCAGGGCTCTCTTTTGTAATCATCCAGGGTAACTGTCTGGAAAACAGACTTAGTCATTTCTTTCTTAAAAAGCCACTCAGTTTCTTAACATAACTACCTCAAACAGTTCTGTGGCAGTTTCACAGTCAGAGCAATCATTGGGAATGTTCATTTTTTCATTCTTTATCGTGGTTATGTTTAATCAGACATTAAATACATATCACGCTCTGAAACTCTGCAGCTCTCTTTGTGCATTGTGTGACCCCATACCTGGACCTTTAATCAGCCTGTGGGAGTGCTCGTGTATCGCACTTCCTGAGATTAAGAATAGGTCTCTGTAAGAGAAAGTGACTCAGGATCAAAGATTAATAATCACCCTTTTGTTGCTTTTGCCATTTGTCCATTTCAGAATAAAAGGCATAGGATACAAGGGGAGGGAAGGTGGAATTTCAGGCAGCACGGTTTATTCCTGCTGTATTTTTAGATTGCTTTAAGCATTTTAGTCAAAAAGCTGAAGGTTGATGGAAGAAGGACTGTGGGATGCCTGCTCACAACTGGCTCAAAGGGAGGAGTCCATTTACAATAGAAATGTTCCTGTTCCTAAAGGCAGATCCGGATCTGAACTTCTGCAAAGCTTTGAGATGGGCTTCAGTTCAGGTTTCTCCCCAGTCTTTATTTGCTCTTACAGTGCCTGAGGGCTCCTGGTGAGATCAGGACTTCCTTTCGCTGAATGGTTTATAAGAGACAGGTTCACGAGATGAAGAAAAGGACAGAACCAGCGCGCAGGAGAGGAAACATTATTTTCCTTTGTATATTTGTAAGATGACAACTGAGTCACAGGGTCCCTCTGAAAGTCTATGAAATGTTTGGGAACTGAGCTCAGATGTCCCCAGGTCAGTGTTCCAACATAAGACATCCTTCCTCTGTTTTTCGTGGTTGTCGCATGGTTGGGATGAGAGTAGAGTGAAATAAACTCTTGGAAGCTACTTGGGAGTTTTGGCAGCACTTTCTTGAGCTTCCTTCTGTATGTGTTTTTCTTTGCCCTTAGTCCCTGTTCCCATACGTTGAAATTTCGCTGCAGCAAAATTTCAGTGCTCCAATAATAAAGACATTCTGAAAAATGACAAAGCGCAGGTCTCTGTCTGGCCTTTCACCCTGCCAGAATTCATCGTTTTTGTCCGTAAGTAAAGTGTAAACCTGCGAGCTTTTATTAAACTTTGTGTTCTGCTGTGTTAGAGCAGCTCTTAGCAGTAGAATAATTCTGGCTGTTAGCTTTATCGAATATAATCCCGAATCGAGTATCACTAATTTTCATGCTTTATTATGTACTTCATAGCTTTTTTTTTTTTTCTGAGGCCTTCAGTCATGTTATTTGAAGATGTAATGCTTCCAGTTCTTACTGGGGTGGGTGGGACCTCAAGAGTGTGAACCTGGGGCTTAGAAAACAGAAAGCAAATACAGTCATCTTTATTAATATTATTTAATCAAAAAAATGCTGCTTTGCTGGCAGCCGCCCTTGACACAAAGTGCTCCACTGCAGGGCGCTGAACCTCCTGCGGCAGCTCGTCCTTCACAGCAAGCCTGAGTCAGGTGGGAGAAGGGGGCAGCCCCGCCGTGGTAACTGCCTCTCCTGTGCCCAGCCGATAAAGCCAAACTGCAAATTAAATCAGCCTTAGGGGTGGAACTTTTGTCTTGACCGGACGTACTGTTTGTATAAAAATGAGGGAAAGCTGTGACTGAGTGTGATCAGGGAGCAAATACCAGCTACATGTCTTGCTAAGGCAGTGGAATTATGTTTTTTCTTACATGTCCTTTTAGTGGAGTAAGAAAGGCAACTTCAGGCACATCGTTTCTGTTCCCGTTCGTCTAACACACACATTTTAAGACATACACTTTTGAGAAGTTTTACCTGCTTTGATATGGCTCTTTCATTGTTGTCTTTGTCCTCTGCATCCCTTGTCACTGAGAGCAGCGTGCCAGGGCTGTGGGAATTGGGGCATGGATCAGGCTGCAGATATCAGTGGGAATTATGTTTGCGCATCAGAGGGAAAACTTCAAAATGCTAGAAACAGAGATGTTCGTGATCTCCAGTACATAAAAGATGCATTGTATTTCCTTTAAGTGGTCATCTCGCATTGCCCTCACATCCTCCCAGCCTCAGTGAGGGATAAACTCTTCTTTCAAATAGACCAGAGTAAACTCACAGTAGCTGTGCTGAATGTGTATGGAACTTGACCTAGAATACCTGCTAGCATCGTGTCTCCATTAGCACGATCCATAATCTGAATGCTGTATACGACAGGAGCTATGGGGTAACAGCCTTGCAACAGGAGAACTTTGCATAGAAAAGTTTTAAATAGTACTAGTCTTTTTTTTTTTCCTGCTGCTCCAAACTTTCCCTGGGGCTATTATCGTGGATTGTTAGAGAGTACGGTGAATTCATGTCACGTATGCCAGCAGGTAAACCAGCTTAATTTCAATAAATTGGCTTCGATAAGCAACAGCAGCAGGCAGTATCCTTTGCTAACCTTGGAGCTGATGAATACGGAAGCTATGTATTCATCTCAGAAGGTGCCTGATAACCCCAAAAGAAGTCATGCCAGCGCCATTAAGTAGAAAGTAAGATCTTGAAGAGACATTCTGGGATAGTCACAGGTAGGACTACTCAGACACGCTATCAGTTGTCCCTCTGGTTTTATGTACATGCACCAAAAAACTCCATATTAGCTCTTCCTCTAACTTGGTGGTGCGGTCGTTCAGTTAGCGTGAACGTGACAATGACATCTCCTAACCAGGACAACAGCAAGCCCTGCTCCTTTCCCCAGGGTTTCAAGGAGAGATTTTGTGCTCTCCCCTCCCCAGCATTCACTGAAGGAGCCAGTGATGCTCTGATCTTGCTGTCTCTGTAGTTGGGATGCTCTAGGCCTTGCCAGAGGTGACCGTGCTGGTAGAAAACTGAGTGCTGCGCAGGGGGAAGACTTCAGCAGAGGGAGACCTGGGGGCTTTGTACTCAGTGGCACCATGACAGCTACCCCGGGGCAGTCTCCTCCCAAAACCCAGGTGCCAGCCCTCACTGCTTGACTTCTTGCAGGTGAGGGCAAGTCAGACCTACAAAACGAGCCTTGAAGGCATCTTTGTGGTGGGCTGTGAAGAGGGATGAACTCTGCTGGGCTCCTGAAGTGACGGTAGAGGTCCATGCATGAAACAGGTACTCTGGCAAGCTGAGTTATTGCCTAGCCAGTTTGTTCTACTGAGAGGGAGGGTGGATTTCTGGCCCCACCATGAGCTCTGTTTTGCCAGGAGATCCTGGGTATACACCAGGAGCGTTTTGCTGTGACAGTTTCCTGGGCTGGTGAAGCAGTTCTGTAGCACAGAAAGCCTTGAACCTCCTTGTCCCACAATATGCAACACTTTATCGTTCTGGGATCATTCTGAGTGTGCCAGCACAGCGACTATGAGCTGCTGGCTCTGGTCTCACCTCTCGCTGTCTCAGCCAGAGGAAGGCACTAGGAGTCCCCACAGCCACACCAAATCCACTTCATGAAGGCATAATTTGTTTGGCATGGCAAGGAGTTTGCAGAGTATGGCTGGAAACAGCCTTGTGACTTTAACTAGGACTTTCGTTCCTTGGCACTTGCTTAAAGACCGTGATAAAAAGCTGTTGGCCGGTGTTGATGCGTGTTAGCATGGCTGGACCATAAGCTTGGGCTTCGCTGCATCCCCCCTTTATATTAGCTCTGTCCATGAGGCCTGACGGTGCAATAAATCCACACAGTTAAGTCATCTCATCTGGACGCCAAGTTTTTTCACGTAAAAGCACTTTCCATTGACTTGTTAGAAACTGTACTTCAAAACCTACTTGTTTAGGCAAAGAGGATATAAAAACTAAAACTAGGAGCGGATCAGGCTCTCTGGACTCTGCTCTGTGAGGATCAGTGTGTTCCTTTAAAAACAGATATTGTGAACTTAGGGCATAGGAAACTGGGAAACATGCCAGCACAGGATAGAATGAAGATTAATGCAGGCAGGTCGTAGGCAAGTTTTCCACATTTCCTTTACAGGATGTCAATATGTTAAGATTATTTATGAATTTATATAGGATATTATTACAAAGGCTGCCAACAAAAGACCCTCCTTCTTAGCCTAAACTGTAGCACTTCTTATGTTCAGTGTGCGGCTTCTCCTGTACAAAGCTGCTACTGTGCTGAGCCATGCTCGTTTGAGGAGAATACATTTCTGAAGGGATTATGTTGAAATTGCCCAACTTGTTTCCATTTAGGCTTAGGCTAGATTTAAATTTTGGCTTCTGGATGTGAATAACAAATGCATTGATTTGCTGAATTGCTTCCCATTCCCAGAGAACATTTCCAAAAAGTAAAGATGAGATTCTCCTGATTTTTTTTTTCTTACACCCCTTAATATAGGAGTGAATGCCAGATTTGTCCCGAGACAAACCTGCCACATTAAGATAAATATTAGCACTCACACATACCATGTCCCAGTTTTTTATGGATGCTCCAGTTTTACAATGGTAGCCAATTATGTCTGAAATGAGCGGTTTGTCCCAGTTTCACTAAAATAACACATCACATTTATGAAGTGCCTATTATCTCAAGTTCTTGCAGCGTTTTACCAATGACAAAAATATCTCTTAATACCTGTACAAGCTGCTGGGAGATGGAGGTGGCAATTGGAAACGGAATAACAGTGATAATATTAACAAGAGAAAAAACTACAAAGTATCGTACTTTGAATTCTTAGAATTAATAAGTTCGAAGCTACTTGCATTTTTGCAGTGTCTGAAATCAAATCCTGAATCAAAGTCTAGGAGAGCAGAAAATGTTAAGATTCTTCCTTTACATTTGTCAGAAATACCTTTGATTTCAGCACAAAAACCCTCGTGAGCGTTGCCAGGATTCCCTGTGGATTTCTATGACGTCTCCTAGTAAAAAATCCATTGTTGAAATGCTTTTTAACTATGGGATTTCTTCACTTTTGGTCGATTTTTACCAGCTTAATAAAAAAGCTACTGTTCTGTCTTGATTTGGAGGACTGTGTCTGCCAAATGAAAGTTCCTCACAAATTAATTAAAGATTATTTCCTGCTTTGCCTGGCATTCCTCAGTAATAATGCCATTTTTTTTTTCCAGAATTCATGCATGACCTTCTCAGTGAAGCTCTGTTGGGGGGGGCGGGGGAGAGGGACACAAAACAAAACAACCACAATAAGCTTGTCATAAGTGTATCTTTGACTCAGTGCTATTCAACATAACGCAGTTCCATTTTCCTATTTTCTTTGTTCATTGGTGAGACAGGATTATGCCTAATCCTCTCAACAGCCTCCTATTTGTGATGTGCTGGCATCTCTTCTACGTATTGTGTTCTGTCAGTTATTACAGAGGCCATTAGAGAGATGTGTATAAGACATTTCAAATTGTTGAGCTGGCAAATGTTTATTCTAATGTGGCTTTTGATTCCTGAGGAAATTCCAAGGGGATTTGAATTAGTCCTTTGCTGTTTGCCTTGTATGTTAATTTTCTGGGGTGTTTTTTTGGCGGGGGTATACTAAATATTTATGTCAATGAAACTGTTAGGTTAAAAATGCCACCAAATGTAAATCAAAATGTTTTGTGAGGCATGCTTAGTAAACCACAGGCAGACGTGATAAATAATCCACAGTGCAACCATTCTTATAGCTAAATTTCCCTCGTGCCCACGCAGGAATAGTGTTATCCCACTTCAGAGATGCTAGCCATTGTAGGTGGCCTTACTGCAGCTGTAAGAATTGCATCCAGTTCTTCTCAACTTGGGATTTCTAATACCGTTCAGCAGAAATGATACAGCAAGCTGCAGGAGGCCACCAAGGAGATGGATCCCTTTCCACTGGAAACGGCAGAAACATCGCTTGTTCCACAGTGGGAAACTTCTCCCCAGTTCGCAGAACATCCCAAATCTCCAAGCAGGTTTTTAGGATGTGGGAAACTTTTGCTGCTTAGAATGAACGCGTTATTCTCTTCCCTCTTCCACCTCCAGGCCTGCAGAATATAGTTATAGCTCAGCAAACGCGTAACTCTTTGCTGGGAATCTGCCAGATCCCACTAGCTACAATGGCTGGGATGCTGTTATACCCTCTGCAAAACAATCTGTGTACTTGATTTAAAAATTCTTCATTGTTCCATGTCTACCTCTGGGTCCTGATACCCACCAAATTCAGTTGAAGTGGACTTCCACCGGATGGGTTTTGGTCTGAAGATCTGGAGGTAGAAGGAAGGCAAGTGAGATGAGAGTTGTTGAGTAGATGGGGCACTGGCCTTACACTCAGGAGACTGCTTGCCTCTTAAAGTCTGTGACTTTGGCTTTTTTCCATGTCTTCTCTTTCCTTGCTTTTTGTCTTCTATCTTGTCTTTTTAAAGGCATTACTCTCCTGAGTAGGAAGGCTCCCTTAGCACACATTTGCATGGCATGGTGTAGAGGCACCTTGATTATGGTTAAGGTCTCTAGTGCCACCACAGTTTCTTTCTTGCTTTGTGATGTTTGCTTATCTTCCAAGGCGAAGGAGCTGTTAGATGGCAGGGACTGTGCCAGCCCTGCTGGGTCACGCGCTCCTCTCTGGGAGGCTCAGCAACCCAGCAATGGAAGCCACATAGAAGCACGTATGTTAGCTAATGTGTAACTAGCTTCTTTTTATTGCTGCTCTTTCCAAGACTCTTTTTTTTTTTTTTTTTCCTCCTGCCAGCACTTCAGTGCTTTCATTTTCTTCTTTGCTTAGAAATATTGGACTTCTTGGATCATTGGATCCAGCCTACTGCTATCACAGGTAGAACAGCATTCAGTCCCTTTCTGAAATCTGACAAGCTCTGTCTTAAAAACAGTTACAATTATTCCCACTGGAAGGCTGTTTTAAAACCTGCATCTCTCACACTTGTAAGTATTACCTGAGTCTGTGCTTGTGCACCCAGGATAGCAGTCCCATACTTGAAGATACACTGTGTGACGGAGGGAAGTTTTCCTGCTGGACTTATTTCCCTGCTTTCGTGAAAGTGATACAGTAAAACAAAATATTCTGTAATTTTTCCAGTTTTATAAAATAGACCAAGCCTTATCTGCAGGTAACAATTGTACCATTGCAACTGCATTGTTTTTAGAAGATGCTTTAAGGTATGGGTCAAGTCTGAATGCAGGATTTGGTTCAGGTCAGTTGTGGGAAGGAAGGGGATAAGGGGGGCAAGGATATCACCTGCAAGGATAGGAAAATGCCACACGAGGAGCCTGGGTGAAGGACAGCAGTTTTTTCCCTTGCAGGTAAGGTGGAGGTTATGCTTAACCCTCCATATCTTGTCCCCGTTGCTACGCTGCTGGCATGGGCACGTTGACCAAACGGGACTGGCAGCAGGCTGTAGCTGTGTGCAGCTTTGTGATTGCTTTGCTGTCATAACCGGATCCTGCTCAGTCATTTGCCTTTGCTCTTGGTCAAAACAATACATCTGTTTTTTCTGGCTGTCTTAAATAATCTGACATGCTCCCACAAGAGGAGGGTAACGCTTCACCAAAGAAGTTGCTAAACGCATTTAGTTGCATTGATAGTTCATGTGAACAGAAGCCTTAGTAACATTTTAAGTTTAAAAAATAAAAAAAAATGACTGTGACCTTTGGTTTGGTATGCATCTGATTTTTCTTGTTCCTTGAAGAAGCCTTTCAATGCTCATTGCTTCAGGGAATGGGAAAGCAGGAAGCTGATCAACAGCAGCTTTCTGACAGTGATTTGCTGCCTCTTTAGATGACAGCAGCTTTCACTGAGAGACTTTCCTGCAGGAGCTCAAAATTAGGTTCTGGGAATGACATTTCTACTTAGGCAAATAACGAGACAAGAGGATTTTCAAATTGCAAAACACATTCATGACATGTAAAACCAGCAAAAATCAAAGAACACCAAAAACCTGCCTGAATCCCTGCGTGTTAGGCAGGAGCTACCTTTCTTGTTCTGCTCCCCCATGCCTGTCTGAAAGAGCTTTCCTCATTTTTCACTATGTACCTGCTCTTTGCTCTCGGGTCATGAGGCACCCGTGGTGAGACATGATTACAAATATTTGCACTCGTTGTATACTGACATATATTGCATTGATCGCTTCAGACAGCTAAGCTTGGGTATGAATTCGAGGATGCTGCATCATTAAAAGCACCCACCAGAATGCAACCTGGGCACAGAACCCCAGCCTGCAGTGGTGCCCCAAGACCCTTCAATCACCACAGGCTCTAGTGGTGCCCCAAAACCAGAGCAATTTAACCGAGTCCTTAAGACGCACAAAACAGGTGTGAGGTTCCAAAGTCTCCTTCCCTGTGCATCCAACACCTCTGCCAGGCATGGCCAAATGTTTTGGAAGATCTACAACACAGACCTTCTTGCAGGAGAATGGGAAGTCCTAGTGCCCTTTTGTATGTCCTTACTAGGGAGACAACTGAGAGCAAGACATGGGTGCTGTAGGCACCTATAGGTTCTTACGCTAGCAGGGTGACTCATTGACTTCAGTGGCTGAATGTACGTAAGTTCAAGATGCACTTAAATGTCTGCAGGACTGGCTGTAGTTTTAGTTGTCCTGACAGTAAATTTAGAAGGACTGGTCATGCTGGGCGTTCAGACGACAGTTAACTCCCTTTGGTCAATCTCTCCATGTACTTGGGTCACTAATGTGATTAATTACTATTATTTAGAAGAGTTTGAGATTTACTGTTGGAATGTGCTGTGTGCTACATGCTCCTGCTACTAGTAGTATTGGACACAGGCACATTCTGGAGACTTGTGCCAAATCATTGCCTTTTATTTAAGCAGCTAAATTGATCTTATCTTTGTCTCTCTGCCTATCCATTTAATCACACTGATGTTCTTCACAGTTTCTGCATGTTTCCAAAATATTTTAAAGGATGGAATATTAACATACTTTCTTCACGGTGGTCAGGATGTTCCCACCCCTCAAGGAATTAAAATGAAGGTGGTGATTATTTTTTAATTCGTGTCTCCTTCATCTAGAATACTTTGAATACATGAGTCTCTGAAAATGCCATACATACTTTAATATCCATATACAGTGTAATTCAACCGTAAGTATTTACAAGAAATTGTATATTTGTCACAGCTGGGGTAAAGCAGCAATGATGCAATTGAGAACTGTGTTGGGCTGTTTACAGTAATTTACCCTGGGTATTTGGAATGCTGGAGTGTACTGGTTGTCTGCACGCCTGGCTTTTATTCTGGACTGATGCAAAATTAATTACAACTCCTGATGCCCTATGTGTAGTTGTTATCCCTTTAGAATATGAGAATCACACTGGGGCAAAAACTTATAACGAACACTGAAAGATCAAGGTATTGGCACTTGAGTTTGCAACAATGTGAGTAACTCTGCCAGTAGAATCAAAATCTTCAGTGCTCCACGTGCAAAAAACAGTGACTCCAAAAGAAAATCATTAGACATAATCTTCCTGCAAACTGGAATTAATAAAATGTAATCTTAGGCTACCATACATTTTAATTAATGCCTCTTTCAGATGGATGGTGGTTTCTATAAATCCTATTTGCATATACAGTACTGCCAAAGAAGTTGGTATAATCTAGAATTCTGGTCATCTTTCTTCTTCACAGTGACCCCTAGTACTCAGATTATATTTTAGCCAAACTACTTATCATGCTTGGCTAATGACAAAAAATGGTATTTGACTTTAAAGTTGGCTATTAAAAAAAAAAAAGTTTTATATTTCTATTTGCCCATGAGGCTAGCATGAGCTATTGAAAAGTTTTTTTGTTGTTGTTGTTACATTGGCATAGATGCATAAAATCTAAACTGTATCTTCTCTTGTGTCCTGAGATATAGTAGGAACTATGTATGAGGAAAGTAAGAGCAATTGTAAGAAAAACAAATTAATGTTCAGAAAAGTACAATTAAAAGCCAAAGTTTTGCCTTTCCTGAGTTCTCAGTCCAGAGCACAAATTCCCATAATGTAGAAAAAAAATGCTTGGGAAACAGACAGGTAATATGGGAAGAAAGACTACTTAATTCCACACTGTTTATTGTACCTGATGTATCTCTTTTTGTACTAAAACCTGCTCTTACAAAGTCTTAGTCTGCCTCTACAATTAATGGAACTATTCATCATCATAATTACCATTATGTCAATTTTTATCACTGGGAATAATATGTAATTATCACAGTGTACAGATAACGTTTAAAAAAAAAAAGTTTAAGAGAATTACTATTTTGGAAATCTTAGTTTCTCCAACAGACATATAACTAGTTAAAATCGCACAGAGCATCTTTAGCAGACGCAGTGGTACTGCAACAATGGACAAGAGAATTGCATCATCGTGCAGATCCTGCCTGGAAACGAGATCATCTTGTTTGCCATTTCTGCTGACGGAAGTCAGTGGCATGTTATCTACTTCCAGAAATGTCTATTTCAGAAAGCTGGTCTCCTAAGGAGAAACATGGCTGTGCAAGAATCGGCAGCTGACTTCATTAGTGTGCCAAGGTGGTAGAGATGGGCCGAAAGAGCTCAGCTCTCCTGGTATTCCATTGCTCTTCTCTTAATGTTATTGATAGTGATAAAAGTGCTTGAATTCACAAAGCATTGAGAAGAGCTTCAGGCCATATCAGTAAGACAGTTATTGTCTTTTAGAAATGAAGGAAAGCTGTTTCCAAAGGCAGTGATATAGCTATTTAACCTCGTTAGTAATTCTCTCAGATGTTCTTTAAGACATGATATGGCATTGCCCCCGATGGGGAAAAACAAGGGTGAAATGGGATGAAAATAAGAAAAGAGACCACATTACCCAACTTCTCCTTTCTCTGTGCACTTCAGAGAGGACTCGGTTGGAAGGAAACACACTTAGCCTTTCAGCTGGATGGGATGGTACCAGAGGGCTTTCCTAGCCTGTGAAGTAATACACCCTTCAAATGCACATGCTGATGAGCTTTGGTGGCTTTTCTGAACCAGTAATCTACACTACTTCATTCATTGTAAATGGTGTAATGTTTTGCATTTAGAGAGTGCATTTCAGCCAGAGCTTTACAAATAGTTGTTAAGCCCTGAAACACTGCTCTGGAATAGATGAATAAATTATATGGGGAAAGGAATCATTAGAAACCAGTGTTGTTTTGTCAAATGGTGTACAGTTTTCATGTAACCAAGGACTTAAGTGCAGCAAGTCCTTGACACCTATTTTCACTTTCCTATATGAATATTCATTTGGCCTAAGTTAACATTTCATCCCCACATCTTACCAGAATTCAAATTCATCCTCCTCTAATGGAAGCCGTGCTGTTGCACTGCTGCAGACAATGGTTGGCATCAAATAAAATTGCTCTTTGTTCCATAACCATGGTTAGAATTCAGTGGTTAATCAGATGCTGACAGCAAACACTCAGGGCTTCCTTTACATCCACGTGACGATACAAAAGACAATTGATATGTGGCTAAAATGAGACTAACTCTTGACATTCCAGGCAAACTGGGTTTTGTCAATATACCAATACACAGCTTGTCATTACACGTCTCCTTATTTTGAGCTGCATTTCTTTCCCCTAGTGTGAAACAGTTGTGTACTGAATGCTCTTACAGATACATCTTAAATTCTGCAAGTAGTCTTACACTTGGCAAGTGCTACAGTTTATTCTTAACATCTTTCCAGAATGTTAAAACCCAAAGAAAGGATGCTTCCAGGGACATATGGTGGGCTATTAAACAGTTTCTCCTGCATATCCACCCCGAATCTGACCCACTTTGTTAGTCGCCAGGTGTTTCCCATTACATTAGCATCGACTTGAATGAAAAAAGTTTAGTCAGGGTGCTCATGCCCTTTTTTGCTAGTCTTGTCACTGAAGCTGATGTTTGAAGGAGTGGAGCTGGAGCTGCGCTTGATGCTGCCACCAGGCCCTTTCAGCCTGGCACTCAGATGCTCGCTGAGCCCAGGGTAAAAGCCTGCAGCATCCTAACTCTTCTCGTGACTGCTTTATGTACGGTAGGATACCTTTTGTTCTTAAGCTTGATTTACAATCAGACCAAACAATCTTAGAAAAACATTCTCAAAATAACTACAACTGGAAATGATAAAGCTGATTTCCCATGCACCAAACTTTGATTATTTTCAAGAGTTTATAGGGCAGTAGCTTCATTAACAGCAGCTGTTTTTCACAGTCCTGATGGAGGTAATGCTGATAGAAAGTAGAATTTTTAACGTTTTTATCTGATTTGCTTTAGCAGCAACAACAGCCTCAAAAGCAGGGTTAATTGTAATAATGACCTTCAGTTGAGGTATTTCTTTGGAAATTAGTCTGAAAGTGGAGAGAATGGCCTGAAGTGAAAATGTTAGCTTGTTTTGTCTCTGGAAATACCTCAGCCTGCTGCTGCCGTTACTGCAGCAAAGCTGTACCCTCCACTTGGGAATTAGCACGTCCCTGACAGATTTGCATACAGTGGAAGAGTAGTTGTGATGTTTTCTCAAAAAAGTCTTTGTTTTCACCATGCCTTTGCCAAACCTGAGCCAGAAATGTGTCATGTAAGGATTCGTTTATGTATTTAAGAAGAGTGCTGCTTTTACACTGTTGCCATGGGACAGCTATGGCAGGAAACGAGCAAAACACCCACATAATTATTGTTGACAGAATACAGTTCCAATTTTATCAAGTGTAACCCCTGTGTGGCATGTTGTTAAGGCAGCCATCAACATCTCAGTGAATGAAACACTGATTTGCAAAGTATGCAGTGCCCAAAAGAAACATACAGTCGTTATGCCTGAAAAACAGAACATGTGAAAGACATCTGCTTGACTGAGATGACAGGGGAGTAATTATTGCCAAGTCTCTGAAGAACACTTAGAGTTGTTCTTTTTATTAAATTTTTGTGATATGATTGACATAGAAACTGAATGAATCAATATGTAAATCCAGATTACGCTGACCTAAGAAGATACTGCGAAAGATGATACTTTGCAAAATCATCTGTGGAAAAATTACCAGTGCTGAGCCAAAAACCTAAATTTATCATTTTGCGAACTGTTTTTTTTTTTTTTTTGTATTTATTCTGCTTAGCTACTATTTAAATTAGATTTCAGAGGACTGTGTAATTAAGAAGTGGGATATAATTCATCATTTGTAGAGATTACATCCGTCAGATATCTAAATAATAGAGGTTATTTATAACAATGTCTTATAACAACCATAGAGATTTTTAACTATTATACGATAACAATGGAAAGACGTCAAAGTATAAAACTGATTCAGGTATAACAATATTCCAGTTGTTAGGATGTAACTTGCTGAAACACGTAATTCTTTCTCCTTAATTGCATGGTAACTTACTTCAATGATTAAAAGGAAATCTATTTCGGGTGGGTTTTATTGAAAATATGAACACATTTATGTGTATTTAATAGACATATGGAACAGTCTTAGTCCCTCAGAAAGGGAATATCAAATTAAAAAGAATAATTTGTTGAAAGGTGATACTGCAGTAAATAAAAAAAAAATCATTTCTTGTAATTTGTGTAAAATATGGAGTTCACTAAACATCTTTTTTTGTGCAAATTGAGCCTGCATTGCTTATCTCTTTCCACGCTCATATTTTAAAAAGAGAGAATGGAAAGGTGTGACATGTATAAATGCACTAAATTACTGAACAGCGTTTTGCAGCCTGCTGACCTGTAAAGTAATCTGAGGCACCAGGTCTATTTTGGTCCTTTCTGCGGAAGGCCACCTACACAGGTTCTAGAGGAGTGAAGAATATATGAGTGCTGAAAAAAGCACCTTTTCTTTAATACCTTTATCCGTGCAGTGAGGTTCAGGAGCTCTTCTCAAAACTCACAGAAAGCTCTTCTGGTTTAAAAGTTACTGTTTTAAACGATTTCTATTTTAAAATCTTGAATTCTCAGAAACTGCAGTCCAGGTTTGCGCAACAGCAAGCTGTGTCACCAGCATCGGCAGGCAGCCTTCCTGCTTTGGGACGCAAACAGATAGATGTCTTCAGGCAGCGCAGCACCACTGTGCTGTGGAAAACGTCCTCTCCCAAACCCTGGCTAACCTCCCAGCCTCCTCCTGGGACTCCCTGGTGAGGCCATTGCCCTTAAACTAGGGGGGGGGGAAGTTTTATTTCTGTCTCACCCTGTTTTGGGCTAGGGAGGAGATACAGTTAAGTAAAGATACGTAGGAGTATATTTAGGGAACCCTGCAATATTTGGGGGTAGAGGGAAGATGGGAGACCTCTCCTGGATTTTATTCTTGTTTCATTTTTGTTTAAAGTATGCTTTTCTGTTACTATAGCTACTGGCTCTGTCATGCTCACACAGAGATGCTTTATCACATTGCCTTTAGAAACTGACTGATTGCTGTTCCAAACCATCAAAGCCTGGGGTGAAGGGGATATAGCTGTGTAGCAGGTGACTGGAAAACCATGGAAGGACCAGAGTCCAGCATAGGAAGAGAAAAAAAATGGGTGCAGAGGATTGGCAAAAAGTCATGGCTGCTAGGCTTGTAACAGAAAGATGGAAGAAACAGAAAAGAAGTAGGGTATTGGGAAACCTGTGATGAAGTATTTACAGTGTGAGAAAAATCAAAGAGCTTGGTTAGCCCTGCATTATCTCCTGCTCCTGGAGACAAGCAGGTAGCCAAAATTTAGATTCTCCTGCAAAGGAGTCTTTGAAAAAGGAACTGGGAGACCTCTGTGAGAAGTGATTGCTCTGCCAGGCAAAACTCGTTTAGAAAGAGGGCTGAGACCTCGGTGAGTTATGAGCCTGCTGAGAAAATAACATTTCTGGAAAGACTGGACAGAAGACACTAAAACTGAATTTTGTCTGGAGATTTGTGTGGGGTTTGTTATTGAGGGGACTCCAGGGAGGTGTCTCGAGTCTTACGGTGCAGATGAGGAACAAACTTCAGGGGGAGCCTGGATATTGAATTCAGTGATGTTTAGTTTCTCTAGAAAACAGGTCATAATGAAGATTACTGGGAATATGTGACATTCTCCTTGCCCTGGGTGTGGTATGCAGTTGCAAAAAGCCAAATATAGTCATAACAGCTGCCAGAGGTCCTGGAAAAGGGTAATGCCAGCCAGGAGCTATTACACAGGATGGTGGGCTTGAAGCTGGGAAAAAAGCTTTGACTGAGGAGAGAAAAGTGAGGTCTCTAATTCTGGGAAAAGGAGCAGGAGGAAAGTGCATAGTCAGTGAGGAAACTTGAGAAAATTCAATAGCTGGATTTCAAATTTTCAGCTTTTAGTCTTAGATGGTCAGTTAGAGATGTCCATCTTCTATTTCATGCCTTTTCTTACAAAAGGATCTCCTCTTCATGCCCATGTGCACATGGCTGTGGGATGACACACGTGAAACTGGCTTCAGGTCTCTGCTTTGAAAAAATAACATATGTTGACAGCCACAGATGTGTAAATGGTGAACTCAGTGCTTCTCAGTGTTGTCAGGCCTACAGCAACCTTTGCCAAAGAAAGTAAGAAAAAGACCCTTAACTGTTCATTATAAATCTTGTTTAAATCTCTGGAAATGATCCTGTACTTTGACATGTAATTGTTCTTTTGCATTTTTAATGTATCTCTCCCTTCTACAAATAACTCGAACACTGTGCAGCCTGATAACTATAGACACTTGTGTTATTTTGGAATGATACGTAGACAAAATTATGACTGTTACTAGTTTAATTATTGATTATGAAATATAACTTAGTTCAAGGATTCTAGGCATGAGATATGTAAATTATTGGGAATTTGGGAATTGAAAAAGAAAAAATTGAAGAGAACTGATAGGACTGCGTTAAATATAGTAACTATAAAAGTTCATGTGACAGAAAATTGTAAATTGACATAGTCATTAGGCAATGTTTTCGTTCATTTTTGCTTTCACATGCTTTTTTGTGCATTTTAGGGGACAAGCTTAACTTGGTTCCTGAAATAAAAAATTTCTAGGCAACAGGGTATTCAGGTGAGTAAAGGAATTGGACATATATTCAGATATTAGCATCTAAAAGGTAAATCAGCTGGATAAAAAATGAAGATTTGTATGGAAAACACAAACAAGTAAAATTCTTTTGAAGTTATCTTCTGGATTCCACAAAGGTGCTTTTAGCATGAATACAATTCTAAACACTGACAGTGCTTTGGAATAGAAAACCATTTGACTAAAAATAGTTACCTTTTTTGTTTTGTTTTACTCCTAGGAGAGTTCAGCATGTTTTGGAAGGAGAAGTTTGGATTTGTTATGCAGCACGAGTGTTGCCTTCTCAATGTCATTTTCCCATCTGTCTTGCTCAGCAGTGTTACAGACTCAGCTGATCCATGTGTGCAGTCATCAGTCAGATCATACTGCATAGTGATACAGTAAGCCTGAATAATACCCTTGTGCAATGTCTGCCATGCTCCATAATGTTCTCAAAGGAAACGCGGTTACAATTTGAGCTTGTTTATATTCTTTCCAGTGGTCAGGAAAATGAATAATTCCTTTTTCCGTATTTAGAATTCCCTCAATAATAGATTTTACATTATTTAATCTTCCTTGCTTTATGAGCTCTATTTATCTTCTGGCACTCTTGCCTGACACTAGTCCCATGGAAATTTAGGGTAACCTCTTAATCTATTGCAACGGAAGCAGGCTCTAAAAATCTTACTTTTGCTAATATTTGCCATCACTTTCCCCATGGCATAAATTGCACTGTCCACAAAATGCAAAAGATCTGTTTCATTTAATATCAATGATTACAAAAAGATGAAACGCAATCCATCAGTGACAATACCTTTCTGGTTCTCTTCAACATTTATTTGGAATTGCAAGCAATCAGTTATTAATATCTTTTTGAAACTGAATGCTTTCTAATATCCTTCATGAAAAGGCCACCATTGTCACTTTGCTTTGGATAGTGGTTTTGGATATATGTTAATCCTGTCCTGAAAAGTACTTAGGCTGGAAACAGGCAACATCTTGCAGATGTTTTGCCTGACTTTTGTACATACCTCCTGACTCTTGCCACCTCTTCCTTGTGTCTAGCTCTTTTGTCTTCTGTGGATCATGTGGTTACCACACGTTCTTTCTGTGAGCTAGGTAGCCACTTGATAATGGTGCTCTTCAGTAGGCAGCAGGTGATGAAAATTTTTATGTCCTCTTATTTCTAAAAAAACTTATAATTTTGAATCAGCTTCTGTTTTCCTGGAAAGGTAGGCTAAAAGGGATCTTGTAAGATCATCTGCTCACAGCTCCTGATCTGGAAAACAACAACAACAACAAATAATACTTAGAATCTCTCTGACAGAAATTTTGTCTGGACCAGCCTTTAAAAACTGGTGATAAAGAGAATATCATGACATATTCCTACTTAATCTATTTTATTGAAAATTACATTTGGGAAATTTTCTATGCAGTATCTATCTTCAAATTTATCCTCGTATAAATCAAGATAATTAATATTCACCCTAAAATGGGTGAACAGGGAATACAATTGATTGATATGTATTTAAAAAAATACTATATTTTTATTTTGGAAAAAAGATATTTTTGCTTTCTTATTTGCTTCTCATACCTAATAAGGTAGTATTTTGTCTGTGTTAAATATTTTTTATTGGCCATCTTCTTGATGAAAGCAATTTTTGTATCTCGGATTTAAAAAAACAAAAAACTGTCAGCATGTTTGATCTTTTTCTTTATGGTGTGCTGTAATCATACGGCACGGCATGGGTTCTAGCTTTGCATGGCCTTTTTTGATTTTTCAGGTTATTGAAGAGCCCCGTTGATGCCACTAATATTTTTATTCTGCACTGAGATACTGACATTAGGTAATCAACAGCAAATGGTCTCCTTTTTTCTTTATAATTCTTTTTGAAGAGACCCTACCAGGAAGTGTCTTTAAGTGTTTGAAGTCTACCATTTCTGTGGATTCAGACTTATAGCAATCAGGGACCTCAGCATGTTTCCTTGAGTTGCCTAGAGATAGGCAAACCTGTTATTCTTATTGTGCTATTTTTGGAATCATTAATGCTGTTATCTGAGATGACTTTCCCATGCTGTTTGAGAGTTTAACAGTGAAGTTGTTTTCCTTAATTTGAATGAATAAACCCTACCTGTTCCTTAGTGAAGTTCCTCCATCACCTGCAACAGTGTTGCAATGTTGGCAAAACAGTATCGGAAATGTTCCTGGAGTACAGGTTAGCCGAATTTCTCCAAGATCTTTCATGTTTTCCCTATTGTCTGATTAACATATTCTTCTGCCTGTAAGAATTTAGGTTTTGATTTCTGGTCTCTTAAACAATTGTCACTTCTGGATGGAAATCTCACTGCACAGTCTTGAAGAACAACTCAGTTGCACAGCCTATGTTTGAGTGTAATCAGAAAAAGAATTGGGCAAACTGCTCCAAAATGGTCTTCCAAATTAATCTCTATCACTACATAACTTATTATCATTTTAATTCTCAGCTGTTCTGAGCAGAGCTGGCAAATCACGTTAAAAGGCATATTATACATTTTACAACATGGCTTATGAGCCTTCCTATTCAGAATTCATTAATTTGAATTCATTGCTTCTCAAATGCTCTGCCTCTGACTGGCCTCTCACCTTTCATTGGTTGTCTTTGTCCTTTAAAAAACGTTCAGACCATGAAAAATTATGAAAAAGCCATAACTAGCAGTTTTTTCTATGTATTGTAGCTCACTTCAGTTAAGTTTTCTCGCAACAGCAGCAGCTCTTGACCTCTAAGACCACCAAATTCAATTATACTCAATTCTCAGAAAAAATAGAAAATAGATCATTAGAGTACACAGCCAACTGTGTGAAATCCAGCTGTGATTCTGTAACCTCCTAGACACTGGATCTAATTGTGACTGATGGAAATCATACTTGAAGACTTTTTTGGTTGGAGATTCTTACAAAGCATTTCCAGTGTTATTTCTAGATTCCTCTGTATATTTTGTTGAAAAGTTATATGAAGGGTTGAAAAAGTGCAGGGAAATAAGCTGACCTCAATGAGGCAGGGGAAATAATACAGAATTGGGGAGAAAAAATAAAAGAAAAAAAACCAGAAATGAGTGAGATATTGGTGATCAATAAAAGTGGACTGTAAAGCAAAAGGCTGAAAAGAAAGTAAAAGGGTGCTCATATTTGGTTGTTTGATTTTATTCTTGAAGTTGCAAAGTGTAGATAAAGATTTTGGTGTACCTTTTTAAATATATTACTGTCCTCCCTAGGCAAAAGAAACTTAACAAAAATTATCTGAGAAAGTGCTTCTTAGGATGCAGACAGAACAAATAACCCTAGTAATGCATTCAGATAGAGCTGCCAAATGTGGGTTCAAACCCATAGTATTTGGGGACCTCAGCATATCTCCTTTGGTTATCCAGTTATCGACAAAGGGAGCCTGGAAACTCTTAGCTTTTATTAGACTCTTAATCTTGTTGAATAGCACATTTCATTCCCATTAGCTGAATTCCTGATACTGTGGCCTGAAACTCCTGATTTAACTCCGAATGACTTACTCCAGACAGTTCCCTACAAGAGCAATAAATGATATGTAAAAGAAAATAAAAGTGGCTGAGGTCAGCCAGGGACAACTGAAACTAGAGCTTTAGCACCAGCTATAAGCAGGAAAAATAGTCAAAAAAAAAATCAGAAGAATTTGGTAAACTTATAAATGAATGATACCTGGAGGCATTCTTTCTCCACTGCTCTAAGTCATAAACCTGCCTCCTGATGATGAACCCAACACAAGTCAGCTTGCGAACTTTAATGAATTTAGATTGTTTTTATCTTGATCTTAATTTTAGAATAGAGCTCTGCATGTTACTACAATAGAACATGGCTTTTAAATACTGCATTTATCTGAAATTAACTGATGTATGTATTCTAATGCTACAGGCACTATGATAGATCAGCTCAAGATTTGGTAATATGACAAGGGTCACAAATTGAAAAAGAGGGAGCTTCGAACTTGATGCAAAGAAAGAATCTTCTAAATTTAACGTTGGCCCTGCAGAAGTTGGACTCTTCCATTGCCAGCACTGAGGGGAATCAATTAAATCGGAGCTGGGTTCAAAGCAACCAAAAGGAGGCGATTCTTCATACACACTTCAGGTAAGATGAGCGTCAGGAAGAGCTCTCCACTGGCTGTTTTGGATGTAGGCTCTAAGGTAGTCTGGACACATTCACAGAAGAGATCCATTTGGCCAAAGTGTGGTGGAGTTACCTGCTAACTTTAATGAGTTCACACAGCTGACAGAGAATGAAATATTTGCTCCATGGCATTGAGGTACATTAATCTCTCTAGAGCATGAGATTCTTATCTCTTCCGTGCAGATTTCACATGTAATGACGCTAAGCAACTAGTATTTGATTTACTGTATAATTGCATGAGAACTGAACTTACCGCAGGTACTTTATGTGTTAATTCACTTCTAATCATATTACCAGCATGTCCCCAAATTGATAGGGTTTCAAAGAAAAGCAGCACAGAACTTTTGGTTTTGGAAGCTCTGATCAAAACTTTGACAGGATAAAGGGCTAGAAGTCATTCTCTTCTGCTTTTTAATCAAGCAGGATAAGTGAAAATTCTGTGAATTTCCTTCCAGTAGGAAGATGGAAAAACTGAGAAAGAACTATATGATAGTGTAATGTCAAGGAAATCAGTCTGTAGAAGTTAGAAATAGTTCTGCAGCTGTAAAACTCTTGCTAGATTTTCACAAAATCCCCACTAAACTGGACTTTAAACCCATGTTTCCTCATGTGTAACTCAAGTCAAACCACTTTGCAACATTTCTCCCATAATGTGTCTCACGGTAATAACGCCCGGTGGCCAAAAAGGGTGAAGGACCAACCCAGTCACTTCTTGGTGCTCTGCGTACGGGCTGCAGCCCCTCCAGGAGCCCGACGTGCTCTCCCCATGCTGGAGGGCTGACACTCGTATCGCCCTGAACCATCCCGACTGCAGCCAGGAGCAGCTGGTAGGGGCTGCGTGTGCCACAGCTCCACACGATGCCATCTAGATGCACATACCTGCGTGTTGGCTGAAGGTCCCGTGAAGCAGGGCAAAGTCCCCCCTCTGTGCATTGCTGCCACTTTTCATACCTCCTATTTCCTTCTGATAACATCTTTTGGCTACGTAGAAGAAGAAAAAGTACACGTGCGTTGTTTTTTCCCCGTAAAGCAGTAGTTTCCCCTCGTTCCCTTCCATATTACCGCGTTCTCCCTCACAGCTGTGCCCTCAGTTTTCTCCGTTTTCCTTCACTCGCTGCTGTAGCCGAGCGCAGTGCTGACACCCGCTACCTGACTGCGCCCTCTCAGCCCCGCGGCCACCTTCCCTCCTACCTGAGGGTCTCGCTCCCTCCGGCCTCTCCCTGCCGCCGGGAGGCCGCCGGGCACCTCACGCTCCCGCCCGCGCTCCCCATCCACCTCACGCCTTCCAAGCGCTCCCCTCAGCGCGGGCGGCGGCGGACAAAGCCCGGGCGGCCCCTCAGCCCCCCGGGGCGGGCGCCCTCCTCCTCCTCCTCCTGCTGCTGACGGGCGGGAGGCGTCGCCCCTCGCCCGGGCCGGGCCGAGCCGCCGCGCCTCCGGCGGCCGCGGGGGCGCTGCCGAGCAGGGTCGGGCACTGGGCGCCGAGCGGCGGCCGGCGGCCCGCACCCCCTCCCCGGCCGGCCGGCCGCCTGGCTGCGCGCACGGCGAACATGGCGGCGGCGGTGGGGCGGGACGCGCTACCTGAGCACTGGTCCTACGGCGTCTGCAGGGACGGCCGCGTCTTCTTCATCGAGTAAGGGGGGGGCGGCGGGAGGGACGGGGACGGGGGGGCGGCGGGGAGGGGCCGCTCGCTGCCCGCCCGCCCGCCGCTAACAGGTGCATGTTGTCCGCTTCCCCCCCCGCAGCGACCTGACCCGCAGCACCACCTGGCTGCACCCGCGCACCGGGGAGCCCGTCAACTCCGGCCACATGATCCGCTCAGGTGGGGCCCTTCGGGGTCGTGCGTGCGTCTGCGCCCCTCCCCTGCTCCCCTCCGAGGGGCCGAGCCCTCACCCCCTTCCCCCTTTCTCTCTGTGTCTCCCGCAGACCTGCCCCGCGGCTGGGAGGAGGGCTTCTCGGAGGAGGGCGCCAGCTACTTCATCGAGTGAGTGAGTGGGGCGGCGGGGGGCGCGGGGCGGGACGGACCCCACCGGACCCGGGGGGGGGCGCCTCAGCCCGGCGGGCAGCCCTCAGGGAGCGGCCCGGGCCCGGCACCCAGCGGCGGCCTCGCCGCTCCCGGCAACAGGTTGCCCCCCCGCGGTTGCCCGCTCGGGGCTTTGTTCGCTCCTCGCCCCGACCTCCGGGGGGTTAAGGCGCGTGGCCCCGCGGAGATCCGGTGCGGGAGGGTGCGGAGCCGGGCCCCGGGGCCGCCGCTGGTGCGAGCCGCAGGGATGCTGCAGCGAAACAGGGTGCTCCGGGGAGCCTCCTTCGGAAATGTGAGCGCGAACTCGCACGCGTGAGCGCTGCGGTGAAGGTCGGGGTTCGGTCAGGTCGGTAAAACGCGGAGGCGCTGCGGGTAGGTGGTTGTGTGTCACCTGCGGTGCCTTTGCGTTTTCCTTGGGAAGTCTAAAAGTAAGATGAGTTCCAGGAAACTAACCGTAACGGGCTGGAAAACGCTCAGAGTACCTTGCTGCTTCAGTACGGGGCTGTTACAGTAACCCAGGCCGCTGCTGGCACCCATGTGACAGACGTTCAGTTTTGATAAGCCAGAGCGTGCCCCAAAACCTTTGACAAACCTGAGCTTTACAGTAAAGGTCAAACTTCGAAACCGCCCTGTGCTAGGAGAAGGAGGGATTGACTGACCGAAAGCATCTGGAATACCTCCAGTAGTAGGATGTTTGTTAAACACAAGTCCAGGTGATCCGAAAACATGCATCGGGCCCCACTCTACAAAGCAGGGAAAAGCCAGGCAGCGCTGACCCAGGGAGCCCTCGGTGCCAGGCGGTTAGGTTTGCCTTCAGCTTGTGAACGCGAGATAGCAGCACGGCGCTGGGGCACGGCTGGATACTGCGTATGGCAGCCGCTCTTAAACTGCAGCCAGTGTCTAGTGCCTTGAAAGAAAGGAATGAAAGTCCTCCTGGTTCCACAGGTGGCCAGTGGAACCCTAAAATATGGTACCTATCCAGGCTGTCAGTGTAGTGTAAACAGATCCTTTACACAAATACAGAAACACGAACTACTGCTTCTCAGGAATACACCCATTTGTTCCTCTGTCCTGTCCAAAAGTTTACTGAGGCAATTTTTAGATCAGCTTACGGTTCCTTTTCCCAGCTGCTCTATTTGGAAGAGTGTTCTTGTATCTTGATTGTCAGGCAATTACAAAACTTTTAATTTCAGATCCATTAAATTACACTTGTGTGCAGTGCATTGTCATAACTTGCGCTAATAGCATTCTTTAGCTTGAGTTGGAATTGCTGCAGGAAATGAAATTCGGAAAGGAGCATGTATTTTACAGAGATAAATAAAAGTTAAAGTTGGTCCTCTTCAGTCAAGAAAATGTTTTGCGAGGGGCAACAGCAATTTTTGACAGAACTCAGTTCATCTGTACTATTTCAGACCACCGATTCACCTGATGCAGTACCCTTGTCAGCAGTGATAATTCCCCCAGGACAGCTCCAGCCTCTCTGTTTCCATCTCAGGGTGGAATTTCTCTGGAGTTTTTTTACGTGGATGTGTTGAGCTCCTCTTTTGCTCGTGTAAGCATCAGCATCCTTACATAAGGATTTCCACAGTTCATTGCTCTGTGCGTTCCTCCTATGTTGCTTCCACGTGATGAGTTCTCAGCTTACAGAAAAGGTTACTGGTCCCTAAATGCGTGATTTCACGTCGTACTATTAAATACCATTTACTAGCATTCCTGTCCACAAAACTCATGGGCTCTTCTTTAACTATCCAGTTCTCTGTACCTGTGATAGTTTCCAGTTTGGTGTCATCCACAGAAATTTCGTGACCACGTACTTAATTCTCACTCCTTGATTACTAATTTATTGAATGGGGCTAGGAGGAATGCTACAAGTAACCACTGTCTCCTGTGACAATTTCCACTTCGGTGCAACCTGTTGTAACTTCCTCGTTGATCAATTTCTTTATGTATCTTTTAAGTCTTATTCCTATTTTAAATAATTTCCCCTGGGACATGTTATCAAACATTTAAATATACGTAGACTAACTTCACTTATATAACTAATTTCTAGTGCATTAGTAATCAAAATGCTAAACGAAATATTAGATGTGAGCTGTCTTTCATTTTAAAAATCAACGATTTCTGTGTCCATTTACCTCCGTGTATTTATTCTTTCCTTCAGTACTATGGACAGTCTCAAAACATCATGTAGTAAAACAAAGGCTTATAAGGTGGTCAAGCTTAATGAAACCAGTTAAGCTGCTTCTCCCCTTTCCCTGTGCTGGGAGCTCTGAAATTTCCAGGGGGTAGGATGGGTAGGAGCTTCCTGAATTGATGTGCTCTGGTTTATAATCTGTTTTTTGGTTTGTTTTGTGCCAGTGCTGTTTGATAGTTTAGCAGCTGTCCTGTACATTAGGGTGGGCAAAAGGGGGCTATTTTCCCTTTGGTTATTTATATAAGATGTTTGTATGAAATTGCATGCCTTCTTAGTCTTGTTTTGCTCAACTAAGTAAGCGAGGTTCTTTGTCCAGTCCCCTAAAAAGGGCTCTCCATCTGGTGAATTATCTGTAGTCCTTCTCTGCACCTCTTGCAGTATGAAGTCATCCTTGCTGCATGTGAGCGAGCTGAGTTGTATACTGGAATGAGCTTTTGTGAGTCTCAAACAACAAAAGTGCTTTCTTGGCTTTACAAATTTCTCAGCTTTCTGTGTTTGAGCTTGTTTGCCTTTTTGGGGCAGACACCCACACTGACAGCACATGTGAATGCTGCCAACTGACTGATACATCTAGAGCCTTCCTTTCCTTTGCTGTGTTTACTTTTAGGACTGTAATTTCTGTTGGGAAGTCATCTATGAAGCTTCATTCTAGTTCTTCCCAGTGCTGCACATCCAGGTCTTCCTGAATGACTGTACTGATGGTTTTTCAGGTTTTCTTGATAATGGCAAACCCTGTTGGGGTAGTCCTGCCTTTTACACTGAAATCACTAAATCATTGAATAAATGACATGTACACTTATCTTTCTGGATCTCCATTTGGTAGTTTCAGTAAAATCACACTTTTGCAGCTTATTTGCAACTTAAACAGCTTGCCGTAAGGAGAAAATGGGATAACTTTATATGCAGCTTTATGTCTTTCTGTATACATAACCTCAACATCTTTTCTTAATCAAATAGAGTCATGGCATGCTCAGCTCTACTCAGTATAGATACCTATTATGAAAGGTTGCAATTTCGTCACCTTTGCCTGAACTGTGAGACTTTTTTTTTGTCTGTATGACTTATTTCCTCTTTTCTTTGGATGACAAGAATGTGCGAAAAACAGCAATTTAACATTTTTTTTTTTTAACCCCAGAAATGGAGTATTCAATTTGCTTAGCATGCCAGCCTTTGATCCACTTGAAGAGGAATATTGATTTAGGAGTGCTCCTAGGACCGGGTGTTGCTTTGTCTAACAGTATGACAGGCACCTTTCCTGACTTCACGATTTCCTGACTTGACGATTTGCAACACTTGCTAGGGTTGTTTCAGGTAGCTGGGTTGCTGATACGAAGCACGGCTAGCAGATGCTTTCGGGGGAAGGAGTTGTGACATGCAAGGAAAAATATAGGTGATGCAAAAACAGTACATGTATGCATTATAGTTCAAGCTTTTCTTTCAATTTGCTTGTTGTCTTTTTCTGATCATCCAAAAGACTTTGGGAAGTTGAAAGGCAGTGAAAATCTAGAATCCTTTTTTGTTACCTTCTTACAGCTTTGAAAGATTGAGATGTCTATGTATGTAAAAGGATCTGTTCTTCCACTGTTAATACCTGGCAGACTTGTATTAAAATATATTTAAAAAGCATACTGCAAGCTGTGGAGGTTGTTTTAGAATGCCGAAATAATACTGCGTGTCACAAGGGTAATACTGCATTCAAAGTGTAGCTTGAAGTTAGGCACAAGCACGTGGAAATCGGCACTTAAATAGCCAAAGTTAGCCCTTTGACTGATTCCTGAAATCAGTTTTGAGGTGAACCATATGCAATCTGGGATCTTCATCAGGTAGCAGCGGATGTACAAGAGACATTTTTAAGGGCCATTGTTCGTAGCAAAAGTCTGTAACTGTTTGCATAATGAGCCTTTTTTTTCTTTTTTTAAAGCTTTTATTGTGTATAGAAAGGTTGACAGTATGTGGTTTCAAGCATTTGGAAATATTAAAAAGGGGAATTAGTGAGCACCCAATTGAAGCCTGTGTTCGTAGCTGTGGTTCTGTTCTCCAAACGCATCCATTCAGGTACCTTGTCACTGGAAACCATACCGGAGCTTGGATTCGCTTCGTGTGGGCTGTAGATGATACCCAGGTAATGATTATTTAATCGTAGGAGGCGGAAGGGGAAGAGACCATCTGGATTGAGTTCAGCCATTGTGATTATCTGAGAAGATTGTTTTATAATCTCATTAATAAGTGTAATCACCATGTTTCTTTTGCCCTACAGAAATTGATGTCTTCTCAGTTCCTAGTAGAATGTCAAAGGCTGCTGCATTTTAGTGGCTGTCTAGGTGGGCTAAAGCACTACTTACTGCATGGATGCCATGGCCTGCTCTAAATGCGTTTGTTTGTTTGTTTTTTCTTATGGTGTTTCCTGTGGTGACTATTGCTATAGAAGCAGAAGGTATTGGGGCACGTAAGTCCTGTGAATGAGGAGCAGTGACATCCCTCATGATGAGATCTTTGAAACAAAAGATGTTCTTTGTGGTTTTTGGACCCGTGCTTACATAAAAGGTTTCAATTAGCGTGTAAGTAAGTACAAAGTGGTGTGAAATCCACCTGCAAGGAGCTGGCCAGAGTGAAGTACTTCGCTCTGTCCTTGCTCTGCATTGCCACTTTGAGTTGCGTGGAGTTCCTCAAGTGGAAAGAAATGCTGTAGCTGGGACCACGTGCCCACTTACCCGACCAAAGCACAAGCTGTCACCACCATTAGAGCATTGGAGTGTAGTCTTTGGCAAAGTGCAGGGGCTGTGCGTGTTCTAAAGTGTCGTGGAGAAACTTTTGTGGAAAGAAACGTCTGGTTCCACAGCGCCAGCTGAGGCTCTGGTTTGGATAAAGCTTGGTAGGGAGTGTATGCAGCAGTCTGTAGGTCATGAGCGGCTCCTAGAGCTCAGAGTTGCTCTTGAGGGGACTGGACTTCATCAGAGTAATTTGTAGATGGGTGGAGAAATAGATCATAAATTTACAGGTGGAAGAAAAACGCTAGAACTGGGTTTTGCTGTGGAATGTAAGGGTAGAGAAAGCTGTCCCATCCTGCAGCTCTGCAGGAGCAGAGACGGTCTTCAGCGGCCTCTGCTGGTTCACTGGCAGGAAATGGGGCAGCAAGGGAAAAGCTGCTGGGTGAACTCATGGTGGCTTTTTGGATTTTTTTTTTTGTTTTAAATTTATGATTGGAAAAGTGATCTGTTTGGACAGTGAGGAAAAAAGATCTGTATAAAAAAGGAAATTGTATTGCTTGCACTGTATTGAGAAGCACTCTGTCCTTAGCTCCCAGCCAAAGGGAAGAGGGGACGCGGGTACAGCCTGAATTGCAGGGCGCCCTTTGGAAGAGCAGGGTTGGAGCTCTGCAGAAGGCAAACACCGTGTGTGGTTCGATTCAGCGGCGTGTACCAAGAGGAACATTGTGTGCGTGCCTGGGGGGGCAAGGAGTGTACGGGGGAGGCCCCAGGTTTTGTTTGTTTCTAAACAAGGCTGCACCAGAACTACTTAGCTGGGTTTGTCTGTCCCCATTTGCCCTCCTTCCAAAAGACACACTTAATTGTTGGGAAAACTGAATTTTGGCTACCTGAGGACACCAACAAGACCTCCTTTACATGACATTTCCAGCATAATTCCCACTTAGTAGAGATGTCGTTTGGGCGTTGAGTGCTTCTGACAGGTAAAGTTTGTCTGGGAAACAGAGGAATTTTCTTTTGTCGTGGTTGGGGTTATTTGACTGATGTGTTGTAGCTCAGAAAGCAGGGTAAGATTTGGTTCTCCAGAGCTGCTGGCATCCTCTTAGCCTGTGAAATCATTCTTCCAAAATCCCCACCTATTTTGGCACACGTTCAGCTCCTTTAACATGAATCTGTCAAAACCACACTTGAGTCATTCAGCCTGATTCCTGAAGCAGGATCCACTTCTGCACTTGCTGAGTCTGTGGGCACCTGAACATGTGCATGTGTTTGAGGTATGTTGCAGTGAGGGTTTCAGTGCTTCTGAAAGTCTCACTGAAATGTAAAGACTAAAAATAAACACAATTGTAACATACAGGTTTAGATTTAGCCTTAAAAAATGTTTTTGTCATCTTGCGTCACGTTTTAGACTGATGTTAGAAGTGTGTAGTATGTCTACTGCATCGGGTGAGGAAATAGATAATCTATTCAATGCTTCTAATTTTGTTTAGTTTATTACTCATCTATCAAAAAAAGATAATTTAACATATATGGAACAGCAGAATTTTGATATTAACAGTACATCTTTTGTTGAAGAAGTTTGCTTCATCAACCTATCAGTAACCATTGAACTCTGTAGCAAGTAGACCTAGTTAAAAGAACTTTACTGATTTGTGGACAAATATATCATACAAGATATCTTTGCATTTTATAATGGATAATAAAAAAGTACATTTTACAGATGAGTCTGGTGATACTAAACAGTCTTAGCAAGTGCTTTGGTGAAGGGAGAAGTGTGTGTGTGCTTTGAAGTACATAGGTGCAGGTTTTTCTCCCTGGTTCTGTGCCCTGCATATTCGAATCCTTCCATTCGCTGCAGATGGGTTACACTAAAGTGAGGTTTTTATCTCACTATTGATCAAAGTATGCCATCATCTCGAACATTTACATTTCATTGGTACAGACTAAGTATACTGCTTTAGTATTGTTATGCTGCATCCCTGCAAGGACCAGCTGGAATGATGTAGTGTCACATGTACTTAACATCACGTCTGATGCTATCCAATATGACTGTACATTCAAATTTACTGTTAAATCTAATTTGTTTTGACTTTGCCTTCTAGATGCGCTTTTTAATTTCTTTTATGACCTTGGCTTGCATAATGATAAAAGATGGGGCTAAAACCTCATTTTATTTGTAGCTTAATTGTCTTTTCCTGCAGCATTATTAGACAGTTCCAAAACTTCTGCTTTGAGATATTGTCCTTAGAAGCAAATTTCTAATTAAAGAAGTTAAAAACCAAAAAGAATCTGGTTAAGCTCCCAACCCTTCTTTTTTTTGGGTGTCTGCCACGTAGTACTTGGCAAGAACATCACTGACTTGTCTAGACAGGTACAAAAGCTTGTTGCCAGTAGGTAGTAGGTATGTGCTTTTCTTCCTGAAGGTTTCTTCCTTTAAGCCTTTGTTTTCCTTGTTGCCTATCTGTATCTCTGAAGGATTTATCTTTAGCTTAAAAAAATACAACCACAAATGCCAGAAAGTTTTGAATGAGTTCTGGATACACTGCTGAAATGAAGAATTTGAGTGATACTAAATCATATTTACAGTGCTGTGTCAAGCCAAGACATTTATTACTACTCTTTATTTACTTCCTAGAGGCCAAATATCCTGACCTAAGAAGAGAGTACTGAGCACTCTGTAAATGTGCATTGGTGTTGCAACATGCAGGTGATTTACCGGCAGCTCTGTTTAGACCGGGACTGTCAAATATGACTAAGCAGCATAGCTGCTCATAAGTTTCTACTTTATTTTATCCGAAAAAAATGTAGGGCTACTGGCTTTTTGCAAGCCACATATTTGTTTCAAAATGTCATAGTTTCACAGTAGTCTTCAAACTGGCCAAGTGCTTGAGCAGGAACTTGCTTTTAACTGCAGCGTATCTCAACCCTTTCTCTGGGTGGAAGGCTGACTCATTTTGGTGAACTAAAGATGTTGGTGTTAACATCACGGAGAGCACAGAAAAGCTGGAGGGACTGCGTTTGTTTATCAGCCTGTGTAGATCAGAAGTCAAAAGGCCATTGTCTTTTTTTTTTTTTTTTTTAATGTGTCCTTAAAAGCTGTTTTTTTAGGTGTTTTAGATGTGGGCTCTGAGGGTTAATTTCTTGATGCTCAAGTTCAATGCCTACTTTGGATCAAAGGGAAAGAAAATGGGACTTATCCAAATACTTAGAGTAATAAATTTTCTATTTTATCAGTGTCTGCACATCTGCAGACAGAACTGTACTAATGAGTGTGATTCACTATATGTCATTTTCATCGATTGGGAAAGCAGCATTAATATTTTCTTCATATTTTTCTGGAGATTGGGAGAATATCTGAAACTTTTTCAGAGAGTGATGAGACTTATTCCTTCAACACTGTGCGTGTAGTCTCAGTATTCAATTTTGAGTAGCCTGATCCCCTTCCTTTTGCTGGTCCAGTTAGTCATGGAGTGAGTCTCAGTTCAAGCTCACTTATAAAAAAATGTTTTTTAAAAAGACCAGTGGCTTATTTTTACTTGTCTCGTGCAAAATCATCATATGAAACTATTTTAATCAATACATTACAGGCATCAAATCAGGCTTTGATGTATTTGTTTGACAGCGTACTTAGAGTTCTTAGTTAAAATGCGAAGTGATGCATCTTTACTTACCAAGTGTTAATATCAGTGTAACGTTCTTTAGGGTCACTGCCTGTTTGTTTTGCTCTTAAAGCTAACTGGGTTGAGAAGCTGGGCATCTGCCTCTCGGACAAAGGCTTTCTTGCGAGTCGCATTTCCATACTCTTGGAGAGTACTGGGTTGTCTAAGGAAATATTGAAACAACGGAGTGGGGGAAAGAAAAGTGAATTACTGAGCTGTCTGGCAATGCCATGTGATGAAGAAGTAAACCAGTACTCATGTTTTTGACCATCACGTTTGTGGCATGTTCTTCAGTATGTGGTTGGTTGGTGTGAAATTCAGAAGCCATGTTTGTGTTGCATACTGTAGACTGTTTCAAAGAGAGTTTCTGGGGGATTTAAAGGGCCTTGGAAAAAAGGAAAAAACAGCCAACACCTAAGCAACTTTCTGCAACTTTTGCTGCATCAGTATTGCTTGTAAGGAATCTCAGTCTTTTACTGTTTCTGTAGATGTAACAGTCAGCTCTTGTGCTTGACATGCTCGTCGTTTCACTGGTCAAATCTGTGGTTCTGGTAGCTTGGGGATGGATACCCGGGTAATGAGAAGGTCTGGAAGCTGCAGGAGAAGATGAGCAGGCACGGATGAAGGCGTGAACGATGTGTGTGTGTGTATATATGTGTGTGTATATATATATATATATATATAAATACATATATGTATGTATGTATGTATCTGCCACCTCTGAGGAGAACAAATTCTTGACTGGTGGACAGGATGTAAAATTTAATGATGTGAGAGGGTTGGAAAGCTTTGCTTTGAATTAGTTGCAAATAACCAGTTTTATGGTATTGATAAATAAAGAGGGTTGAAGAGAGAAACCAAGGGGGAAGTTGAAGTTTCTTTATGAGAATAACGTGACTTTTCTATTCCCTCACCACAAAAGCAGCAGTCGCAGGGAAACGATCTACAGATGCCAACAGGAGTTCAGTTTTTACAGTTCGTCTTCCTTGACAGACCTAATTAAGGAACTACAGTTAGCGCTTTAAGGGGTGTCTCTGATTACCAGCGTGCTCTTCCTGTGTCAGTGTGGTAGGAAGACAACAGAAGTTCAAGGAAAAGGTGATGTAGAAGTTGAATGAAGCACTGCCTGAAATCTTTTTTTTTAAAAAAGCAGATGCAGATTGTGTTTTTAAGTGATGTAAGGAATAAAGCAACAAGACTTTTTGAATTATTAATGTACAGAAGAGAATTTTGTTTGTGTAGGGAGATGAGAAGGCTTGGAGATTTGTTTAGGCTGTCATACAGCTCTTTCCAGAGTGGTTTCTGTAACTATGATGAGGTACGTTGTAAATAAGCCTATTACATTTTTTTATGTGGGTGTAGCAAAAAATACATTTTTTACTGTTAATGGCCTGTTAGTGAGTATTATGTTCGTTTCCTGTAGAGAGAAAGTTTCAGATGGTTTATTCTTGATGAATTTTTAAGATTTACGTGATTAGAAGCACAATAGGAAGTTCTATTAATGAGCTGAATAAACTGTGATGATTCCAAACCTGGGCAATGCAGACAGTCAGATTAGGAATAAAGTTCAATGTGGACAGTTTTTTTTTTTTTTAAAGTTAATGCTAAATTAACCTTTTGTCATTTCATCTCACCTTTAGGAGTTCTGGTACTGATAATGAACGTGTTTTCCCCGTGTTATCAGGTCTGCTTAATGGTTTTGGGTGAAACCGATTTAAAGAAACATGCTGAGAATGCCGTTCTTAGTGAATTTCAGCATTTTGTAAAATGCATAGGTGAAAAGATAAAATAAATTAAGCACAATTTTATGCTTGATTAATTTAACCAAGTTCTTAAGTATTCTGCCACAAGGTTTCTTGGTTCTAGAGATATGTAGAAATCTGCTGGCCTCTGCAAATATATGAAAACTTACACTTCTATTGTATTACTTATTTTTGTTTTATTCACTTAGCTCAGCAGCTTCCATGCCAATTAACTTGACATTCCATTTATTTTGGCTGCTGAAGTTTGCAGTGAAAATGCTAAATTGGTGTATAAGGCTTGTCTACCAGGGAGGTGACTAGAATTTTGAAGAAGGTACGAATTCTGAGTGCTACAGTCTGTGAAGAGTGCCCACGTGAAGACTTAGAGTAGAATAAGAGTGTTAAAAAAGCCCTTGTGTTTTCATCTGGTTTGAAGGTAGTTAACCTGTTCTTCCAAAGTTTTGGGGTCGAGCCCTGTTCAAAAGGTATGAAATAAATGGTTAGGAAACATCTGGACCTGCCATGTAGGAATGGATTTGTGTACAAGCAAACAACCTTCCTGGAAGCTTTTAACTACTTGTGAGGTAGACAAAAACAGTTTCTGTCTAATAAGCAAAGAAACTTCTTTTTTGTGCAAAGTGGAGTCTGTGGAATTTAGCATTAGTTGGAACTTCTGACTTCATAAGTGAAATTACTTCTATCTGTTAACCTTACCCTTCTTAACAATTGAAGTAGCTTTCTTTATTTGTAGCTGTTTGTGTGTCATGTTTTGGATTTTTCTGAATATGGTATAAGAATTCTTTCAGAGGTTATTTCATGCTGCACCCGTGTTTCCAGAAATGAATGTTTGGTGATCTGGAGTAGAGGTCCCAAAACAGCTTAAGTCGTGGCAAACAAATATGTGGGTCCCACTTGAATTTCATTTCTGAGTTGAGCTGACATAAATTGTTTCTTATGGATACGTTATAGAAATAGATTTGTGAATTTCTTGATAGACTCTTTATGAATGCCTCAGATCACTGTAAACAGTAGATCTTGATGTCATGTTCTAATTTCAGACTGCTTTTAATCTCAGTCTGTGAATTTGTTCTTCTGTTCCTACCTGGTAATAAATTGCAAAATGAACATGAGTGTAAGTGTTTTCCTGTAGTTTTTCTCAGCTTCTGACATAGCTGTAGACTAAATTAGCTGAATAAGAAGAGGAAATATTTTCTCTGTGCCTGCCAGGAAACTAAAGCATTAAACAAACTTTGCAAAGTAGCTCAGAGGTACAAGAATTATTTTATCACCATGTGTTGTGGGCAAGTTAAATTAACTCGTTAAAATGTGAAGTTTCTGATAGTGTAGGAAAGATTTGTGCAGTATTGTCGTGTTTAAAGAATCATAAGTGCATACATTTTGAATAGCTCCTGATCACATCAAGCTCTTAAAAACAAGCCTTTGTGCTTCGTTTGCTATTAGGGGGAAAACAACAACAACACAACAACAACCAAACACAAAACCCAGAATTTTAAATTGTATGTATGAAAACTAAAAATCATGTGACTTTTTTTTTTTCTTCATGTCATTCCATCTAAGATAGCAAATGCATTTATAATGGCTTCCATTCTTTAAGGAAGGTGCAGAGCTCTCATCTTGGAAGATTTGAACAGTGAAATTATTTTCACTACCTAATCAGTTGGTGTTTAAATGTGTTTATGTTGAAATACATTTATGACGATGTAGCTAACCTCCTCCTCGTCCTTTAAAGGAAGTATTCTTCAGAAAGCTCCAGCAGGTCAAAGACTCTAAGGGTTTGTGGAGTGGAAGCTTTTTTTGTATCTCATACTAGGAAAATCTTCCGAGAAGTGAGCACTTGCCATCTTTGTAGAACAAGATCATCAAAAAACTCTGCTTATTGAGACAAATGGGTTTAAGGAAATGTTTGTGTTTTGGGTATTTTGCTTGATGCTGAGGGAAAAAAAAGATCCCAAAGCTTTGGAAAACAGTGGGAAGAATTCTGTCTGTCTTTCTTGATTTTTTTTTTCCTGTTTCAGCTGTTAAAAGGTCAGTAAACTTCTAGCTTGTAGAGTTGTCCTGTTAATTTTCCATTGTTGTTTGAAGTGTGGACCTTTTATGTTCACATAGACCTGGGCAACTCTTACGGTGAAGCATTTATTTAAGCCGGTTAGTCAAGAGGATGGATACTTGCTTCTCAACAGATCTAAAAGTTAGAGGAAGGAGTTTACGCCTAATCTGAAATTCCACAGCAGAGGAATGGCCTTTCAAGTTTTCTAGCTCTCGATTGTCCCTCCGCCCTGCCTTCCCCAAAGGTGTTAAGAACAGTTTCTGCAGGGCATGAAAAACAGGTTTATACTTAGGTAATGCTTCTCTGGAAATAAAGAAAAACTTATAGAAATAAAAACAGCCTTTGGAGATTTTCTGTTGTGGAAAGCAAGTATTTGAGTGCTTGGGGAAAAAAGGCAGACCAACCCACTCAAATGAGCCACTGCTTAGTATGTACGTAGAGAAAAAAAATCAACATTTCTTATAAGCGTAGGCTTCTCCTTAGGTTGGCTGCTAAGGAGGCTTATCTTAAATATCACAGCTGCCTTTTTAAAGGTGGCTTGTGTAATGGTGTCTTATATCATATGTGGTCTTAATTGTTCGGAGTAGCTGCAAACAAGTCAGGGATCGACAGTGGGCAGCTAAATGCTCGCCTTCTGTACAGAGTTGGTACTGGCCATGGCGTAGGTGCTGCTGCTGCTGGGGAAGTGTTCCTGTTTTGTTAGGAGGTCAGAGGCAGATGCTTGTGGCCTGCGTAGTCAACACAGCTTGTTTCAGCATGCGCATGCTGAAGCGAAGCTGCAAATGGCAGACCTTAGCACTCAACTGCTCGAGGGTTGTGAGGAGGTATTTCCTGTAGGGCTTGGGAAAAGGCCTTCTCTGCCTGCGCGGGGAAAGCGGCGCCTTGCTGGGTCGAGATGGGTGGGTACGGAGGCTGAGGGCTTCCTTCCAGGAGCAGAAGGCTAAGAGAGCTGCCGACATCTGGGGACAGCGCGCAGGTTGGTGGTCTGGGCTGAGTTACTGTTACCGTATGTACCAGGAACGCTGCTTGAAGAGGAAGCTGTGCAAAGCTGCAGCACCACTGATCGGAGTCTGAGGTGTGGCTTCACAGCTGTTTTGAGGCAATAAGGAAACCTGGTGATTTCTTCTTCTCTTCTTTCCTGACCCATACCACTCCTTTTATATGGGCGTGTATAAGTGTGTATGAGTTCCTTATATTCTGCAAGCAATGAAGGAGAGCTAGATAAAACTATATGAAAGACTTTGGCTTTGATAGCTTGGGGTTTTGACCAGATAACAGTTTTTTTCCTATGGGATAGTTTTACTCAGTGTCTGGTTGTTAACATTTCCTTTTAGGTAGCAGGGTTGTGATGTAGAAAACAGACACGAACTAGGATAACTGTGAAAGAGAATATTGATTTATTGATTTCAAAAGGGTGGAAAAATTGATTAATCTTGGAAACAAAAGAGCTGTTGAACTTGTACACCTAGAAGAGTACAGCTTAATGATTCTTGATTCTCGTCTCTTTGAGAATCTTTACTGAAAATGCAGCATGAGCACAGTGATCAAAACCACCCCAAAACCTTCAGATCTCCGGTGTTGGCATGCTGGGTTGGTAAATGGTCTCACGATTCTCCTGCGTAGTTCCTGAACTCTCCGAGGAGCTCTGCAGTGTGGTTAGCGGGCTTTGTCCCGGGGAACCTGCTTGTATGCTCAGTGTCAGCCGTGTGCGTTTGTGCGTTTCCATGACCACTGCATAAGCGGATCTGCGATTTGGGGCTGGGAGGCGGTCCCAGGCTGCTGCAGGACACAAGGCAGTCCGCTGAACAGTGCACGCATCCGACTCTTTGCAGGAAGACTTGCACCACAGCTCCGTACAAACCAGTTTAAAGAAAATGCTTAGTGATGCTTGTCCATTTTTTTTTTATCTGTGCTCTTCTGAAGTGACAAAGTAATTTTGCTGATGTTTAAGTAAAAACTTTATTAAAAATATTTTTAATAAATATTTTTAACAAATTTATCTCGTAATTTGGAACCTCAATTGAGAACTTTGAAAATGCCTTTCTATAAACCAAACATAGATGGTTTTTTGTCTGAAAAGAGACAGTTTCAGATACTCAAATCATTAAAATGTTTTGTTATTTTTCTAAGGTTGTATGAATATTCCAGCTGAAATTTTGGGTTTTGGTTGAGGGATTATAATAGGCTGAGAAGGAGCTGTGTATTTTTTTTTTGGTTGTTGTTAATCATCACACTGAGGTAAAAATACTGACCGAATAGCTAGCTTCCTTTTTGAACAAAAGGGGTTTTCGGCTCTCAGGCTTGCCTGTTCACTCCTCTGTTCTGCTGAGCAGTGCTGCGTGTGGCATTTCGAGCGTGTTCTAGGGAAATACGACCATGGTCTGGGTTGTCACAAATTCCCTGGCAGCTGAAATCTGGTGTTCCTGCGCTTACAAGCAGTTGTTTCCTACTTCGGCTGCATTTGGAAGAACGGAGCAGCACCTTTCGCCTCTGACTGCCTCCATAGGAGCGAGACTGTGGAAATGGGCTGCCGGTGACTCTCCTCAGCAATAATCTGGCCCGCGTCCCCAGCGGTGGGCAAATGCAGCCCGGGGTGATCTGAGAGTGAGCTGGGAGCTGTGCTGGATTGTCCGTGCACGGGGAGACCCCTCCTCAGATAACGGACCTGAGGCCTGCCCGGTCACTCCTGTCTTGCAGAGAAATAAGCAGTGCGTTAGCTGTGCTCCCTGGGGGACAACGTGCAGTGATGCTGCTTGTCGCTTGTTGCTCTGCCTGCAGTACGGCCCTGGGGATCGGCAGTCTGTGGGATGGGAGGGAGGCAGGCCCGCAAGTTGTTGCCTATTGTTGGCGACGTTGAAATGCACCAGTACTTTCCCAGCAAAGCTGTTTTTACACACAGTCTTTAATAAGAGACTTGAAATGGCATGAAAATTCCCCTTTCAGGAATCCGTCAAAGGACCAGTGCTCAGTTCCCAGAACAGCTTTCCCAAGGAGTTTGATTATCCTTAGATTTACAGGAGGGACCAGATGCTCCCGCTACTTACAGTAACACTCAAAAGCACCATGTAGAGAAACCAAGTTCAAACATTTCTTCAGATTCTGGACAATGTCTGCAGTTTAAGTTCAGTTTATTACATGCTTTCCTATTTCATTTTAGCTTCAAAACAAGACCTGAGAAATACATGCTTGTTTTAAATTGTTCTTTGCAAGAATTGAGTACAGGCTCTGCAGGCTTCTGCTGTGCCACAAGAGGGCGGTTTTGGTGCCAACTGTGCTGCTACTAAGGAATAAATGTGCTTTTAAATGTCTCACTTTGGGTGTATTGTTGAAAAATAGAATTGACATGATGCTTCTTTTCTCCAAGCTCCTTAGTTTCATAACGAAAAAGCAATAGTTTGGCATCTTTGTATTCCTAGTTAGCATTGAATTGTTCAGTGCTTTTTGTAGTTACACAAAGCCTAAGTATTCAGAGTAGATTCTTTTAGATTCTGTCTTCTGTGCCTTTAATAAATAAAGTTAATAAAATAATATAAAATAAAATAAATTAAAAATAAAATAAAGGTTAATATATAAATGATTAAATAAATGGTCTGTCTGGTAGTGATTACAAAGAATTAAGTGGGATATGGAGAAAATATGATGCTGTAGTTCTTTCTGGAACAAGTAACTTTAGTAAGGTGATTCAGCATGGAAGATTGTATTCATAAGAGCAGAGTATCCTTTTGTTCTAGTTATATAGAATACAGGAATAATAAAAGCAGAGGAAATGTAACTAGAAGTATTGTAAGTACTGCAGTGTACTGCGACAAATGCAAGATACCATCATGCTAACCTTTTGTAGAGTTCACATTCTATCGCTGTCAGTCAGCAATATCGTAAACGGGAGATATAATTGGACTCACATACTGCATGCGGTAAGTATGACGTGCTGTGTCCTTCAGAGATGCCCACCCGTTGCAGTCGGACAAGCCAGGTTCTTCCAGTGACCCCAGAGCCCGATGCTTGTTGCGTCTTCACCACGGGTGGATGCTGTGCGCCGTTGCTTAGCGTGTGGTGGGATGCGTGCTGTGCCAGGTCCATGTGAGCATCTGTCCTCTTACCAATGCACAGGCCTCTCCCACCTGGCTCTCCTCTGCTGAGAGGGCATGCTGAGGCACTGCGGTGGCTCGTCCTCATCCCCACGTCCCATTGTCATGGGGGAACGGGGCTCTCTGCTCGTAAAAAGGAGTTGTAGGAGCAGAATGCTGGGAGAGCTTATTCCACACAAAATCCCTCATGTTTTGTGCATTCCTTAGGAAACATGGCAGTGAGGAAGAACACATAAGCTAGATGAATTGTTCTGGCGGGTTGGATTTGTTATGCGAGCTCAACTAATCTGCAGGGGCTTTCCGATCTCACTGAACACTGAGCATAATTGTGGTAGGATTTAGTTTGTTTGTTTTTTTTGTGTTTTTTTTAAATGTGTTGATTTAAGCCTTGCAAACCATTGCTCATGCTCTCGGGTTGGTGGGAAGGCATTTACAAATACTACAAAAACAACAGTGGAAATGTGAAGCAACAATTCTGTCTGCAGCAAAACACAGATAGGTTGTTTAACATAGCTTTTGCTCAACCAATTTCACAATGGAAGTGAAACAAACAAACAACACCCCTCCTATGACTCTTATAATCAACCCATGCATTATTAGTCTCAAAGCATTAAAGTATTCTACAGATTGAAAATAAATATCATATCTATGTCCACGAAAAGTTAAGTTACGGGAAGACCTTTAGCTTTATTTACTTCAGTCACTGGCATTTTTTGCCCTTGAACTAGCATTCTAAAATACACAGGTTCATAAATCAAATTCATACTGAAGTTGTGTCTTTAAAAGTCAGTAGTCAATCTGGACAGACTGGAGAGCTGGGTGATCACCAACCGCATGAAGTTTAACAAGAGCAAGTGCCAGGTCCTGCACCTGGGACGGGGCAACCCTGGCTATACGTACAGACTGGGGGACGAGACGCTGGAGGGCAGCCCCGCAGAGAGGGATCTGGGGGCTGTGGTTCACAGCAAGCTGAACGTGAGCCAGCAGTGTGCCCTGGCAGCCAGGAGGGCCAACCGTACCCTGGGGTGCATCAGCACGGCATTGCTAGTTGGTCGAGGGAAGGGACTGTCCCTCTCTGCTCTGCGCTGGTGCGGCCTCACCTCGAGCACTGTGTGCAGTTCTGGGCACCACAGTACAAAAAGGATGTGAAACTGCTGGAGAGTGTCCAGAGGAGGGCTACAAAGATGGTGAAGGGCCTAGAGGGGAAGACATACAAGGAGTGGCTGAGGTCACTTGGCCTGTTCAGCCTGGAGAAGAGGAGGCTGAGGGGAGGCCTCATCGCAGCCTACAGCTTCCTCACGAGGGGGAGTGGAGGGGCAGGCGCTGACCTATTCTCTTTAGTGACCAGTGATAGGACCCAAGGGAATGGTGTCAAGCTGCGGCAGGGGAGGTTTAGGCCAGACATCAGGAAGAGGTTCTTCACTGAGAGGGTGGTCGCACACTGGAACTGGCTCCCCAGGGAAGTAGGAAGTAGTCACTGCACCAAGCCTGTCAGAGTTTAAGAAGCGTTTGGACTGTGCTCTTAGTCATATGGTCTGAAATTTTGGGTAGACCTGTGTGGTGCCAGGAGTTGGACTCGATGATCCTTATGGGTCCCTTCCAACTTGGGATATTCTGTGATTCTAGTTCGCTCTGCATCAGGAAAACAGACAAATGTGGTTTTGTTGTGCTGTTCTGCAGCACGTCTGCATGGTTATTTGAAGGGTTGTTGAAGCCTTCTGAATACTTCTTGTGGAGGGGTACACTGGCACTAATAATTTTCTTACATCAGCTGAATAACATGGATGCTAACTTTTAATAATGCTATTCTGTAAGATTTGCCATGGTTCATTATGAAAAGCATTCATTCTCCTGCTGATGTGGTTCTCTCTTGGGATTTTATTTTATTGTGCTGTATATTTTTCCTGAAATTTATGTGCTTTTGCACTTGGCGTGCCTGGTTTTGTAGCTCGCTTGCCTATAACGAGATTATTTCTTCGCTTGTTTTATTCTTTTAGAAGAAAACCTACTTTATTGGCTTAAAAAAAAAAGTATGTGAAAACACTGTTGTAATGTATGTGCTTTGCAAAAAGAAATAGCAAACTGAATACATGCTGAGAGAAAGACTGTCCTGAGCAGATTGTTCATCTGGGTTGTGCAGTGGCTCCTGTGTCTTCTAACAATTTCACTTGGAGGCTGTTGCGGAATTTTAATCTTGTTGGAATGAGCAAGTGCGTGTGCTGGTGACTCGCAGTGTTTACTCCTTGGGAACAATGTTTTAGTCATTAGGAAGAATTTATTAATGCTAGGGTGGTAATTACAAACATTTGATGTATTCCTACTTTCCCAGTTTTAGATCTTTTTAACTTGTTTCTGCACAGAACTGCAAAAAGAAGTGGTTCCAAACTAAAGCTGGGTTCTTTTCACAGTGTTAGGGGCAACGATGAAAAACGTAGAAAGCTACTGGAGATTGGGGTTTGCCATGTGCTTTTAAAGAAAGTGTGACTGAACAAAAGTGAGTAAAGGCTAACCAGTCTTTGGCTTCCTGGATTCTTAAAGCGTGTCCATGGGAGAAGTACTGTCATAATTGGCACCAAGTAATTATCATTTTGACAGTGTTAATTGAGGCTTTGCTTGGATTACTCATGGAATCTGTGTTGTCCTCCTCTATAAATTCTGCTATAAATTGGTGCTAAACTGCAGGGGAAGTTGGTAGTGGTCCAGAGACGTACACCTCTGCAACAGATGTACGTGCCTACAGATACATGCATGGCTCGGATCTCATGCTGCCAATGAAGCGCTCTGTCAGAAACCCTTCTGGTCTCAATCGAGAGTCTGGGAACGATGACAAGTTGTGCTAGCTGTATTTAAAAACAAACATACCTTCCCTCTTCCCACGCACACACGTGTGGAAATGACAGGACTTACCATTAGCATCAGCGTAGAACTACAGAATTTGTATCCATACACGTGAGGAAAAACCACATGGGATTTGTAGAAAGTAAGGCACATTAAATGTCTTGTCACAAGTCACGTTCTGAACAGCACGGTCTTACGGAGATGCTGCTGTGTTATCTCCAGTGGAGACCTGGCCAGCAACCGAGCAGTGGATTGCAGGGAAGTTCTGTTAAAGCTTCATTACTGCCAATTGCTGAAGCTGTTGGGTAGTACAATAACGGCCCGTTGTAGTGTATTTGCAGTCAGCCTTAGGCAGACCAGACAATGATTCCTTTTGTTCATATGTGTAATGTGAATGGCACTGCTCAAGTAGTAACCGTATTTAGCTTCTGATGCCTTCCAAATGGGTTTGGAAAACAGTATCTTCAGCTAAGATGATTCATTATTGAATAGACTGTGCTTTATAGACAGAGTATTTTTCATAAGAGTTTTCTAGTTTAACACTATAACTTCTTTAGAAAAGCTCTTGATATGTTCCAAGTCATACGTGCTTTTTACACTTTTTCACTGTTAAAACAATGGATGGTGTGTTTGTATGGTGCCAAACAAATTTTACATTTCACAATTTATAGCACAGGAGAGGGAAGGAATTAGTGGAGGGACAGAGTGTGAGCGACTTTTCCCGAACACCCCACGTTTGGACACAAGCCTTTCTGCGATGTTGTGAGGAGACTCATCAGCTGTATCCTGGTCTATAAATGAGTAAATAGTAGTTCTCACTTTACTTCTGGGATTACTGTATCACTTTTTGCGGGAAATAAAATATAGTAGTTACCAAAATAAACGGTATGGCATTACAGGATATAACAAGCATGTCTGCTTTGTGGTTTAAAGCCAGGGCCAAATCCTGGGAACGTTCATTTGGCCATGATGTATGTGTTACTACCTGCGGTGCTTTTCAATGTATCATGTGCTGCTCTTTTATTGCAGACAAAATTGTTTTGTGTACAGAGTAGAGTGCCTCACCGAAGGCATTGTACTTTAATAAAATCCTCTATATGTGACGTTCCAGGGTTTTGAGGAGGAGGAAGCAGGGGAAAATAATTTTATTTACCCTGGACAAAAATAACCTTTTGACTTGAACTACGTCTTTTCATGTGTTCCTTAAAATATATCAGTGGCTTCCAATTCCTGCACTTAAAGTAGCTGAACAATTAATAGCAGCATATATACCAAAGCTTCGCTTGTTTACAAAGTCTCTTCTACAAATATTTAATAAACAGAATAAGGAAAAGTTTAACACTATATTATTTATGATATTTGGCACAAAATAAGGTGTCTGTATTGTCTATACACTAAGTGTATATACTGTTATAGATAAGGACACTTGCATTTGCTGGCCTATTTCCTTGATGGTTGCTGTGGGGTATGTTGTATCTTCGACTATAATGGATGATGTCTTGGTTCGTTAATGAACATAAACATTTTTTGGTGATGATTCAGCTGATGAGACGACCTCAGTGGTGCCTTTTTAGAAAATGTAATTTCTTTAGCAGTTAATGTTCAAACTTGTCATGTGTTTTGTGGCATTTCGTTAGGCCTTTTGTTTTTAAGCTAAATAACGAAATTGGATGATAGACTGTGTGTTCACAGTTTTGAATCTTGTTGGAGTTGAGCTTATGTGAATACTTAAATTATCAAATGTATATAGCTAAACAACTCACTTTTGAGAAAATAGTTACTGCTGCTTATTTTGGAAGAATATCACAACCGGAGAGGTTTCATATATAGTTAGTCTAACGTTTCGTAGGAAGATGGTAGGTTGGTTTTCTATATGCACATTTAATTTTGTGCAGAAGACTTGGGTAAATCTTGTCATGTGTTAGGTTAGTACAGCTTACAGTAGTGCTGATGTACATGTTTGTCACGTCTTGCGGTGTTTAACATGATTGTAGCATACTTGTTGCTTTGTGCACGAGGATTTGCTAGGTCTGCGTAGCTGTTACTGTAGCTGAGATTTTGTGTGACCACAACTTCAGTTGCATCACGTCAATATAATTAACTCTCATTATGCGTGCCTCGTAAGTTCCATTCAGTTATCTGAGTCGTAATCATCTGAAAAAGTAGTGGAGATACTGTTGTGTTCTGCAGCCACGCAGAAGAAATGTAGGAATGTGTAAACAGTGCTCTGATTTGTGTTGGGCAGTGCTGGAGCTCGGCAGGCAGCACGGCAGCCTCCAGGACAAGGAAGCCGAGAGTCCTGCAAAGAAGAAAAAGGTGTCGGTAAGCTACAAGAGTATTGACCATGACTACATGTAGAAGGAAGCGCATAGGGAAATGCTTCACAGTAGAGGAACTGAATGTACTGCATTTTTTTGTATTAATTCTGTAGATAGAGATGTGTCCATTGCTCTTACGGTGATCGCTGAAACAGTCCTCTCTTGAACCAGAAGTCAAAGCTGGCAGTTCAGGAGCTTTGTATGTTGCCTGTAAGTAAGGTACTGATCTTGAAACTACGCTTTTCAGATCCCACCACCCTTCTCACCAGTGTTGTAAAGCTAGTGAGTTCTCCATGCCTACAACGTTTATCCAGAATGTGCGTGTCATCCTTTCTGATGAGATTTCTACCACAGTACCCGTCAGTAGTGAGTATTAGTGACTATATGTACAGAAAGGAGGAGAAAATTGCGTGGGAAATAGAGCAAAACTTTTAAAAAGTGTATGTTTGTTTACTTGCACAGTAGAGATTAGCATACTTGAATGAAATGCTGATTAAAAATTAAAGGTTTTATTCTGTTATTTTATATCCCATGCCTTGACGTTTTCTAGAAACTGTTTCCATTCTCTGAGGTAAGCCCACAATCTGACTCTCCCTTTTCCTTTTAACGAGCTTTTAGTTATAGTCTTCAAAGTAAGCTGAGTGTGCTGATGGTTGTGAGAATTCTTAAGTGAAGTTTTAAGCAATGGAGAATGAGGAAGGCCAAATAATGTTCTGTTGAAATGAAAAAACTAAATTTCTTGAAAATTAATGTATTTATAATTGCATGTTGCAGATTCATTTCTGTATGTTGTCACACTCTTGACATGCATTTTTACTGCAGTTTAACGCTTGAGGTGTGCGAAGGAATATATTAAAACTGGGAAAACTTGACTCTCAGAGTTCTGTATTTTAAAACTGAATGTTTTTACGAAGGAAACATCATTTCTGCCTATTCAGAAAATATCTTACTTTAGCATAGCCAAACATTTTGTAAAAGAGTGATGTTTTTAGGCTATGTGGAAGTTGCAGCAAGTCCTTTGAATGCCAGTGTACAGCTTGGACTTCTGTAAAAGTCCTTAATGAATGGAATAAGTGACAAATGTTGTTTTTAAGACAGTTTTCCATATACCTTTCTGTCCGTTTTTAACTAAGCTTTGAAAAAATTTTATTTGTGCTTGTTAAAATGTTTTTATGCATCTCTGAAAATGGGAACCTAAAGTGAAAAGCAGTTTGTAAGGTAATGTTTATTTATCAGATAGAGTATTTGTTACTCTGTGTGTTGCGTCCCCTTGTCACAGCCTGCAGATTTCTCTTGTTCCTCTCCAGTATTTTGATTAGTAATGTTTTAAAATTGTCACTCCGAAGAGCTAGTTATGGTTAGTGATGCTTTCCCTTAATGTGGTGACTAAGTAATTTTTTTTCAACTTTGGAGTAAGAGTACGACCAACTACTTTAAATGTTCTAGGTGATTTTGTTACAGATAGAATCAAGTAGTCAAATTACAATTCAGTGTATTCTCCCCATGTATATGTGTGGGAGTTGTATACTATGTAATGCCTTCATTTTTTCAATTATTTCTAAATCTAATCTAGCACAAGCTGCAGTCCTGCCTTAGAAAATGGTTAAATGCTTCTTTGCTAGGCTTTCATGTGATATTAATTTAACCTTTTAAATGAGCTTTCAGATTCGGCAGAGATTAGTGTTCAGTGTCTCCTTCCTTCCTTTATGTTGCTGGCTATTCCTAACGTAATCGGATCCTGAAGGCTCTCAGTAACCAACCGATCTTAGTTACGCTCTTCAGTATCTCTGTATTCCTATCTCTATAAACCTCCTCAACAGCATAATTTGGTTGGCAAAATATGCTGCAGCAGCATTTCCTCAGAAGCATTTAATATATAGATATGCACATATATTTATTTTCGAATTTTTATACCATATATATATAGCTGTTGATTTAATAAATCATTAAATTTAAATAAATAATTAAAAACGTGCAAGTTTTAGAAGAGAGAAACTTCCAGGTTTTGAGTGAATGTTGTGTGGTTGTATCTGTCAGAATAAATACTGTGCGATCTGGGGGGATTCAACAGTACGCTGATCTTGGCTGAAGAACGTTGAGCTGTTGATTAAATAAATTATTTTGGTATTTAATATTTTAGCTTATATATCTCTTCATTGCAGTCTGAGAATAAGGAACTTTGGTAGAATATTTATATTTATTTATGCATTTAAGGACAGGTTTGCATACATGTGTATGTATATAAAGCCTGTTAATACAGTTAGATTAAAAATGTAAATGGAGAAGATTAAAGATAAATTTGATCCAGTCTTGAAGCCATTAGCTAGAAATCACGCACTTTTTTTCTTTTTGTCCAACTGTAGACGTTTGTAACACAGATGGCACCTGAGATGGTCGCTTTCAGGTTCATTTGTAGGCAGCAGAAGAAAGGCATTTCTAGGGCAGGTTCATCCATCTTAAAGTGCCTACTATATATCAGATATATCAGATAAATTATATATCAGATAAATTGTTCTTCCCAATTCCCTTTCTTTCCTCTGTGAAGTGCAGTGCATGACTAGCTCAGCTACTGACGTTCAGATATGTGCAGGTAAACCCCATGCTCTGTCTTAGGTGCAAACTGAATGTGCCGCTGCTTTCTGCCAACTTAGGCAGCCAGTACAGGTACAGGACTAGAAAAGTCACGTACTTCTCTAACTGTTCTGGGTAAACAGCTTTTCTTTCCTCAGTGCTTTCAATGAACCTCCTAAAATTAGTACCCACTTGTCAATTCTGGGGCTTGTTGATTTGGGTCCAGAGGGGAGAACTTTCTCCTTGTTAGCCAGTGCTTTCAGCTTCCCTTTAGTATGGGACTGATGGAGGAATGAGTGTGAAAGAAAATAGTAGTGTTGGCCTTTTAAAATTCATGTTATTCTTTCAAAGTGAATATTTGCTTCTGTGTTGTAACATTTCCTATTCTTTTCTTATTTAGTTAAGATACTCGCTGGGATTAATCAAAGTTTTGATTCTAAACAGATTCAGATATCTTGCTGTTTTTCAGCGCTTGGTTTGGCTCTAAAATGCATTTTGCCTGCATACAATTAGGCTGTTCAATGAAGTCCCCACTTTTGCTTCTCATTTATGACAATAGCTGTTGTGAGCTTTCAAATTCCAAAGCAGTGGCAAAATACTGTCAGCATATCCAAGTGAAAGATGAAGAACAAGATTGACTGTGGTCAGAAAATCCATGAAGAAAGCACTGGGGGTAATACAGTACCTATTTTGAAAGCAAGATGATGGTAAAACTCTTCTTCAGATTGTAAAGCGTATGGGGAGAAGAAACAAGGCTTTTGAAAACAACTGACCTTGAGTTGTTTTGTACTTTTGTTTTCTCTTGTGTACCACTTGCTAAGCCTGCTCTCCTCATCCCGTTAGAAGCATGTGCATGGTATTTTATGAGAAGCTTTAAATGGTGCCCTGAAAAAAATCTTGTTGCTTTTAAAAACTTGGCAGGAATTTCTTTCTTGTGGTGCTGTTTTTATTAGGGGGGTACTATGTGCTTGGGCCACCAGGCAGTGGGCTATTTATATCCAGCACGTGGAAGTGTCAAAGGAATTAATATGCTCCAGGTTCTGAGCATTTCTATAGAAGCAAAGGACAAAAATAGTAAATTATGTGCTTTTACCGCTCCAGGTCATTAAAGGTACAATCTCAAGCTTGCTGATTTTGGTGGGCTTTGGAGTACTGTATGACTGAGTTATGGAAGCCAATTAATTCAACTTCTTCACTATCATTAGAAGAGAAAGGTGTGAAGTCCCATCCTGGCTGCTGTGGATGAGAAGAACGCAAATTAGCTAGCTAGTAAGTTTCATGAGGGACTAAAACTGGTTTAAAGCTGAGCTGTCAGTGAAAGGGACACTAACGTTTCCTTTACAGCCCATTCCCAACCAGTCCTGGAACGCTTGTTTAGCAGCCTGATGCTTCAGCTCACTTCTCTGATCTATGTGAAAAATAAATCCTATGAGAGATTAGTTTCAGCTGAATCATTTGCTCCTCACCTCACTGGATGGCTGCACAAGCACCAGTGGTGGTGCTGAGCAAGCACTGGGAGCACAGGAGGTGGGACTGCTCTTTCCAGTAGCGATGGGACCTTTGTTGGACTTAAGCCCTTCACAAAATGACCGTTTACTGGGACTGCATGGCAGGTGAGAATTAAGTAGCAGAGATTTAGAACACCCAAGAGACTAGGCGTTCCTTGAGATTTGGCACTTGCCCCTTGAACAGCTGCTTTATACACTTCCCATTTGAAGTAATTAATTTGATTATCTTTTTACACTCGTTTTCCGAAATATCTCTTGCCTAACCATAGCTTTTTACACCTGTCACATCACTGAGCCAAACTGAAATAGTTTCAAGTAAATAAAAACAATGTATAAGAAAAAAAATAGTTTACTTGTGAAAGCTTACCTTGGTTTTCATGTGAGCTTTGAAATGAATTTAGTGTGCCAAAAATCCTCGGATGGAGATAGGAAAAATTAACAGTTTTTTAAATGATGTTTAGGTTTATGAGAAGAGTTTTAAGCTCTTGAGTGTTTTTTTTTTTTTTTTAAATAAACGGGCACTTTACAAATGCTTTTAGTTAATGGATTCCTTGTGCAGTTTTGAATACAGATATGCATGGTTTCAAAATAGTTTAGGCTTTAAAGTACCATTTACAGAGTGTGATTGTTATATAAGGATGCACAGACACTCAGGCTAGGTCACCGAAGGTTCGGATACGTAGTTATGGCTTATAGGCTTCCCTGTAGAGAGATGTGGGAGTGCTTGGCGTTTGATTTTTTGCTCCCTTTGAGATTGGGAAACTGAGTTTGTTTCTTTTTCTAGAACTTCAGAAAATGCCAAACCATTGTTTTGGTGTGGAGAGAGTTACTTCTGTAAAAGTTGGATGTTTTGGTCCTTTCTTCCAAACAAGAAATACAAAGAAACGCTGAAATCTCCAGCCATGGTGGGTGTTTGCGGTTTCTGCAGGGACACCACGTACATTCCTTCTCGTGGAATGTACTTGGTGTGACATTTCACAAAACAGGGTGCCTAACAGTTTCAGACAAGACCAGCTTATTTCCAAGGATGCCCGTCCTGCAAGATGGCACGTCTTCCCTACAGCTCGAGAGAAGACATTTATGCTAAGGTAGAAAATGAGATTGTGCTGCTGCTGAGTGCTCTCCACAAATTCGCAGCCTAAACCGAATTACAGGGGTGTGCTTCTAGGTATCCCAGAAAGCAGGATTACCCGGCCGTGTGTGGTTCCTGGTGAGCAAACTGAAGTGATTTCTCTGCATATGTAGCAAGGATTGGTTTTTGTTTTTGTTAAATATTTCTGTAGTCACGTGGAAAATTGCAGGTAATTTGCAGTCTGCTGCAGTCTGCTTCTTATGCTAAGACGGTTTTGTTTGCAGGGGTGTTAGAGGGAAGCCTGTTGTTGGGTTTATCGATCTTTGGGGTATCCACGAGCTGCAAAATAGTTTTCACAGATGGCAAAACAAACTCAGGTGTCTAACGTAAGGTGGTGAATTTGGATGTTCTACTTCTGTAACTCAGTGAAATCCAACAAAGAGCATAGGTTTTGTCACTTTTTGTTGTTGCAGAACAAATCTTACCAAAACACTTGGTAAAGAGTTGTATTTGACAAAGCCTGTCTATTTTCCTGTTTGGGGAGGGAGAGTTGGTAACAGTAAGTTTATCTCCAGAAAGAAACCACTTGGGTAGAATGAGGCGCTGATTGTGGACTGTGATCATTGAGAGATTACAAACTTAAGTTCCATGGTGTCAGTTGTGAGGATCTGTAAATAACAGAATACAGTTTAATGTAAAAGTTGTTTTTTTTTTAATGGAACAGGCAGATTGCCTAAAGATGTGTCTATCGTGCACTCCATTCTCAGCATTTCTTCCTCACTGGAAACATCAGATTTTAATTAAGGCAAGATCAAAATGATGTTCGGTTAGCCCCTTTTTGACGAGGGGCTAGGATTTTCAATATTACAAAAAATAGTTCAGAAAGAATAAAATTACAGAAGCAAATTAAACACTCCAATTTAGACAAAAATATACTTACAGATTTGGCAGTGAAGCAGAGTATAAAAATAGATGTTTCTGGATATGTTTTACAGAATGTGTTTAAGCCAAGAAAATTTCTTGATGACTCTGTGAATTAGAATGGTATATGGTTATATATGGTCTCAAGTATTCTTGAGGCACTGAGAGAACAGCAGTACTGAAATAAAGTGTAATAAAAATTCTTATCCGAGCCTGTTTTAGAGAGACATCATATTTTACAAGTAGAAATAACTTAAAAATCTTCATCCACCAAAGAGCTCACTGTTTGTACCTCTTTCAGATAGGTCACGAGCATTTATAGTGTAATTTGACTTTTGCATTTCTCTCTGCTCAAGCTTCATCTTTGTTGCAAATGGGAACATTGAGCTCCTTGAAAGCAGTGCAAGTGTGTTAGTGCTCTGGGGAGTGCAGCTGGCGCACCGAAGGAGCTCAGCGCGTGAGGAAGGACCTTTCGGAAACCACAGAAGCTGAACCTTGTTGGAACTTAGTTTTGACAGATCTGTTTCCAGGGAAGATGGGGACAAGGAACTTCTAGTCTGCAAAGCATGTTGAGGCTTCTGTAATTGTTTTTGTCAGCCTGTGCTTTTCTCCACGAGCCTGTCAGTCCTCATCAGCGAACCAGTTTATTTTGGCGTTTCGTGTTTCTGAGCAGAAGGTTATCTGTCCCTTTCCCCCTGCTTTCTTGATACCGCTTGTTCTATAAAACATCAGGTGTGTAGACTCTGTCATATTTTTTTGTTTGTATTTTTTCTACTTTTCCCTGTCGTAGTGGAGAAGTCAAGATCTAGAATGAAAATTACACAATAAATAGTGTTCAAGTTCTTCACCAGGACCCCTAGGACCACCTGTATGAAGCTGCTTTCTAGCCCGGCAGCCTCCAGCCTTTGCTGCAGCGTGGACTTTTCCCACCCCAGATGCAGGAACCTGCATTTGTTGTTGCTGCATGTGGTAGGTTTCCGTCAGCATATTTTCCAGCCTGTCAGAAGCCCTCTAAATGGTGACTCTGTCCTCTGGTCTAGTATTGTTGAAAACCGTGTCTTGTAGCAATTTTTGAAGGCTTAGTAGGCTTGGCTTTTGGTCAGCTCTTGCTTTGGGTTCCTCTTTAGTTCTGCATTGTGAAGAATGGCTATAAAAAAGTATGGTAAATCAGCAACCTTCAAGGTGTAGGAATTTTAGCATCTTACTGCGCTGGAGCACGGAGTGCTGAGCCGTTCTGTCTCAGTTTGCTTATATAACATAGCACAAGTAAGGGACTTTGCATATTTGACAAACGTGGAAGATGAATGCTTTTGTGTAAGAGATTTTTGCATGTGTTTGAAGAATGGTAGAGAGCTCTGTAAGAGGTGTTTGTCGGAATCTACATTCTTTGGTGCTTTCCTGTGTAGGAGCTAAAATATTTGTAAGTAAATATTTAAGCTTTCAAAAACCTGCTGTTTTTTTAAGTCAAGCTACTATTACTGAACTCCATTACTGTCAGCGATGCTATAGCAGAACTTCAGTCAAGTTAGAGTAGAATTAGAAATGAAGAATTTAGAGAATAAAAAAAAAGTGGTGGGGGAGGAGAGGGGTTTCTGAGGAGTATTTCCTAGCTGAGGAAAATGTCATTGCTTGTTTGAGACATCCAACTGGACATCTGTGAAACTCTCTTAAGCCAAGAAATAGGCATTGCTCAACCAGAGCTTTGTTAGCAGTTTGAAGCAGCAGAACAAAAACCTACCTGTAAGAAGACTACTGTGGACTTAAAGAAATTATTTTCAGAATCTAAGCAGTTTTTAACACATTGTACATTACACACTGTAATGCCTTCACGATGTGGGAAAACCATATTCTTTTTCCAGCAAACTAAAACATGACCTGAACTTTTAAGGCTTTGCTGCCCTCTGCTCTACAGTAACGCTCATTATCTCACGCTTACCGCTCATTTAAAGGGCAATTAAAAAAAAAAAAGTTAAATCTTAGCCCACATAGTACCTTAGCATAGCGAGCTTGTAACAGATTATCTTCTAATATGCTTCTGACAAAGTTTTCTTTTGCATGTTCTTGATTCAGAAGAAAATAGGATTTTTAAAGGATCGCCAAATGTTCTGGAGCTGGAAAAGCTTAATTTCTCAGGGTCTACTGATACAGGAATTAGTGGCATGCCGTTTTGAAATAGTCCTTTTTTTTTTCTTTTCTTCACTGAGTTACATTTCTATGGAAACAGATACATTGTAAGATTCTTGTAGAGAGGTACTTAAAATTGCGAAGTAGTAATAATAGCATCTGAAGAAAAGATGGAGGTAGCTAAATTAAGCATTCCTTTAACTTTCTTATATTAACAGAGTATGTTGCAGTCTTGTTTATGTGGCAGTTCTTTGCTGCTGTAGTGTATGGAAGTGTAGTTATCGCAATGTTACATATGGAAAAAATAATCCATTTACCAGTAACTAGCAGGTGACTTTCTCTGATGTAGCAGTTAATTGGTATCCAGTGTCCTTGAGAATATTTCATTTCAGAAGAAGTACCACTGCTTATAAACGCGCTCTGTCTTTCACATATCTTACTTTATTTGAAGTATTTTGTTTGGGGGTGGCAGTCCCTGTCTCATCTCTGGTCTCGTACGTCTATGCACGGGAATGACGGTTTTGTGACCCATTTCAATGCTTGGCATTCAGGCCTGCCAGCTTTTAGCTGGTAACCTCCTCCCTCCAGGAAAGCTGATGAGAAAGCAGCACAGCGTGTACAGGTGAGCCCACATCCTGCTGGTAACCTTCCTGTGCTTCTGTGGCTTGGCAGGTAGCAGCTGTCTCTTCTCCAGCCGGCAAGCAGGAGCAGGGAACAAGCAGTGAACTCCGCACTCCTTCGGTATAAGGTGTTACCACTTCTGCCTGCCAGCCCCAGCGCAGAAGGCAGGTGGGCAGACACTCCTCTCCCAGGCTACACGAGAAGTCCTGGCAGTGTTTTTCCTCTTGTGGGGTCAGGCAGAGCTAGAAGCATTAGCCTGAAGAAGGATTCACGTGAAAAGGGAGTGCAGGGAATTAGGAGTGGGTGCAAGCAGGGCAGCTGTTGGGGTGTGGATCATGAAGAGGCACACGAGGACAGCCGTGCCAGGTCGTGCCAAAGACGGGGTTCTGTGGTGTAACACTGCTGTTCCCTGCGGCCCAGGTGCTTGGAAAAGGATGCAAGAACAGGACAAACAGATGGGGAAAGTTCTTCCACTACAATTTGAAACGCAAGTTGCTGGAGGGTAGGAGAGTTTAAGCCAGAGGCTGTATTTTCAGCTTCGGTGGGTTTTCCTTCTGTGATTAAACCAAACTGTGTCATCAAGAAGATCCTTTAAGAGTTTTGAAGTTTAATTGTGTATGGAATGAAGAAGCCTGTCTGTTGGACCCCTCCTGCCCCCGAAAATTATTTTGATTCTTAGTTTCATTTGACATCCCCTCATTCCTGTACCCAGTTATGTTCTCTGAGCTGTGGAGTAGGGAATAGTCCTAGTGAGATGGTGGTTAGCAGAGGACTGTAAGACTCTGGAGCCAGTAGAAGAGCTATGAGACTGCAAATATAACTGCATTGCTAAATATTTTACCTAGAGAACTAAAGCTACCTGGAATCATTGTGCAGGAGGCTTGGCAGGGACACTGGTGTCTGCATGTTGTGCTCGTAGCTATCTAAAAAGTTTTCCAGGAAAATAACAATAATAATTTTAAAAAGCTCTGAAACTACATTTTAATTTAGAATGCAAAAAGTTAATATGAAACTATTGTAATTAGTTATACCTGGCTTAAACTTTTAAATCCTTTAAACCTTTAAGTCCTTGATACTATTGAGGCTTCTTGACTACATTATCAAAAGATAATTGTTTGAATCCTTATTCATGTTGATACTAATGCAGGCACATGTCAAATATGCTGTTGGTAACTCTGCTTTCTATCAGCTTATTGATTGTAATAACCTCTTTGCTTCCACTTGAAAATTTTTTCTGAACGTGAGCTCGTGGTTTTTCTGCAGCACCGTAGAAGACAAAAGCAAATAAAAATACCGTGGTTCCGTCACTGCTTTCTTCTTGACTCAATAATTAATATTCTGATTGCTTGTTTTAAGTGATGACTACCAATGGCATTTGTTGGTAATTTGAGTGAGAAACGAAGTCAAGGAGCAGCTTCATGACAAAAGGACTGTTTACTCCTTGCAAGGTGTGCTGTGAGATTACATGGTTCTTTTTCATAATCTTGTCTGTAGTGAAAATAGTGAGTGTGCAGTACTAAATTTATGCAGCTGAGCTTCACCAAATTGATTGGATACTCATGTAAATTGCATTTATATTATTTCTCCAAACCATGTCAGTGACAGCTTTCAGACTTCGATTCAATATTGCTTTGCTATTTCATAAACGTTGCAGAAGAGCTATTTGGCAGAGAAGATGGAATTTCACGAACATGTTACTCACCAATCTTCAATCAACAGTAAATACTTTTAAAGGGTTTGGGCTTGAGAATTATCACTCTTCATTCTTTGATTTATAATACAGATGTCTACAGTAATAGCTGGCTTTCATTGATAAAGGCCAATAACCAACCTGATACCTGAAAGGCTGACTGTAGTCCATGGATAAGTCCAAGTAATAAATTTTGCCATAGAAACTTGGTCCTAGATATGTTGTCCTTTAGCTCTATAGAGAGAAGAGCCTGTTTATTCATCTTTAAAACAAACCAGCAGTTGCCAGTCCTTTCTAAAATTTACCCTGTCTCTGCTACATTGAGCAAACACAAGTAAAAGGTTTCTTTGTTAGGGACAGTGGTATATAGTTTTTCTTATTGATTAATCTGTTTCATGTTATCCCGAGAGAAAAATCTTCCTCTTTTCTTAAACTGTTTGTTTCAATGGAAAATTTTTGCCTTTTAAAGATTATTTTAGATGTTATTTGTAAGATCTGACAGTTAGAAATGTTTGAAATATTTGCAGGTTGATTGCAACTTGAAATAACAATTAAAAAAATCCAATTAGACTTAGTTGGAGCAGAGAGTGGTTGGTAAGTATGCTAATTACTTTTCAGTTTGTATTGTCAGTTGTTGTCTGTGTTCATGAGCACAATATGAACAAAATGGATGTGTCTTACTCATAAAGATTTGGACGTCCAGATAGGTGTTGATCTTATACACCGCTCTTGTATTTCACAGGAAAGAGAGGTTATTACCAACCAATTGTCTGCAAAAGAGATTTCTGTTAAAATGAACCTGCAGCAAGCTACTAAATTATTTTGAAAAGCTGAGAACTGGAATTTTAGACTGTTGTGCTGTAAGAAAGGAAAAAAATCTCATTCTTTTATGAAACAGTTCTTGGGAAATCAGTTGTCAGGGTGCTTGCTGTGCACTTGGGGTTACCAGTGGCCTTCAGTAGCCTATAAGTGGGTGGCTAGGTGATATTACTGTGCGAAAAGCTAAGCTTTTTGCTCTGTCTCTTAGGGTTTAATTCAAATCTTGGAATTGACTTCATTTCAGAAACGATTATGCCATTTCTTGAGCCTTTTCAGATCCCGGATAGGGATTGTACTGGCTCACTTAGACAATGCAAAGACAGACACGAGATAAGCTGCAATGGAAAAGTTAGAAAGGACATTGAACTTTTTTTGTCATCCCTTGGCTCCTCTACCAAGCGGAGGAATGGCTCTAGCTGGGTTTGTGCATGAAGTGAAATAGGTTCACGCTCCTGCATGTGATTCTTAAGATTCCTGTGTTCCGACAGGTCGGCATTTTTTTTAACCAGGGTACAGGCACAGCAGTGTATTTAAACTTGTACTGAAGGCAACTTTTCAACAAAAGGATACAGATTTTGCAGAATGCAGTATGGTTATGTACTAATGAAAGACTTTTAAAATAAAAATATTTCCCCCTTTCACTTAAGCTTTTATCCTGCCTGAGCTTGCTTGTGTACGCTGGTTAAATAGGATGCTGCTGCTGCTGCATCTAAGGTTGCAGTGCGGTTACGTGGTGTTCCTGCTTTGAGTAGTTTTGATTAATATAACCAGAACTCAGGAAAAAAAAATCCTAGTTTTGATCTATTTCTGCTAAAGCTATTTTAACTGAGGTGCCTGAAGTAAATGAACATTATCACTTTTCCAGTAAAAGTTGGATCCAGTCACTTCTTCTCATGGGTTGTCTGTTCATTTTGTTACGGTGCTGGCTGCCTGAGGTCTAACAGCTGGGAAGGCGCTTACGGGACTTCTGTCATTCTCTGCTGACCGTGGCGGGTACGTGGGATGGTGGTGCTCACACAGAAAGGTCAGGGGAGTGGAAAATAAACAAGATCTTATACTGAGACTAACTTCTGGGGGAGTAGTCTAGGCTGCCCCCACCTGAATACTGGGACATTTTTAGTGTTTCTGTTCTGTGATTGTAATAGTAGCATGTAATGCAAACTGGGTTAATCTGTAATCTTAGTATATGACAATGCTAAAGCTTTGGTTCCGTCTTTGCAAATGAGAGAAATTCAGAGTTTTTCTTCATTCTGCTTGCTGATTTTTGCCTGTCTGCATTTCTGGTGTTGCGAATTTATGCAGTATCTAACCTACTTACACTCAGCATAGGTACCGTGCATCGCGCATTTCTTTTATTTCTCCTCACTTCTTATGCTGATATTTATTCAGCAAAATGTTACTTAAGCACTGTGCCCTCTGCCTTCGGATGGACTAGTTTCTACTACTGGTTATGTAGCAAGACAGCAGTGCTGGCTCGTTGTGCTGGAAGCAAAGCCACGACCGACTGTCTGGCTTATCTGATGGCTGTTGGTTCAAAACCGCTAAAATTGCAGCTGGGTTTCTCTCTCTGCACTTACCAGTCCCATAATACTGCAGCTGCGTGGATTTCACTTGCTGAAGCGCGCGCTCGCAGGTCCGCAAGTAGGTGTTTGCGCATTTTGAGAAGTTTTGTGGCTTCAGAGATATAAGAGGATCCAAAATATTTATATTCTTAATGAACAGTCATGAATTCTTTGCGTGAGTGGTGTTATGAAATACGAGTAACTACATGAGTTAGCTTTTGTTTCTAGTATTTGCAGACAAGAGGCTGGTGTCTGCAAGCACCTACTGACTCAGTCGAGCTCTCTGATTTTCACCACATCATTTAAACTCCCTCGTGGACTGATTAACTGGCATCTGTCTTGTTTTGTTTTCCCTTGGAAGGGTGAGAGTGTTTGTTTGTTTCTATTTTCCTGTACCTACCGGATTGTGTTAGAACAGCATTCCCAAAATTTCTTCATTTCCAAGTGCTGGCTTGTACCGACTCGTGGCAGTCTAGCATCTGTTGGTCTTCTGCCATCCCTGCTGTGTGATGTAGGCAACTTTCCCTCCTCTGGTATTTGTGTTGGTCGGTTTGTTTTCAAACAGAGCAGCCCTACACCCTACAAAATAAGGGGCTGAACGAGGTGCGTGTTAACGCTTGTCTTCCGTGTGCAGTGGGTCGACCAAGGCCCAGCTGGTGTAGCGCAGCACCGGCCGGAGGCAGCGGTTCTCGGCCCCGGCAGCGTGGCCACGTCTGCGTGGGGACGTCGGGGCGATGCGGTGCCTGGCCGTATTCCCCGTCAGCCACTCGGGGTCACACCAGATACGCCAAGTCCTTCTTTTTACGTGCTCCTGTTTGACATTTTCTAAATCTGGATGATCAAGAATGGCACATGATATACACGATCAACTGTGTTTCAGCAAGACTTGAAGACTCTTTAAAATATTTCCTTGTCTTTTCTGGAAGTACCTGTCATGATGTACACTGGCATTGAGTTTTGTCTTTTTCACTTCTATGTCCAATGCTAGGGTGCCTGCTGCTTACAGAGCAGCGTATTGTTGGATGTACATTAGGTATCGTCTCTGCATTTATCTAGTTCAGTTGTTAGCTCATGCTTTGGATCTAATTTTGAATGTTGTATTTCCCTTGCTTTTTAAGCCTGCACATTTCTTTTACTTAAAGTTGCGGTTGAATTACGTCCTTCATACGGAACTCTTTGTTCGATAAGTAACAAAATTTCTTTGTGCTATATTAATTACACACTTCCACCTCTATTAAAAAAAAATAAAAAAAATCTGCTAATCTGTAACAGCAGGATACAAGACTGGAGCGAAAAATAACTTGGGAATGAAAGTTTGTCTTGCCCAGTTCGCCTTTTTATCAGATTCCACCCCCCCCCCGCCCCACCCCGAATAGACAAGCCGTCGTGCAGTTACTCCCGCTTCTTTTAAGTTGATTTTAGGCTTTTCTATCTCAACATGGCCATGACTATTTCATTATATGTTTGAAGAATTGCTTTGTTGAAAATGGTGGAAGTCATGGTTTCTAATAGCTTCTGGGTAATTATTTTATATAACCTCAGCTGACCTCATCATGTTTCTTAAACCAAACAGTACTTAAAAGAACAACAAACTGCAGGACTCTTACTATTACATTGTCATTATTACATAGTAATACACACAAATGTATGTAACAGTTTTAAACCTAGTAAATTTTCTTTTAGATGAAGAGCTTGATTTTTTCCTCTACCCTGTTCTGATTCTGGCTGCTTGTAATGAGGCAATCCTTCTCCGGAGCTCCAGCTGTTCCTAGCCTGTGCTGCTCATTGAAAAACCCTGCTAGCAGAGGAAATGTGGTAAAGCCCTGTTTCTGTCTTGGCCAGGCTAGGTGTACGGGGAGGAAGAAAACGTGAGGTTTCTGGAGGAATAATAATTCTGTTAGAAACCATAAACGTTCAGGAGATGGGCTTTGACTTTGCAGCTACTTTGTCTTTGATGTGGTAAGTGTCTGTTTGCTATGCAGCGAGTATATTGCTTAAAAACAAGGATGCTGCTGGTTTGTTTTAATCTTCTTATTGTAAACCCTCAAATTAAGATAGGGTCAGTCTTTCCATTCAGTGTAATCTGAGTCTGATTTGAGAAGATTTGAGAAAATTGTTGTTAACCATCCTTCTTACCATAGCGGAGGTAGAATTGCCAAGACGTGGTTAAGAAAAGTTTAACTACATCCAGAAAACCTTTGCTGCTGCTTTTGGCTGGTGTTGGTGTGCATGCACGTTTCTTTGCTCTGTCCAGAAGCACCGTGTCACTGGGACTGCCAAGGCACGCAGAGTGCATGCAGTATGCCAAAACATACTGCACGTTAACCTTCTAGCATATCTGTTCTGCATTTTATGGGTTAAAAACCTTCATTTATGTTTCTTGCAGCTTCTGTTTTATCAAAAACAGTGTTGTTGTTGTTGTTTTCTTTTTCCCCTTTCCTTCTGGATGTTTGTTCTTTCAGTCTTCGCTAACATCTAGGAAAAGGGCAAGTGGCAGTTTATCTTCACTTTGATGGAATCTCAAGATTTCTTCCTTCAAGCAGCGGGTGACTAATAGGAGATGGTGTAAAACTGCAAATCGATAAGGTTCTTAGGTAAATTGAAGCAGGGAACATGAAGTGAATAAGAAATAAATAAAGATGCACTTCTGATGTTTCAATTCTGTGTAGGTGTTCTCGAAGAGAAAAGAGTGAAGGGCTTAGTGCGTTTTTAAAGGCCATGTACAGGTACAAAACTCTTGCAGTTGAGCAGGAGGTTGTGACGGCATTGCACTCGGACTTTTGGCACTCCTTGCTCGCCTGTCTGCTCTCCGCTGAGAGTTAACTGTCCCTGTGGGTCTGCCAGCATAGAGGCATTATGTGGTCTCTTCCTAACCTGGTCTGTCAGTGGGCTGGCCTACCTTATGCTCTCCAGCATAGTTTTCAAAAACTAAGATGATTTCGATGGGACTGGACCAAAGAACAGGTACGTGGGCAGTTGCAGTGGCTGTTCGGAGGGGGACGTTGGCCTTTCCAGGAGTGAGGCAATGAGCGTTCGGAGGTGCTGGCTGCAGCAATGCCTCAATTGCAGCACAGTCTGAAAAGTGTGAATGCACTCGTAGGAGCCTTTAAACCAAGTTTTTCCAAGCATGGTGATCCTTTTAATCTCAAACCTGCTGTTAATCAGTATAGACTTAATTGATACAACTTACTTATAAACTGAAATCTATGCAGATTTTGAACTTGTTGATTTCATAGCTTATAAAATAGTACAACTGGCTTTGTTGTAGATTTTTGTCATTTATACACTGTGAAAGGCCAGAAATATACGAAGTAAGACTTTCACAATCCTTACAGCTGTCCTGGCAGTTTTAAAATTACTGTTCCTTCTAAGAAAACTGTGGAGTCTTTGAAGCCATGGTATTGTCGTCTTTGTAAAGGGGATGAGAAGAACACTAAGAACAAACAAAACTTCTTGGAAAATTGTTCTTTGCAAGAATTTCATAGATCTTGAGTGAAGCCTCAACTCAGGGACTCAGGCCACCGCGTAGATTCTGCAGTTGTCATCATCTTTTCAAAATGTATGGAGTATGGAAATGATACACAATCTGAGCGTATGGGGTAGGTGCATAATTATTATTTTATTATTATATATAAAATTATTATTATATATAAAATTATATATCACTTGTCTAAATACTCATTAGTGTGGTACTTCTTGAAAAATTATACGTGTGAAGTAGTATAGTTCTCCTATGAAACTCTGGGAACCAAATAAGAAGACTGTGAAGTAGTGTAGGAATGCTAATGTGAAGGGGGGAAAAATGAACAGCAGCGATGGCTCGCTCCAGAGCAGCTGGGATCTCACTGTTTTGTACGAATAGCAATGCGTATTGTCACTTAACACTTGATCAGAATGGTTTGTGCTGCCATCATGAGGAAATGTATTACAAGTAGCTGCTTCTACCATGCGGTTCTCATTCATTATTTAAGCAGTTTTAAGACAAGACTGGTGAAGCTCCTTTTAAGTTTCTTTGAGTATGCCTACAGAATTAAGAGCATATCTTGGATAATTAAATTAATTAAAAAAAAATCTTTAAAAATATTTCAAGCACCAGCATTTGGAAAATACAAGGTAAAATGTAAAAGTGAATCTGGGCAGCTCTGGTGTTTGGATTTCTGCACTTTTGGTGATTTTTTTTTTTAAAGATATCCAGTGAAGCCTGCAGTATACTTTTCTTCTGAAATTTAGAAGAAAAAAGCATAGGACACCTTCTGTAGCATTCTGGATCCATTATGCTGCTTTTAGCCTGCAATGCAGAAGGAAAAATCATATAAAATAACCCATCATTTATGATGTGAAGTTTATGACGTATGTTTAATCTGAACAACCACTTGGAAGCTCCTTTAATGGGATTACAGTGGTTCTCTCTATGTTAGATGGCAAAATTTGTTTGTTGGAACAAAAATAAACTGGGAATGATTTTGTCTTTAGGATGTTTTTCACAAAACTGACTCGGGAATAAATCAAAATTTCAAGTCTTTTGTAGGATCTTAGAGAGTAATAGATTACAGGGTCTCTGGTATTCCACCTGTAATTTCTCTATAGCACCAAATGTTTACCATGTGTGTGGGAAACGTTACCTTGGGTCTAGAGAAGTCCTCTGGAGGTTTTTTGTTTGTTTTTAAGTACTTCTAGAGCCATTATAATTTTGAGTTTCTTGCATAATTTTTCTTCCTTTGCCAAAAGCATAAAACTTATGCAAGCTTTTCACGAGGCTTCATGTGGCTTCAAGGTTTTTCTCTATGCAGAAAAGCAGTTTAGCTTGTTGGTGCTTCCTTCTTTTTGTACATTCTTTTCTGGATGACACAGCCAAATTGGAAGACAGGTCCACAAATCATCACATGCATCTTATATATGATCTTGTTCCTTTCTTTTTAGGGGACATCAGTATCACAGATGCCATAGTTTAATGTTCCCTTCTATTAACTTATAAAGCATAAAAGCTGATGCAGTTGTATTGCTTTTTTCATCGTCCTAGTTTGAAGACTAATCTATCTCCCTTTCCCCCTTTTTAAGTGAGAAAACCACTGAAGTGTAATAGAGGAGCCTTGAAGTAAGTTTGAGATCTTTAATTTGTTGAATTTAAATGCGGGGGGAAAAGAGTGCTCACTTGTTTGAGGCGGGGGTGGTCCTGCTCTGTGTGATTTTGGTAGTATATTTATCAACCATTCCCTTTTAGAATTAAAAATTGACGTTAAAACAATGTGTACTTCTAGGTAATGAGATGATTATGATTTTTGAAGAATGGTAAAAATACAAACTTCTAGGCCAGTTGAGAAGAAATGCTTCCATTAGGCAGGGCCAGGATTTCTTAGTCTTACATATTAAACAAACAAACACACAGCAAAACAACTTTGTTTTTTTGCAAATGCCTGAATATGATGAGCAGACTTCGTGTGGTAAATGGATCCCAAATTCTGAAGGTGTCAGGGACAGAAGCAGCAGCAAAGAAATTATCGTGGAGATGACAAGGAATGTCTGAAAAGGGAGCAGAACAAAAATGAGTGATTGACCAGGGTGGGAAGGTTGTGACAGGGAGAGCTGGGAGCCTCAAGGATGGGAAGTGGTTGCTTGAATATCTAAAATAATTGGATAGGGCAATCTAAAAAACATCTCTTGGCAGGTGTATTGATGAAAAATTCCTATAGGAAAAAAAAAATAAATTCCTTGTAGTCAGGGCTTGTGGGAATTGATTTTTCTGATAGCTCAGTGTGAAGAAAGCATCTACGGCAGGTTCTGAAAAGTGGCTGGAAGGATGGGAAACCAGGATTTCAGCAGTCACATGTAGCTGGGGCACCACAGGAAAAAATTCGTCCTCTTCCACCTCGTGCAGTTTGTGGGAATGAACATTGTGGGAACTGGTGTCAGGTCATGCAGGTAATCAGTGAGACTTTTGTATAAAGTAGAAGAGTGAGAGTTTGTCAGCACCGTGCAGCCAAGATAGAGCAGCTTCTTTCTGATGTTGCTCTAAGCCCTTTGTGTGCTTGTTTCTATTTTTAATGCACCCCTAGGAAGGACTGTCTGGGACATGTTTGCTGATGTAACATTATGTCAATTTTATTTCAAAGCAAAAATAAGGTACTGTTGACTAATTAACATGATGATTCCAGCTTAAAATAGTTCATACTAAGCAGAGATCGGTATTAGTTTGTAAACTTCATGAGCACCTGCAATGAAATGTAAAGTAAGTAAAAACAAGTGTTGAGCTATGATGGACTGTAGCTTTCCTAGATCCCGTTGTCTGGTCGGTGTTAATGGAGCCACTTATGTAGCGTTTACTCCTGGAACCGCTTCTTTGCATGGATTTGCATATCTCATTTATTAGGTAAATAAGAAGTAATGGGAGTATTTCCAAACTTTGAAGTTTTTGATCCTGCAATGATGAGTAAAATAAAAGCTTAGAGAAAAGTTTAATTTCTCACCGTGTATATTTGGTGACCTGGAAGGGAAACAGAAGCCTTGCAGTTCTCCAGATTTTTTATCGTTTCCCTTAAGAAAAAGAGCATGGTAGTTTCGCCTTTTATTTTTTACATCACATTTTATTGCAGTCAAAACACTTTTATTTAAAAAAAAATAAACTGTATGTAACTGTAGCAAATACATGCTTATGCTATAAAGACAGACCTCTTTCAATTTTATACTGAAAAAATTTATACCGTGCGGGCCCCTGCCCGCTTCACCACCCGCACACGGTAAGTACGGCGCTTGTGCTGCCAGGAACAGCGGCACTTGCACAGAGGCTGCGCTCCGCACCTGCAGCATAGCTGAATTCATCCTAAACCCATCTTCCGCACTGTGTTGGAACTGGCAGAGTGCGTGTTGAGTCTCTCAGAGAAAGTGGGCTGCATAATGTATAATATTACACGAACAACTTTTTGGAGAAAAAAGGCACAACTTTTCTTGCAGCTGGCTGTAGTAGGAAGAGCTTTAAGGCAAATTTAATAGAAGCAGCGTGGCCTACTTCAATTAGCATGAAACGCTAGATAATTATCTTAATGCCAGGTGTTGTTGAGACTTGGCTACCAAGAGCAGTTAGGGTGAGTTTTTTGGTTGGTCTGTGAGGAAGTTTGTTCCAGAAAACTTAGGAGCAGGTTGAAGTGATCGGACCAGTCCTGAAGGCAGTTTTGAAACAAAGCGTAACAACTCCTGATAATTTAGTTACTTTAAAGTAGGAGTCAATGGGACATGTCAAGGCTCTTTCAACAAATTGAATATCTTGCAAAATTGAAGCGATTTTGAATTCGTCTGAGGAGAAATTTACGGATTCAACCCACCCATCCCCAAGTACTCTAGTTTCAGAAGAACACGCATTAAAATCATGCCTGCAATAACTGTTTCTGCTCTGCTTAGAGGAATTGATCCGAGGAGGGATATTTTCTTCAAAGATGATATTTAATTTGGCTTTGCATAACAAGATGATTAACTCGTTCTAGATGGGATGAAACCCAGAAAGCGATCGTTCGCAAATGTAATTTTGCAAAGCTGCTGTCATCGCCGTGAGAAAAGTGTGAACAAGGCCTAACGTAACAAATCCAAATAATGAAACTCTATTAAAACATCCGTTTCCTGGGGTTGGGAACTATCTGGGATATAATATCTTGATTATAGTTTCTTTGGTATTGAAATTAATTTCCTTTATCTTGAAACAGAAAGTGGATCTCCAGCAGTGAGTGGTTCTACCATCAGTGCAAAATCAACTAACATGAAATGTACAAATTTATGTCGGTTACATCATGTGAGCTGATTACCTTTCGTTTCTCTTAACCTACAGAACCAAAGCACCTTTAGTCCTCTGTCTGCGTGCAGCTGGCCTGTTGGGGGGAAATAGCGACTGCAGTGAGTTGGGCAGTCTCTGCTCTGGGCTTCGTCCCTCCCCTTTCTTTCTTCCCTAGGCAGAGGGAGGGCAGCGGTGGCGTTAATGAATTTTTCAGCAAATGGGGAGAGAGGAAGCATGGTCCTTTTTAATGACCGTGCTTCACTTTTGAATACTTTTGAATGCTTCGGGCTTAATCATGAGAATGGTTAATGGCTGACTGAAGCTGATGGTCTGTAAACACTGCTATGCAAAAATATTATCTCAGGTATGTATTGGTGTTCAGCCCTTGCAAATAGATTGTAATGCTTTGTTTGAAACCCTCTATTTTTTCCTGCGTTTTGTGTACCGAATGCCTCAGATAATGTATGGGGTTTGTACTGATCTCTAGCTAACTCTTTGGGCTTTTCCATGCTGTAACTTTAAAAGCACGGTGTTGATTTAGTGCCACGTTTTTCAAAGTTTGTTTTGTGATTAGAATACCTGCCTGGAAGTTGAGTGCTGTTATCTGAAATAATTATGGCGATGAGTGCTGGACACTCCTGGCACATACTGTTAGCATCCAGTCTCTCCCTGTGCTTACATTCCACGTTTGTGAAGGACCCCGATGCGAAGGGTAGGATCGTTTCTTCGTTATTGTGGACTTTGCCTTCAAATCGATGATTAATTCTTATCAAAGTGAATAAATATTGTCATTATTTCAAAAGTGTTTAAATAGATTTTATTAGGAGGGATGAAGATTGGAAGTATTTGTAATGCCTTCTGAAGTAATTAGGTTGCTCTAGAAATCAGAAGCTGAGTTATGAATGAAATCATGCCCTATCTCAGAAAATATCTAGCTATTTCTTACGGTGGTAGGTCAGAGATGTTATTATCCAGGTTTGAGTCTACTTTTGCATTTTTATCCTTGTAGTTTTTAAGAAGGAAAATAAAGCTTTTTTGGTGAAGCATCTGAGGTTACCGAGGTATTGTAAGCATGAATAATTTCACAGGCTTGAGAAGATGATCAAAATATAATCAATTATTTTATTTGTGTATGTATGTCAGCGTATGGTTTAAGGGACATCCTGGCTGTGTGCTTTATTTTGCATAGAACTGCATTTTGTGTCCTCGGAAAGCATGTGCCTTTCTTCTTTTGCACACTGCCATCCAAGTTTGGAAGTTAGGGTGCCTGGAGGTATTTCATTGTTTGGCTTTCCGTAAATCCCAGTTCTTGCAGAGTTCTGTGCAGCCCATTCGGTCCTTAACAGCCTGACTGTGATTAAAATGTGTATTGTACGTTGTATGATTTCATGCTTAAGCTTAATTTCTTCCGTTTCAAGGTAGTGTATAATAATGGAAACAAAAATAGCATAACTGAATTAAAAGGATTCCTTAGCATTATTTTTTTCCTGATATCAAAGTGACGTATGCCAAAGTTAAATAAATGAAATAAGTTTTTACACCAATACAGAATGGGGCGTTTAAACAGCTGAATGTTTAAAAAGACTAGTATGAATATTTGAATTTCAGAGAATGGAATAGATTTATCTTGTTCAGTCTGTAGTGCCCAATTGCCATTTAGAGGCACATGAATTGACCTAGCAAATAAAAAAGTTAGGCTAAGCAAATTAAAATTCTTGAGCGTATTGAATAAATATAAGTACAGTAAAAAGCACCATCTGTCTAATTAAGCAAATGAAATATTTCTTCAAGGAAGCTGGGGTGACAAAAGCTTTATTAAAACTTCTTATACAGCATTTCTGTCGTATAACCAAAAGGCACCCACCCTGCCTTTAGCAGTCCAGGTGTGCCTGTAGGGACAAATAAGTAGAACTCCGTGGACGTAGTGCAAGAACCGAACGATATGTTTGGTTTCTTTCTTTTTTACTGCTCAGATTATAATGCATTAAGACAATGGTTACAAACAAACATTTAACCTTGAACTGATTTAAATATAGAGTTCTCAAATTTTTTTTTGCGGGTTTAGTGATGAATTTGCTATCCATCCCATGTCTGAACTTTATTTTTTTTTCATTCCATAACGACCTTGAACTGATTTTAATATGCTGGAGTCAATACTAAAAATAGTTTATCAAGAATATTTCAGATTACTTGTAACAGTGATATTAACTGAATGCAAGCCAGCTCTGGCTTAGACGCCTTAATTAGGAGAGCTTATTTTGGAAGTGCTTTCATTTATCACCCTGACCTCAGGAGTTTGTACACCCTACGGTTTCTTTTTACTCTTACACTTTTGAGCCATGCCAAATTAAAGAAACTGCAGACTTTGAAGCGAAACACCAGTGTTTCATTTGTCTCTGTAAGACTTTTCAATAAGCTGCTATTTCATTTGAACGATTGTCAAGGCATTAGCCACAGTTGATTTGTTGGTAAGAATTATGAATAGGTCATCCGTATAGATACGAATTTACCTGGGCTGTTACCATAAAATTCCTTGCAGATAAAAAGGATGCTGTGTGACAGTTCTCTGGTTTACAGGACTTTGTCTGATTTACCCTGACGCCCAAAGATAGACTCGGCCTGCCTCATCTGCAGCCCTGGGAGAGGTCCAGCAGATACTCTGCAGCTTCGTGCAGGGGTAGCAAAGCAACGTTTGGATGCCATTAAGTAGGCGTCTGTTTAGTTTGTATTAATGAGAGTTGTAGCTGTTGGAGAGACAAACTTACTACATTCTGGTAGCTCAAATAAATTAAAATTCATTTGGGTCATGGGAGAGAGAAACCAAGGGCTGTCTTCTAAATGACAAGTTATTTTAAAAGCTGCTGTAATATCAGCGTTCTGGCTTCTACATATGTTCCTGGTGACTGTATTTATTTAATCACTTCAATGCAATTTGCATGCATCCATACTCAGTTAAATATTACATATAAATATTAGCTTTTATTAGAAATTTATTCCTTTAAAGTTTCTTTCTGACTCATTTTTTTATTCAATTATTTTCCTTGTTTTCTGTTCAATATTTTAATGTCACCTGGAGGTAAGTTTTCATCTCGATCCAGTATAACTTATTTTTATGTAAGAATCCCATTTCAGGTGCTGGTTTGTTTATTTATTTATTTATGTATATGTGTATATAATAATGCCTTCAGAAATGGGTTTGTTTTAATGTTGTTGTTATTTAGAAGAGTTATTTGTGATGAAAGAATCAGGAATTATTTCATGCAGCAAGAGAATGGAATTTGATTCTGTAACTCTCTTTGAACAGAAATGTGGAATACCTGCTGAATCTACAGCACGCAGGATTTATACTCTTCTTTTTTAAGTGCAGTACCCAGAAAATGGAATGCTCACTCCCAAATGGTATTTGAAGATGGTCAGTACCTGGTACATGTCTTACAAATCGTTGCCACCCAGAGCTGTTTGGAAGTCTTGCACAGATCGGTCAGTTTTGGTGAAGTTCTGCAAGGAACGGGGTGGGGTTCTGGTTTGGTTTGGGCTGCTTTAGGGGTTTTTGTTCATTTTTGCTTGATTTGTTTTGGAATTCTCTCCCCTTTTTCTGGCCAGCCACAGTGCTGGCACGGATTCTCAGCCTTGCAGCGCAGATAGCCCTGGCTTTCAGGCGCGCGAGTGCTGCAGCCTTTCTGTGCCAGGCTGCTATACCCGACCTGCGCTCCCGTGGCGCATTGCAGGCGGCAGCCCTTGGGCTCTGTGTGCGCTGCAGTGCTGGGGGAAGCGGTGCCGAGTCCTTCAGCCACCTCCTTCCAAAGCCAGGCTGAACAGACTCGACTGATGAAATGCTGTGTCACTGGTGCCTGCTGCTGCAGCTGTGCCTTGGCCCTGAACCCCTTGCTTTCCAGCAACAGCAGTCTGTCTGTTCTGCTCTGCTGGCAGGTGATGGATGTGTGGCCAGACGGTGTTTGCTCTGTGCCCGGAGTAAAGGTCGCGGGGAGGATAAGGGGTGATCCCGGTGATGGAGGACAGCCCTTCCTGCTGGCAGTGGGGATGAGAGCATCCTCCCAGAGCTTAATGAGTCACCAGGAGGTAGGTCAGACTTCCGAGACACGCAGTAGGAGCTGTTCATGTGCACAGGTACAGCGTGAGGTCTGCGCACCTCCGTCTGTTGGTAACAATCAGGTTAAACTTGGAAATTAGTTTCCAGTTGCAGGTTACTTGTGGCTGTTGGTTCAGCTGGAGCTGCTGTTGGAGAGGAAGGCAGGGTCATAAGGAGGGTACGTACCCTCTCCTGTCTCCGTCACCGTCAATGGATTTGTGTCTGTGAGGTTTCATGAATTGCACTAGGTTCACTTCCAGCCCAGATACTCCCCTTCTGCCCCAGAAGACATCCAGATGTTTTATTGTCAGCAAGAGGCATTTTCCTCGCTCGTTCTGCGAGCTGCTGTGGACTCATCGAGCCAGCTGCAGGGCAGGATGGTCTGGTTGAGGACAGGGGACCTGGCGATGCAGCAACCTGCCGGTGGTTGTGGGTTTGCAGCCGGGGATTCGCCGCGGTAGTTCCGCAGGTCAGGGCTCTGTCTCTGACAGGCACGGTGCCAGCCGTGCGTAGTCGCTCGTGAATCAATTGGGAACCTTTGGCCACAGTGAAGAGTTGTTTAGCTTCCTCCTGAGCTCTTGCTTAGCAGTAAAGAAACACGTGTTGATTTTCTGAAATCTAGATCAAGATTGCAGTTTATACCTCTCAGCTCTAGTGCGGGCTTTCTTCCTGTATTTGCTGTCAGGGGTAGCAATTGAGAGCGATTGGGAATTCATGGCTGACAGGACAAAGCCTTGATGGAAATGAATTCCTTACATTTCGGACACTATGCTTCAAGGTCCTCTTTAGTCCTGCTTTATGGAATTCCACCTCTTACACCAGGCGGCGTGGTCGCAGAGAGGAGTGCGTTGGCAGCCTGCCTTGTCCTTAGGGACATGGTTTTAGTGACATCAGTAGTATGGTGATGGTGGGACCAGATGATCTTGGAGGTCTTTTCCAACCTTAATGATTCTGTGGTTCTGTGATTCTCAGCAATGTGAGTGGTGCAGAGGCAGCTGAAAGCTGAGCCCTGCGTAACTGCTCCAGGCTCTCACATCTAGAAAATGTTTGGGAACACATTTTTCCCTCTTTAAAGTGTACGTAAGGAAAAAAAAGTGTGAGCATCCCTTCCTTCCATCAGCTCAGCTGTGTGCTGTGGCTGGTGCTGGGCTGGGCTCCTCCTCTGCTGCTGGCTGGGGGGAGCGAAGATGGGCTTATGGGGATAGGTGACGGAGGACTGCATGGTGTTTGGGGACTCTTCAAACTTGTGTGTTGTTTCTGTGCTAGTATTTGGGCGCAGGCAGTGGAGTGTTCATCTCGTGCCAAGGAGAGAGTAAATCTCTCATTTTCTTCAGTACTTTTTCATTTGATCTCTCTAGCCTTTCAATGGCTAACATGGGGTCGGCTGCAAACCTAAGGCTCCTTCTAAAGGAGATTTCACTTATTTTTATGTCATGAGAGATGCCAAGGTTGTGTCCCAGTTTGAGAAAGCGGCTTTCCACTCAGTGCTTCCTTCTAAATACCAACGAGAAACAGACAAGCTTGAGAAACTAAGAGGAGATTTTTGCTTTTCATACGAATTGTGCCTACTGAGTCAGTTCTGTGTCGTGATCGCTAGACATACTTCAGAGAATGGCAGTATATGGACAGGGAGTATATGGAGAAATCAAGGGGAATGCTCCCGTTTCTTTGTGAAGACCACGTGGTTGTTCAGTCAGCTGTTGCTTGCTCTTTGACGTCTGGATGTTGACATAAAAATTTTGCTGGGAGTGATGCAAAGCTGCTGGAGGCTGAGGACAGACAGCAGGCATCCGTCTCCAGGCTGGGCAAAGGGACTGCCGAGCTGAACAAGCTTGTAAATAGGCTTCCGGGGCAGAACCACATGTATGGTCAGAAAGCTGCCCTAACAGGAGACGGCATGATGGAAATAGTCCATGGGGGCTGGAGGAATGGAAAGCTACCGAAAGGTAAACGGAGGTGTGAGGTGGTGGGAGGGCAGCTAAACAGGGCACCTGAGAGACTGGAAGGCAGGGAGGAGAGGTGGAGGAAGGTGGATGTGTCTTTTGCTTCGAAGAACCCGGTTTAATTGAAGCCTGAATATGAACGCTTTGTATGCTGCCTGTTGTCTTACAGAGGTTGCTCGCTTTTCTTTATTTTTCGTGGGGTGACCTACCTGAAAGCAGCAAGAAGCCTGCCTATTCTGCACCTCCTCGTGCGGCGGGGATCCCTTCAGTGTTCTTAGGAAACTGGGCTGAAAATACCTTTAGTTGAGTTATTTCAACAAGAAGTTAGGAGTCCAGAGCTGCATTATCACTGAACCCACTGGTCTGCCTCAGGGAAGAGAGAAAGTCATCTGTCAGCAACTAGATCAGGTAGTGCTTTGAGGTTGACATTTTCTCTCAAGTTCTGGTGGTGTTCAAGTCCTCTTTCCTTCCTTCCAGTGGTTTTTCTGTTACCACTTCTGGCTAGTTTTCTTTTCTATGTAAATACCCAATTAGTCTGTTTCTGGATGAGTTTGGAGTTTTTGGCCATAGTGTCCTTCATCAGTTTTGAATTTGCTATTCTGCAGTGTTGTTGAATGTTTTCCTATCACTGTGCTTTGTATAGAAAGGGAAAAAAAATCCATTATGTCTTTTAAGTACCATTCATTATATCAGATATCTTTGTAATATTTTCTTTGTAAGGGTTTTTGTATTTTCAAACTCTGTGTAAGGGATTTTCCTACAATTCCTTTAAATTTTTTCTTCTATTTTAGTGTCTGCAATATATTTCTTATCAGATGGGGAAAATATTGAATAAAACATTTTGTATGGGGGTAAATTACTGATTTATGGTATTGACATTACAATAATTTCTGCATGGCACTTCATTCAGCTTTTTTACAAATACTACCATTTTATATGCATTTTGATATATCGCCACATAACTGTGTGCAGTGTGTCGAGATTTGATGAAGCTTCTGATCTAGATTTTATGAAGTTAATTTAGATTCCAGTAATGAGGTTAGCTTCAGTTTCTCCTTCAATCTGCCTTTTCAAATTACAATAATTTTGTCAGCTTACCAAGAATGTCATTTGTCTGAAGTACCAGAAACCAGTCACGACCTTTTTAATGTGTTTTTCTTTTTTTTTAAATTGAGTACTTGTTCTCCTCCTGTCTTTCAGACTGTCCCTGCTTTTTAAAGTGCAGTTACACCTCAGTTCTTGCATTGCATACATTTTCACCTAGCAGCATTAAATGCTGTAACGGGTCAGTTCCTGTTCACTGGTAAGGTCATTGTAAATTCGGGAGCACACAAAGCTGGCACCTCAAACTCAGTTTCCTTGTTTAATTTTGTTCCAGCAAAGTCCTATGTACTACATGGCACGTTCTACCAAACAATCCTAGTGTGTTGGGTTTTTAAAGAGTTCGTTTGCTGGCACTGAAACCTGGAAGCAAAATGCAGCTGAAGAGGCCTGTGTTTGGAAGGGAACCCATTTGCCTTCTTAGTGCTGCTGGTGGCTGGCAAGTGGAGATGGGTTCCAGCCGTAATCCAGCTGCATGTGCCAAGAAGCAAAAGGGGCACTTGGTAATTGTGGGTATCACTGTCTGGAGGTTTTCCCTGTGGTCTTTACCAGTTTTTCTCATCCCCCCTCCCTTCTCCCTCTTGTGCCGCACATTCCCTTCCTGTTTCCCAGTCGCCGATTGCTGGGGAATCACCAGCCACTGTGTGATGCTTACAAATGCTCCTGTAAAGATCACCTTCAATTCAGTTTTTGCCTGCCTATTGTGATCTCAAATATTCCCATGTTTAAATGCTGCTTAATGCTGTCCACCTGTTTAAAATCTCAGTAGGTTCTACCACATTTTAAAATTTAAATGGCTTTTATATTTAAACAGAAATCTCAGCCCAATAACGCTTCTGTTGTGTTAGAGCTAGGAGGAGGAGACAAAAAGAAACCTCTATTCCCAATATTCCCACGCATCTTTTCCCTCAAATACAACAGCTGTATTATCCCTTCATAAAACTTTAATCAAGGGATTTCAATACTTAATTACAAAAAAATGTAGCCTCCCATCATTCCTCTGCTGTCAGCGAGTATTTTCCTTATTATGTGGATAAGCCAGGCATTAAGTGGCTGAGTGACTTCTGCAAAATGGCGTAGCAAGTCGGAGGCAGATCCTTGTTCAGGAGCCTGGGATCTGCTGGCTTGATGTTACCGTGCTTGTCAGCTGGCAAAGGAAATGGATCCCCCCAAATCCTGCTTGGCGCTACCAAAAGCTATTCTGAGATGAGAATTATTGGATGAATGTGTTAATGCTGGCATTACTGCTGCTAAGCAGGCGCCGAATGAATGGAGAAGAGAGAAAATGAAGCACTTCAGGACAGGGCAGCTGGTGGTGCCCCTGCACAGCGGTGCAGCAGGGTGTCTTGGTGGCAGCAAGGTGTCTTGGTGGCAGCGGGCCGTACTCGTCCTCCCAGGGAAGCGTGGCTGGGCCAGTTTTCACAAGGAAGTTTTCCTCTTGCACTCATGTACAATTTTTTGTTCTTACTTGTGTGGTTTTTGAGAGTGGTGGTTTTTGGAATTGCTGCTCCGTGCTGTACATGGGAGAGATTATATTTATAATAGCTGGTTTTCTAACCTATTTGTAAAAGCTCAGCTGATATCATGCCGTTGTTTGTGCTCGACTTGCTTTTTCTAGCTTTTTCTTTAGAGTCAGGAGAGGCATAAAAACTTCTGCAAAATGATGTGCCCAGCAGCCTGTTTGTTTTTCCAAACGTATCGGGTAGGCTAACAAAAAGTTACTTCTCCGGGCAAACCTTGCTCCGTTTGTGTCATTCTGGCGTTTTGATTGGACTTGAGGAATTGCTGCCTTACGCAGTGACCTGTGGTGTCTGAACATTCACCCGTGTGCAGGCGCGTGTTGCGTTTATTGTGCAGAATGGCTTGTCGTTCCTGTGTGGTAGCTGGTGTCGGGTCAGTCACTTGATGGAGCTGTGTGCGTGAGTGTGCAGGTCTTATTAATCAGCACTCCCAACTTCTTGAGGCCCAAGTCCTTGTTCTGCAGTCTTTGATTGTTGTTGCTGTCTTTCCCCTACTGTTTTACTGCTATGTGAAACGCAGATACCATGTTGCAAAAGTAAAGCCCCCTTTTTTACACCTTGACAAGTACTGGTTAGCAATGAAAACGTCACAGTGCTGTTCAAACCCTATGAAAATAGTGGAGTTATATCAACAAGAAACTGAATGTTTCACTGAGATCAGATTTACTTTAAATTTTCAGGTACATTTAGGGTAGGAGAACAAGTTCCCATTCCTCTGTGTCAGACTTTAGAAGTTACCTAGAATGGTGACAAATTTTTGCACCATTTTCCTAACGACTGAGATATTTATTGGAAACTGGTAATAAACCAAGTGAAACTGGTTCGGTTGTTTTCCAAGACTGAGAGACAGAATGTAAATAATGTGTCATGGTGTGGATGTATTAAATTCCCCTTTTTAATGTTCTCCAGTGTGCTTAGTACAGATAACAAAACACATTTTAAATCCGTCCTATATAATGTTTTGCCAAAAGTAAGCAAGTCTTCATGTGAGGGCACTGTATGCCTTCTTTGCTCCGAGAGTTGTGCAGGTAAGTAATCATTTAATTCTATTTGACGTTAGCCGTGCACTAGGCTGCCGTGGCTCCTCACGTCTTCCTGCTTGTTAATTGTCTTTTCCCTTCCTGAGGAAGTCATGCACAAAATAAACTTTCATGTCACTTAGCGTTGTACTGTATATCAAAAGAAATCTTGCTTTTGATATTTTTTTGATTTGAACTGTGGTAAAACACTAGAGGAATGCAGGCACAGAATTTTATTTCTGTATTCAGTAGCTTAAGTAATGTGGTTTAACATCCCAGCTCCCTGCCTTCCCTCCTGCCTTCCCGTGGTCGAGGGGCTCATGGTATTGTCCTTTATTAGCAGGGGGAAGCTCAATGTGATTTTCCTGACTCCTGTGAAGTGCAGAAATGCAGGCTGATGTCGCTTTGAAAACAATAGGATGCATTGTACATTTAACTGAAAATCGTGAAGGAAATCCTTGTCACCGAGCTGAAGGTCACAGATCTCCTGCATTTTCAAGGAAATTCTTGTCCGGGCTACAGTCGTGCTTCACCTGCAGTCCCGATCCTCATTAGCTGATAGAGGGATTTGCGGCAGTGGCACTAAGTTGTGCTGCCTGCTGGCCGCCTGCCAGTGCAGGGCTGCTGCCTGAGCCGCCAGGTTGCTGCCTGGCTCCAGCCGGCGAGGCACCGCGCGTGCCGGGGGAATGCGGTGCGGGGTCCTGCGCCCAGCCAAGGCAGAAGAGCGGCTGCCCTCGCTGCGCTGAGGCAGTTGCGTGTGTGTGGTTTGGTAGTACGTGATGTCATGAGGGTGTTGGCTCGGAGGAATTGCACTACTGAGGAAGCAGTTTGATATGCAGGCAGAATTCTCAAACCTTCGAACGTGCGTTTGGTTTCTCTTTAGTTAGCTTTGGACAAATGTACAGATGGATACGAGCACGTGTGGTTTTTTGGTAAGGCATTAACATGTGGAATACAGAAGCAAATTAAGTGGATACAATACCCGAAGGCAATGTCGAGTCAGTCTGGGTTTTCAAACTCTCTTCCTCCACCAGGATATCCATTCTACCAGGTGTCATGCAGGTATGTCGCGTGTTACATTTCATTTTTTAATGCTCTGGCATATGGAGCTGTAGCAGATTATCAAGAGATTTGTGCTTCCATTTGTTTGCTGTCTGAAAAAAAGAAAACAGACAAATAAGATGATGAAAAATATAAATGCATTTTTAAGTGCTTTGTGCTGGACTTTTTAACTAGGATGGCATTTATTTAAAGCCAATATTTTTTATTTCTAAATGTACTAAATGTTTTGTGAGTTTTTCTGACTGGGAGAATTAAGTTGTAACCTTGGAGATTTTGAAAGTGACTTATGTATTCTGATTTCTCAGTCATTTGCTAGGAACTGGGTATCTACATTGCTGAGAATCAGAAATTACGCAGATTTCTAGAAAACACGAATCATTTTAAGTATTTTCATGAAGAATTGTGTAAAGTGAATAAACAGAGTACTTAGCTGTCATTGTGCTTTTAAGACAGCAATTCACAAAATATATGCACGTGTGGAAAGGTGCTAAATGCCAGTGTTACGATAAAGCTTAACCATGCAGGGTTCTTGCTGCTTTATCTTTTTGATTCAGCAGTCCTGTTTTATGAAAAACCTTTCCTGCCAAGAGTGCTAGAGAACAGCCTTCGAGAGAACGGGCTGGATTCTAACCGTGAAATTGCCGTGCCTGCCGTGGAAGACTGTAATGTTGCATAATAATTAGAGGGAATGTGTTACAATACTTTTTGGCTGGGAGGTCTCGGGTTTCTGGCACACCTTAATAATGGAATGTGGTCTCTGTTTATTGTGTCTAAATCTGAAGTCCTGCCTCTCATGCTGCAACAATAACAGAGGGAGGGGAAAATCTGAGTCGGAACAGGAGTTTTGTTCTATTACTCATCTTTCTGTAATGCATTTGAAGAGTAGGGTAAGAGAATAAGTTAATTATTAACATGTTCATATGCAGAGACTGTACCTGGCAAATAATCTTTGTAAACTGTAGAATATGTGTGGGTTAGTTTTGTAAGGCTGGAGTGATAAAGAGTCATTTGTGAGTAGAAACAATAGTAGTTCTGCATATTGTTCATTTAACCACCTTTCTGTGCGTTTCTTGAAATAAAGTCCTGCACTCACTTGCTTATTTATTTCCTTGTAGCACTACTAGGTTGTCTGGTCAAAGGTACCAGTAGGGTTTTATTGAAACCAGAGTTAGCCATTTAAGGTCAACTACAATGATTGCTTGTGGCTGCTGTTCTTTGGCCTAACTATGGAGGATGCTGAAGTCTAGCCTTTTTCTTCCTTTTTTTTTTTTTTTTTGTCTTTTCCTTTTTATGTTAATAGGCATGAATAAGCTAGAAACAGGCATTCAGTAAATGGCAGCTGCTGTAAAAGCCTGCTTTTCCCAGAAATACGTTAGATGCTCAGTCAAGTACTTGCATTTTCATTCCTGCTCCATAGGATCAAAATGAGCGTAGCCTACCACCCAGCTCCTTGGTTTCCACAGTTACCTTCAGGACAGAAGGAGGGGCTTGGAAGTGAGTTCCGACTCCTCACCTCTCCGTTGCGAAAAGACAGAAATTGAAGCTACTGAACTTTTGGCTCCCTGTTGTTTACCTGCATTTTTGGTTTTTAATTCACTCCTCCCTCTTTCTTACGTGGTTTTTAAATAGTTGTTCTGCATTTCAATGAAGCTTGCATTTAATAATGTTCAGATAATTCCTGTGATATGCAACATAGATGATTAAATCCTGTTTTATGTATGTAGAATTGCATGGATTTATTTGTTTTCATCGCTAGGTTATTCCAACCTTGCAAGTTTACTTTTGTTCTGGTACCTACAAAGACAGTTTCTTTACATATCGTATAACCATGGCTAACTTGACAGCTCCAGCTATGTCAAATTAGTGTTTCTGCAGTCATTTTAGAGCTTGTGCTCAGGTGCAGAATATTCCTTCAGCACAGTAACACACGGCCCTTTCCGACTGGGGCACAATACGCTTTGCGGAGAGAGGGCTGAATTAGGATTTGTATTCTCTGCTAGTGGTTATATTCTGGTGAGTGAAGTTTTTCCAGTAAAATTAATCAGCGGCTAGGCTACTGTTTACCGTCAATGCTTTATGATCAGTCTGGAGCGGGGTTGATTAGTATACGTTATGTGAAGTTTGTACGTTGGCGGAGTCGTGTTAATCGGATGTGGCTTGCATCTGGGATGGTGGGAAATTGGCGGTTCCAAAGTCTTCAGCAGAGGTCTGGAGAAGCTCTGTCTTCATGAAACTTTGTCTTTTGTGTAGACAAGCTTCATTTTCTAGAGGTGTTTGGAATTACGTTTTCTGTTGCACATACGGAGTAACAGTATTGGTATGATACTTACATGGATGTGGTCTGAAGTATTGATGCCAGCCTATTTTGGAGAAGCGTGCAATCAGCATTTTGTTAATGTGTGCTTTTGTAACGTTTGCGTGTAGCATTGTTCATACTCCATCTTGGAGGTGACCAAGGTGCAGTCGGCCCCCGAGGTCACTCGGCGTGGCTCGGTCTGTGGGCTGGCTGTCAGTTATGGAACCGCGTAACTGAGGCGCTCGTCCAGGTGACTGCGTTCCTGAGCCGTATCGTAACTTGCTTTTGATACCCGTGCAGTGCAGAACTGGGATTTCTGAAGAACATTTCCGTGTTTAGGAAAAAAAAAAAAAAAAAGAATAGCATTTATGTTGAGTTTAACAAATTTCTTCTTGATTCTTTCATGGCACGACATAAGAGAGCTGATCTGGACAGTAGCTATAGAAAACGTTCTGTGTGACTGAAAAACTTCCGCAAGTAACTGATCTTTCTTTATAGATGTGCTGTTTAATATAGAAATATTACAAAGAAAATATTACCATCTACGATTCCTGTAGCTTAAGAAAAGTAGCAGCAAGTGTAATGTTAGTATTGGTGGTTAAACTTTAAACGTTCCCCAGGGCACAGCGCTAAACATAGGCGGTGCAGCATACAGCCTGCTTGTGGCAGCCGGGGTGGCACCGGACAGGCAGCTTGCATTTTTGCAGCTGCTTGCTGTTGTAATGCTAGTTTTGTGTCATATTTCATATAGGACAGCACTGAGCCTATTCAAAAAATAGTCTTTGAAAATATGGTTATCGCTCTTCGATTTTACATGAAGCTTAATCGGTAGAGATTAAGAACAAAGTTCTCTCTGGCAGGACTTGCAAAGACTACGCTCGTGTCTTTCTCCCAGTTACCCGGGCAAGGCAAGAGGCATTTGCTGTAAGAACATTTGCTATTTCTCATTGCTCTAAGCTGCCAGAAGATATCCTTGGTGGTAGCCTTATGAGGTTTTCCTTAGGCAAAGAGAAAAGGAAGAGATCTAATGTCCTAGCCATGTTTGCCAAGAGAATCCCCTGCAAAATGATCATGATTTTTGTGTTGGCCTCAAAAAAGACGCATTCAAAAATAATTTTGAGTAGAGAAGGTGTTTTTTTGAGTAGGAGGAGTTACATAGCTGTCCTCATGTGGAGAAGTGAGCTAATGCAAACGCAACCCTGTCTCAGCAGTGGAGCAAACGCTGCTGTTGCTGGAAGGTAACTGGAGCTGGGCTGGAGGACTGATGCTCTTAGCAAAGTTCCTCTTCAGACAGAATCTGCTTGTTTCTGACACAAACGCATAGAGGTCAAGACATGTTTGTTCTGCATCACATGGAGAGCTTACTGTTTTCAGTAGCTACATGCAAAGCAGCAAAACATTTTTGAGGGTTTGTTAGGTCTGGCATAGTCCTTTGGCCTAACTAATATCAGAGCCTTCTGCAGCCCTTTGTAATGCTGGAATTTTGTCTTCTAGGGAACGTGCTGGAAACCCTATTCACAGGAACAGGGTGCTGTTCCTGTCAAGACTTCCTTGAGTCAAATGTGCTGTTATACTGAATAAATAAATCAGTAAAAGATGGCTGTTCAGTGGGGAGAAGGAAAACTTGAAATTTTGTGACTTGAAGATGAGTCAATTGCATCCGTGCAGTCGATTCAAAATGCAGTGTTGCAGGTCCCAGCCAGTCATAGCGATGTCCTAGGTAAGCAGTTGTAATTGAAACTAAGCAACAACCTGACAGCGCTCAACTGTGGAAAGGGAAAGAGATGTTGCTGCATGAATCTGCTGCTTTTTCTTTGAGGAAGACGCCACTGTCCGTTTCAAATGTTGGTATTTAATTAGCATCAAGTCCTTAAATTTAACAGAAGATATTTCTTACTGCTGTATGTTAGATGGAGGTGATCAAGATTTATTCCTCTGTGTTGCTGAGTCTTAGGAGAAAGCCATTGCTTTTAAAGAAACAAAGCAATTACTGAGCTTCCTTTATAGCATAATCTGACAAGCTTAGTGGAACTAAAATCTCTAAGAAATAATGAGGTCAGGCAAAGAGCAATCAAGAATAAAGTGAAGGACAAAAATTATATTAAAATATTTGCTTGCTTGGTAGCATGAACCAAGCTCCTGGGTAACTATTTAATGCAACTGTTCTGAATATTTGGAAGTATGCATGCATATGACCAGAATTTACAGTTGCATTTTCTTGGAATAATTAAATCAGTTAAGCAAAACTTCCTGTATTTTTTGTTCTTTGTTTGTGCAGAGCCATTCCCTTTCCCTGTAGGAGGAACAGGAGTTGAAAGGGGAGGGCAAAGTTATTGACAAAATAAATGCAAGAACATGGTGTGCTACATTCTAGCTGGCAGTAGAAGCTGTTTCCCCATAGAATTTGATTTTATATATGCCTGCAGTAACAGTAGCTTTCATACTGGAGAGAGGGAGATGGGTGTCTGCTTTTTAGATAGATAATCCTTTGTCGGGACTTGGAAAGAACTGATGAAGAAAGCTGGTGCTGCTCACACTAGCTATCTCATTTATGTCAAAAAAGAATAGGTTAAATTCATATTTGAGAGCTAATAATCAAACTATGAAGAAGAAAGTTTTATATATTTTACCCTCTACAATATTTAAAATGCAGGCAGGCTATTTCTATATTAAAATGGTTTTAATATTATATAGTTGCTTTGCAGGCAAATATAAAGATTGCTTTTAAACAAATCACACCAAACCAAACAAAAAAAAAATTCCAAGGAGCCCCATGATTAGAATGTCAGCAGTTACTTGGGCTTGACAGAACAAACAACACATTAAAAAGCTTCACGTAATAAAAAGTAACTCATTAAGCAAGATTGAACTTGAAAAAGAGTTTTGCTTGCAGGGAATAAATCTTAAGTACAGGCTGCTCTCTGAGAAGACAAAATAGTAGGAAAACTGTTAAAGACGTGGCAGGTTGCAAGATCACCACCTCTAACTTTTGTCCAGGAGATACAAGCACAAAACTGGGAGTAGGAGATGTTGATTAAGGTACGGGCTGCAGTTTCTGTATGACTTTCAAGTGCTTCCTTTGAAAAGTACTGCTAGGTAAGAATGTTTTTCGTATCAAATGTCTTTGTTATGGGAAGTCTCTTCTCTCTTCTTCGTCTCCTGCTCCCTGTTTTTTCCCCCTAGTGTATTTTATTCACTTCTTTTAATCTCCCCTCTGCTGTCAGATCTCAATGGGAAATGAAAACCCCCAGCTCCTTGCAAGTGGCCGGTAGGTCAGTGATCCCAAATGTGGCTCCCTTGTGATCTACAGGACAGATTTGGAAACTGCAAGGGTCTCGATGCTGTACCAGTGTTGAACTGGGCACTTGCAAGACTGTTTGCAGTGGAAGGCTGCTGGTTTCACCTCTCTTGAAATGTACTGGATACTGCCTTCTGTAGACATGCATGTCACTTGCTTAACCCACGTTACTTTCTGGCTCCTCAAGTCTCTTTCCACATTCCTAGCATGGCTCCGGTTACACTTGGCGGTAAGGGTGTAATCAGATGAATGCGGTTGCAGATTGCAACAATTCATTATAAATCATTCTGTCAGAAAAGAGGAACTCTGAAGAAAAATGGGAGCATTATAATAATGCTATCTGTTAGCCTCCTCCTCAGAAGGCAAGAGTGTAAACTGCATATGATTCAACGTAATAGCTCTGATTTTAATTCTTACTCTCTGAATTAATTCTTACTGCAACTTTGAATATTTCTTTGTATTTATTTTGTGATATCTGGTATTTCAGGCTCTTGTGCACAGAACTGTAATGGTAATTCTTCTAATGACATTGATATTTGGCCAGCAGAACCAGTTACAACAAGTTCTGTGTTACTTTTTCTTCTAACAGCTATCTTCTAGCATATCCTTCAGTATAAAAAAAAAAATCTAGTGTAAAGAAAATGTCTTGAGATTCTGATGTAATATTTTGTATTTTCATTATTCTGGGGATTTCAGCGTGAAAAGGCAGTTTCTTTCTTGAAAAAAAAATTGAAAATTTCTCTGTCGGTGCAAACATATACCACCTTGTTCTTCTGAACAATACTAGTTGTTCCGAATTCTGTCCAGTTCTTCTCTTCTTTCCATTAACATTTCTATCTCAGCAGTTGACTAATCTACTTACAGAACTGAGCTAAGGAATTACAGTTCTCACTTCAATAGCACGCTTCCCAGGAGTTACACTGTGATTACTTCTCTTAGAGGTGAAACTGCCTGGATACCTCTTGGATCCCTTAGAAAACCTTACAGGGATGTGCCATGAGCTTTTCTGAGATTTACGTGATGTGTTCAGAGGTCCTTATGCAACAAAATGAACATCAAAGAGCCATCCTACAAAGCTGAGAGTTTATGCTCTTAATACATTGTTTTTGAACATAAATATTGAAACTAACATTGAGTGTGTTTTAGAAACTGAATCCGGAGAGAAATGACCCTTCTTTCCAGTACAAATAAAGGAGACGTTGACTTGTAATAAGCATACAATTTAAAAGACGGTCCTTGAAAAGTCCTGGTTCGTGCAGCACTCCAGTTGGTCGTTAGTGAAATGTGAAGTGTAGGATTTGGTTGCAATTTGGTTTGGAGTTGAAGCACTGGTAGAAAATTTCTAAGGCATAAATTTGCAAGTTTCTTCTTTGTGCAAATTCAAAGCTTCTTATTAAATCAGAAACGAGGACATTGCAGTAGCTTAAATGTGTTATTTTTAAAGTAATTAACCATAGGAACATTTTAACCAATGTAGTGATTTGTGTTTAAATTTTAATAAGTGCCAGCTAATATTTGAATTATAACAAATTGTTAAATACAGATAGTATCTATTCAAATAAGGTGTAGCTTATATTTAGTCTCACTTTCTATGCTGTTATTTTGACAGGTATATGATATATGACATTGTTAATCCAGTTTTGTGAGTCCTGCAATTCATTTGGAGGACATTTTCCTGCAGAAAATAAGTGTAAATTTGAGCACTCAATAAATGGATACTTACGCATTCCGTTTTTAGATTTTTTTTCAAAAATAGCCTACCGCTTTCTCGTGCGCTGAGGAGAGCCATCTTAAATTAAAGACACTTGAAACAGACGGTCAGTCCTGTTGACATGCAAATGTGCAAATGCCTCAGTACACCGAACAGAGGACTGCAATGCAGATAATACCGATGCCGCTAACGTTTTTAAAATTTACATCAGGTTTTTCAGCTCTCAGTGGTTTCATTTATTCATAACTTTAGGTAAGGAATAATAATCTGCTGAAGACGCGCCACGGTAGTGGGGAGGATTGTGATGGCTGAGAGTGTGACCTCATGTGGGGAGGTGCCAGGCAGTACATAATCGTGCCCAAGGTTGTTCCTGCTTCCCCAGTACGTCTGTCTGAGATATGACTTGCCCCAAGTGAAAAAACAGACTTCTGTCAGAAATTAAGACCCGTCATTTACAGACAGCTCTCTGCATTAGTCCTCTTTCCTTGGAAACTCTTGGGTGCTTTACTATTATGTTTTGCTTGCTGTGACATTCGTGATGTTAGTTGTGTATTCCCTGTGTCTATCACTGTCTTTTGATGGGGTAAATCATCCCTCCTGTTCTCTTTTACGCCCCAAATTCCAACCTTGCCCACACATTGCTGCCCCTTCCTTTCCTGAAGTTGTGTCCCTGTTTCCGAAGGATTTACAGAGCCTCCTGGTAGACGCCTGATCACTGCTGGGTGATTGTAGCTTCTCAGTGCTCTACAGCACTTCCTCCCTACCCTCTTCTCCTTATTCCCATGTAAGTAATCCAAATTTTACCTGCTGCTTTAACTGCATCACCCATTTTAGAAAATCCGTTTCTTGGCTCTCCTGTTATACTGCATCAAGTTCAAGCTTGTCTTCCTTGCTTTAAAGACATGTCATTAGCTCTGTCCCTGCTCTGGTTTCTTGCCAGGTTACTCCCTCTGTTTAAGTCTATTCAAATGGGGCTGTAGTAAAAATGATTTTTACATTTGTCTGCTGTTGGGTAGGTAAGACTTCTAGACTTGAAATATGCCATAGTTTATGGTACTTGTAATTCTCGGTGTGTAAGAGTAATTATTCACTTATTACTGTTCTGAAAAGTTAATTATCTTTTGTCTTTCTCAGCCAGATTTGTTTTTTTACTGATTTCCTTTCCCTCCTCCTCTCCCCTTACAGGTAAAAGCTAGAGTGTTTCCCTTCATTTTCTTACAGCCTGTCTGTTCCATTGCTTGAAAAGATGCCTGAAGGAAAATAGAAGACAATGTTAGAGCATTGCCTGTAATTGCGAAGTCTTTTAATTCTGCCTCTGATTTCTGTTGGCATGATGCAAGGAAAGATTCCGGGTGATGTCAGAGATCTAGAAACATTTTTTCTCAAGGGTTTCTCCATGGCAAGTTGCTCACACTATTGAAAAGAGTCCGTGGGTGTACATGGATTAGAGAAACGAATGTATATTATTTTGCAGGTCAACTGGACTTTAATGAGAATGATGTTCAGTTGTGTTGGCTAGGTACCCCTCTGCTTTATCTCTGGCTGGTGTGAGTTGCTGTGTGATGTCTGAAGAGCGGTAACGATTTTGGTGTTGCTTTTGGTTGAGGAAAGATGCAGTCAAGTTGTTGTTCAGATTCCGACCACAAAGAAAATCACGTGGAAAGCTTACAAGCAGATTTATTTTCTCCCTTCATTGTGTTACCATAGGTGAATAATAAATCTTGTAAAATGCAGAATATTCAGTATGTGGCCTGTGTCAACTTGTAATCCTAAAATCTTGGTTCACAATTAAGAATTGTTCAAATTGACGAAAAGCAGTCCTGATCTATTAATACCTACTGAGAGTCTTTTGTTTTCCTTCACTGGCAGAATGTTTTTCTTTTATGGATTTATTGCGTCTGTCTGTCAGGTCTGCCTTATTTCCATGTGCTGAAAACATTAGACAAATCTGCAGTGGATTTGCTAATGTAAACTTTTCTATTGCTATGCACCATGGCCCTTAATTTCACTCCATTGTGCTTTCTCTCTCTGTTTTTTCTGCCCACTCTCACCCCGCTGGGTCATGGTTTGCTGTATTTCAGATGCTAAAAGCTCCTAGAGACAAGCCCCTTCTTTTTAAGCACAAGCTGTTCACAAAACCTCAGTTGCTTAAATGTCATAATTTTCCAAGTTTTAAACCCAAATTTTCCTGAAGCCTAAGCTGTTGGATGTTTGCAGGTAGTAAGTTTGGGTAGTTTACATAGGAAGTTTCTTTCAAATCATTGCAGTATGTAGTTTACCAATATTAGCATCCATTAAATTATTCTTGGTATGGCATCCTTCTGTATTCACCTTAAACCTAGGTAGAGCGCGGTTTCTCCAAGTTCACAAGCATACCCCCATAACCTCTGTTTTTTGTGTTATGACTGGGAATTTCCAGAAGTTAGAAGCCTTACAGATATGTCATAAGTGGCAGCTTTTCTTTGCTACATCAGTCCTGGATGGGCCAGGAACTGCCAAGTGTTTGAAGTAATGCTATTGCCCTGCTAGTTAGTCCTGTTAAGTGCTGCTATTTTTCTCTTCTTTTTTTTTTTTTTAAACCAAGGAAGTATAGTTCTAATACATGAATTCATTCTCTGCTGTGTTATTTTTAAACTATTGCATCTTACTGGTTGTTTTTCCAGTTGTGCATACCCACGTGTTGTTTGTTTTTCTTGACAGTTTATTCAGCTTCTCATTGCATCACACAGAGCGTGTTAAGCCCAGTTTAATATGGAAGTGGAGATCTGTAAGTGTTAGGACATGCCTTGGATCCCGGCCATACATGTTGATGTACTTCATAACAAAATGACGAAATATTGGCAGCTTTGACTGGAGCCCAGCTGGCGTCACTGTGTATTGTGCAGGGGTTTGTGATTCGAGTTCAGAAACACAGCTCAGAAGGTTGAGTTAGTTTTCAAAGCAAGCTTCCCCTTCTGGACAGTGTAAAGCTATTAATATACTACTGCCCAGCCTTTCCTTAAAAAAAAAAAAGTACCTGGGACCATGCTGTTAAGATCTGATGCTCTGAATTCTGCACCTGACAGTATCCATCTTTAAAAGCTGGATGTCCAAGCTATGCCCTTAGTACTAAGGCCGTTGTTTTTGAAACATCATCATTTGCTTCCAAATAGCATCTGTTGCTTCCTTTCTGCTGTTGATTTATTCTGAATTCAAAGTCATCATGATAGGGCTCAGGTTCATCATTTGCACATCTTGCTGTGTTCTTGTATGGGTAATTCTCACGTATGCAGGATCTGAGGAAGTTTTCTTTTATAAAGAAAGGGCAGAAAGTGAAATAGGAGACACCTTTAAGACTGGGTGTCTTTGCAGTCCTTGTATCAGATGTCTGTAAAGCTGCAGCATGGCCTTGAATTAATATTTTCAGAATATATCCCATGTAACGTACGTGCAGGGCACTGGTGCTTTGCAAAGTTAAAGTATGTTTCAAAGATTGTGTAGTCTTGTTTACTGCCCGTAAGGATCTCTAAGTTGCAGTGCTAGTATATGAAAATACATGGAAGTTTAATCTGACAGTAAATGTCCATGTGGTCATCCGGTCAATCACTAGGAGCTCTCTTACTGAGAGGATCTTCAGGTTAACTCCCTGAGGATTTCTTTTTGTTTGTTTGTTTGTTTTATTCGATTAGTAACGGGAAAAGGATTTTTTTTAACTACAGTTTATTGCGAATGTATAGGCAAAAAGGACTTTTACAGGAAAAAAAAGGAAACAAATAGTATGTCTGAATAAATGTTTGAGGCAAATAATTTTGTGGTGTAAATAAGTGAATAATTCTTCCTGTAAATATGAGATATACTAAGTATAGAACTCACCTTAAAAATGTGGCACTTTTCTGTTTGCTACTTTGAAAGACCTGGTTATAATTTTAACTTGGAACTTACTTTAACCAAAATTGTAACTCATGCTGAAATTTTGCACCCTTTTAAATCGAGTATTTGTAATTTGCTCAAATATACTCTTTGCCTTGTATAACCGATCCCGATGTTTGTGAATTTGGAAGTTCTTATTAAGATCTTTCTGGAATACCAGGTAATCATTGAAATAGTTTCCGTAACCCTTGGGCTAGCAGTAGGTAGCCTGGTTAATATTAATATCACTGGTATCTGGAAGCTGTTGTTTCTAAGACACTGCACCTTTTCAGTAGTAAAACTAGTGTTTTGCTTTCTGACATCACAGAAGTTTCGTCTTCTGTACGTAGTACAAATTGCAGCATTTATACGATTGGATGGATTGCCAAACATAAGGGCTTTTGAATTAAAATCCATTGCTGGCTTATGTTTTTAGTTTAATATTATGAATACGTATTGGTAGTTGATACTAGCTTCCATCACTTTGTACTTTTATCCAAAAAAAAAGTAAACTTTAAAATTCAAAGAATCTGACATAAAAGTGAGGCAGAGCACAAAGAGAATTCACTGTTGCTAACAGATGAGCTCTGTTTCCTGGTGCACAGGAGAGCTGAAGGTTGCAGTAACAAAATCGTTCTTCTTACACCATCTGTGTGTTATGTAGCCAGTATATGATTAAAATGGAAGCCCAGGTGCTGAAGATAGCCAGCAAAATGTTTAGAATGATTTAAGCTAATAATTAAGAGTTGGTAGGATGGAAGAGTTGGCAGGATGGAATAGTTACTCCTCTATTTCAGATGTGGCTTTCGGGAATGCTTCATTTTCAGTTAGTTAAAGGTATAGTAAATCTCACTGGAACTAAGAGCACCAGTTTCTCACCTGGCTTGTGATGCTGCTGGTTAAGCCTTAAACAGGAACAAATTTTAGTATCAACAGGAAAATACAGCTATGATACATATGTGCATAAATCTCATTGCTTTTATTACCACTCTAATGGCTACAGATAGCTCTAATGCCAGTATCACAATGTGGATTTTTCATCTTGAATTCTGATCTTTGTTTATCTGTTAGGCTAGAAAATCTTACCCGTTGTTGAAGTGAAATGTCCTACATCTAGCAGATTTGGTTTCGCATAACACAAGTAACTTGTGCATCCATGTATTTCTTCCTAATAGGGCGTGCTATGAGTGATCAGCTGTTAGATAAATAGCAAATTCTGACACTTCTTAAAAAGGCTTGGATTTCTCAAGTGATGCTGGCAACTTGTATCACTGGAGGCTTTTGTGGTAAGGATTGATTACATTAATATTTCATAAAACCCTCTATCCAGGTGCTATATGCTAGTGATTTACTGTCCTTACCAGCCCAGTCTGGATTCAAGATACTGGTTTAAATAATCCCATTAGTCCCCCAGAGTCATTTGGTCCCTGTAGGAAATTTGATTTAAATCAATGTTTGTGATAAAGACTCTACAGCTTTTGACCATTAACTTCTATAGCATGATGGTTTAAACAGAGTAAATACAGGTTGTTAGTGCTATAGATTTTTATTTATATGATTTTCTTTTTAACCAGCATACATGGCAGAGTTTGTGTATGTGTACTGATTTAGAACATTCTTCCTGTAGAAGCCTCTAAATTGCATGGATAAACTTGTGTCACAACTTGCCTTTGTTAAATGTGCATTTCAGGAAGGCAGTCAGCGCTCAGGATTGTTTGGTCATGATTTGGAAATATATGCAGAAATAAAGGGCTTTGACTCACTACCATTTCTTGGCCTAATAATAATAAGTAATTAAACACTAACTCTACATAGAAGGACATTTTTAGTAGAAAAATAGGTTTGTGTTTTCTGAGAGTAGTCAAGTCTACTCTTTGTCCTTTCTACTGGATTGAGTCCTTTCTACTTCATTAAGTATCCTTGGAGAATACTGGATGACAATAGACATGATGTCCTTGATCAAGAATTTCAGGTGAGTAGAAATCCAATTTGTAGAAATTAAATGCCGAGACTGGAAATTATTAAGTACTACATGTAACAGCAGTAGACCATTCAGCATGCACTGTGCTTTTTTCCACCTCTGCCTCTTCTTTTAGTGGTTTAGATCACTTCCTGCACAGAAGTTGTTGAGATGCTAGCTCTAGAGAGATTTGAGGCTTCTGAAATACTTCTGAAGTACTTTCCTTCAGTGTGGCATTTTCAGTAAGTTTGGCCAGGCTCCTTAAGTATTTGTTGTATTAATGAAACTGTATTTAATTTGGAGTTTAATTCTTCCAACACTGAGTTTAATGCTTCCTTCCAAAATTTTAAGTTTCCTTTCATCCTTTTTACTTTTTAAAGACCAGTAATTAATTTGTCATTCTGCATGTAATACCATCTTTTCATTGATATGAAGATCTTCCTTTCTCACTGTGTTGAAAATGTGGTTTTGTTCTCCACATTGAACTTGAAACTTCACAGTATTAAAGCTTCCCATGTGTTCTCCTTGAATGTTGGTTTTGGAACTTTTTCCCTGGATGACTCTTCTAGGTTGAATGTAGATTTCCTACTCAGGACATCCTGTAATATCAGAATAAGTAACTTTTCTTTATTCCTCTACACATTTGTTCTGTTGCTTTTTTTTTTTTTTTTGTGTGTGTGTGTGTGTTGTGGTTCATCATGATGGTGGTAATCCACATTCAAAGTTTTCATTTAAGCTTCGTGTCCTGGGACATTTGAGATCATTCTCATTTGTTGTGCCTTATTCTTCTCTGAACTTACTTTTGTATTTTATTTGTTCAAGCATGGGATTTAAAATGTCATCTATTCACATATTCTGTAAAGAATCCAATTGTATTATTGATACGTACATTCTGTATGAATTTATTTGCATTACCTAAACTTCCATGCCTAGTGGTCCATTTTTTTCTTGTGCCATAAGCCAGCATCCTTAATATTAAAGGGAAGAAGTTTTTGTTGTTGTGGCTGGGAAATCTAACTGCATTTCCAATTGATTCATATCCCTTATTTGTCTACGATAAAATTTCTAAGCAAAGAGATTACTCTGAAATCTATCCAAATACAATTTTTCTGCCATTTTGGATTTTAATGTATATATTCTTCTATTGCATGAGTTTCTTTTTTCACATTTTCCCATATGACATTTGATGGTGGATGAGTATCAAAAGAGGAATGATCTCTTTGCTCAGTGATCCAACCTGATGTTCCAAATGTGCTATAACTAAGGGCAAACTATGAGATTATCAAGCTGTATCCATTTGCCAGCTCGCTGGAGAAAAACATTGCTGTGTGGTTAAACTAAATATCTCCTGTGGTCTGTGTATTGTAGTAGCATCAGGACGAATTACCACCAAGTGCTCCTCTTTTTATCCCCTCATGCATTTTTATCAGGGAACTGAAAATATTTTCTGATCCCCAGGCTCGTTTCTGCATACTGTGACTAATGAATGGCCTTGCAATGTTTAAGAATCTATGGGATCAGAAACATGATTATTTTTCTCAAAACAGCATGCAGAACAGTATTTAAACAAAACCAAAACCCAGTCACTTAAAAGAACATTGTCTTTATTTTTCTCCAAGACTAAAATCTTGTATGCTGTTGGGAGCAGCTGGGAAAGAGATGAGAAACCACTTCTGCAGCTTTGCCTACAGGTTTTTGCAGTAAACTCTCCGGGATGATACTTGGCTAAGTTAGTCCCTGACAAATATCTGAGATTCCCCACTGAGGTGACTTGCAAAACTCGCTCTGCACTTACGTGGAGAGAGTTCCAATGGCCATCTTATAACCCATATTCAAAAATGTAGTTGGTAAATAGCAAGTGTTAAATATAAATGTGGAAAAAAAATATAAAGATGTGTGAGGGAAAACTCGTCTTCTTCTTGAAATCTTAAATCGGTATCTGTACTTCTTTAGAGGAGAACTTTGTCTTACTCGAGGTGTCAGCAGAATGAATGGCAGTAATTAAAATTCCTGTTATCTTCTCCAGGGGAGCGGAGGGGTTTGTTGTCGTCACAGGGACAGCTGAGCGACAGCTCCGAAGCGAGCAATTGCTGCTGAGAGTTCTGGCTTTGACGTTTGTGATCTTTCATAGGGGATTGCGGGACAAAATGGAATTTCGGTTCTGGGCTTTCAGAGCATCTTTCTTGAACCTAATGTTTTTGTATAAGGAAGTACTGTCTAGATGACTTTGATTCAGAAGCTTCTTTTTAATAACCATGTGAAGTACCATTGCTAGTGGCTGTTTCTTGGCCTGCTTTCATCAGAAGGACCAAATTCCCTGGAAGTGCTACCTGGTACTGTTAGAATTTTCAGTGTCCCACAAGTCCTTTATATTGCTTTTTTTTCCTCTCTAGCACACTTTCCTTTCACAGCATGGGTATGGAAGCATTTTATCCTAGAAGATGCACGTCCTATGCCTGCATGTACAGTCTGTATATATAATGCTACTGCATTTTAGTGATTTGTCATGTGTTTCAGGTGGCAAGTTTTAATGGATCCTTTGTCATAGAGTAGTATTGGATTATAAAAACTCCATTGCATGTACAAATGTTTTATAAATTCATTTTTGTAGGATTTTGCTGGAAAAGTTGCCTTAGAGTTATACTTGCTTTTTGAAGCTGAAGAGTTCCTGCGAATCCCATTTCTGAATAGTGGACGTTACGCATTTAGTGAGAAAAGCTGTATTCTTGATTTTGCAGTCTCTACATGACTTTTTACCTCTATTAATTCCATGATTTTAAGAATGGCAAGGAAGTAAAATGTGCAAGTTGTAAGGGTGCTTGTAAACTGTGCTTTGTCTTAGGTATTACTGCGCTAACAAGTGCGTTGGTCTCACACATGGAGCAGGAACCTGGTTACATGCACCCCATTATCTGTATTTCCAACTTCAAATTGGGATTATTTTCTTAAGTTCTGGGAGTTGTTTCAGGAAAAATATTTTAAATATAGCTTTCGTTTCAAATGTATAGAATTTAGTGACATCAGGTTAGTTCAAGATCCCTTGAAATAAGAATTACACATGATCATTGCGGTGCATTGTGGTGCCTGGCTGCATGACTTTGTGGTCTTCTGAACACTGGCAAGCACAAATTAGTTCACAGGAGTTTCTGATATCTCAGTAGCTTATTGATAATAAGATGAATTTCAGGTCTGTTGGATTTTAACTCCTTCATTCTGTCTTGCTAGAGCTGCTTGGATTCATGTGTCTACCTCCTGTGTCTGGTCTCAAAGTGAAAACCTCAAGTATGTGCACTTGTGCATACACATGCATGCCCCTGTGCTCACTCTTTAAAACTGTGTGTATGTCTATATTTATATAACAGTACAAGTAAATATTTATTAAATAATTATTACAAGTAAATATTAATTATTTATTAAATGTTTATGTAAATATTTTGTTTATTTTTATTGTTAGTAAAAAGCAGCAGGAAAAGGGAGTAATTTTAATCTTCTTTTTTGACCGTGTAAGTTCAGGAAACCTAGTTAGCCATACTTTGAGCAGGCTATTAACTGGAACAACTGGAGAGCTAAAGGACTGCCGTGTTTGTAGAGGAGAGGTCTCTAAGAGTATGCTATGGAATTTTCTTCATAACTATGAATTCAGTCAAATTTGGTCAGACTTTTCTTAGTGATTGTGAAGCATCTTAGATCTGAGCTGTCATTCTACCCCCCGTAAGCCCTGCCAGATTTCTGTTCTGTTTGCCAAGGAATAAGTGAAGTAAGGGTGTTCAAAGTACTCTTCTGTTTGTGTCTGGTACGTAGCTTCATGAGCTCAGCGATTTAGAGTAAATTCTTACATGAAAAGTGGTGTTTAAAAATGAGGCCCAATACATTAAGAGCGCTGAAGTATTTTTTCCCTTCATTGCTAACTGTAAATGTCATTGTTTCCTATGTGTTTTATAAGGAGACTTTCATTTTATAAGGTTATCTCTCTGTTTTGATCTTCCTGGGAGAATATTTAAGTATTGATTTTTTAAGATGTCTTTTTGCAAAAATCCTTTACATACAGACAAAAGGAGAGGTAACTCAAACTACAGACATACTAGGTGTTAAAATAAGTGTTGAGTTTTTCTAGTGTGAGGGGTCATTTCTAAACATTTTAATTGAAATAATGTATGGTGCACTGGTTCAGAAAAAATAATGTGTGATGTTAGTCTTCGTGTCTTGGAGAAAGAGAAAAAAAATGTGTGCAGAACTTTGTCATTTAAAGAAACAAACAAAAGGAAAGATTTCAAAAGAAAGCTCCTTTTAACATGGGGAATATATGCAGGATGAAGCACACCTGTTTTTTGATCCAATCAGCAAGTGATGCAATCTTTGCTTTTTACATAAAACACCCATATTTCCCATCGGATAGTGCTATTACCCCACTTCCTTCATCAGTCCTCTGTAGGAAAACACGCTTTTTGCCAGTTAAAATAAATGCAAAATACTTGATGGACAAAAGCATACACAAGCCAAGAAAAGTTGGCACCTTCCAAGTTCTGCCATAGTCCGTAGTTTGCTACTTGGGTTGCAGTAATTCTTAATCTATGATCTGGAAGTCTTATCTACTCTAATTCATGTGTTTGAGGATGTGTAAGTAACTTAGATGGGTTCAGCTGTAATACCTTTTATTCATGCTTTTTAGAAGTACTGGCTGTTGAAGTTTGCTGTAGATGAGAAATTCTACAATGGAAGTCCTGAGATGCTTTAATGTGGTTTTACTTCTGTGGTCATTATGACCCTTCGGCAACAAGGTAAAAAAAAAAAGGCATTTCTGACAAAGGTGAAGGAAACAGACAAGGGAAGGGAAACTGTGCAAGAGCAATGTTATTCTGTCACTCAAGGGACTGCATTCTCTTTATCTTTGTGTGTTTTGGTGCCAGCTTGTTACAGATGCCTGATAGCTTCCTGTGAATGAAGACTGGGGAAAGGTAGTGTAAAATATTCTTTAGAAAGCTGGATATGGATGCATCTTGAACTTCAGCTGGTTTTTGGGAGATAAAATACATCTGTGCAGTCTGTCTGATCCTAATTCAGGATTTCTATAGTGATCACAGTGGTATGACAGACTAGTTGAACTAAAAGTAGTGCAAAGGGAAAATCCTGCTTGGAGGTGAATAGTTTACAGAGAATGGGGGTGGGAGAGCCTGGAGCAATACGTGCGCAGCATTGTTATAATATTTGGAGATACGAGTGTCTGAAGCTTCTCATTTACAAAATAATACTGCAAATGCAGGCTCTCAGAAAATGTAACAGGAAAAGTTTTCTAAAAGTCTTTTGTGTTACGGAGGTTGCAATAGAAACAGCATTGTAAAGACTGAATTGAGAATCCCATTTTAATTATTTCCTGAGAAATCTGCTAATTGATACCACTGAGATTTAATTTGTAGAAAAAACCGCTGCTAATGCCCCACATTCAGAGTTCTGAACGTCTTCATTTTAGAAAGCATTCTCCATTTGGAATCTCACAGGTCAGTTAATTTTTGATTCTTGAATTTAGGAATGTATACTGATCATGATTATTAAAGTTGTGTAATTATACATGCATATAATATACATGATTCTAATACGATTATAATGCAGTTATAATGCTAGTTATTGTGTGAAGAGGACAGGATATTTCTTTGGTGAGCTGGAATAACCTGTACTCCAGCCCCAGGGAACAGCTGGGAGCAGAAGATAACATCTCACTGGTGGAGGATTAGGACACAAGGAAAATCCCCATAGCGCTTACATAACTTTTTTACTTGCTGGAATTTGGTTGCTTATGGTTTGCCTTAGGAAAAGGCCCGTGACTTGTGCTGTGTGTATTACGTTGTCACTTGCCTATTGAAGGACGTGCAATTTCTTGCCAGTCCAGTCTGCCCCATTATTTTTGACTGAATGCAAACCGAATGTGATGGATAGAAGTGAAACGTGTGGCCTCCACCTTATCAATAAGCTGCTTGTGGTGCTACAGCAGTGTAATGCTGTAATTATCTTATGGATTGAGGTAGTTTGTGATCTGCAAGTACTTTTAAAAAAGTATGTAAGATGACAGTAGAAATAATGTATATTTCAGGTATTTCCAGCACCCTTTTTTTATATTTCTACCAAATACATGGACATGTCAGTTCTACAGGCATGTAGTGGGGTTGAGTTGTATAAACTGTCAATGCAACTTAATGGAAAAACAGCCCTTAAAAAAGTTGGTCATTCCCTTGTATTTACTTATTGGTTGGCTTATTAATGATTTCATGAAAGGATTTCCTGAAGTTTTTCCCTCTTCTGTTGGTAAGCAGTTGGAAGACTGGCTTCTGGCACATATCTTTGGTACGTTCCACTTGGCATTAGATGAAGGTTCTGTGCTTCCAGAAATAGTTGGTGTTGCACATCATCTATGTGAATTTTCCTCTCCACTTAAGAATCTGCTCTGAACTGTAGCAAGAAATAACCTTAAAATGGAACTATGATCCTTAGGTTCGTGATTCTGTAGGTTGGGTAACGTCACTTGGTTAAAATGCTGGGCCTCTTTTCTTTCTTTTCTTCTTCCTTCAGATAAACTTCCAGGGAAGACTGTTAACAAACATAACGTGATTCTTGGTCCTGCTGTCAAGGCTATTTTTGGTTCCCCCCCCCATGACTGTTCACTGTACAATGCAGGAGCTGGTCTCACAATCCACAGCAGCGTGTCGGACTGCTCTCCGCTGCGCCGCAGCTCACTTGGTGCAGCTGGGCGGTTGGGGTCCTCTGCCCATGGGGGAATTCGGGCTTCCCTCAGCTGATGGGGAGTACTCGAAGGCTATTACTGATAACAGCTAAAAGTAAAATATTTGTATCTAAGTCATGGGAATCCAGTTTCAGTAAAACAGCTCTTTACAATGTCTGCTAAAGAGTAAGTTATCTGCGGTTTCCTAATGGAAGTAGGAGTGTGTGCTGGAGTCTGGATGGATGAAGGCGGATCCCTTTCAGTTTCATCTCAGAAGGTGAGATTGTGAGGCTTTTCTTCCCCTCTTTCTAATATTTCTTGTCCTTCATTGTAGGGCACGCTGACTAATCAGGAACATTACTGTTCAAACTTCAATCAATTATATTGCTAATTTTCTTTAAACCATATTATTTAAAAGAAAAATATTTAAAGCCGCTCGTTTCTGTCCCTAAAATGTGATTGACTACTTCCAAACAGAACTACGGAACTTTGGTGGTAGGGGTTTTTTCTTTTTCTTTTTTCTCACAGTAATTCTCAACTGTCATTTTCTAAAGTATCAACAAAATAGCTTTCATGTCTATTTTCTAGTTCTCAGGCAGATAAAATTTGCATGTCATGCATATCATGTCAATATAAATATGTGAGAGTGAAGACAGGAAGGTATGTAGGACCAGAAATTCCAAGATGTCAGAAAGGTTGAGTTGCTTTTTCTTAATGTCCTGAGAACACAGCAGCTTACTCTGCAACCTGTTCATGTCAAAGGAATGTAAAATATGCACATGGTATTTGCAGAATTGGTAAGCTGTCTGAAAACAGTTCAGTTCAGAGGTATTAAAACTTAAAGTAATGGTGTATAATATGTATAACATGCAAGTCCCAGAATGCTGGGCATAAAACAGAGATGTTGTCTGCATCACACAAGATGAGAAGAATTCATTATCTTATTTTTCCTAGAGAGAGTCTTGTTATTCAGAAGCAGGGCATTTTCTGTCCTTTTATTCTGACTTGACATTAGTTTGCATTAGAATGTAGTTGTCTTTACAGTGCTGTACTTTGAGATGAATGAATATTGCCACTCATTGCTTTTGGAATTTAATTTACTGTATTAACATGGGTAATTTAGATTCTTAGATTGTTTTAAAGAAGTTGACAGCACCAAGAAGACAGTATGTGATACCACAAAAGCAAACATTCAGAGGCATCTTAGGCTGAACTTGATGTTTTGGTGCAGTTATTTTTAAGTCATATGCGGGTGAATTAAGTTAATAGTGACTGGGAAGTAAGTAATGGAGCAAAAAGATTTTGCTTAAGTAGTACTGGAAGGGTAATCTTCGTGGGTTTAATTTTGGAGACTTGCATACAAAGGTGCAAGTTTCAGATGGCATTGTTGCTTGAGTTTTGTAGAACCTCTCTGGCAATTTAATCATGACAAATAACTTTATTAAATTTACTTTATGGTTATTGTAATGCATTAGGCTTTATTGTATTTGTACAGAATTGTATTCTATTGTACGGTTTTACCTCACAGCTGTGAAACGTACATTAGTAAAAAAAAAAAAAAAAAAAGCAATAATCTTCTTCCTGCATCCATACACCTAGTACTCGAAATAAAATGAATATCAATAGATAGCCAAAATCCTGCCTTCATAATAAGGAAGGTTTTGTGATGGCTACAAATATTATAAGGAAGAAAATTCCATGCACTGGAAAAGATTTTCTGTCGATCTTTGAACAGTTTAACCTGGAAGAGAGCAATGTGGCATGTTCAGCTCGATTCAGCATTTCCAGTCTGACTGACCTCTGAGGTTTGCTGGAATTCTTTGGGAAGGCCGAGGTAGTCCTTTTTGCTGTTGAAAACAATGAATTATTTTGCATTTATGTACTGTGCTCAGAAAGCTGCAAACTAAACTTGGTAGGCACTTGTCTGTCTTTTCAGGGTCTTAAATGTGAATAAAACAGTGATTTTACAAAAATAGGATTACTCCTATTAGGACCTTTCACACAAGAAATCTGCTTCAGAGCTAAGATCTGAATCCCAATCTTCCAAATCCTGATGTGGTACTGCCCAAACCATTAACTTCTTTTTTCTGTTACGGGTACAGAAAAACTTACTGCACTAGAGATTTTACAAACATAGATACTTCTTTCTCTTTTCTTGTGGCAGAAGCACACTTCTGTGTAAGGACAGACTCCGAAGTCCTGCTCCAGTGTCCAAAATAACTGAAATGCCATCACTCAATGAATTCCAATTGTTTCAACTTTCTAATGCAAAATGAATTTAACCATTAAGCAGAATCACTCTGTGAGTCAGTGATGACTCAAAAACTGCCACTCTGAACTGCCACTCTTTTCCGTGCTTCTTGCAGATTGATTTTTTAATTTTTGTTTTATTAGTGTTACTGAAGTGTCTAAAGTGAAAAGCAGAGAAACTTAAGTACGTCTTATGGAGTTAAAGCTAAAAAAAATTATTACAGTGTGGCACACCTTCCAAGAAGGTGGAAATAGCTTTGGTTTCCATTGCAGTAGTGTCCAATATAGTTTTAAAGAAGAGGGGAAGATCCTAAGAGTTACTGAGAAAATTGTTGCAATGTTAGTGTCTGGAGGTGCTTTAGTTGTACACGTTTCATTATGTAACGTATACAGTAAATCTTCTTTTGAAAATAATTGAAGTGCTAAATTATATACTTCAGCAATTTTTATAATGCGTGTTTGCTATAGTTAGTAAGTTAAAATGCAACTGAAACACTGAAAGCTTGAAAAGGTACTGTGCTGCTTCCAATCCTCCTGATCAAATGTATATGCATATAATATATATAATGTTCATTGTGTTGCCTTTTTTTTTCTTCTTTTTAAAGCTTAGCATTGAGTAAAACCATTTTTGCTGTAGTGCTGGCCTGGACTTATCTGGAGTGTGGAGTGCTCAGTTCTGGCACGGCTCAATCAGGTGCTTTGGAGCACTTTAATCTTAATGCATTTTAACGGGGATAAAGCCTTTTTAATTCCCCAAATAGTGAAGGATTATTTAATAACTGTATTTTGAGAGATAACAAAGTTTTCTCTAAGTGGAAGATGTACAGTTTTCTAAGTCATTCAGTCATTGTAAGTGTCGTTAAATAATTACCTAAAGAACAAACATTTCATGTTGAGTTACTTCACCTTCCTAGCTGCCAAGTTTCAGTCACATGCTTGATAGAGGCTTACTTGGCATCAAGTGGAGTTAACGCAGGATCTGAAAAAGTTTTTGGAATTTCTTTCGATCTCTAATCCTGCCCAGCTCTCCCTGTCCTCACCCCAGGCCTTGTCAGCAGCGTGAGAGCTTGCTCGCTGCCAGATTCCCTTGCCTCAGCATTGCTCCTGCTGTGGGCTGGTTTGGGGAAGTGGCGGGGAACTTGTCCTTGCCTTGTGAAGGTGAGAAGCTGTTCCATCCTCACCGATGGCAATGCTGTAGGTCTTTTGACCACGGTCTTATGTCAGGGCATGTTTCTTTGATATTCAGCTGTGCAAGCTCTCTTGTGGAGCCATAGGGGCTGTGAAGGTCCCGGGGATAAGGCTGCAGGAGTTGTACTCCCAGAGGCATTATCCGCACCAGCTTTGTCTTGGTGGCGAGGGAGGGCTCGGCTGCGGGTTCAGCATGGTAGAGCTGTAGGACAAGAACCAGACAAGAGACCGTAACGTGCTGCTCAAGTGGTGCAGGAGGAATGTAGCTGATAGCTCCGCTATATTTAGTGATGTGCTAAGAGCTGTTGGGTTTTGCTGCGGTCTTGCTCCCCGAACCAAAGTCAAGGAGCTTGATTTTATGTCTCCTCTGCCAGTTTTCCTTTTGGCTGTTACATTTGGCTGTTGATTTCCAGGCTTATTGTGAAAGGTTGTAGTTGCTTCATCCTTCCAGTTAATTTGAAAAATAATAGCACTTTTCATGTATTTAAGGAAGAATTTTTCATCTTTCCCAATGGGATAATGTGGTTTCACACAGAGTCTAATTCAGAGCTGATTTTAAAGATGCATGCTGTCCCCAAATGACATTGCTACCAACAAAGTGTGTCGACATTGGTTGATATAAATGTAAGCTCCTTACCACTGCATAGAAAAACAACAAAGTAGTTTTTAAAATGTCTTTGCTAGCTAAAGCTTTGTTTGAGACTGAAGGAGCACAAATGTTTCTTTCTACATTCATTGTAATGTTTTTCTTAGCCACTAGCTCTTCGTATTGGCATCACCTTTGTCTTCTGGGGACTTACTCAGAACTGGCTGTTTGGGCACAATTGGTGTGTCTACTTAGAGGCATTAAAAAAATCCAAATGTGTCTTCCACTGGTGCCTTGTTTTCAGTGCCACTCTTCTCACAGCTGTCTTTTTTGTATTTTATTGTAATGTTTTATTCTCAAATTTTCACCTTCTGATAGTGCAATGTCAGTGTTAAATATACTAAATTCAGCACCAATACATTATGCCAACAGTATAAATTGTTATTAATTTGTTATAGGTTATATTGTGACTCAGCGTGCTTTGATTACATAGCAGTGGGTTTGAGGGTTGGGGAGGAAACAATGCTTGACCAAAAATAATTCATTCTCTTTCTTTGGGTTTATTTTGTTGGTTTATGTTTAGTAAAGGAAATTCTGGCATTGCATACACCAAAATAGTTCATTTTCAAAACAATTTACTTGGGTTTCTGCATCAAATAAAGTGGTGAGTATTAAAAACAGAAAAGTTTTACAGAGTTCAGAACTGTTTAGTATGTTGTTATAATTCCTTTTGCTAATGCTATTTTATTGGTTTGCTGGTTGTATAAAGTTTTATCTAGCATTAGTGTGTGTATCTTAGCATATTTTCCATTGTATAGATGCCATAAAGACTGCTAGAATTTAATTCCATGGCAATATGTCTGTGATTGCTTGGAAGTGTCTCAGACTTTCTCTGCTTGTCTGACTGGGAGCCACTGAGCATTTCAACATCTCTGTAAGGGTGAGTTTGGTCTAGGTTATATTTTTGACTTGGTTTTACTGAAGTCCTGTAAACTCAAAGGGCTGTAAATCTCTTTTTAATGCCAAAGAGCTTTTTGTTGAATTAAAAATACATTTCTGGATAATTTTATAAACTCTGTATAATCTAAAAAGAAAATCTTCCACATCTGTTTTACAATTTTAATTCCTAAAATATTAATCTGGGATTAGTTTTAGGCTATGAAACATAATGTGTCTCTCGCTACGCAGTGGGGATATATTTGAGTAACGGTATGATGGAAACATTTGGGTAAATAACATTTTAGTACAGTTTTATCAGCTTTATAGCCTTGGCTTCAGAACCATTTTCTATGAGGCATGAAAGACCACGATTAATACACAGTAACTTGTCATACTGTACCGATTGACTGAAATTTATGTTTTTTTTTTCTAAAGCGGTATTACTCTTTGACAGTGCACCCCTTTTTGTCATGCTTGAAGCCACATTGCACAGCAGTGGCAGCTCTGAAGTGCTTTTCTCTTCTGACCAGCGGGACCCCTGCCCACCGCTCGTGCGTGCCCCACACGGGTCTGCTGCAGGCCAGGCTTCGGCCCTCACTGCCCCGGCTCATGAGCCTTCTGTCGGTATAAATCCAGAGAAATTCGGCTCTGGGTTCATACAGGATCACGTATGACTTGTGCCAGGGGCCTATGAACTGATACTAGAGTCATGGCTTTCGTATGTCAGAGTATTTCAGTTCTGTGTGTGCCAGGCCTCTGGAGACAGGAGGGTAAATAACCAGTGTCTGTCCAACTCAGCTCTGGAGAGTGGGCCTGACAGGATTCCTCAGTGTGCCCTTGTTACCTGAGGCAAGATGTTCTTTTATTACCAGTCTTCTCCCAAGCAAAAGCTTGATGTGCCTTGCAGGAGTACTGCGGTCCCCTTTATACTTAAGATTTGATAGGGGAAAAATTCTTTTCTTCTCCAAATGCATTTACATCTGGAGGAGATGCAGCATGTTTAATCCACCTGTGAGATGAATGAGGGTGGGGATGGAGGAATTCCTTTTAAACAGTCAAGAGTTAAACAAACCAAAGGAAGCAACTTCATTGCTGTCATTTTTTACGTTGTGGCTTAAGCTTGTCCTTAGAGTATATGTATAGAGATAGAAGCATTTCAGAATTAACCGCCAGACACGCTAGAACAGCTTGTTGCTAATGAAGGCACTTTCTGAAGTATATGTGCCAGTGAACACCACAAGCCAACCCACAAGAATAGGTGTGTGCTGTGAGAACTGTGGTTTGTTCCTATTAAACTGTACTTCGGGGAATGTGACGCTCATATCCTTGTTTATTCTTCAGCCTGATGTCTGAAGGAGATGGAGTTTGAAGGATTGCCTTTCATGCCTCAAGAGGGCTGTCAGGTGGCAGAGAACAGGGGTGGGGATGGAGAAGGGAGTGAGACAAAGCCATGAGCATTTTGTATGTCCTTAACTACAGGGAAAACTTCGGCAGGGACATGTGCCCTACTAGATAAAAAGCACGTAGCCACAGGAACCCAGGCTGAATAAATTTTCATCTTTCATGGAATTTGTATTGGAAGAAATTAAATGGACTCAAATCGGTGTCAGCTGTGAGGTCAGACCAGCTTGCTCAGCTCTTCCTGCATTCTGGGCTTGGTTGAGAACTTCCAAGGGCAGAGACTGCGCAGCCCATGTGGGCAACCCATGCCAGTGCCCTGCCATCTGCTCCATCCATCTTTGTATCCTTGAGGTGAAAAAGTTTCTCCTACGTGTAGCCTGAACTTCTTTTGGTTCAATGTATGCCTGTTTTCTCCTGCTCTCCTGTCAGGCACTGCTGTGAAGAGCCTTCTCACCGTCTCCTTGCAGAAGGCCGCTGGTAGGTCCCCTTGAAGCTGTCTTTCTCCAGGCCGAACAAGCCTGGCTCCCTCAGCCTCTCCTCGCAGGTCAGGTGCTCCTGAACATCTTGCTGCCCCTCTGCTAAATCTGCTTCGGTTTGTTGATGTCTTTCCTGTAGTGGGGTCTGAAATTGAATGCAGTACCCTAGGCTGTATCTTTGAGAGAAGTTCATTGATAACAGCTATAATTCTTTAATCCTGTTCTGAACTCTTGTGATTGTGTAAGAAAACAGTATTTGAGTAAAGCTTCGTTCTTCTGATACAGGTTATGGATAAAGCGTTTCCATGCTATGGAGGGAGGAGAAGGGCAATGTCTTTCTGCAGTCTGTCTGAGGTCACACACAGCAGCCAAGCAAGGTCTCTTAATCTGCAGTGTTGTCCTCTGACGGTTGCTTAGTCACATTATGCATTAAAATCAATATATCAGAAGTGGGCAAGACTTAAGTTGAAATCTCTGTTCAACATAAAAAGCTGGCAATGAGCAACCTGTGTTTCTCTCTACGTGTTTCTTTTATTGTGGAAGGACTGGTTTATAGCAGCATTTTGTGTATAACTATTCTGCAGCTTGACTACTGAAATACGGTTGTGTCATGTCTGTATAGTTTTCTTACGTATGACAGCCTATCGGACAAGTACTGCTTCATGTACGGTATAGAATTTACTAGTGATAAAAGGTGCTGCTTCCTTGTCACATCAATGACCCCAGTACGAAACAACCAACCAACAACAACAACAAAACAAATCCATGCTTCCCAAAAATATTTGACTTAAAAGAATACTTGCCTCCTAGGATGAGCATCCATTTTCAGAGTTTCTGAATCTAATTGGACCATTGGGACCATTTGTAGGAAGGAGGGATGAAAATTAAACCCAGAGGAGCCAGTTATCTACATCATTGAAGAAACAGCTGTGTCAGCATTGGAGATGATGACTGGAAGAAATACATTTATATACATTTTTATAGATCAATATTCATCTCATAGATACACATTTATATGCACATATGTTTGTGTACGTGTATGCATTCAAATATATATATGCATATATCATTGATACATGTATTTAACTGTTGAACCTACTCCTGTTTCCATTTCAGACTTTCAAAATTTGCCATAGATGTTCACATGGTCTCTGTAAAGTACCGTACAATCAATTAGGTCTGCTGCTCTCATCGCGATATTGCTGACATTTCATTGTCACTCTTTGTCACTCATTGTCAAAACTCTTTTGTTTAGGTCACAAGGTTCCAAATTCATTTAGATATTTTTGAAGGTACTACATTTTGTTTGTGGAGACATCACCTGACTAAATTCAAATACTTGAGTGGGAAAGAAAGAAAGGAACAGTCCTAAGTGAGTTACAAGCCTGAATTATTAAGATGATGTGATATAATAAGGCGGTCTTTTGCTTTTCTAATTTTATTTTGGTATGATCAGAGAGTTTTTTTTTTCGCTGAAATTTTGAAGGCAAGGAGTGTAGTTTTTCTAAAACTGGGAAAGTAAAGAAATAAAATCAGATTTGACTTTTCAGGAATGCCCCCTTTTCTGAGGATTTTCTTCTCCTAAAAACTTTGGCTAGCATACTTTTTTTTTTTTTCAAATACAAAGAAAAGTGGGAATAAGTGATACAATCTGATGTCATGCAAGTGATCCCCTTACCTGTCTTTGGGCTTTTGTGTTCGTTGTAGTCGCAGACAGAGCTGCTCAGGCTAGTTACAGAACTGTGTTCTGGCTAACAGGTAAAAGCTTGTGATGTTCTAAGGATGATATGAGATTTGAGAGAATCATGTTTACTCTGTGATTCTTCCCTAAAAGTTAATGGGCTAAGATGTTAGTTAAACTATCCTATGATTCTATAGGAGAGGGTGATGCTTTTGACCTTATTAAATCTACTGGACATTGATTTCAGTGGACCAAGGATTTTACTGCTACTCTGAAGAGGCACCTAGCTATTTTAAACTAAAATCCTGAAAAGATGTTTGTGGTGTGCGTCTAGCTTGTAGTAGTGGGTACTATTGGTATTGATTAAAATTCTTCTAAATTATGTCAGTATTACACTGCATATTTCTTAGAAGAATATTCTTCACAGAACTTCTGTGGCACTGATTTTCTTGGAATGTCTTAGATTTTCTTTCCAACCAATTCTCAAAGCTGAAATGAAAATACAAACAAAAACCCCTCAGCAGTGCTTAAGCTGTTTTGAAATTATTTGTGTATTTCAGCAATACGTTATGAAATAAAGCAACCCATACCTGAGTGGTTGCCTGGTTAGATACAAGCACTTGATCCTTTTGGAGAACTCACTCTCACTGCAGACCAGCAGCTCTTCACCACTCAAGTTCCTCTGTCAGCTGCCCCCACAGCAGGGTCTCCCTTAGAAGCGCAGGTGCTCACCCCTAACTCTCACTGCCATTTGGGACTTTCAGCGTAAAGTTGTTGGTGCTTGTGTGGTCTTGAAGATAAGCATAACGGAGTCAGCCAGCAGGAGAAGTAAATATCACAGAAATGGCTTGTAATAATTTATAGGGTAGTCCATTCAATGACAGCATGAATTACTTTTGCAATCTGTGCATTTGTTGTTAAGGTGATGAGGTAGACTCAATCAGTAGTTGATTCACACATTTCAAGATTCATCTGTCTGGGCATTTAAATTACTCTAGAGGCAATATATAAACTTGCTTGACTTCAAATGCAAGGTCATCAACGTAAGTCATGGCCAAAAGTTAATTATTAAAATCTGGCTTCACTTCAAATACAAAATGAACTGAAAGATAAAAATAGGTGAAGTTGTGTTGATTATCACTGAGTTGGGAAAAGGGCCTGCCCTTGTGAATTACATTGCAGGACTGGAAACTATTGCAGTTGTGAGGTTTTTCAGTATTTAAATTGGTTAAATTTCAGAATACTATAGGTTACGTTAGTGCAAACAAATAGTAGGCAATGCTAAATTTGCAGACTTGTTTAATCAGTAATACTTGAGAAATCTCGTAGGCTGTACTCTGATGGCAAGCAGCAAGGTGTCAGCAAAGGCTATCGGGCTGTCACGCTCCCACCCCCCAGGAGGATGATAAATGGCATTCAGGTTGCAGGAGGTTTTCTGGTTCCAGCCCTTAGCCCAGGGCCAGCTTGGAGGTTATGTTGTGCGTTCAAGCAGCCAACTTGCAAATGTGGCTAATATTAGCCAGATGAGTGAGTGGTAGATATAGCTTGAAGGCCTCGAGTCTTTCTGAACTGCTATAGTACATCCGTCTTAAGAAATGTAGTGGGTTGCTATCGGTTCTTACGTGTGTAAATGTTGTGTAAACTAAAATGTTAAAGGACGATGGCTAACAAAAATACCACGACTGAATCACACAGCCTGAAAGTTTAGCATTTTGAATGTGCGGCGGTGTGCTAATGCAGATCACGGGGCCTTCAGAGCTCCCACGGCGAAGTATCAGAAGCATTCCCCCGTTTTGTCAGGGGTATCAGGTCTTCCTCTGGAGAAAAAGGGAAAAAAGGGGCATGAAGAGTGACAGCAGCATATCATGTGTCCTTTTATTAAGGCTCGCTTGTTGTGCCTGTTACACACGGTAGATTTCTGGACAACAGAAACTTAGCAATTGCTATCTGGAGGAGATGCAGGTGGTGAACTGCCGGGAGGCTTGGTTAGCCTGTGTGTCTGAAGAGCAGCTGTGCCAGGGCTTTTCTTCACGTGTGCTTGGGAACAAGGAACAGTTTTCACTGTGCGGAGTCACTAGGTCACTGTCCCCAGCGATGTTACTGTTCTCACTGGCACGTAAGCAGAGAAATTACTGCTAAGCCAATGGCTGAAAAACGTGAACACGAGAAATACTGTGATCTAAGTCTAAAAATCTAATACCAGTTCGGGTTTTATTTCATTCTAATCAGAGAGGTACTGCTAATATGCCTGGGCCGCATCTATTTAAACACTGGGAAAAGGTTCACAGGGACTGTAAGAACTGGATGATATTTGCAGAGGAGGGAGCAGCAGAGAGTGACAGAACAGAATAACTTGGGTGGGAAAGGAACTTCAGGACCCCTTCAGATCCGGCCCCTCCTGTGCAAAGCAGCTTCAAAGATGGAACCAACCTAGAAGTTTGATGAGATTGCTCGGGGCCTTCTCTGGCCACGTTTTGAGTATTTCCAAGGACGGAGATTCCACAGCCTTGCTAGGCAACCTCTTCCAGTGTCTGACTGCTCTCATTGTGGGCAAAAATCTCCCTGCTCTCTAATTCCTTGTTGCAAGGCATTAGCCATCTGTTGTATAGATTGTTTTGAACGGTATTGCTTATTCTTAATGGGACCTATGAGGCAAAACATTTAAATTCTTACTTTTCAAATTCAAATAAAGCACTGTGTTCCGCAGAACTGCCTGTGGTGCTGTTTCTCTCCTCCTAGTCAAGTGCTGAGTATTGAACTTGCAGATTTGCAGAAAGTTTTGGCCTGGTATGTGTCTTTGTCTGTGAAATTACTAACCGCTTTCTCTAAGAACATAGCTGTGCTTCTGTTTCTCTGCTCTTCTCGTTCAAAATGGAAAACTATTCCAAAATGCAGTTGCTCAAATACTGAAGAGGTGTTTGCTTTGCAGCTGAAACTTTTATCTTTAGCAAGTAGTATTTAGTCTATTACTAATGAACTTGCTCTATAATTACAGCAGCAGAACCAATTCCTATTCCAAAGGCCTGGAGAATTTATTTCAGGGGAAATAATAGAAGTTGTGTAAAAGTGCAAGTATGGTATAATGGATAACTTCATTTCCCAAATTACCCTGGAGCACTTCTGGAATAGAGTCCTTTTTCTTAGTCTTAATTATAGAGTTATTAATGACTAAAAGCCTGCAGATGAAAACTTGTTGACAGTTTGTCAGCCTCTAGAGAATAAAGCTGACAATGTACTTTCATTCTTACGGCTGACAATGTAATTGCGTTTCTGGTTGTACTCCTAGCCTACGTATCAAAGGTTAAGCGGACTGCTTCAGTCCTGATTTGAAAGGAAATGCTCTCAGCGTAAAACTGTTTGGACTGTGTGATGAAAACGGAACTTAATTGTTACTGTTATAGTTCATTTATTAATTTCTTTGAAGACATCTGCAAGTTCATATTCCTTTCTTGGGGCGTATACCCAGACCTAGAATACAAACTGAGTTTAAAGTGCTGCCTCTTCAGAAAACGATGCTTCTCAATCCTCTTAGGAGAAAAAGACCATGGCTTCTTTGTAGATATTTGCACTGCAGGGTTACTGTAACTGCTTTCTCCCCACCTCCGGTTTCAGGAGCAAGCTGAGGAGGTAGAAACTGACAACTTCTGTCACACAGCCACCTCTACAGCAGAGGTTGGCTCTCGCCAGCCTGGGCAATGAACGCTGTCGCTGCTGTGCTGGGTGGCGTGTGGCCTGATATGTTGGTCGCAGCTTGTACTGGCTCTAAGGCTAGAATTTTTGTTAGAGCTGGGGCTTGGAAAAGTCCTTTTGGTGCAATTTAAGTTGTCACTGCTCTCGTTTTATCACTGATGTTTATTATATTAGTCCCTTATTTATGGTATTCTGTAGCAAGGCAGATTGGAAGAGGGGTGAAAGGTTTACAGTACAGACAGCATCCTCTGCCGCTCATGGTTTAAGTGAGACTTTGTGGGAGCAGGTATCAGTAAGAACTGAGAGGAGACTCAACTGCATATTTTTTTAATCCAGGCACATCCTGAGCTATTGACATTTGAAAGTTATGTTTGCGTGAGCTGTTTGATTTTCAGCTGTCTTGTATGCTGTAGAAAGGCTGTAACCTTTTTGGAATTTGTTTATTCTGAAACCCGAGAATACTTCCTTATACCCTATTCTGTTTCTGGGTGGACATCCTGCTATGCTAGACTACTAGGTCAAATCTGTAAGACCTGAAATGGCTGGTCATTACAGGAGAGGAAAAAAAACACACTTTAAAACAGAAGAATGGAGAAGTATTTGTTTTTGAATCTTTGAGGTATAAATCATTTAACAGCCTTACTTTTTTATAGTTTTGTTTTATTGTTTTTTGTTAACATTTTGCTGCATTTGATGGGAATTCTGCTTTGGGATATTGTTGATATTGTTTACCTAAACGTTGTTAACAACTAGCATAGAAATTCAGAACATTAAATAAGTGAACTGGTTCATTACTTGTTCATTCTAAGGCTCTCTAGCAGTGAGTCAGTGACAGTCTTTGTAATTAGGAAATAAGATCTTAAATATCATATTTCTTTAAGATTTGTAATTTGTAAATGTCTCCCACTGGGAGGTAGAAAGACAACCAGTTTATCTTGAAATAAACTTTCTTCACTCCACATTTTTGCATTATATGAGTACAGTTATCCAGGTAGATAAAGTAATTGCCTTTAATGGACAGTAATAATTTATAAAGGGTGGTAAAACACGTAGATAGTACTCTGAGGGGGGAAGGTTGATTAAAAAAAAAAAACACAATTTAAATTCAACTCAGCTGAAATACTAAGTTATGTTGCTTTATGTAGGCTATGCATCTAAACAGTTAAGGTTAAAAATAATCTTGTGTGTAGAGGTACAAAGAAAAAGCACTGAAGATATACTAGGGAGGAAAAAAACATCTAATAAATGGCTTCCGCAAAACATCTCTCAGTGATCTCATTAAATATTACAAATTGTGTGGGACTGTGAACTGTCCAGCGGCATTTTAACTTATTTGACTAGTTTGCTGGGTGAAATTTACAGAAATATGAATCAATAATTTATGTTGTGTAGATTATATGTTAGTGTTTAAATAATAAAGTAATAGTCAGGTATAAATATTCATAAATTCAAGTGCGTCTCCCTAACTAAGCTTTGTAACTAGTTTACTTTTAAAACATTAACCTCCTTAATAATTAAAAGATACAGTATGCCATTGGCAGTCAACAAGAATGCAGCAAGAAGCTTGAAAAGTACCTAAGAGATACGTTAGAGTAGCAGAAGCCAAGCGTCAATATAAAACGTTCTGCCTTTTTAGGTATCATTGGTATATTTTACTGAGTTTAGCACTTCAATATTAATTTTTTTTTCTTTTTTTTCTTTTTGTTTTCCTTTCAGCCATAATCAGCAGACCACGTCATTTAGACATCCTGTGACAGGACAGGTTTCTCCAGAAAATATTGAATTTATTTTGCATGAAGAGTAAGTAGTTCTATACCTATGGCAAGAGATCTAAAATAATAACACATTTAATTACAGTGGTTTAGTAGTTTGACAATTCTTCTGGTACTGTAGCAAAAATGTCATACAGCTTGATGCTTAAAAATGTAATTCTCATTGAGATAGCATGTTTTTGAGTCTAGCACTGTTCCACATAAGGGCTGGAGAGGAAAACTCCACCAGTTCTTTATTTAAGGAAAAAGAAAAAAGAAGCATTTAAATAGGATATTTACATAAATTGTCATTGTTTATGTGTCACACATACATAACAAAGCTTTCACATCTTTGCAGGAAACTGAAAGGTTTGTACTGAAACTGAAATACACAGAAATATTACTATTTTATGTTGTAATTCATTGCTTTTCTTACGTTTTAGTTTTTCTACGTTGATTGTGTCTTTGGGCTGTTTTTTGTTCAAAAATTTTTGTCCATTCATTCTTCAATTTATTCTAGAGAAATAAAATCACATATATTTTCAACGTATTTCCTACTCCTGTCATCCATGCTGCATATTAGGTTGGAATAGGTAGGAGATCCTGAAATCCCTTCTGTAGCTGGATGGCTGGGTATCCCTTCAGTGCTACGTCACTTCTAAAACTACCCCAAAGAGCAAGAGGCAGAGGACAACACCAGATGTCTTTCCCCGTTCCAGCCTCGTCTTACAACACTGTTTCAGCAGCCTCCAGCCCTCAGGTGCCCCTCTTCACACATGACAGAGCCCAGACACCATGTTGCAACACCCTGCACCTGGTGGTTTGTAAGGTTGCCCTCACGATTTTGAGCACTTTGTATTTCAAATTATGTGGCATTTTAATCCGCTTTACATTTAATTTAAAGCAGTATTGCATTAAGGGTGGTGAGGTGGTATTGAATTCACAGGCCTAGAGAAGGGCCTCATGAGGCTCCCAGGAGATTGAGGCTTTTGTGGCAATGCCTTCTGCTGCAGACCAGGAGAGGAAAGAAGAGGTAGAGCATGACGATACAGCTTTCTGCTCAGGGCTTCTGATACAGCCCTGAGAAGTGCCTGGTTTAATGGTTTTAAAAAAAGCCAAGCACTATACAAGCTTCTCACCCAAAAGCCCAAAGCAAATCCAAGGGCCAATCCTATGTTAAGGCCCATGCTAAGAACCAGCACAAAGTAGAATGGCGGCCACATTTTGCTGTGATGAGGTGTAAAGAGTGTGGAAATGCTGCTGAGCCGGAGGCCACCCCAAGTGTTCAGAGGTATGTGTGTGGCTTGCTGCTCAGGAGGGGGGTGGCTTGTTACAGGCATGCAAACGAGCTGTTCCCAGTCATTTAGCGAGGAGAACAGGTATCTTGCAATGAGCAAATCTCCAAGGCAATATAGACAACAGCCACTGTCCATCTGTGATCTGGCTTCCAGCCATTAATAGATATTTAATCTGCTGGACAGTTTCAATCAAATTTAGGATGGAGAAAATTCATACACGTGTCAAGGAGAGTAGGTGTTTGGACAGAACTCCTTGGAGCGCTTCCCTGGGTTACACACGCTTCCTTGGGTTGTTTCTGGTTTTGTAATTGCGGTAGCAGAAAAAATGCTATAAGAATTGAAAAACTAACTGGCTGATGGCACGTGGTTTTATTGATCTTCTGTATATATCAGAAGCATTTTTAGAAGAGAAATTGAGGTGTTTATTTGGAGGGCAAACAGATGAGCAGGCATAACTTGTCATCTGCAGACTTCAATTACTCATACTGAGATGATATCAAAAGCAGAAAAAAAAACTTGCAATGCAGTAGAATTAATAGAGACAAGTGGTTTTTATTCCAAGTGAAGAGGGAATGACCGGAGGGATATAGAGAGGGGTATGTGTTTGTAGTAACTACTCAGGAAACGGTCTTTGCAAGAACGTTTTTCTGAGCTTTGTTATTGGCCTGAAGTACAAGGAGAGTGTTTTTAACATTGGATATTTTTAACATACCAGTTAAAATTGCTCAAAGGATGACATTAAGTGCCTGAGATGCTCTGATTTCCTTAGTTTTGTACTTCTGCTTGCAGCAGTGTAGGTTTTATACAGATGCTGTTCCTCACCATCACGTCTGAGTTTCTGGCAGATGACACTGTTGACATACGTGGATGTCTCTGCTGAAATCAAGGGAGCTGTCAGCACCTCTCTGTCTTTCGATGTAGGAATTGTAATGGGGCTGGGTGACACTTTTGGTTCTTTTCTGTCAGGCATCCAGGATTTGTACGGAATCAGTGTTGTAGGTTGTATATTAGTTTGGAATCAGTGTGGTAGATCGTATCCTGTAATGAAATTAATTTCACAGACAGGACGCAGTCGAAAAGGTAGTCCCTGGGTTTGCATGATCTGTGGAAACTGTTTCCATTGTAAGATCCTTTTGACCAAGAGTACTTTCTCTTCTACGTACAAGTTTCTTTTTTATTCTGTAGCTCAAGCATTCTGACTGAAGTAGCAGCTCTCTTAAGGGTTTCTTATACATCAGTTTCTTCTTCAGTGCTGTTGTGACATGATTTATTACTTAAAGGTTGATTTTAATTTCAGATTAGGGCCAAAGTCAGGAGTCGACTAGGACTAGTGGGGAGACCTAGGCACAAACTTGTTCAAGTTGCAACAAACATATCTGTTCAGAGGACACATTTAACATCAAGAAAGTAATTTACAGTAATCTAGAGATGATGAATGTATGGACTGTTCAGGCCATTTCTTATCCGGGAAGCAATGTACTGGAAAAAAGATTTGAAAAGAAGAGTTTTGGGAAATGGTGAATGATTTCATCCTAATGTACTTACGATCGGTTATGAACCAGAAGCCCTTGTCTCACTTGATCAAATGAGAACAGGGATGCTTTCAGTAGAAGGTTGATACTGTGCCTCAGTAGTGTTTTCCAAGGCATTTCGCCTTTTAAGCAATATCACATCAGTCTCGATGCTTAAGCCAAACTCCGGTTTTCTCACATCCATTGTAATTGGAAGACAAACACAAAGAGTATTGCTTGGAACCTGTAACTTTTAAGTTATGCTATCTTTTTGCTATCCTTTGCTATCTTTATGCTATTCCTGCTTCCTGAAGATATTTAGATTTTTGTTATTATTAAAAGTAGTGATTAATGATTCCTTATTTCCTAACCCTTTCTTAGCTAAGACCACTGTCAAATCACCACCTCTCATTCTCAGGCTGCTGGACAGGCATCAGATCTCGCTTAAACCCATCATGTGTTTAGCACAAATACAGGCTGGGAGGAGAATGGATTGAGAGCAGCCCTGAGGAGAAGGACCTGGGGGTGTTGGTTGAGGAGATGCTTGGCATGAGCTGGCAAAGTGCGCTTGCAGCCCAGAAAGCCACCCGTACCCTGGGCTGCTCCAAAAGCATTGTGGCCAGCAGGGCGAGGGAGGGGATTCTGCTCCTCTGCTCTGCTCCCATGGGACCCCACCTGGAGCCCTGCATTCAGCTCTGGGGTCCCCAGCACAAGAAGGATGTGGAAGTATTAGAATGAGTCCAGAGGAAGGCCACAAAGATGAAGCGCTTCTCCTGTGAAGACAGCCTGAGGGAGTTGGGGTTGTTCAGCCTGGAGAAGAGAAGGCTCGGGAGACCTTATAGGGGGCCTACAGGAAAGCTGGGGAGGCACTTTTTATCAGGAGTGTATTGATAGGACAAGGGGGAATGGTTTTAAACTAAAAGAGGGTAGGTTTGCATTAGATATTGGGAAAAAATTCTTTACTCTGAGGGTGGTGAGGCCCTGGCCCAGGCTGCCCAGAGAAGGTGTGGATGCCCCATCCCTGGAGGTGCTCAAGGCCAGGCTGGATGGGGCTTTGGGCAGCCTGGGCTGGTTGGAGGTGACCCTGCTCGTGGCAGGGGGTTGGAATTAGATGGTCCTTAAGGTCCCTTCGAACCCAAACCATAATTCTATGATCATTATATATGCATTTCTTTGAAAAACCTATGATAGAATTGCTTAGCATAGATGTGTGCATGCAATGTTTAGTTTTCTTCTCTATTATTTTTCTATAAATAGCAGTTCTTAACTTTATACAGGATGGAATAAGCAGGCACTTATAGGGACATATATAATTGCATCTGTTGCTAAACACCAGTAGTTGTGTATTAGAAATGTTACAGTATATTTGTGATAGAATTATGCTTGCAAATGAGAAAACAGTACGTTAAAGTTAAAAAGGATAAAACTTCAACATAAATGTAGAAATACACAAAATACATTATGCGTTTAATGCAATTACTGTTATCCTTTTTTGCCTGTTTTTTTGTGCAACTGATAAATCCTGTGGATTATCTTTGGAGAGAGAGACATCCTATTTTTTCTATTGCATATGGTTACTATAGCAGCAAAAATATCAGGTGGATAGACAGGAGGAAACCTAAGCAGCCCCAAAATAAACATCTGGCATGTTTACGTGTATAGAAATACAAAGTTAATTTTTATCTAACCGAATAGGAGATTTATTAGTATGAGAACTAGATTAACATAATGTTATTTTGTTCCAACAAAATAAACTTTTTAAGTCACTGGTATGAACGTGGATCTTTTTAGTCGACTAATCTTTACGATCCTTTAGAGAAAAGGAGTTGCTTCTCTCATGAGTATCGCATTTTTCGATATGGACTACTGGTGTAAAATCCCCTTTTGTTCATTTTTTTTAAAAAATAAACTAAATACTGGCCATGTGATTCTTTTAGGTAGTAAAATGTGATTTCTTTATAGACATCCCAGCATGGCTTAAGTAGAGCAGGGAGTTGCTAGACAGGAGATATATTATGTAGAGAGTTATTTTCAAGTATTTCATAAAGATTTACAAGGGACTGGAGCACCGAATGCACACACTGCCATTTTGTGTGTGTATGCACACCCCTGGGGGAAGCAGCAAGAAAACTCTCCAGAACACAGACAAAACCCAGCACTGTGAAGACAAAATGCAGTATCTTGAATAACAAACATTATGAAACGTTTGGTAATAGTGATTCTGACCTAATGCTTCTGAATGCACAGGGTTAATGCTTTATTCACTTATTTATGAAGATGAATCTGTAAACACTGTTAAGACGGTCTTAACTCCATTAAGCATGTTGGGCTGTTGCAGGTAATTCCGTACATTCTCCATATTTTTCTTTTCAATTTAAAACAGACTGAGAATATTAATTAGCTATTAAGAGACTTGAGCTTGAGTTTGGTTTAATGCAAATCTGTTACAGTATTTTATAATTGAAATGCTACATTTGAATATTTTAAATTCATTGTCAATGCTGTTTTGTGTTTTCTGTTACATCTCAGGTACAAAAAGGTCGGATCACCAGTGTTTGCTACCAAAGGCATTGTTTTAGGGGAATAATAATGTTTTGTTGTGTGTTTTTTTTTTTCTGTTTCAGTAGACTTACTGTTCCTTGTGCTGGCTATGTGAGTTCTTCCATGGCAACAACCTTGCTCTTTTATTTTTTATATATTTTTTAATTCTGTTCTTTTTCCAGTTGAAGTTCATCATTAATCTTGGTACTGCAAATAAATGAAAGCTTTGTTTATTGACAGTGATTGTTTTCAGTAAGAAGTGGAAGAGAAATCACCAAATGGCAAAATTATCAGTTCTTTAAAATTGTGCACTTGTTGTTCTGTATTGCATTGCAGTTTTCTGGTAGTGCTAGTGATTTTCTGTTAGATCTCGTTAAATGTATAAAGCTTATCTTTTTATCTTTGTAGTTCTGAACCTTGTTCTGTTACTCCTTTTTTTTTTTTTTTAACTGCACAAAGCTTGACCTACTGTAAAACAGTATCTTGTTGAACAGTGGATATGCTTCAATTTGAGTTTATCTACTCTGATTTGTAATTAAAGGCATTCCTCTGGGGTAATTTATTTTTCCATATTAATGTTTTTATTGCAAAAATTAATTTCTAATATGTTAAAACTTTAGTTTTTATTCTTCATTTTTCTCTTTCCTGAGACAATTAGTGTGCTCTCTCTCTATATGAAATAGGTACTCCATAAAATGAAGAAACATAATCTAGGCATATTGTCCACAGGCTTCCCAGCCTACAGATTTTCTGAATATGTATGTTAAGTGTTCCTTTCTCTGCCCTTCACCTCCTCCATCTTCCCTCCTTGCCCCAGTGAGTACCTGGACAATCAGTAACATGCAGTAAGTGACTCTCCTACCCAATAGCTTGTGGTCTGGAAATTGTAGAGAATCTAAAGGAAATATTAGGAAAAGGCAAGTACCTTGTTTTTGCAAGAAGAATGCAGACAGTGTAGCTTCGTGTTTACTACCTGTTCTGAAAGTTTATAGAGTGGAACCGTAACTGGTGAAAGTTGAGTCAAAAGCAGATGGTAATAAGACTGGCTGATCAACAGAAAGCATGGTCAGGCTGTGTTATATGCAGGAAGTGTCTTAATCTACTCCTTGCTGTGATTGGGGATTCCTAAAGCTGGTGAAATGCTAAAATAGGGTGCCCTATTAAATATGCTAAAAATGGTAAAAACAGGGTGCCTAGGAGGTAAGACAGATTGGCTCAAACTGAGGTGATGCAGCTCTCACACACTGGGGGCTGGTCTGGCATTTTTGGGACTTGCTGTAGTTTGTTCTCATATATGGGACCTGAATTTAGGTACAAAAGCTAGAAAGAGAGAACTTAGGCCAGATAAGTGATGCGTAAGGGAAATTGGATTAAAGTTGTGGTATTACTTCCTGGCAAGCTTAATTTAAACTGTGGTCACAAATGGAAAAATGTGCTTTCTCTGACATCAACTATAAATGCTTTTGGAGAGGTAACTGTTCAGGTTTTAACTGAGATAGAGCAGTGGTGGCAAGCACCTTGTCCTCCTCAGTTAAGCCATGTATTGGTCTGCTGCAGCCAGCAACCTCTCTGGTCTTATGAGTGAGACCACTCACAATTACTGGTCTCTGCCACATTGAGAATTTGGTTGAATTTTAGTGGCAGCAGCAAGAAAGCTTGGTGTGGTTTGTATTATGTTTTGTTTTGGTTTAGTTTTGTTTGTTTGTTTTATTTTAAATGAATGCTTCAGTAACTTACTGAAAGGCAAAAAGGAGTTTATTTGTTAACAGTATTTTTTGGTGTGATTGTAGTGATACCTCCTAATGATTTGATGTTTCTAAAATATAATTTACTAAACTGCTCTTAATGATTTTTGGAAATACCACCTGTTGATTTAATTCACAAGCTTGGCTGCTGAGGCTTATGCTAACAATCCGCATGTGGAATTCCACCAGAGTCTGTACTTGCATTTGTCCTCCCGCTTCTTCATCTGGGCAGCTGTACTGAATTCTTACTTGTCGAACAGGTTCTTACAGTAGGATTCATCTCACTATGATTTAAATGGGTATCTCTATCTGAGCTAGTTATCTAGATTTCTTGTATCCTAGTATGACTCGGAGGCTATTTCTAACAATATCTGCCATGAGTTTAATCATTTCACTTAAAAGATGTTCTTATTTTAACAATTTCTATTGTAGTGTGGCTTGTATTTTGGGCAGAATGAAAGATCAAACATTAGGGTGTCCACACTTTTAGTTTAAACAATAAATCTGTAATTGCAAAGTGTGCTGACTCCTACCCCTCCCTTCCCACTACTGTCTCTTCCACACGTTTGTGGCCAAGCCTCTAGATTGGGCATAGTTCAGTTTCTGTGCATGAGCATTATCTTCTCTGAGTGCTCTTTGTTACATCTCGATTCTCTGTTGGGTTTGCAGTTTGGGAGGTTTCTGCCTCCTGATACATTGGCAAATACTAATTATTAGATGTCACTGACAGAATCTGCTTGAGAAATACCGGAAATCAAAATAATAGGGGTAGTGCAATGGAAGTGGGAAATGGGAAATGTTTGCCTTGTGTTTGACTCGCCTGTCATTCATTTGCTCACTGGGAGTCTTAAATATAAAAAGGCAAAGCTAAGTGTTCAAAAACCAATGTGCTTTATAGTATCTGTTTGTTTTTGTTTTCTAGACTAAATTCACCTATGTCCAAGCAACAAATAAACCAAAGACCTTCAAGCATGGTCAGTGAATCATCCACTGCAGTAACTATGTCTGCTGTTGATACAAAGCCTGGTTCTAAGGTAAAGGAAACAGACTGTTGTTTGAACTTGATGATTAGAACTTCGCTTGCCTTAAGGCCAATGCTATTTTAGCGTTGATTTTAATCGGTCCATGAATTAAACTAGAAGACTAGGACTTAACAAGGTACTTATGCATTTGAGTTTACTGTTTTTATGCTCATTGTCATTTTTTTTAATGCCAGCATTAGAGAGAAAAGGTTCAGTTTTTCACTCTTAAAAATCAATTAACTTAATGGGGACCTGGTACTCTGCTTTGAGATGAGGAATTTTTCCAGTGATGCAGTTGGCTTTAAGTTATTTTTGATCACACTTTTGCCAGTAAGTGTGCACCCTTGTCACCTGCTCCTGCTGCTTTCCTTTGTCATGTAATTGCACTCATCTAATCAGGCTTTGCAAAACATAGAGAACGATAATGATGACTGGATACAACTTAGAGGCCCACCCACGAGAAAGAACTAATTCACAGGAAACATGAGAACTGCACAGCTAAATGTGATAGTAATGCTCTTTCCATCACAACTTGGAGAATATCCAGAATCTCCTCCCAAAACTTCAGCTGATCTGTTTCTGGTCTCTGCTGTTATTTTGTTTGCTGTCCAGTAGAAGTGTGGCAGTGTATGCTTCTGCCAGGCTGCTAGATGTGACATTCTTTTAAATACCCTACAGCTTTAGAATTCAAATAGACATCTCATAGAGGACTTGCTTGTACTTTCCTTCTCCACCAAATTTGTTTATATGAGATCCATCCAGCTGTGGACCCTTGATAAATACTTTACTTGAGTTTTAATTAGGACAGAGAACCATAAGTCTTTCTCATATACACTTTGGTTCAGCATTGCATGTGTTTCCAAGCTTGAAAACACCCCCCATGTTCTGCAGAGTCAGAAGGAGATCTGTTAAATTCCTTCACAAACTACCATATCAGAATTAATTCAAGTTAACCAGCACCAAGAACAAAGGCTGTAAAGTGAATAACCGGTGTCCTCCATTTTGAGGTCGTTTTGTAGCATTCCAAGAGTAGATTTTAAGAACCTTTCCTCTATTTTCTAAACGTTTTCCTCCATGAATTCTATAATCATTCTTTCTGAAGAGTGAGTTCCCAGACACAAAACTGGGAGACTGTCATGAAGCCAGAGGTACATTCTGTTTATCATGGCAAGTTCCCGTAGCTACCCATAGCTAGTTATTACCTTTCATGAAATGCTTTCACTATTTTGTCCTGCAAATGCTATCACAAAACTGACACTGTGTAGGTGTAGGGTTGGAATCCTGGCCAAATTCAAACTGATTTTTATAGAGAGCTATGTGCACTGGAATTGTACCAAATCAGAAAGTGTAGAAGCAGGTACAGGGCTTTCAGCTTGATTCTTCTGCAAAAAGCTGACAGCTAACAATTGCTATGTTTGGGGTGGAGAGGGAAGGTAAGCTGCCAGCTGCATGATAGATTTGTCATTCTCGGTTCAAGATGAAAGAAACAAAGCCTACTGGCTTGCTTGCTGCAGTATTCAAGTCTGAACTTGGATTGAATAAAACTTCTGAAATAAGAAGTAATTGTTTGGAAAGAGGATTTCACATGCACTCTCCAACAATGTCAGTTGCACGCTGCACAAGGAAAGGAGAGTGTTGGAAACAAAACAAGCAAAACCGCTACCAACTAAAACTAAGGCTTATACTTATCAACCTCTCATTCTGTTTTATTGATATACATATAAATACATAATTCCTCATTTTCCAAGACACATAAGATGGGCAGTTGCAGAAATGTGCATAGATTCTTGGGGTGGGCCTCACCATTTACATGCTGGCACTGTCTGAATAAGTCATCTCAAGACTGCGTTTAGACCACTGCAGTCATTACAGATGAGGATTTTCACCCATTATGAACCATGTTAAAAGCCATTCATACTGATTATGAATAAAGGATATGGAGAAATAAAGGTCTAGTTCAGTTTGAGAATAATTTGGAATTCAGTTTTTTTTAAAGCATCTAACAGTGTGAATGGAAGCTTGCAAATGTTACTTTGTTTTCCTGTACTTTGTGTTCCCCTTCCAACTGAAATATTCTGTTCTGTATACCGCTGGAGTATTTTATGATGATATGTGCTGTCTTCTACTCCAGATGTTGCCTGACAGGCAGAAGCAGTACACTCAGGTATCTTTATGATATCATCTCTTGCGTATGACAGATGTGTTAATTTTCCAGAGCTGCTGTTTGTCTGCAGCTGAGGGAACATCAGAACTGGTCGATTCCCTGACCAATTGAGAGATTCGAACAAATGAGACATTGCAGGGACATGGTGGGAAGGAGACAGGGCGTGAATCTGGACAGCTCTTCCCTTGCAGAGATCGGGTGCAACTGTAAGGGTGGTTTGTGCCCCTCAGGTTCCTAAAGCAATTGCAGTAGCAAACTGTGCTGAGGCTGGAAAAGAATAGGCAGACCATTTATGAGGTTCTTGCTGTTTTTTTTCACAGACTGGTAGGCTTTCCCTTCTTGTTTTTGAACTCATTTTGCCAGTGTGAGTCAAAACCAAGGTTGCAGTAAAGCAAACCATTATGTAGCCCTCGTGTTTTCCACTTACTGCCATCTAGGTCTCTTCCTTAGCAGTCACGCTGCATCTACTCCTTTTGTTTGCAGGGTCAAAGTCCAAGCATTTTATTAAACTGTCAATGTTATTTGAATTTAAACAGGAAAAACAAACGAACAGAAAACAAGCAACAAAGAGCAAGATTAGGATTCATGCATACAAACTTCTGTGTGTGTATAAGACTTGTGCCATGTTGTAGAGAGAGACTTGCATGTAGTGCCCTCAAAAATACTTGCCGATAGAACTTCAGCAGTTCTGCCTTTCAGACTCGAGCCACACCAGCCTAGCACTGATATGTTGATGAGAGTGGGAAATTGGCTTTGCTAAGTTGTAAATATTATTGTCTATTTACTTGCCCTTGAGAATGCTATAAATGCTTTGTTACTGTGTAATGAATTACTGCAGTGAAGTTATTTAAAACATGAAGCGTGTGTCAGCGCAGTTTAAAAAACACTGCTTTGTTATACTTCCTTACAGGTAGTGAAGACTGGAAACAAAGTTCATAGCTTTGGAAAGAGGGAGCAAGCTATCAGAAGGAACCCCAATGTTCCTGTTATAGTAAGAGGCTGGCTACACAAACAGGTAAGTATGTAATCCTCTGTTTCCGTCCATATGCAACCATCAAGTAAAAGCTAGCGCCTTTCAGATCACTGAAAAAGCAGAAGCTGGAATGGCGGTGGTGGTGGGAACACCCATGGGCTTCTGTAATGAGGGGCTTGTGCTCAGCAAGTACCAGAACTGAGATTTACATACAGGTTTGATTCAGAAGAGGAAACAATGATAAATGGACACAGTTATCCTGGTTAAATGCTGAGGCTATAACTTTGTTGTCCAATTCTGGTTATTTTGCCTGTTTTATCCCAACTGCTTGTTGCCATGCTGATTTCAGTCTCCCTCAGAACACACCGCTACCCTGAGGTTGGCTACGAAGTTCATCAGTTTGCTTACACCCTTAGGCCCTAGATCAAAGGCTTAATTCCAACTCATTTGCATTTTGTTCTCCAGAAGCAGGAGGGAGAAGATGAAGGGACAGACAGGGACCCATTCACCACACATTCTGTCACCAAGGCCAGTGTCCAAGCAATGAGTGGATTATAGAATTTCTTTCAACAAACAGAATTTTAAAGCTGCTGCATCTTGAACTCTTAAGCTAGCAAAAGCACGTCCTTGAGTGCAAAAAGTAAATAAAGCCAGGTGTTCTGTGAAAGTATTTCCATGCTTTTAATTTGGCAATCAGTGTCCACCAGACTATTATCAGAGATTTAGCTGCTAAATTAAGGAATGAGTAGGAGAAAGCTGAAATCTAAGGCTTAAAGTTATGATTCTACATACAAAGGAAATTTAAATTGCTGACAGCCATTCACTTCCTCCTGTGTGGAGCTCTGTCTTCCATGATCAGTTCTGTTGACATCCACTATCTGAGTCCATTAGTTTTAAGGACAAAAACGGAGGTCAGACGCTATATGTGTTGGCAGCATTGTAGCATGAAAAAAGAAAGGAAATAAAGTCATTGCATACTTAATATGACTGCAAAAGGAAGGAAAATAAATTGTGTGTACCATACTCCTCTAGCTATTTCCTTCTGTCTGCCTACCTCTACTTGCAAGCACTTAAACACCAAAGATGCTTTCTGTACTGTTGGTCTCATCAAAGCCTACTTCAGTTTAATGAGTTGTACTTGCTGACGTTACAGTTTGGCAATTTTACAGGCTTCTAAAATTAATTTCAATGTAAATATTACTCATTTTGACAAGGTGATGTATATTATATGGAGAGAGATATATCTCTACAGGCATATTGAATTATACTTCATTAAAGTTTTCACATTAGTGCACCCTGTATTATTTCATAAGGAACATTTGATTAAATTACATTTTGAGCAAGGGTAACATATGGGAAATTGACTGTAGAATTACAAGAGATCATTGTCTGAAATGTGAGGTCATACTTCACAGCTGTGTAGTGACTTTCATCTCAGTGCACAGGCAATCTTTGTTGGAGTTTGTGCCATCAGGATGCATACATTTGTTTCTTTATTGTGGGACAAAGCTGTCTAGTAAAAATATTCATTGATTGTGTATAAGGTTAATCTGAATGCTGTGTGGAGGTGAGTTTAATTACTTAATGAAAATCAGCAGTTTGAATATTCTAACCTGATTATTTTATAGTTGGATGTGTTGGCTCTTATTCTGTGCCTCTTATGTATGTAATATTTCACTAAAATATAAAATGCATATTTTTGCAGTTAATACCATATGCAGACATCTGGTAAGCTACTCATTGATACAACATTGTATGATAAACTGTTATTCTCATTAGATGAAAAGTCTATCACCTTTCTTGCATTTCAGGATAGCTCTGGTATGCGATTATGGAAAAGACGATGGTTTGTGCTTGCTGATTATTGTTTGTTTTACTACAAAGGTGAGTAGATAATAATAGCTCTTTTAAGTTAGTCTGTTAACAGTTTACCCGTTCAAATCACACTGCAATTGAATTTTTCAGATACATTTAGGTGTTCTGAGATGCATCATGAAACAATGACTTGCCTATCCGTCTTTAATGTGTGACAAATTTCAAGCCGGGGTTGGGGACTAAGTGGGTGCTGTATGATCTTTTGTCATGTACCTCGTCTTTGGTACATGCCAAGATTTACATTACAAAATATTTGGCAGCAATTCCTGTTTAAGACTTTTCTTATCCCTGTTCTGTGTACCTCCTTAATTGTGATTGCATACTTGATTTTAGGAATGCACTTTGGCCCTATCAGGGCAGCTTTAATCCAAGTGATAATATAAGAGTGAGAAATCCTGAAGCTAGCTTTTCTACCAAAAAAGGCCAGGTGTAGTCTTCCTCTGAATAGGAATAACGGCATAATGGTTACATAAGGTTATTTGTAAGTTTTGAATGTTGTATATAGCATGTTACAATTTTTGGAAAGCATTGTAGAATGTGGAGCTCAAATTCATGTTTGTAGGCACAGCACTTCTGCTGATTGCTTTAGAGCCAGTGGTAATAGAGGTTTCTTAATTATAGTAATTAGCCTACATGTAGAATGCTAAATGGAAGGTCTATTGTGTTACACAACCTATCAGAGTTCATTTGTCAAAATAAGCATTATTCAGGAAGTGTGTTCTTTTGTGTGAACCAACAGAAAACAAAACAAAGAAAAAAAAATATTTTTTTTTCCCAAAATGTCAATATTACTTCCTTAAAAATAAAACATTTTTCTGAATTACTGGCATTGAGTTGTAAGAAAATTCAGACTTCAGGAAGAGCCCTGTCCAACCTCCTGGTCAAATCTGGGTCCGAAAAAAGAGGTCAGACCAATTTACTCAGGGGTTAATCCTGTCGCACACTGAAAACCTCCAAGGATGGAGATGGCAAAGCCTCCCTGGTCAGCCTGTTCCATTGCTGCTCTGTCCTCACAAATTTCTTCTTCTTATATGCAGTCTAAACTGCTTTTCTTTCACCTTCATGCCTGCTGTCTGTTGTCCCTCTGTAGTACACCACTGTGTGTCCATAAGGGAGAATGTATTTATTACCCTATTGAAAAGTGCAATTAATTAGATTTTTTTTTCTTTTTATTTTACAGACAGCAGAGAAGAATCTGTGTTGGGTAGCATACCATTGCCTAGTTATGTAATATCTCCAGTTGGACCTGAAGATCGCATAAATCGCAAATTTTCCTTCAAGGTACAGTTAAAAAAAACTTATTACCTCTTCATATTTTGAAATACTCAATTGCATTAGAAAAGATACCGTTGTAAGCAGAAACATCTGCTTTTCTATATTTTTTAATTTATTTTTGAAAAGCAGACAGGCTTATTGATGGGCTATTCAGATGTCACATAGCAGTTTTATTATTTATAAATTGATTTTCATATATCTGTTACTATGTAAGTGTCTTCAGAGCTTAATTATGAGTCTGTGAGTAAGGATACTGTTTCTAAAATTAGAAATTAATGCTGATAAGTTGTTCCAGTACTCTTTTTCATATTGAAAGAAAAGTTGACTTTTTTTTTTCTTTATAGAATACTTAACCTTGTAGCAGACTGATGGCCTTTTTTTTGATAATAAAATAACCAGCTCAGTTTTCACAGTGAGAAAATGACAATACCTTGGCTTTTGACATATAATTTCCTCCTTTCAAGGAAAGAAAGAGTAACCAATTTATTCTCCTTTTTTGTTTGGGAGCAATAATTGTCCTAAGTGACAATGAGTAATTTTCTGAATTTTTAAGGTACAAATACTCTTGTTTGATACAGCTCACATTTGTGGGTTTTGTTTTGTTTTTCCCCCCTTGTAATTGTATCATTTACAGTTCTATTCATTGTTATAAAAAACTAGGAAAGTCTAATAAAACATGCATTCCTTCATGACAGTGGAAAAACCTGCCTCTCCTACTGATTGTTTGAGCTGCAGTACTAAGACAAAGTTTAGAAATGTCTGCGTTTGTTTGCAAATTTAAATTATACTGATACTTGGAGCAGAACCTGGTTTTATATCAAGCAAAAAACTACTACTAGTAAAAAAGAAACAAACGAAAACTCAGTTTTCAGTCGGGTATAGCTTGAGATATAGAAGAAAACTGTTTAAATCTTTGCTGAAATTACAAAGAATGTCTTCTCAGTTTATGCTTCTCTAGGCTTCTCTTGTGTTTTGATTCTTGGGGTGTTTTAAAATCACAGAGTGTCCTTTGTTGCATTAGGATTTATTTTCAAGTGGGTAGTGGTTTGAAATGTATTAAACAAATATTAACCTGGGAGATGTGTTTTAAAAAAGACCTGGTGCTCTTTATGGAAATATTTGTTATACTTTTTCAAATACATTGAATGTGAGATAGCAGGACAAGCTACAAAAGAACCTTTGTTAAAAAAGTGAGTTCACTCTAATATTTATTAAGTGTGATTCATGAAGTTCGTTTCTCAAGCCTTTTCTTAGGCAGAAGCAGATACTAAAAAAAAGAGGGCCCAATGTATATTTAGGCTTCTACATGTCTTAGTGTAGGCTGGGGAAGGAGATGAAGAAACTAGCAATAGTATCTACTTAAACCATGTTGCTTTGGTGTTTTAAAAATATCTTTTTAATTTCATGGAAGGATGTTTGCAAATGTTCAAGTGCACATTAGGATTGTTAACCAGTTTAAGACATCAGTGATAAAGGGAAAAGAACCCTGGTGCATGAATGCGTATGTATGTACACACACACATATATACACGCACACACATACATTTTTATGTATATGAACATACATGCACATGTAGTTCCTATGTGAGCTGTTCTGTAGGCAAGGTCTCAGTCACTGCTGCCTCTCTCTTCCTGCAGAACAGAACCCATGGTTGTGATCATGGTTAAACATTTCGGAACCAGTTGCAAGCTTTCTCAGTTCTGAATATTATACCCATACGAGCTCTACTAAGTCTTTAATCTGAGTCTTCTCTGAAAATTAGCATGAGCCAGTAACCTGGAATTTTCAGTGTAAGGTTGTTAGTAAAAAGTTGATAGAGAGATAAGGAGTTGTTGGTAAAACAAACTCTGTGCTAGAAAACTGATAGAGAAAATCCACATCATACATTTCAGGTTTTGAAGTTCATTGGGCCAGTCTTGACTCTGCTTGAGGTGTTTGATAATTGACTGCAGGCTTGACGTTGCAGTTTCATGCTTTTAGAACCAACTCCTAGGGCAGTAGGAGGATTTTGTGTGATTCCTGTCACAAAGACCCAATCCAATGCTGGCGGCATCGGCTGTGGGTGCAGCGTGGCAGGAGCCCGGCCGTGCTGGCATTCCATCACTCACCAGCCATTACCTTTATCTAATCTGCTTCGATAGCTAGAGCATGGGTGGACATTCTGTCTCACAACGTAGCACAGCCAGAAATAGAAAACACAAGAAGATTAAGCCCAAAATAAAGATCGGACTTTTTCACATTTAAGTCCTGAATAAGGAGGAGAATGCGCCACGTTGCTTCTTGCATTTGGCCTGTCGTTTACTCCAGTTGTTGTAAGCTGTTTGGTACAATAGAGGCCTCCATTTTCAATGACTTTTTTAAGTAGCAGTGAGTTTTTTAAGCCAGGTAAGCGGTCAATCTCTGAAAATTTTATTTTGTAAAACTAAAAGAAGGAAATTTACTTAGCAAATACATGGATGCTTTTTGTATGATTCAATTAGAAGACTGTTTGCAAAATACATGCTTAGTAGGATATATGCTAAGCCCTGTAGCAGATAAAATGTACCCTGTTGACATTCTCAAACTTGTGTTCCTTCCATCACCTCCTAAAGTCCAGTTTCGGATTTTTTTAAATGCTTGACAGTGACAGGCCTGTAGAATAGTGTAAGGGCTGTTCAAATCCCATCAAGACCTACTTTGAAGCGTAGGAATTTGCATATTAAATTGTTTTGTTTAGAAACTTTGCTTCTTTGTCCTTGACAAACTTTTCACATTGTTCATTTGTCCCAAGCAAAGTCCTGTGATTAGCTACAAGCTACTCACCTTAAGCTGTGCCTTCAGACTGTAAGATCTTGGCTGCACATTTACTTCCGCAGCTAACACAGGTATTTAATTAACTGCTCTATTTCTTCATATAGTAATTTTGTGCTGATGCAGATGTGAGGTATCACGAATCCTTTGTCTGGACTTTATTGTGAAAAAGTGTGCACAACATTAATATATAACTGAAAATACTCCCTGTGACAGAGAATTTACTGTACTTCTTAGTGTTACAGTTGTAAATATTATTAGCAATTTATGAAAGTTAAAGTCATTGCAGTCTCTTCAGAAGCCTCACTGTCCTCAGTTAAGATTATTTTAATTGATCTTGTGTGTTAAAAATATGAGAGAATACTCAAAGTAAATTCATTATACAAATTTGACTTTGATATAAATTGAGAAAATTGGAAGGCGTCCTTGTGTCTGCTGTAAGAAAAGCAAGAAAACTTGCTTGAAAAAGCAAGAAAAACTTGCTTGAAAAAGCAAGAAAACAAGCAAAGCCATTGTATGCAAATATATGTCTGCATTTAGGTACATATCTAAATGCAAATAGAATCAATGAAGTATGCTCTGACACTTGTCTAAGAGACAGGAAGTACCACTGGAGTTAGAAGTGAAGAAAACAAAACTCCTTTTGATACTACCCATGGCATTTTTTCAGAGATCTACAGACTCAGTGTGAGGACACTCAGAGCCAAGGAAGCCAGGCCAAAACATTATTTCCAGAAGATGCTACTGTGCCTCTTTTTTTTTTTTTTAAACATCTTTCCATTATTGATACTGAAGACATAATGATGCAAGTGTCTGTTCATTGCTTAGACCTGATGGCACCAGGACAGACTTACTTCTTTGCCTGTGATCTCACTGGTTTTCTTAAAAAAAAAAAATCTTATGTTTTGTTCCTTTGTGTTCTCACAACAATTTTTGGTTCCTTAGGCTCCCATGTTACTTATAAAGCTTCACTGGGTCTGGGGAGTCATTTAAGAATTTGAAAGAGAGGAGGGAAGGTACCAGCATCTAGAAGTTTTGAAAAAGCTCAGTATTACTTGATGGGGAAAGACAAGTTAGATTGTAGTGTGTTGTTGTGTTTATAGTAAAGGGGCAGAGTATTGTTCTAATTTTTGTTCATAAATGCTTCATAAATATCAAACTTTAGAAGAAGGATGGGTTTCTGGTATTTTATAGCTTATTGGGAGCACTAAACTTGAAGGTTGCAATTATTATAAAATTGTTCCTTTCCCTCTGTTCAGTAAACTCTGCCTTTTTCTCTCGTAGGAATTTTAAATTAATGGGAGTGAACATAACAGCTGTAGACTTTAGCTACTGCATACTTTTATTACTACAGTCTTTTGTTAAATATTTTCTTTGGATACGTGAATCTTTACACAATTTAAACTTGTTTAACTTTTTGTCCTTGTCTTGTTCTATCAATATGCTCTTGGGGTTTACTCTCCATTTCTCCTTCTGTGCATTATGGGAGAGAGACTGCTTCTCTTCTCAATCTATCCACATTAAGGCATCTCAATGCATGAATAGGTACCAATATTATTTTTTTCCCTGTTGTGTATAGTGTATGTGTGCGCATGTGCTGTGTTTTTGGCTTTTTTTTGTATGCTGTAGTCATCCTAATAGCTTTTGCTTTAAAAACAAACAAACAAAAAACCGCTAGCTTCTGTGTCTGCTAGCAGTGACAGCTACAGGACATTAGCACAAAGCGGCTTTCTTGCATATTAGATATGCTGCTAATAAATAACTATAAGGTATATGAATTTTCCTTTAACTGGTTTCATACATTAGAAACTTAAGAATGTCAGGTTTGTTGATAATAAAAGACCATCTCCATTACCCCTTCTGAAGCTATGAATGTTTATAGTTGTGATAGCTTCAGTCTCTTGGGAATGGTGCAACATGCTTTGTGTTTTTATTCCGTTTTACCTGTAGCCTCTTAGGCAATGCTTTCAGCTGTGTTCATCATTCACCACTGAAAGAGAACGTGAAAGGCAAACTGACTGTGTTGATCAGGACGTACAGGTGAATTAAATCCGTTTATTGATGCGGTATGCAGTCTGCACAGTTAGTTATCCAAGGTTGTGCTGCATTTTTTTTAATACAGCGAGTGAATAACCAATGGAAGGCTAAGGTCCTACTGCGTTATCCACAGTGGGGCATACGCAGTCTGCTTTTTGCAGAAGTTGATTCACTTCCATATTCTAGCATCTTCTTCTATAGACTCAACATGGTGTGTATGGGCACACTGTAGTCATAAGATCTGGTTTTAAAGTTACTGATTTCTTTTACATCTGGAGCTCCTTTTCTTGGTCTGTTCTTGCACTGGACACTACTCATAAATCACAGTGAATTAAATTCTTCTAAACCATATTTGTTTTGAATATATCTGTAGTAGTTTCAAGAAGGTCAATTAAAAAAAAAAAAAAGACAGACCCCCAACAGCAAAGAGGACCCAAACCCAAAAAACTCAACCGGTCGAACACAAATACAAACCCTTTGATTCCTAAATATGCAACTGATCAGAGCTATTATTTCACATATGTAAATCCTGCTTTACTGTGTTAAGGTAGGCGATAGTGGGAAGGAAAACACCACCTCATATTGGGTTGTCAGCCAGTGCTGTTAGGAAGCAGAGAAAAGTCTGTGCAGGAGAGTCTTGGAATTGTATCAGCCCTTCCTCTTCCTCCTCCTCTTTGTGGCTGGCTCGTGTGCGGCAGTCTCAGCCTTGCCTCTATGGGCACAGTGGCAGTCCAGGGGCTGACCACTACAAAAACATGTTTTCGAAAGAAATTTCCTTGCTTAAGACCTGCAGCAGAAAGGCCACATCGCACACATTTGTAAGAACGGCATGCAGTAGAACGGGAGTAAATTTTCCGCAAAAGTTAAAGCTGTAAGAACAAGCAAATATTTTGCTTGTCAGAATTGTTGATATGAATCTCTAAGATTACAATATCAGTGTAAACAGCTGAAAATACGTCTTTTAGGGAAGGCTTCAACAAATTAAATAGCCTGGGTTTTGTCAAAACTATTGCTGTTTCCAAACCCGCCTGTGATTGTAGAGCAGTTTTTATTTTGCAATAAGGAAAGGGAGAAGATTTCATCAAAATAAAAGGACCAGTCTTTTAGGGAAAACTCATGAAATATGTTTAACCTTCAAAAGAAGATTTGAAGGAAGAATGAAAAAGCTGAGAGAACTTTTTCCTTTTAAAAATAAACCAAACGCCTGTCTCAGCAGTGTTTTATGCCACTGGCTTTCACATGTGACAGCAGTCTTAGTTTTACTGAAAGCAGTTTAAATTATTAATTTAGTTTTAATATTGTTACAAGAGCTTTCATGTTGAATATGCGAGCTTCAGTTTTTGAAAAGAAGTAAGGAAACGAGTCTTTTTTCCTACTAATTGTGTTAACAGTAGTGAAAAGCACCTGAAGTGCTAAGCAGCAGCTGAATCTGTAAAGTAAGATGGAGGAAATATTAGTCCTGAAGCACTTCACTGTAGGATTTAGTAATATCTATACTATCACTTATACAAAGGTGGGTAAGATTTGATTAAATTCAACTGGCCTGGAGTTATAAAGACGTTTCATCTTGAATATTGTTTTGAGCATGACATTAATATTTAGTCATTTATTATGTTTATAGAGAGATTTTTGAATACCTCTAGTTTTCAGTGGAATTTCATGGGGTATTTTGGTATGAGGAGGTAGTTGTCAGTGTTTTAGACACTTCGATAATTCCATCAGTATTACTAACTCTCAGTAAGACTTGTGATTTTGCAGCTAATATATAGATGCTCAAGTGCACGCTTTAACTGAAAGATCTTAACATGCATTATAATCAGTTCTTAAGTAAGCATTTTAATTGCTTGAATTGTAAGGCTTTTGTCTGTGTTTTGTCTGACTAAATTGCTTTATGAAACGAGCTGGGAAAATTCGCTCACTTACGCATGTCTCAGTGAGAATTACTTTGATTTGTTTTGTGTGGTATTTATGGTAAATGAAACATATCAGCTAAGAGAAAACGAAAAGCTGAAAATTCCTACTCTGAAAAACAGAAGCGCTGCATTTGTAGTTTAGAAATGAGAGAAAGAGGTAGAAGAATTTCAGCAACAATTAGAGTGCTGTTGAAGTTGGCTGCACAACTGCCAGATGTGGCAGGATAATAATTTTACCCTGAATTCAAGAAACAGTCAAAGAATCTTGAAAATTTTATTCATTTATTTATTTTTAAGATATCAGGAAAAGTTGCAATAAGCTTTCTGGGAAGAAAATGGAAGTGATGTCTGATTACTATTTCTTTTATTTCTGTTTTTTATTTTGGTGACAGGCTGTTCATACAGGAATGCGGGCATATATTTATAATAAGAATTCTGTTATTGGCTCTCAGGCAGAGCATTCAGGGATGCGGACATACTACTTCAGTGCAGATACCCAGGAGGATATGAATGGCTGGATCCGGGCTATGAACCAAGCTGCTCTTATGCAAACACGCTCTTCACTGAAGAGGCAAGTTCAATACACCAATTCCTAGCTTAAAAACAAACAAATACTGCTAAAAATCAGAATGATGATGATTTCTGAAAGCAATATTTGTAAACATGTGCTATGAAACTTATTTCAGTTTTAAAGAAATAGTTCTGTTTAATTTACTTTCTGCAATGGTTTCTTCCTGTTGCAAATCAGTTAGTTAACAATTAATAAAGGCTGGCGTTCAGTATTTGTTTTCACATACAAACTATATGCCCACATTGAATGACACGGATTTATTTATATATATGTGTGTATATTTAGGGAAATTCAGTTAAAGGGTTACGAATTTTGTGAGCAAATTCATGCACCTGCAACAGCCAAATGGCAGCCTTAAGGAAAGTAAATAAAAGGGAAAAGACAAAAGAGCAAAGAGTTGTTTCAAACGAATGTTTAGAACAAGGATCAAATGCTGTTATGCAGGAGAAGAATGTTAACGTTGGGTAAACTGCAAATGCATGGTTAAAGATATCAACTAATTTATACATGTATTAACTGCTTATTTTTGGCTTACTTTGGTGACCTTTAGTACTTGTAGGAGTTTTACGTTTCCTTGGTGTAGAAAAAAGCACTGTTAAAAAAGGAGGATGTCCTTTTGGTCCATTGTTCTTAACCAGTGCTTGAAGCAAACAAATTCAGCTGTGCCTTCGTGTGCTTCCAGTTATTCCTTTTTATTAAACTGGATGTAGCCTTCTCGACGGTTTGACTTTGGGAATGTGATTCTTTCCCTAAAACCCTTTGTGAAAGAAGTCTCTGTACTGTGAGGTAGCCCAGCTTTTAACCCTTGGGGCTCTGCGAATTAAAATGTCATGGTGCAATTTCTCAGAATGTCTTGCTGTAGTGCTTGCTTCTGGTGAATTTAATCTAATATAAGCAGAGATTCTGTATCTCTTCCAGACTTTTGCATTCTGTATGATTTTGTGTTAGGGTTTTCTGGATTTAATTTTAACTTCAAATAATATGTAATCTGTTACTTGTTCTTCTTTATCTTCTTTATAAGGATAGGAGTAATTGAAAAAAAAAAATCGAGGAAGCCTGGCAAGTTAGATGTATTGATATAGTGTCCTTGGTCCTAGTAGACTATTCAGTTTGAGACACTAAATAGACTGAAGATAAAATAACTCTTTTGTGGTGCTTGCTTGGAATCCACCTCCTATAAAACTTTAAAGAAACTGAACTTAGTTTCAGAGAAAATGAAGCACTACCCACAGATCAATGATACTATTAAATTGTTAGAGAAAAGTCTTGTGTGGAAGCTTATGACTATAAGTAGATGAACAAAATTGCAAATGAAGTTTGTTATGTGTCAAAAGCAACATAAAGCTCTTAGGACTGTGATAAGTTTGATATCAAGAATTCTGATATGGAATTTTTCAAATATTTAGATGATAAAGCAAATTAGTAAACTAGTGTGTATGGCATGTGTTAGGAGCAATGTAGGTTTAACTTTTTTCATTTTGTTTTTTAGGAATAGCAAAATTACAAAGTTAGAGATTCCCTAGACAGTGATTGTATTGACTCAAGTGTACATGCTGTTCTGTTTTCTTGGCCAGAAATAACTAGTCCTTAGGACATCTATGAAGATATGAAATACTTTTTTGACTTTGAAATGTGCACTTGGCAGTTCATTTTCTGGTTTTTGGCTTCCAGTGCTTCCGAGGATTGGAAGATGACTTTTTTTTTTTTTTTTTACAGTTGTATGTACACAATATTATGAAAGTTCAACACTTTTCATACAGTCTTAATATTTTCAGTCATTTTTACAGATGCATATAAATGATTTGTGCTTACTTGATAGCACTGTAAAGGTAACTTTTGTCTGACTGTGATAACAGCTCGAGTTTTGGTGAGCATATCTATCTTAGCATACTTCAGTTGGATTCATCACAGCCTGGAGAAGGTGCTTTTGTAGCTATCTTTTCTAAAATATTAACAAGACCACATCAACTTCTGACAATTAAGCAGTGTTCATTACCAACACTTTTTTTTTTTTTCAGGGAAAATGAAAAACTGGATCAGCAGGCTGTTCCCCAAGTCAATCATGTGGATGCCTGTAAAGTGTGTGTGAAGTCAGAGAGTACAGATACAAAAGAAAGTTATCAAAAATCTGCTGAAATGCTTGGTTATGATAAGCGTGAAGAAACAAGAAGAGAAAAAGAGGAGGAGGAGCGTTATATCCTCAGAAAAGAAGCTCTGGACACTAAGAAGGGAAAGGCTAAGCATGCGTTAACAGAAGTTGATTCATTATTTCCCGATTTAACAAATGCACCACGGTCTCAAGCAGCTCAGCCTCTGCCTGTTGAGAAGAATGGAACGCTTCCTAGTTCATTAAGTATGAGTGCTGGCCTAGTGGAGCAGAATGGTACCAGCTCATATAAAAGAGGGTTTGTTCCCAGAACAAATCCAGATAAACAGATTCAAAGAAAAAGTAATATGGCTCAAGTGGAGCACTGGGTAAAAGTCCAAAAAGGAGATACAAAAAGGTTAGTAACAGGCCCGTCTTTAAATAGACTGCCAAACAGAATGTTCATAAATTAAAGGAATATGCATTTGGAATATGCTTTGTGCAAATTAGAACAATATTTTACAGAGACAATATATTACAAAACTTGCTTTCTCCTTCCCCAGTACAGAATGGTATTTTTCAGGTGTTTATCTCATGAGAAAGTCAATATGGGATTGGCTAATCAAATTCCTTTAGTGTTGTCACTACATTGCAAATAGAAAAGGTGAGATTAAAGTGCTACTTTTTTAAAAAATGTTTTTAATCACTGTAGATGCTTAAAACCTTTTAAAATTTGCTAACACAAGGGAGAGAGAAAGTGAAGTGGAGCCCTCAGTTACCTCTTATTCAAAAACAACTAGACAATGTAAACATAATCATTTCTCCTAAAAGTAAAAAAATAAAGAATGCTGTTTTTTTTTCTTCTGCTCCTCTTTCCAACATCCATTCACTTCTATACATACCATGACTGCATTTGAAGTCACAATGTGTGCATTGCATATTGAAAGGTCTCTGGATATTCATTTAATTAATTAAGAGGTCCTAGGATGTTCCCATGGTCTCCAGGATTCTCTTTTCCCTTTTCAGTCCCTGAAAATTACATAAATCTTACCAGGAGCTGGAATGCATGCTGGGATGCTTTTGTAATTTGAAAATCTCATAATTGCCTTACTTTCAAAATGTGCAACCAGATTATGAACCAGTTTGAGAGAATGAAGGGATGGGTATGTGCGTCTGGTGTCACCTTGGGTCAAGCGGCAGGAAAGGCAGCTGCGCTCTCTGCTGAGTGTGAGGGTTTTTCAGATGTGGGTAACTGTCTGAGTTAGTACCTTACATATTTGCTAAAATCTTATTGTAACGTAGAACAATGGGAGACACTAACATGTGGTTTTTAGGAGGAAAAAAACATTTTGGAGTTGTTTTTTTTTAATGGTTATTGAAGCTAACATTTGTCACCGCGGATACAGTGAGAAATTGAAGGCTTGCTAATTCTGTTTGGAAGCCCCTTCTACTTTCTTACCTTTGGAATTACTGTTAATGAAGCTCTAATACTTTTCAGTATTTAATATTCTAGAATACTAGAGACAGTTTACATTTGTATTTTTTCCTTGGATATCAGTCCGTGCTTCCTGTAAGAATATAACTTTAATGAAAAAAAATACGTAGCACATAAGTTCTTTACATGCATGGAAGTATCAGTCTAAAATAATATTGAAAACTATCTAACTGAATACCTGGAGTTTAAGAAAACCTGTGTTGAGTTTATTCACATCACAAATAGAGGCAGTGACCAGGCTTGACTGATCCCTAAAGAAGTGCTGTTTTCTTCCTGATTACTCTTGCTGGTAAACGAGCTTCAGACATGTATCAGGCGTAGCGTTAAGATAGTTCTGTTGCAGGTGCCAGCCTTTGCTCCAGGTAGAAGCAGCTCCCTCAGCTGCCAAGTATGCAGTGAAACTTCTCAAGGGCTAACTGCAGTGCTGTAACCAAAATCTAACCTAACATGTATTTTAGTTATTTTCTTCTTACCTTAAGAACTTTCTTTATGTTCTGTTCTAGCTCAGGTGACCTTGTTTTTCTTGTCTTCCCCTGACAAATGCTGTTGCATTCTTTGCATTTGGAATGAATTGCATGCTACCTTTCCAAGGATAAATGGCTCAGTCTTTTAAATGGCACCTTCTCACAACCTGCTGAGGTTGTTGCAGTGCACTTAACTGGTAGAGAAAAGTGATATGATAGTTGTCAGCTGTGCTATTGATTTCAGGATATAGACATTTAAAATAGAGACGATATTTGATCAAAAGGCTTTCCCTTTTGATTTTGGTTAGTATGAGTGGAGCACTCAATTTCGTGTTGCTCCATGGTTATTCCACCTGAAATGTTACAAATAAAGAACCTCTTAGGATGTAGAAGCCTTTAAAATTTGGAACACAGTATGAGTACAGTTTTTCTCCTGGCTCAGGTGTATAAAGACGCGGTGCTTGCCAGCAAGTTGATTATGACAAGAAAGAGCTCTTTCAGTTAGATGCCTCACACAAATACAGCGGTAGTTTGTATAATTATTTGCAGACATTACACCCTTTTTATAGGTATTTAGATCTTTCAAATAAGTATTTTACTTTCTCTTTTTGTAAAGCACTCAGCACTGTTTGCTAACTGGTAAATGTTAGCTGTCAGTCACTTGGGAGATTCATCTCTCCTAAACAACTAACTGTTAGATGCACTGCAGTCCAGGGGAGTCATTTAAACCCTCTCTGCTCTCAGCAGAGGGGAGTAGCTACTTCAGTAAGGTTCATCTCAGCCTTTGAGAGAAATCTAGAGCTTGGAAGGCAGCTTGAAAGGAATTTTAAGTATTTAAAGGTTGGGACCATCAGCCAGCAGCTGCCCAGAAATTATTTGTCTTTGAGCTGATTTCAGTGCCTGGATAGACACAGTGATTGCACAGTTTATTCACACTAACAAAAAAATCAGTCTGATGAAAGTAAGCCTAATATTTTCCCAACTAAATAATGTCGCGTTGAGGAATTTCCTTTCTTGCAAATAAAGTGTTAAACATACTTATTTTCCTACCATGTAGAAGTCTTCCTGAGTTGGATAGGAAGAGACTTTACTTGTCTTTGTTAGCTTCTGTGTGTTGCCATGAATGGACATCATGTTTCCAATAATCGTATTTGTTTTCTTTTGAACAATTAAGTGCTCTCTCTACAATACCTTCTGTATAGTTGCTTACCATTGCAGATCCTGAATGACTTTTGTGGTAAATAATCATATGGCATAGGCTGTTGTTTTTCACTCTTCACTGTCTGCTTTCCTTTTTATATTCATTATACCTCATCATTTAAGAGAGGGAGAGTCTCAAGGACATCTACTTCTGTTCATTTTACTCCTGATTTCTGAGAAAAGCAAGTGTCCACAGTTCATAAGGGACTAATTTGAGTCGTTCGGGATGCTGTTCCTTTCCTGTTCTAGATATTGGTATGTTGTCATAGTGGTTGTTTTTACATAACACAAATTACTTCTAAGGATCTGAAACCTTGTGTGGTAGGAGGTGCCACTTGATTCAAGCCTGTTGTCTTAGCTGGAGGTTTCTCCCTACTTCATACACGGAGGAATTACAACCTGCTTGTACCTAGGCAATTGCATCAAAGTTTCATGGCTTTCCCTGTGTGATGTAATTTTTATGTTCATGTAAACAAAGCAAAAAATGTGTAAGATACTCCTTCTGCAGTGGGTGAGATTTCTCCCTTTCTTGAAGGTATTTGTTTGCAATGAGCGTGTATTTGTTCTTCGCAAACTGCACCACCTGGTGGTGAACGAGCTTTCAGAAAAAATGCATATTAATTTACGGATTGCTCTTTAAATCTAACAATGATGCCTTTCTTCGTGTTCTTCACACTCTTTTTGGTCTAAGTACTGATAATCAGCTGTCCCTTAAGATTATTTCTAGTAGGCCATTCTAGGGCAGACACTAAATTAATAGCCTCTATTTATGGTACTATTATCAGACCATGGATACAATGTAATATTTTTGTGCAGGGTACGTTTCATCAATATTACTTTGTTAATGTTTCTGTAAATTCTTTTTAAAGGACTCCCGTGTGTTGTTTCCTGTAGCTAATGTTATTAGAATATTTTATTTTAATCACCCACTCTTACTCATCAATATATGCTTAATTTTTACCCTTCCCCCTATCCCTTTACAGCCTTGCTTCTGATCAGACTCTTACACGTCAGGGCCCCAATCCACCTTTTCCTGAAAACTATCACACTTTGCCAAAGAATACCAGGCAGCCTTCAGGGAGCTCACCACCACCACCAAACCGCAATTTGCCGAGTGACTACAAGTATGCACAAGACCGTGTTAGCCACTTGAAGATGTCCCAGGAGGAAAGGAAAGCAAATAAGGACGGAACTGTTTGGCAGCTCTATGAGTGGCAGCAGAGACAGCAATTTAAGCATGGCAGCCCCACTGCCCCGCTGTATGTAGGCTCTTCGGACTTTATGGATCGGGGTAAGTCAAAGAGTTCATTGGATGTTCCACGATCAATATCCGTTCCACCCTCTCCATCTGATATTCCTCCACCTGGGCCACCGAAAAGCTTTCCCCCGAGGAGACCACACACCCCTGCAGAAAGGCTTACAGTTAAACCATCTGACGAGAGACAGACTGCAGACAGCCCTTTCACTGGATCACCCAGGAAGATACAAAGTCATGCTGTAAAGGTTTGTATGCAGTATAACAATAATTTCAAACTACTTTACATGTAGCATCATATATTATTTCATTTAGTAATTTACGTTGCATCCTGCTTTGTGTATGAAAGATCATGCAAGTTGTAAAAGTTAATACAATGAGCAGTTTTCTCCTAAAATTCATATCTTTGGGATCATTTCGGATTTATTAATTTGCCTTTCCAAGCAAAAAATATTTGTGGCACATCACATGGATTTGGAATATTTTTGTTCAAAAGCTGGAGGTTTACATGTGTGTATATAAAACGTACAAATTGTAGAATTTTAATTTATAGAGTACATAGGCAAGAATATAAAAGACAGCATGATGAACTCTTCCTTGATTGTATATTTATGGCCATGGTCTTAAGTGTTTGCCATATCTACTTTCTCTTAACCTTTTGCTAGTATAGTTAGTCTTGGAGCTGATTGAGTTTTTAGTTATGGCTAAAAGCATCGTACTGTTTCATGCACTTGATAGTTTACGCCCTTTGTGGAGTTGATAGCACTGGGCTAACCAAAGTCAAATTGTTTTGGTCTGAAACTTTAATCTTCTGCAGAATTGCAGAGCAGTTGATTGTAGTCACTGTTTTAAACTCTTATCCGGAGGTTTTCTAACTCAGTACTCCATGTGGCTCTCCTTGCCTGAGGAAATTAGGGAAATTCAGGATTGAATCAATGTAGAACTTGCCTTGGTAGCTTTTACACCGTAATAAGTGGAAATGAAAGCCTCTGTATTCAGCCAATTCTTTAACTTCATCCGTGGGCTCAGATGGGGAAAGTATTTGCAGAGTCTTGCACATGCACATACAGCATGGCTATTCAGGACCATGAACTGAGGTTGCATGCCAGCTTCATGCACAGCTGAGATTTTTCCTAGTATGTGCGGTGTAACTGTCAGATGTCTTTCGGCATCTCTAGATTTATAATATTCTGTCAGAGAATGAAGTAGTCTGGTGATGTGCAGCACTGAAAATTATTATTATTTTTTTAACTCCTGATTATGTTATACCAGGCATTGGTTTCTCCACGTGTAAGTTGAAGCAGCATTACATCCCTTATGAAGGAATGTGCAGAAGTCTCTTCCCTTCCTGTGTAATGTAGCTGCATAAATTTTACTCATAGAACAAAACTTTTTTATGTCATATTGGTTTTACCAATATATGAAAACAAAATTTTCGTTGTCTGTAAAACTTTTTCATAGACGTTTCTGGAGAAAAACATTCATGTTCATGTAAGTCCACAGCATCATTTTATATTTAAATGCATGTGTCTACAGAAATCTGTGATACTTCTCCCTCCCTGGAATGCTTTACTTAATTCTATTCGATTACACTTAAGGGGGGGGGAGGGGGGGGCAGAACAAAACAGCATACAGTAAAATTCAGAGGAACAAAAATAAATCATCAGACATTTAGTCTGTGTTGAAGAAAGCCGAAGAGTTTGGCATTGAGGAAAAGATGGAAGAATGGATGTGAAGTAGGTTTTTATATTATAAGCAGAAAGAGGCGCATCAAATATGATTATTTAATAAAACCTGGTATTAATGGGACCCATTACCACAAGGTGTCACTCATGTCAGGAGCTTAGCGGTGGAGAACTGTTCCATGGCTAAAGGAGGGCATTCACAGTTGTTGCTGTCTGGAGTACAAGCCTGCTATTTAAGGGCATCGGCCAAGTAGCCTTTCTCTGGGAGACATTACGTGTGTGTGTGTGTTTGTGTGCGAGACAGACATTTTATGAATATATTTTTTTTAACTTGCTGAAAAGCACTATGCACAAGCTTCTGAAGTATCATGCGCTGCCAGAATCCACTGCTCTGTCCAGCATCACAGGTTCTAAGCTGGTTGCATTTGTTCTTTTATAAGTTCTTAATCCTCAAGGATCTGGCTGGCCCATGAATGTTCCCTGATCTAAGCATGGCTTGAATTCAAATAGAAAATTTCTGGCAGAGGTGCATATCTTCTGAATTTCCCCTCAAGTATAGCATACCTCTCACCTGAGACAATCCTTACAATTCTGCCTGTGGCTTCTTACAGAGCTCAGCTCACATTGATCGACGCTCCATGCCAGCTATGGGCTACATGACCCATACTGTGAGCGCGCCCAGTTTGCATGGCAAGTCGGTAAGTTGAAAGAACAATTTCTTTTCCTTTTTTGTCATCATAATATCGTAAATTTTTAAAGTTCTGCTTATTCCATTGCAGTTATTTTTATTAGTTTAAACATAACCTGAATCTGAAACTTGATCTTAGCCAACCTATAGGAATAATAAAGCCTGTAGGAATTCTGCTGTTACTTGCAATGTGAATGGGAGTGAGCTGTCTGTTATTACAGGATTCAGCTTTTATTATGTTTATTTGACCAAATGTGGAGTTAATGAAATAATTGCTTAATCATGTCAAGTAACTGTTTTCTGGGCACTGAGGTGAAAAATGTAATTACAGTTACTCTCCCTGAAGACTGCTAATTTCCTCTTTACAATGTGTCTAAATACCTGCAGCCTGAAGAGCTAACATTGCTTCTCATTCGATTAAGGAGACATCAGGCTAAGTTGGCTAGTATACGAAATTATACAATCGCACAATTGCTGCAGCACTTGCCAACTAATTCCACCTATCAGGTCAGCTGCTGCTTGGCTCTTCTGTGCTGTATGACATTTTGTGACTCTGCAAATGCTTCGTCAGTGGCATGCTCAAGTCTGTGCTTTCTTGCCCATTCTTCGGAGTTCTACAATTCCCAGGTTGTTTGCAGTTTTTCTTTGCCGCTGTACTCGCTCTAAGAGATAAGTATTTTAAGCTATAGGGTGCCAGTGCATACGCTACAAAGTGTTACATGTCCTTCCTCTTTATATTATTTCTGAAAATGCTGCATCTTCAGAAATGTGGGTTAAAAGATTATGCTCACTCTGAGGCAAAACCATTTCTTTGTGCTGCTTTCATGATGGGATTGGCTCCTTGTTCTACATGCTGTGTCACCTGCAAGTTGAAATGCATCAGCCAGTTTGTACATTCATACGAGCTTGTAACTGTGTCAGTTCTGCAGGTGAACATTAGCTCATAAAAGTTTGTGGGCATCTTGAGTCATAAACAAAACAAACAGTGCTCTTGATTGCACTGATGTTTGAAACATTAATGTGAGATGAAACAAATGTACTTGTTGAGCTCTTTGGCCTGTATTAGAGCTGCAAAAATAGGGATAAAACATTTGTAATTGGTGGAGGCTTTGTATTGGCCTAAACTTAAAGGCTTTTTATTTTTAAATTTGGAAAAGTTTATTTTCTGTACTTAACCTCACCTACAGAACAATTTCACTAAAGTGGGCTATAATAACAGGGATTTCTCCTTAAAAATGGGCATACTTTCTAGTCAAGTCCTCAGCCAGATTTACAGGGATATTGGACATAATTGTAAGTGAACACCTCTGAACAAATGCAAATGTGATGTATTGATTTTATGGCAAAAAAACATTTTCTTCTTTAAATACACATTCTGATTGGTTCAAAACTTGAATAAGGTATAGTTGTATATTTCTTTTATTCTGAAGTTTAATGAACGGAGGATATAAAATTATAACAATTTCAGCAAAAAATGTAGGAATTTTGGCTAATTCAAAATCAATTTGCAACAGTTAAGTTTTACTTTGTTACGTATTGCAAATACCTCTTATATCAAAAAAATAAAAAAGAAGAAATAACTCTGTTATGACTTGTGTGCACGCTTTTCATTAAGTGACTCTAATGAAGATGTTGCTAGATGAATGTAACCATAACATTAAGCTGACAGCAGCTAGGAGTTAGCCACTGAGAAACAGGGACCAAGTTGAATGCTATCACTTAACAAGTGAAGTGGATTCTCCAATCGCATAAGTGAGATCTTATTCAGTATTTTATTAATGAAGCTTATTTCTTATATTCCTTAAATAAAGGGATGCATATCTTAACATGCATATGAAATCTGCTCAGAAGTATTCTAATGATTCAATACATAGAGGCTTCTATTTATATCTGACATTCAGTTAGGTAAAGTCTTCTCCCGAAGGGACATATTGTGTTGGAGGACAACCCCGTAAGTTTTTTGAAGAAGGGATAGTCAGCAGAAAAAGGTCTTGAAAAAATAACTTTTGAAAATCTATTGTTTAAGGTAGTTACGTGCCTCATTAGATCTGGAGGATTCAAATCCATATCTTCAGAGGGTGGGCATGAGGTAGTAATGTACTCAGGAAATATTTTGCCCATCTTTCAGCTGTAAATAGCAATATGCTGGTGGAGCAAATGTGCTTTTCATGTACTTTCTACTCTGTTATTTTTGTTCCTCTTTCATCATTTTTGTATACATAGCCAATCCAAGTATTCTGAATTATTTTTCAAACCTTCAAATATAATGTGTTTTTTTTTTTTTTTTCCATGTAATTACCTCAAGGCTGATGACACTTACATCCAGCTGAAAAAGGATTTGGAGTATTTGGATCTGAAGGTAAGACTTTATAAGAGTCTACTTCCATCATCTTTAACTCAGCAATCTTTTATGTATCGTCTTTGTTCCTTCAGGTTTTCAAATCACTTTGGGTCCAGGGACAGAAACTCTGTGTCTTTTGCCATCACTTTTGTGCTTAAAATGTTGAGTGAGTTCATATTAGTGGCTTTAGAACTAATGTGCAAACTCAGAAAATACAGGTGCTTCAGTTTGTAGGTAGAACTTGTATTATTGGTACTCCAGATGAATGGTATTTTGTTGGTTTAGAGAAACCAGATTAAAAAATAGATTCAAAATGCTTTTTTGCTGTAGCATTAGAACCAATATGAAGTCAACTCCTCTAAGTTAAAATAAGATGTTCTTTCAGTTCAGCTTTTCCCTTTAAATCTACTTGAGCTTTTTCCTTGTTTTTAAAATATCCTGTATTTATAATCTCTTACTTTTTTTTTGGTGAAAATGTGGTGATTAATTGGCACCTTTCATTTATTTTCATGTTATTATGGCTAAGAGATACAAAATCTATCTATTTACCCATGCACAAATATGTTTGTGTAATATTATGTAATATTTCCTAATAATAACAAAATACGGTACTGAGCATCAAAACATCCATCTAAACTAAATTCCTTCCGTATCTGGTACACCTGATAGTTGGCAATTCAAAAGCAAATCTAGATTTACTAATACCAGGTTTTGAAGGAAAAAAAACAACAGACAAACTGCATAATCATTTTGCTTAGTGAAGCAGTCTACCGCTTTCCATGCTGTTCAGCATGTCTCACCATATATAAATCATATGGTGTTTCTGCAAACCAAGGTGGAGTGAAACGGGACACCTTATTATCCTTACTGTTTGTATGCCTGTGGTTCTCCCTGATGCCAAGGGAGCATTGTGTATGTGCCACTAGTAAGCTACCTGGACCACTATTGCGTGAATTTCAATTTCATTTGATGTTTGAGTGGCTGAATATACAACCAAATATATCAGTGGAAAATATGAGCAATATGTTAGACGTTTTATGAATCACATACTATATGGGGTATACGTAGTGAAAATGATTGCATATATAAGCTGTTATAATCACAAATATACAGATTTAAAATCAGTTGGGCATGTTTCCCTTCAGGCCTTGTTCATGGTTGTTCATGGCTGTGCCAAATTAACTGTATCCCAGGTGCAGCCTGCGTAGCACCTACCAAAAGTAGCCAGGAAGAAAAATGTATGGGGGCAACCTGCTCTTTCTGTGAAAAGATAATGTTAGTTTGAACTCCCTCATGAAAAATCTTGACAGCCGAAGTGTCAAGTGTGGTTCTGTAAGAGTGATCTGGTTTTTCAAGGTGGTCATGTCTTTCTCAGTTAAATATCCTCAAGCTTGGAAGAATAACCCTCTTTCAGTTGTGGTCCAAAAATGTAAAATTCAGGTCAGGGTGCTGAGAGATTAAAGAGACCATGTGAAAATTGAGTAGGTATCTCTGTTTTGCTTGAATTTGTGTTTTGCTGCTTAATATAAATTACTGAAGAGAGACTTTGTTTAGCAGCTTGAGGAAAATAGAGTGCTCGATGAAACAAAGAAAATTACATATTGATTTGGTAACGGTGGAATATGGCAAATTCACAGTTAATATACATGGTATCTTGCATTTAAGACACTGAAGGCTTAGATATAACGCCTCTTATTTCAAGTCTGTCTTTTGAGTTCAGTGGGCTTTGAGTTAGCTCCACTCCGATTAAACAATTTCAAATAGGATTAAAGACTTTAGAACTGAAGCTAAACATTTTTTTACTTCATCCATTATCTCTGAAGATATTTCTTCCTAGAGGTTTTGAAATATAACTCTTCAACATGGAATAGTGATTAAGCATTTAATTAACTGCATAATTCATGCCACAGTATTAAAACAGATTGCAGTAACTGGTTACATGGCATTTAGTAATTTGTCATAACTCGGATGTTTTGTCTTCAGAGAAACATTGTTCTTATCCTTACTTTATCAGTCTATTTTTGAGTATTATTTAAAAGCTTTAAAGTATTATCTAAGAAATATTTTGATGTTGATACCACAGTGGTATTGTTCAGTATTATAGTGCGTTGTCGTGACAGTTGTATGAATGAAATAGATGTACTTTACAGATATTAATCAATTTCAGTATTTTTCTCCTGCAAGCAAGATACTTCTGACATTTAAAAAAGGAAAACGAATAAACCAATGACTCTATTCCTTTTCACTCATTAAACAGAGGTATATAGGGCGTGAAAGAAATGTTGTATCTCTATGCTATAGCATAACTATGCCTTTTCTGCAAATGGATTTCCACAGTTATGTGTTACAGCTTTTTTTATCCCAAAAATGGAGGTGAAAAAGTGTGATCCTGTATTAGAAAAGCAGTAAGGAATAGTAAGGGGTAGAAAAATACATTTTCCTACAAGCTTCTAGGTGAAACAGAAACGGGGAAGGAAGTTTCCCTTTTCACGACTATGAAACCAAATGCAAGCAGCCCACAGGAGGGATGGGGACAGGTGGTCTCACTTCAGAATAGTTTCCAAACATTCCCAAGGGGCTTATGCTACTCATGAATAAGGCCTGCTGGAGTAGAGTAAAGTTTGTGCTGCTAGGTATAAATCGTGCAACCAGTTTAAGCAAATCTGGGGCCCTCTCAGTGGTTTAGCAGCGGTCCTGCTTCGTTCTTCTGCAGTCACGCTCTAATATCTGAAGCTGTTCTGTTTCTGCTGCAGTTGAAAGAGGTTGCTAGTGCTAGGTTGTGCCACACAGGTAATATTTATTATGGGAGTAGTGGTAAGTGTGATTGGAGTGACTTGGGTCACTAAGGTCTTGACTGGGCTGCTCAAGTTAGCAGCACAGAGCTCATGGTGCAAGTGTTAACGGTATATTACACAACAGAAAATGTCTTGCTGTGATTCCTGGCACTTCTTAAACTGCAGCTGGACAACTCTGAATAAATCTTGGGTTGTGTTGTGTGTTTATGTGTGTGCTTTGTGAAAGGAAAGAAGTCTTAGGGTTCAAGACAACCTATCCAAAATATAACAAGATAGATAGGTAGCCAGTTACAGCTTCTGTAATGGGAGATTGTATAGATTCTAAACCTCGAGGATGTGTGTGAAAGAAGAGCATGAGATTGCTGCTGCTCATGGAGTTTTGTGTGCTAAGGTTTTGTTTTTTCGATCTATAACAAGCTATTACTAAACTTTTGTTTGAAACAGATAGAAAATAACGGACCTCTGATCAACATGATTTACAAAGTGCTGAAGAACTCAGCACAGGGGTTACTTTCCAGTATACATGTAAGACTGCTTGCATCTGAAATGCGCTCATCCCATTGCTTTTTCACTTAGCAGTCGATGTTTACATATTCTGGCTTTTACAGGTGTCTTGGAGTAAACAGTAGAGCTTTCTGTAAGATTTTCTTCCTTTTTTCCTTTTTTTTTTTTTTTTCTTTTTGGTTCCTTCCCACCTCCGCACTTTGGAGTCTGTATGCAAAGTTATGGCTGACCTCAGTGTTTGGTTTCATTTTATCATGTTTTGAAAACGATTGTGTCAAGTAGTGACTCCGATGTGTAGTTCTGAAAATGTGAAAGCATGCTGAATCTTCATTATGTCCTCATGTTCACGGCTTGAAAATTAACAAAATCTTTACAGTTGTGATTATGTAATTTTAAATAACCCCCAAATCTGTAGACTGTATCTTTGTGTTAATTTCATTGCTTTGAAAAAGGCTTTTGCATCCTGTTAATTTGCAGGTAATTAAATATGCAAAATTAATATTTGGACATGCTAAAGTTCTGTTTATATGCAATTATTTCTTACTGTTATACATAGGAGTTAGTATTTAAATAATTTCATTAATGTCTTTAAAAGACAGGGGTTTTTCTTAGATAAAGCATAACACTGTTGAAGATGAAAATATTTGAAAATGGAAATGTTTCTTTTGAGAGGTAGTGAATGCTTTTGATTTTGGTGGTGGGGAAGTAGCAAATGTGTAACTTTCCCCACGTGAAATCCCATGATAAGTATGTGAATGGAGACCAGAGTTGGAGGAGAGGAGACGTTGAACATAAATGAGCATAATCTTCTGTCTTAAATGTAGTTTTTTTGCAAATATTATCTGTAGCTGTCAAACTTCATGCACCATATTAAAGGAGAAACTGAGATTGTATCAAAGATTTATTTACATTTGCAGTAAAATTCAATTACTTTAAAGAAAGGTAGTGTGATCCTGTAGAACCTGGGTAGGTTGATAAGTAAACCGTGTCGTTTGAAATCTGTACCAGAGTCAGCAAATAGCAAACTGCCCCTTCTCTCCCACTAAAAAAAAAGAAAAACAAAACAAACCCACCACAAACAACAACAACAAAAAACCTTTTGATTTTATATTATTGAATACAATAATTAGGCGAACATTTATTCATAAATCCTTGCCTGTATGAAAGAATACAATATATATGAGCGCTATACTGAATGCCAGCTATTTCTTTCGTAAGATAGTATTTGCTTTAATGAAATATAAAAGTGTTCTAATTGAGTAACATTTAGTCTTTTGATTTTAAAGCTTACAAGACCTATGTGATTTGTGAGCTATACTATATGACAATTCTCTTAGCCTTATTTATTTGCCGAAAGGGTCGAATAGAAACAGTGGAAGTAATAAACTTTTCTACGGGGATAGACATACCTTCCTTTTAAGATTGCTGGAAGTATAATATAGTATAGTTTCTGTACTGATGTAAAAACTGCGTTATGTGAGAAGATGATAATCTCACCAGAAATGGCATATGGAAGCAGTGATTTATGGAATGAGAGATTTGGTATATTATAAACATGTCAAAATAGATTAATTACATTTAAATTCCACCCTAGCACTCTTTTAGCAGTCTATCTTTAATAAAATTCACCTTGTACTATGGAAGAGACTGTCCTTTGTAGAATGAAATAGTTGCCAGAAAGGTATATTTTTAGTCATTAGTTAATGCTGTTATTCTTGCAATCACACATTTAAAGGAACTATTCAGGTCCTTTGGGTTCAAGAAAGGTATTAAAGGTGAACAGTTAAAACTGTTAGTTTTTTCAGGAACAGGACCGTTGTAATCATAGACAGATGGGATTATGCTATTTTGTACAGAATTTTAAGCTACGCTAAGAGTAATTAAATAGCCTAATATAACTAATAATCCTTTCTGATTACCTCCCTGAAAAAATAGTGGCATTTTTGAAAAGACTTGTATCCAAAATTTTGTCTATATTTGTTGATAAATTTGAATATTTAACAAAACTTTTTTTTTTCATTGCTGAAGCATAGTTACATTTTAGTTTGAAACAAATTTCTCAGATCTTTAAAAACTTTTCCTCTTAGGTGACAGGGCGTGACACATTAAAAGAACGAAGTACAAAACCTGTCAAGATTGCAGAAAGTGATATTGATGTAAGTATCAAATACCACTTTGGAACCTCTTACATTGTTTCGGCTATTTGTACTGTTAATTGTTCGTATTTATTATGCTCGTTGGGGTAAGTTATTGTTAGTGGACACTATTCTTCTTCTTTTTAGAAATTTAATATTATTACGTTAATTTAATTATTATATGTAATATTTAAATGATTTTATTTTCAGGTCAAGCTGAGCATTTTCTGTGAGCAGGACAGAATTCTGCAGGACTTGGAGGACAAAATAAGAGCTCTTAAGGAAAATAAAGTGAGTAGATTAAAAATATTTTTATAAAATAAATACTTATAAACTACAGAATTGCAAACAAAAAAATCAAATTACTGGATGCTGTTTACATTGCAGTTTTTTTTTGAATGTATATATAAACATATAAGGAAAAATACAATGTTATATAATGTTAGGATTGAGTTATGTACTTTCAGAAAATGAGGTTTTGAAAGTAAATGTTTTAAAACTACATATATTTACTTTTCTGGCATTTTTCAAAAATTGGGGTGCATACACATTTCTGTATACTTCTGCTTAATGCCTCAATAAGCATGTGGTGGGAGGCAGAGTCATGTTTCATTTGCACTTCTTCCCACCTGCGCAAACATTGTTTGCATAAACAGCAGTGTGCTTCTGTGTGCTAGCAAGATCCATATTGAACACTCTCTGTAACTTGTGTGGTCGTTATTTAAAGAAAAAAAAAAAAAAACGCGATACTTATCTGTAGTGATTTGAGACTTATGCTTGTTTATTGGTAGTATGGTGAGCCTTCTTCTGAGGTTTTTGACTGAAATGCTGGAATATTTTCTGTGACAAGTTTAGTTGGAACCCTCCTCCTTTCCTCCATGCCCATTCGGTCACAATTTGAGTTGTGAACAGTAACAAAAGGGTTTCCTTGACTTCCCTTGCATGTGTGCACCTTTATCTGCTTCCCTGCCTATGAGCTATAGCAGTGAATGAGAAGCTATATATAAATAAACAGTTAATGCTGTGCTGTGGCTATCACAATTCTGTAGTACTTGAGGGGATTTTCTGAAACTGTGAATTACAGTTTTGCACAGACTGTAAATAGAAAAAATCTCACTGCTTTGGTTTTTTTTTGTACAGGTTTGGCTATTGAAGCAGATATAGTGGAAAATATCAGAGAATTTTGGTTATCGTGATTAATTAAAGCTCTTGCAGGTTTTCATTTACATCCTAGTCTCCACAATAGGAGGTCAATGCTAACCTAGTAGCTTAGAGGAAATACTGGGGGCACGAAAAACAGCTTTTATATTCACACAGGTAATTTAGTGAAGTTTGCTGTAAATGCTGTAAGCTTACTGCTGCCTGCTTCTCTGTTAGGATCAGCTGGAGTCAGTTTTGGAGGTTTTACACAGGCAGATGGAACAGTACAAAGACCAACCACAGCATGCAGAAAAAATTTCCTACCAGCAGAGACTTTTGCAAGAGGATCTCATACATATTCGGGCTGAAATATCCAAAGTTTCGACGGTATGTGGTTTTGGTTGTTTCAAGGAAACAGTAACTAAAATGCCAGTTAAACTGTATTTTTCCCTTTGGGTGGGGAAATTAAGTCCTATCGTGAACTGATTTTGTTAAGGTACAGGACACTAAATCAGAACAAACAATTTAAACAAACTACTTCTCCAGCTTTCCTCTTCAATGCACCCTTCTCGTTCTGCCCTCCCCACCCCCAAAAAGTGCTTGAAGTTTTTTTTATAGTTCTGTCATTCATGTATGGGGCTTAAACTGCAAATCTTTCAGGTAGCCCTTTTTGCAGTGGAAATACAAGCATTATTCCATGGTATTTTTCCAGTGGAAAAGGGCTTGGGAATGTCTGTTTATATTTCAGTCAAAATTTACTGTTAATATTATGACTTAATCGAAAATTTTTAAAACAAAAATATTTGTAAGAATTGGCTGTGAAAGAGAACATTTTAAGCCCAGGTGTTGTGCACTCACTGTATTATTCTTACCTCTTAATGAATATGGGATCATCTCTTTGTAAGATTGTTTCTAGAACGCCTTTTCTATAGTAAGATCTGAATGTTAAGATGCCAGTAGTATTTAAATGTATATGTACAGTGTTTTGTGCCTGTAGAAAAATTAGTAACTTTCACAGACAGCCTTTAAAATCTGACTGGGGGCATAAGTAGCAAGTAATCATGAGAATGGTTGCACTGGTCCAGTCCTAGGTTCCTTCTGGTCCAGGGTTCTAGCTTTAGCAGTGGGCATAAGCACATGTTTAGGGAAGAGTAAGGGTGGGAGGTGTGTGTGGTATTTCCTGTGATGATCAGTCCAGCTTCTAACTATTTGCTGATCAGAGAATTCCTCAGACTGTTATTTTTTATCTATTCAGTAATCCTCAGTATATCTTATATCAGAGTATCTGTCCAAGACTCCTATTAAATTCTGTGAACCTTTTGCATCCGAAACATCATTTGGCAAAGTATTGCATAGAACAGTTCCCGACTGTGTGGACAGCCACTTTATTTGTTTAGAGCCTGACTCACACTTGTTTGATGTGGTAGACCCATATTCTTGTATGAGAAAGGATGGGGAACAGCCAATTTCTCTGTGCAACTCAGGGTTTTGTAAACCTCCATTATTTCTTCCCCTCAACTCCCAAGTTATGTCTTTGCCAAACTTCAGAGAAAAACAAACAAACCAAAAAAAAAAAACAAACCCTACTCCATCACTCCTTACATAGAGACTGCTCCAGACTTTAGATTTTTTGCACGTCTTGGTCAGAAGGCAGGCTGTGGTGCCAGGGGTGCTGGAAGTAGTCTAAGTAACGTAGGGATGATTAGGATAGCTTTATTTTCCAGGTGTCTGCTTGTTTATTTGCTTATAATGACATTGCAGTACAGTCAGTAGAGCTTTTAAAGAATATCCTACTGTGTGTTTCACAATACGAATTCTGGTTTAGGTGACTGTTTGAATTCTAATTACAAATTTATTTTAAATAGAGGGGGAAGGTTCAAGGAAATAGAACTGGAGTAGACTTTCTTCCTTCATAGCACGGTAGAGTCAGTTCAAGTGTTAAACGCCAGTTTTATGCTTAAGAAATAGCTTTGTGTCAGAAAGCTGGCCAGAATTTCTTAACTAGGTATTGCTGACTTGGTCTTGCAAAGCTGTAAAGCATTTTGAAGCCTACCTTCAAATAAGAGTGAAAATGTAGGCCACAAAACATACTTTTTTTTTTTCTTCTTTTTGTAAAGGAACAACACTGTCTTAAAAACATATAATTGCTCAATTAGAGAATGGATAGAGTGATATCCAGGTTTATCATAACATTGCATTAGAATATTTCATTTGTTATTAGGAAATGGAAAATGCCTGGAATGAGTATCTGAAACTAGAAAAAGATGTGAGCCATCTGAAAAAAGCCTTACAGGAACAGATGAATAGTTCTTTGGTATCTCAGGTGAGTCTGTTTCCCAACACTGGCTTACTTGTGAGAAAATTTTATCTGAACTTGAAAGCTATCATCTTGTAAGAGAGAACCTCTGCAATTTTTGCACTGTATTCATCTGTCACATCTTAGTTTGCAAAGTTCAGAAATTGTAACAGCATAGTTGCACAGTAACTAGCTGTCTTCCAGCCTAATAGTTTCTCATGAGTTGTCTCTGCAAATTTGTCATTATTTTATTATGTTTTTATTACATGCTGACATCTTGACATTGATAACGTATTTAATTTATAAGACTGTGCAGGACTTCTTAGTCTTCCATTTATTTGATCTGACGTTGGCTTCTTTATCCATTTTTAAGAACATCAGCCTCTAGCTTGTTATTGTAGTTACTTGTTCTTTGTCATGTTCTTCTATTTATGGGAGAGTTACCTCTGCGGCTTGTTTTGTGAAGTGGAATAAGTGTTTAACAGCCATCAGTAATTGAAAGGCATCTTGGTTTTAAATCAGTTATTCTGTTTTGAATCTTACAAAGAAGCTTTGTTTGAAGCTAAGCTATTCTGCTTGCTGAACTGGATGTGGTGTATGAGGTTATTTCTACATGCCTGCTAACGACTGATTATTTTTTTCATAGAACAAGGAATAGAATACAGTCCAGATTGCTTTTCCTGTGTCAAAGCAGAATAGTTTTATTTTAAACGACAAAACACAAGGAACAAGCTTAATGTATATAATTTGCTTAACTCTTAGCCTACTTTTCCAAATATCCTGGAACAAAACAGCTCACTAGTTGAGTTTTTAAATGTATATATTTGCAACAAACATCCGATCAGATGTGAGTTAGTCTTATTTGTTTTTGCCATTAATGTATAAACTTGTATCAGAACAAAAGAGGTGTAAAACCTTTTTAGATTTCATCAATCTTAAAATTCCATTTTCAGCCCCTTTTCATTTTCGGGTGTGTTTGTGTTTAGTTTCTGGAGCCAGAGTGTTACTCATTTGAGATCAGCTGTAGAATACATCCCTCCAGAAAATCCCAGGAGTAGAATAAGATCATCCCTGTATGAAGTTATTTTGATTAACATAGGGAAATTACAGGTTTACATGGAATATACTTTTAAAAAGTACTTTAACAAACAGTTTTCAGTTTTGCATTGAACATGCTTAAAATACTGGCTGTATGGCATGTGACTTAGCAGTACACAAGATGGTTTGCACTGAAAAAAATGTGAACTTAGTTTAGCATCTCATATCATGTACATACATATGCATGCACACAGACCTACACATGGGATGTGTTTTATGTGTGTATACCTAAATATGTACATGCACATTTAAATATATGCATAGCTAAGTTTGTCTTTGGCTAAGACTTTTAAAAATGTTTCTGAATATCCATTTTGGAGATATTAAGGGGAGCTGATTTTTCCAGAAAGTACTGAATATTCTTAAAATCACAGTCTTTCAAAGAAGACTGATTTTTAAGTGCCCATAATCATTAGGGTCTTTAGGTGTCTGTCCAAGAGTGCATAGGCTCAAGACTATTTAACTAGCATTTTATAGTAGCATTAAATACATGTTGTATTTAAAAACAACAACAACAACAAAAAGCAAACAAAAACACACACACACACACAAAAACAACAAACCAAGCCAAATCAAAACAAACAAATGAAAAAAACACAACACTGCACACACAAAAAAGCCTGCAGTCTTCATGGAATATTACTGAAAAATCAATAAAATTGCAGGCTCAAACTGCCATAGGAAATGGCTAATATTGTTTTTATATGTCATTAATTAAGAGGTTAAAAACTAAGTAGTTCGACCAGCTTGGTTGAAGTAAATCTTGCTTTCAAGATTGTAGCTTCGTTGTCTTTTGCTTAAGGGTTGGGATCTGGTCATGCTGAAATTAACTTTGAAGTTATATTTTGTCACTGATGACTTCTCAGTTGTTAAGTGTTTCTGCTCTGGTTTTATAAATCATGCTAAATTATGTTTCTATGTGAAGGAAGTTAGAGAAATTAATTTATCTCTCCAAGCTAACTTTTCATGCTTGCCCATAAAATATATTTATACCCTCTGGTAAACAGCAGTCCCGGTTTTCATAATTTAAAAATAAATTCATCTGTTTATCTTTTGGATCTATTCCATTTTTGGTTTAAAATATTGTCTTCACATAAAGATTTAAGTAATGGGAAGAAATAATATTAAAAGATCTCCTGTTTTTTGTATATTACTGATCAAACACTTTTCCAAGTTGTTTCAGAAAAAGAATTTTTGTATGTGTGTGTTGTTTTTTGTGACCAGTCTTGAGGCTTGATTATTGTAAATCCATCATTTTGTTCCTTGTAGGATGATTAATCTCAGAAAAATGAAATTAAATTTGTAAATTTATAGTTTTCATCCTGACAATCTTTCAAGATATGTCCCATCTATCGAGTGAGTTTACTACAGGCAAATAACGTTCTCCATCATTTAAATGTTTGTGTTCTTGGCACCCTGTTTCCTGATCTGTTACTTTGCTGGACATATTTTCTGATCTAAGACAGAAAGTAGAAAGCAATTGATATGTTTTCCCTAGTTCTACGAGGTTTAAGAGCTTTTACTAAAGTTTTTCTCTTTCAGGTTTATAGGATTAATTAGTGGTTATTTTGCAGCTCCTGGCAAGTGATGGATTTCTAGGGTTCTTAAGGAGTTTGTAAGCAATTCCTAACTGAAGTGTTGCAGTGCCTTCAGCTTTCGTTATAAAACCACAAGGAAAACAATATCATTAAGTTTATTCTTAATGCCGATTTTTGAAGGAAGAATGATCAGGCATTAATTCCTTAGAAAATAATAATGGCTTACCATAAAGTATCAAGATTACTCCCAACCTGGGGAAAATAAAAATAGGAATCCACAAACAGAGGGGAAAACAGCTCTTTATGATGATTGCAATAACTGCATGGCTGAAGTGGTGGCTTCAGCAGCCAGGGCTTCTAGCCACAAGATACAGTCAGAGGCAGGATCCAGACTGTAGACAAAGCTTCCCGTTCTTGTCTGTTGGAAAGGATCAGTAGAGCAAATATGGTACAAGATGAGACTGAATCCTGGAAGAACAGAGGTATATTGTTTCAACCTGTAATACATCATGTCCAGTAGGTCTAACCACCCAAGTATAAAGTGAAATTAAATTTATCATCCTTTCTTAGTTAATTTTATATTTCATCCATTAAAAGCCGTTACGTAGTTCACAGCACTAGTCAGGCAGACTATACTTTTTTTTTTCTTTTTCTTTTTAATATAAAACATATCCCCTAAATGCATGAAGTTTTGTAACACTGCCTTATCAGCCTGAAGTGTGTTAGAAAGATGTGAGAATTTAATTTGGGGTCAAATTAAAAGGTTCTGTAAGTGCACTTTATGTAGAATATTAAACTAGGTTTTTGTAGTCTGAATAATAATGTAGAGAACAATATAGCGATGTCTCATTCCCCGTCTCTTCTCTAGAAAGTCTTCCATGACTCAGAAAATGCTCTAAATCTTATGGGCCTACGTGCAAGATATGTTGGTTGGGGGTGGTTTGTTTGTTTGTTTGTTTAAATTTTAAAATAAACATTTAACCCATTTCTAGACTCCTAAGTTCTCGTGTAAGTTCTGGAAAATTAGTTTGGCTCTGGTATCAAAAACAGGATAAGCCCATTATAAATTAAAATGGGTTATTTATATATATATATATGTATATATATATATCTTCTCTTTTATTATAAACAATCAGGAGAAAGCACAAATACAAAAAGACTTGTGGAGGATTGAAGATGTAACAGCTGGCTTGAGTGCAAATAAAGCAAATTACAAAACCATAGTAGACTCTATCAAGAATCCAGGTAAGGAGAACATAATTAAAACATTAAAAATATACAAATGCAGGTGAATCTTTGGGTCTGTGGGAATTGTCTAGAAGTATGTTCTAATGCAGAAAATGCAGGTAATTCTGCACTGTAGCAGAAATCTCTGTAGCTTGAGCACATTATCTTGGTGTTTCTTTGGTTGAGGTCTTAAAATGTTTTTCATTTGTTTTGACATACTAAAATGTAACAAGCCATAGAAAAGGCAACAATAATAATAATAGTGGGGTAAGCTGTGCAAGATGCAGGAAGAACTTCTCTCACATAACGAGCTGATACCATAGCAGTATCTACGCTGCATTCCGTCCTGGAGCTCCTCTCTGCACTCGTCTGCTGTTTTTCCCTTGGATGCTACCCAGCTGCCCTTGCCATAGTTGCCTTCCCCCTCCCTCTTCAGGCAGGTGTTTGGTGGGCAGAGCAACAACATCAGCTATGGAAAAGAGGAAGGGAAAGTGTGTGTGGTCTGCATTTCAATTGCTTTATTATGTTTCAAAGAAAAGACCTGACACATTGGGATAGCAAGAGGCTGTTAATGCCTCCTGTAAACTCACTTCATACTTAAAGTATCTTTGCTTACCTTGTATGCACAGAGATAAAATTGTTCTCAGATGGTGAGATTTTATTTTATTTATGGTATGGCTATTGTGCTTAGCCATGTCTAGATCTATAGGCATCTTAAGGAATCTGTTGAGTGGGGCCATATCCAGCTGGTGAACTGCTTGCATATGACTCATGGGCTTTTCCTTCCTTCTCACCCTCTCTCCATTGCCAGGGGATTTCACTGGCTGATATTAAAGTGTAGGTTTTTATTTTTAGCCTGAAGGGCATGTCTGATCCTCATCAAGAAAATGTTGCCCATCCTTCCTATAATCTACCAATCATAGATTTTTATGTTCAAAAAAAAAAGCAAACAAACCATTTGTGTTGAAAATAACATGCAGTGTTAAGGCTGTTTTTTAAAGCCTAAGGATGTTAATTTCTATTCTTATGAACATAGCTGATAGATATAAGAAACACATATATAACAGTGTCTAACATATTTCTCCCCTAGAGAGAAAAATAGTGCCTTCATTTTCTCAGTCTACAGTGCCTTCCTTACCAGCTTCTCTCACAGCCGTGGAGAGCAAACCCTCCATTCCGCAGAGCCCTCCACCCAGCCCAGTCAAACCTTCTTTGGAGGTCAGGCTGTATCCACAGCCTTATTTCCAGGCCAGAACGCAGCACCAAGCACCGCAGCTGAAAAAAATCGAGCCGCCTCTTCAGTCGCCAGTTAGGCTAAAGCCAAAGGTTGTAAGTACTGCTGTTGTGAGACTCCTTCACCACTGTTTCCATTTGCTTCTGGCAGAAACACTGAAAGCTTTCATGGTTACTAAGTGCACGCAGTGTGGAGGCACAACAAGGAGACACTTAAGGTGTTTGTAATGAAACTGAGCTATAACAAACACAGGAGAATGTATGTCTCTAACTGGGAGGTTTATGCACAGGGGCTGTATACTGCTTTACAGCATACCAAGGCAGAGCCTTCCTTGCTCTTCTTTGGAAATGCTTTTTGGCTGATTGGTTGTTAGCTTTCTTGGGTCGTGTTTGCTTTTAACACCTCAAGCCCTGGAGGACAGTGAAGAGCATGCTAAAGCAGTCATAAATAACTCATGTAATGTAATGAAATTTCAGACAGTTCATGCCAGACAGTTTGCAGACTATTTGCCAAATACCTGTGTTTTCCTGTTACCAGGAAGATGAAGCACCACCCAGACCTCCTCTCCCTCAGTTATACAGTCCTGAAGATCAGCCACCAGCCGTTCCACCTCTCCCAAGAGAAGCCACTGTCATCAGGCACACGTCAGTGCGGGGCCTGAAACGTCAGTCAGATGAAAGAAAGAGAGACAGAGAACTAGGACAGTACGTAAATGGAGATTATAGGGTGAGCACTCACAGACTTATACACCTGCGCTTTAAGACCGTGTGAACCTATAATGCAAGATACTGTTTTGTAACAAAGAGCCAGAGAATGGATCTATGCTGTATAGTAAGGGCAGAGAGAGATTCAGTAAGCCATAAACAAAACTACTGGGATTTGTTTTAAGACTATTAAGACTTGCTGTCTGTGATTTCATTTGAGCCAGTAAGTATTTTTCCACACAGGTAGAGCTGCGTTCATATGTGAGTGAACCAGAACTAGCAACGATAGGTGGTGACCTCAGCCAACCTTCCAGCGGTTTAATAAGCTCTGATAGTGGATACCAGACATTACCTACCCGTGGTAAGCCAGGATTTTACACGGCTGATTTGTAACGGTACTTTCTGTATAGGAGCTTTACTCTCCTAGGATTTTCTGGAAGTGGTCTTTATTTTAAGATCATTATTTTTAGGTTAACTGTGTAATGCTATGGAATTCTAGAAATGTTGTGGTTTTTGATGGTGCCATTATAGATAACCAGCCTTTTGCAAAGCAACTTCATCTATAATGCTTTAAAAAAATAGCAAAACATGAAGTTAGGTGTTAGAATGTCTCCTGTATTCAGAATTATTCTTCCTCATAATTTCTGTATTGTATTTACAAAGTCAAGTATTTTTTAAAACACTTTAATTGCCTGCGGAAGTCAATTAAATGAAAGCGCTAAAGAATAAGAACATAATGCCATCAGACACTACACATGACTTGCCACTACGTTCCACTGCGCTACAGTTCTGTAATTGTTTAACAAATGAGGATAGAGAGGATATTTGGGAAAAAGGGGTTCATTTTTTATTTTCTTCTTTTTTCTTACCCCTCTAACTGCGAATGTTGTTAAGATTTGACTTCCTTCACAGATATCTTCCTTCTATCTGTCATTTAGTTTTAAAGCATTCTCTTTTTCTTTATGAAGGTTTATCTGGATCAACTTCCAGATTGCACCAATCATCTACCATTTCATCATATGCAACGCTTCGAAGGGATAGGTCCAAGGTAAGTTTTAGTTGAACATCTGAAAGCAAATGTCTGGATTGTTCAAAATATTCTTAAGCCCAGAGTATATTTTGCCTATCAGGAGATAGGTTTCTGATAGCATGGGAGAGAACCCAACACCTGTGATCTAATCAAATTTTTCTCACTTTCTTAAATGAATCAGGAAGTAGACAGACAATGTATTGCATTTGTAATAGATTTATAAAGCAAGGTTTAGAACCAAAAATCACCAGTACTAATAGAAACTTTAGAGTTTAAATATGCAAATTAATACAAAGTAATAGAGCAAAATCATCTTAATTTAGTAATAAGATAGGAGAAAGTGTTTTTTTTTGTATACTACTTATGAACTATTGATTCCCACACATGTTTTGTGTGCCTTGTGACTTCTTCAGGAGAGACCAAAGAGTGCCTTGGAACGTTTATACTCTGGAGACCACCAAAGAGGCAAGATGAGTGCAGAGGAGCAACTAGAAAGAATGAAACGACATCAGAAGGCGTTAGTTCGGGAACGCAAGAGAACTCTTAGCCAAGGAGAAAGGCAGTCTGTTTCATCTCGGTCTTTCGTCAGGCCCATTTCTGCAGACATAGGCTCAGTATGTTAGATATGCCTTAAAAGGACTAAACTAAAAATATCTTTGGATTTTTTTTTTCCTAGCAAGCACTTTCACTTGAGCGTGTGTGATGCTTCTAGTCTAATTAAATTAGTGTTATACAGTATAAAATGAGGTCAGAGAGCGTGAGTAACAGATGATCATTTTTTACTAGTAGTTAACAGTATATGTAGCAGGTTCGGCAGGTAAGTTGGTCAGAGGTTAGTGCGCTGACTGGAGATGAGAGTATATTGGAGTGATTTCGGAGACATGGTTTTGTTTTTTATTGGAATTGTATTTAGAAAGTGTAAGAAGCTTGTATGGTTTTTAAACTGCTTCATAATGGAATGGGCCTTTTAGAATGTTCTTATTCTCCAAGGTTATTTTTTCTTTTAAATTCATAAATTAGGCTGCAAGATAGTAATGTTAATATCAGGCCATGCAGTTTGTATATTTGTTTGGTTGGTTTTTGTGTGTGTGTGTGTTTGGTTTTGGTTGTTGTGTTGTTTTGTTTGTTTGTTTTTTAAAAAGTGAAATGGATAATCAGTTTTGAAACCTAATAACACTTATTAGAAAATTTTCTAAGAGCTAATGTCTTTCAGTTGGCACAAATTCTCCTTTAAAGCTCAAAATGTAGAATATTCTAATAAGGCTCAAATTTAAGCTGCTGAAAAAAAAGGACTTCTCTTGCATTCTGAGATTAAATGATGTACAGAATATAAGTTTGTAGTTATATGGTTTGGATACTAACCAAAGCAATTCTAATTGGTGAAGCTACCCAGTTTCTCACTTGGTGCTAAACCAAGATTGTACTGTAATTGCACTTACGCTGTAGTCTTTTAATTTATTTTTCATTTGGTCCACTAGAGCTTTAGAATGATCACCTTATTTTACCTAATTCATTGCACAAGATCTCTTGCTTTTAGATTTGTCACTCATCATACCTAATGCCTCTTTTTTTTTCTTTTGTTTGCTTGTTTTTAATTTGCAAAATTTTGTAGTTATTTTACAATTTCTAACTGGACTACTCAATTTTTACCAGGCTTAATTGCATTTAGTATGTGTGTGTCAATTACTAGTGTTTAAAAAACTCTATAATATTCAGCCTTTCATTCCCACCGCTCAGTAACACATTTTTACAGCTAGTTATTTGTATTTACTTTCCCAGTAAATGAGTGCACTACTTGGAGACATTCATCTATTTTGTCTTCTGTTTTGCAATCACAAATTTATTAAAGATAGTGCATAATATTTGGGAATTGTAGAACTATAGGATAACTGTTACTTTCATATTTTAATTAGAACTAAATCTGAGCTTCTAATGTTTCCTGAGTCTAACGTAACATACACGAGCTGAATTTAAACATTTTTGTGACACTCCTTATTAACATTTGTGGCAAATACTTTGTCTATAAATTTGGGTGCCATCTTGGTCTTTTTCTTGCTGTGAAGAATTAAAATTGAATTCAGCCCTAGCAGTGTTTTGTAGAGGTCATCTCTTGTACCTACAGGGCTTCAACACGCAAAAAGCATGTTTGATAGCACAGTTACTTACAGCATTGCAATTATTTAGCAGCCAAAATGGCAAACAGTTAAATGTATAATTGAAATGCTGCTCAGTATGTAACATTTGCTTTAAACATACATTGTATATGTAACTTGAATTTTTAATTGGTCAGCTCGCAAATGTAGAATGACATTTTAAGTATTGATCACAGTACATGAATTCATTTGTTATATAAAATGCCTTTTTAATGTAAAAGTTGCAACATCAAAGCCAATAAAAACTCTGCTTTGTAATAATGGTTTGATGTTTTTCTTAATTATATTTAATAAATTGAAAATGATAATGTGTATTTGAAATATACTATGTCAATCAGGCCTGGTTCGAATATGAGTAGAATAAGAAGTTTGGAGTATTAGAATGAGAAAACATTTTTTCTCTTTTGAATTCTGGAAAAAAAATCTTAATTTTTGAGATGTAATTGCCTTTTAGCTATTTAACTTTTTTAATACATATGGAAGACATATCTTTTGAGTGAAGATTGAGAGCTTGTGCATGAATAGGTTTCAAGTAGATTTAATATTGCAGGTAGTGTAACGGAGGCTAAGGACTTCATATAGAGTTCAAAATTCAACCAAAACAAGCTAGAGATTTGTAATAGAAATTTTAGACACGCTTTTAATAAACATAATGGCACATTCTCCTGTTGATAGCCTCAAATACTTGAGGAGATAATTTGGTTGTTGATTTTGTCCCTTTTCTTTCTCACTGCTTTTAATACACTGTTTCAGGTCTGTATGGTAAAGTTGCTGAAATTTGCTGGATGGAATGGTGTTGCAGCAGAACTTAATTTTTTGATATTTATGAACAAAAATGTGTTGGTAGGGTTTTTAAGCGTGAGTTTATATGCAGCTGTATTGTAGCTGTGAAGGGGCTACTGTGCAATAATTTGGGAACTCCAAAAGATGCTGTTTCATTTAAATATGCTCTGAATTTATTATTGCTCAGTCTTTCTCTTGTAAAGGCAATATGAAAGATTTTTAATCTTTGCAGGTAGCTAGTTGAACAGAATGGCTTTCAGCAAAGTCATAAGAGCTTAGAAGTTATGAAGATTACTATGAATTCAAGACAAGTTAATGCTAGTACATAAAATATCAACTTTAATCACCAAGTCTTTTTCTAGCATACAATTTACGAATTGCAATTATCAATCTGCAGTATAAATGTCCTTTGTGTGGGGCCATTCAAGCTCACACAGCACTGCCTGGCTGTAATGCCTAGGGCAAGGCTGTCACTCCACAGACTCACTTGTACTGACATCTATGCTTCCATGGATGTTGGTGCTAGTGCCAGGTTAATCAGCATATGTGAATTGTGGTTAATATATTTGTTAGAATTTAATACAGCTGAACATTGACTGTAGAATTAAACACTACTCTGAAATCCATGCAGCACAGCTAGAGATCAAATCTCACAGCCAAATGTTCCAGGAAATAGAGTAGCGTATTCTTTTTCCGGTCAGTTAAGGAGTTTGCTCTGTGGATTCTTTCAGCAATATAGCATTTGCAGCCATAGTTATGTACATTGCTAAATGTTGAATTTGTCAGTATGGTTGAATGCTATTAATTGTTTTGTATCTATTACCAGTGGAAACGAGAGCAAGAATTTGATTTGCAGTTACTTGAGAGAGCCATTCGTGGAGAAGACAAGGATGAAAATGAATGGCTAAAAGTTCAGCCAATAGCAGTAGCAGTAACAGAGACAGACCTGGAGCCTCAAGACTATGATTTAGATATCAGCAGAGAGGTAACACTCATAATTATTAGCTTCCTTTCTATCCCCCAAAGTATTAACCTTTCTCTAAGTTCTAGGTAGTGAATTCTGTCTTTTGTTTCAAAAGTGAGCCGCAAGTCCCAACGAAAAGGAGTCATTTGGGTATTAAAAAGGAAGCACATTTATGGCCTGGCTCCTAGAGTTTCTGTAAGGTTTGTGTTCATATGGTATTCTAGTGGAGAGAACAAACTGAAAGGTTGGCTTTACTGTGTGAAATATATGTCATGCTTTATAGAGAAAAAGTTATTAAGTTAGGCAATGTTATGTAAAAATAGGGGGGAAAAAAAGATGAGATGGCAACATGAAGAGTATTTAAAATAAGAAACTGCTAGGAAGTAAAAGTGCATTCCACAGAACTGCATTACTCTTCATTTGATCTGGCAAAACATATTAGAGAAGAGGGAGCGCTGCTTTATACTGGTCAGAACAGAAAAAGCTTTTTTGCTGGCTTTCCAAGTGATTTTGTGTTCTGGACACGAGGTTTGTTTCCACTCCACTGAGTTCAGTATTTGTTTGAAATGCGATTGAGCCATCTGGTGGAAAGGAAAGAGTAAAACAAGTGGAAAGATAGAAGTATGCATTGTGTAAAATGCCATGCTAAATGGAAAGTCAATGAAATTGTTAATGATACTTAGACTAGTAAGCACCTCTACTCTGCTTAAAGCAGCTGCCAGTGTACCATTTTAGAGAGACATTTTTAAGACGATGAACGTGAGCCATTATCTGTTGATCGCTCTGTACAAATGCGTCATTCATTAATCTTTCAATATGTTCTACAGAAAATGCAGTGCTCTTATAAACTTCAGAAATAGAAAAAATGCTCTTACTGCATTGCCTTTCCTAGTTGCACTCTATTAAAATATTTTCCAGAAGGCCTCCAGGGCTTCTTGAATCACTTGTTACATCCAAACTAGCACCTCCAGCCTAAGATAGGAAACGTTTGTGTGTAGGCATTTCTGTCATACCTCAGAGTGACTGAAATGGGCCTGAAGATCTGGATTTAAAGCTTCTTTCTCAGGTTACCCATGCTGTCCTTTTCCATTTCATTTACCCGTCCTCTTCACCTGGCCACTTCTGTACCTCATAAGGCAAGGTACTCAGTTGTGTCTTTATGGCCAACTTTTAAAACTTTGAATTTTGGAAACTCATGGCCTTATGAGTGTTTTACAGAAATCCAATGGGGATGGGAGGGATAGTTCTCCTTTTATCACTTTTGTTTATTCATGCATTTGCTGTTTGTGCATTTTGAAAGTAGTCTGTTCTACTAAGCATTCATTTTCTAAGTCCATTTCATGTTCTAAGCATTCATTTTCAAAGTCCATTTGTAAACTGAATTTTCATTAGGTGGTTTAGAAGCAAAATTTTTCCGCAAAGAAACTGATCCTGACAAAAACTTGTTGCTAGCTTTTGTGCAATTGGTTCAGTTATTAAAATTTTCAGTCTACATCACCGTGTGTATTCGACATGTTGTTAAATGCCCAATGTAAGCGTATTTCTGGGTCAGTTCCCTAGACAACTTTTGAACACCTAAGGTTTCAGAATCTAGAGTCAAGGAATTTCCAGCAATGATTATAAAGTGTTGGTTTGGGGATTTTTTTTTCTTTTCTGCTGCTCACAGAGAAAGAAAATGTGGTCTCAAAAGAGTGGTACCCTGGATTAAAACTTCAGGTGATATCTCCTTTCAGTTATAGGAAATCCTCACTGGCACGACATAAATATTTTCCAGTGTTCTTTTAAAAACTCTGTCCATTCACTCTTGTATACGGTTTCTTCTTTCTACTGCAGCAACTTGAGGTAGTGCCCTACTTTGGGCTCTAAACTGAGCTGAAGAAAAGGTTACCTATTGATTCTAATTTCTTTTGTAATCCCCTTTAATATTTGTTTGATCTATCTTCTGAAAGAAGGAAAAAGACACTGTTAAAAGGGCATCAGCTTATGTCCAAAGGGAATGTTTAGCATTGGCTACAAGTACTGACCGTGAAGACCTCTGCTTTATTGTTTCCATTGTGTTCTCACATTGAGGAGAGTATATCTCAAGGTTTAAGTCCTTGTTATTAAAACTTGATGCTTGCTTTCTTTCCACAGCTTTCAAAACCTGAGAAGGTTGCAATTCCAGAACGCTATGTTGAGATGGAGCCAGAAGAACCTCTTTCTACAGAAGAACTGGCAGCAAGGCAGCGTAAAGCAGAGAAGATAAAGAGTATTCTTACTAAATCAAGGTCAGTTATTTTTCAGATCGTATCTGTAGTTTGGTGTTAAACATTGGAATCTGACATTATATAACAGTCTATTTCCTGTTCAATTTAATTGCCTGAGTGTGGTGGCTTTTTTTTTTATCTAAGCGTGGTGGAAAATGCATACAGTTTAGTATACTTAGTACACTTAAAGCTCCTTTATAGAACAGGATACAGGAGAGATATTAATAATGACAGGTTTTGTATATGTCCATTTTCTTGTTCAGAGCATCCTAAAATAGGAGTGAGTCTTTACCAAACAGCTTGTAGATGAGGGTGAGGAGGAAGGAAAGGCACAGAGCAGAATATAAGTCAAAGTGAGAGCAAGCTTCTGTTGTCTGCAGAGAGGTGGAGTTCTAAAAGAACTCTTCTGGATACTTAGAGCTAATGTAGAGTCAGCTGAAACATTCAGTTTCAATAATTTGGTTACCTCAAATGCCTGCAAATATAGTTTCTTTGTAAGACTGTAGAAGAGTCTGCATCTGAGGACCACCAGGTTACATCTCTTCCTCCGAGCCCTAACAAGAAATTTTATTAACAACTTCAAATAAATAACATTTTTATAGTGCTTTCATGTAAACAACCCGTTTACTACAAAGGACTTTCAGATGTACTTAAGGGTATGCAGATATTGTGACCAAATGTGTAATGGCTGCATCATTTGTCTTTGTTTGCTATGGTCATTTACATACAATATCTAACATTACTTCAAAGAACCTCAATGAAATACGGAGTTTGATGTGTGAGATCCAAAACTTGCTGTATGTATTGAAGCTTGTTCTCATCTGCAGAGTGGATTTTTCTTTATCTTTGTAAATGTTAATGTTGTTTTGCACTTTCCTACTAGTATGCACAATCTACAGCCTACTATTGCCCAGGACAAGCACAACTCAGTTGATTTAGATTCACAGCTGCAAGAGCAGGAACGCATCATTACCATATCATACGCTTTGGCTTCTGAAGCCTCTCAGAGGAGCAAGGAGGTAGCAGGTAATACTTAGTTATTTACAACATAACAGCTGTTTCTTACTTGCTTCTAAAGTTGTGTGTGGTTGTTGCTGAACTTCTGGCAAAAGAGAGAATTTTAGCCATTCACATTCAAAATAGTGAGAAGTGTGTATAGGTAACAAATTCAGAGAAGCTAAAGGTTTACATGGAGTAGTATCTGGTATTCAGTGAACAGGGTGAATGGGAGAAAATAGTGTGATCAGAAAGTTCAGAACTTGGAAACTCGCTGTTACTAATAGCACAAAGAACATTTTCTATGAATGTGAACTATATCTGAAGTAAGCTGTATCTGTAATCACTTTTAAAAGTAAAATGGTTAATGATGTATAAAATGAAGGGAAAATATTTATTTTTAACAGAAAGATTCACTGGGCTGATGATTGAAACTATAGTATAATCATTTGCAGCTTGAGCTATGTAAAAACAGACTGAAAAAGACATTGTAAAATGGGTATTGGTATGTTTCTGTCTGGTGACCAAGATTAGAGATCAGAGCAAGACAACCATGCATGAATTCTGCTTTATGCCTGGAAATCAGTAGACCCTTTGTAATATGTTATTAAAGATGATAATTTCACTCTTGATTGCTTTATAGTTGAAATAAGTAAAAAAAAAAAAAAAGTTAACGGATTTTTATGGCATATTAATACATACTGCAGCTATTCCAGCAAGTACTTGACTAGCCATTTATAACTTGCACAGTTCACTGTTCCAGTGGAGAATGGAAATAATGGAAGCTTTAACTATGATGGAGAAAAAATATGCACGTTTCTCATCTGAAGTTGTCAGTTTAAACACTTGGTACTTGCCACAGAAGCTTTCAAGGCCTTTCCATTAAAGACAGATTATTCCAATACTCAGATGCGTAACACACATCTGTAGTAAGAGACTGTGGATTGAATGTGGCTGCATACTCAGATGTGGTGGCAGCTAAATCTAAGGGTAATGTGATTTTTCAGGGGAAGGGATGCATTTTCAGGTTATCAGACTTGAGATTTTGGAGGGGTTCTGTGGGAAATTAACAGACTTGAAGAAATAATAAGATTCACTGAGGAGGCTAGATATTATAAATAAACAGAGTTGTAAGGTGTTGGGAGCATTTCAGGGAAAACCTTCTGGAACTTCAGGCATCTCTGCATAGAAACGGCTTCTCCTCAGGCAGTCTGGTCCCAGTTTTAGTAAGCAGGTCCTCAGTACTGTAACACTGACTTGCACGCTTTGGTTATGGAGCGGGACTTTGTGTTTGGGAGGTATGAACCAACACAGCATTTTGCCACATGAGTTTTAGCTTCTGCTGGGAAAAGATGGCACCAAAACTAAGACCAGCAAGCACAGTCCTTTCTTGACATTATTCCTGTGTCAGTACAGCAAGAGTATGCCATAGTAAACAGTCTTCATGTGGACAGCTAACACACTTCTTGGTGTGTGTGAAGGTGCAGTAGTTGCACGGCACTGAAATACATTTGATCTGTCTGTATTTTATAGTTAATGTAGTAGTTGTGAGGTAGCTAGTAATAGCTATGCAGTACAATTTTTGCTTTTACATTTTAAAGTTTTTATTATAATTATTTCAAAGTGAGATTAACACATATTCTGGGGTATATGTCACCACAGAAATCCACTTAATTCTTTACTTCTCCCTGAAGAGAATTAAAATGTGTCTTCCCTGAAATGTTTAAGTGCTGCTTGAAAAATACATTTGCAGTCAGTTGTGAGATGCTTGTTTTAATATTAGCTTAATATCTTTGTGAAGCATAGCACCCGGCTTATTTTTCTTTCAGACACTTAGCAAACAAACAAAACCAAAAAAAAAAATAGGTAATAGTCACGGAATTGATTGTTTAAGGAAGTCCGCATGTTTACACCTGTGCCCAGTTTTCTTTACCACATTTCTACCTCAAATATTCATTTCTTATACAACGATTGCAATTATTACTTTCTCCTTTAAAAACAAAGAAGAACAAAAATGTGGATAATTCTTAAAAAAAAAAAAAAAAAAAGCCATATTAGTTTGTTTTTGATTGAAAATATACAAACCATAAAAAGAGCTTGGGGTTATAGGAAATTTTAAGATGATCTAAAGTGGTTAAAAAAGAAAATTATGTAAGGTGTTGAGCTTCTGATTGCACATTCTGATTTATTTTAATTTTACAAATTCCTTCACATTGTTATTTTTGTAGTTTGAACTTAAAATATGTATTGCCAAAGTTGTTTCTTGCTGATGAAGCAGACCATATCTGAAAATCCAAACCTAAATGTCCAGATATAGTAAAAAAGATTTGCTTTGAAAGAACTAAAGCTTAATTTTTCCTATTTTATTTTTGTAAAGCAGATAACTTGTGTTAGGATGCTGTGATACTATAAATCATTTTTAATATAAATTGTGCATTTATCTAACTCCTGTAGTGCAGCATGTTGAAAATCTACCTTGTAAACAGAAATCATGCCAAGAGTCCGAAAGATTAAAGTCAAATGTACATGTCTCAAGAAGTCAGTTCCCAATATCTCCCTGTTTTTTTGGAAACAGGTCTACCTTTGGCCTTCCAAAATGAAAAAGCAGAATTTAAGACTGAGTTTCAGTCTCTGTAGTTTTAAGATTGTCCTCTAATACTACACCATTGCTCTACTTTATAAACAAGTATACTTATAGTGTTGCATTTTTTTATTCTGATGTTTCAAGCTGAGATCTGAAAATGTATTTATCATGCACTATATTAAGCAAAATATTTCTATGCATCTATAATATTTGTGTGTGTGATTTTCTATATAGCACCTTTATATCTGTTTTTTGGCATGTAACAAATGAAATGTTGAGAGCCTGTACAACTGCAGTAAAATCTTGAAACCAAGTAAATTTGGTGCTGTTCCAGAACTGTGATTTTAAAAGGAGAATTTGATTAAGATATGTCAGTATTGTGTGCCTTAATATGTTCCAGTGAAACTTCACCTTAAGATAATTGTCCATATTCTCATCAAAACAGGAATGTTTATTTGCATAACTTAAGGCAACTAATAGAAAAAAATAGCAAGTAGAAATGTTGTTTAAATTGTGTTCCATGTAACTAAAATAATGTAACACCTCATTGCGGTACTAATCAGGTTTCCTATCCACATGGTAGAAAATTGAGGTGGCTCTGTTTTGATACGAATGTTTGATTGTGCAGCCTAATTCGTGTATGTGATCCCTTCTAGCTCAGCAGTTGACCTTTCCACCTAAAGCACCCTCACCTTCTGTACCACAGCCATCTCACTCCCCCTTAAGCAATGGATTTCACTACACATTTGTTTAAACACCTTAAAAGTAAGAACTAACTGCTCTTGGCATGTCTGATTTGCCATTGTATCTTTGCTGTGGCTTGCTGAATTTTAACAAGTTTTACTAAAATCGGATCCAAATGAACGCATGCATCCATTTTTCAGAAACCTTTCATTCCTGTGTAACAAATATTGCTACTAATAAGCTAACATGTGGGCTAATAAGGTCTTCAAATAACTGCTGGAGCTTTACAGATAAGGACCTTCCATAATCTTACTGTGGTGAAGGAAAGAGACATCTCTGCTCGTGGCAGCATGGGGCCAGATTTTCAGCCGCAGCTTGCCCTCCCATGGCTAGTGGTGTGTCCTGCTGTGGCTACAGCTGGGGCGTGTAGGGCTGTTTGCCAGCACGTGGCATGTACGTTTGCTTCCTGAGAGAATCCAACGTGCAAACAGAGTTCTGTAAGCAGGGGGGTTCATTTTTGGGGCTGATGTCTAAAAGCACATGGACTAAAATTTGAGTCTTAATTGAGGTGAGCTGAAAATTTGGCCCTACGTAACTAATTCTGCAATAGTGTTTGACTGTTTTGTGCCTTGGGTGTGTTTTTCACTGAATTGTGCTAACAGAATAATTAATTTTTGCCTCTGATTAGGTAATTTTGACATTTCAAGTATTCAGTTAATTTTGTTGCCCTTATAAAGAAGCGTGGATCATCTCTTCCCCGTAGTATTTATGGTGTTTTCTCTATTTGAAATAGGGAAATGCAAATATGATACTTGCCTGCTAGAAGTGCCCTAGTTATAGCACTCACCATGTGTCCCTAGTTCCCTTTGAAATTATTTTCATCTTTCTGATTTCCTTTGGCCAAATTTTATTGCCTGACGCTGGACAAAGCCACAAAACACAGATGAAGCAGTAAAGAGGATTGATTGAGTGAACACCTCAAATGGTGTTTATCTTTAGTGAATCTGAAAACAAAGGTATTTAAAGTAAGAGTCAAATACCTGTGCAAAATATAAAAATGTAAATAAAAGAGCCCCTTTGGGCCTTTCATGAATGTTCTCAGTGACCTGTCTTCAGAAAGGCCTGGGATAAATGCTACACACAGAGCAAGAGAGAACGTATGCAGGCATTTGGAGCACATATACTGAGCTTGACAGAAATAGCTGGTTTTGTTCTGGTGCAGTTTATCTTTCTGAGAACTAAATTCTACTACCTTTGCTATATCTGAGTAACACTTGACAACTAGTGAATACACCAGTTGGTTATCACTGCTTGTGACATGACATCTTCACATGTGAATAGGGGGTACCCATGTTTGGCCTCGAGAACCCAAAAACATAGTGTGGTGCCAGGATATTGTTTGACTTGAGCAGGGGTTGGACAGGGTGACTTTCCAACCAGAGGTCTCTTTCAGCCTCAACCATTCTGTGATTCCAGGCAGACTTAAAATGTATTGTATGTCTGTATAAAAATACATGCATACATGTGTATGTATGTGTGCCTGGAAAATTGCTAAGCAAATAACTGCAATAACCAGCAATATGCAGGGGACCCAAGAGTTTGAGCTTGAGCTCGGTGATGCCATGTGATAGCTGTTTGCTTAATGTGTCTATATTAATCGTTCATTCTGTCAAACTGCAGGAGGCTTTGACACAAAAGTACATTTCCTGAAAGTGCTTGCTGCTTGGCGTCGGTTTGCTTGCTTTCATGTTTAACCGTGTTTCGTTTTACTTCACGCCAGCCAAAGCAGTAAGCGAGCACTGACGTAAGACTCAAAGCAAATCCCACCTAGTGACACTGCAGAGAAGAAAGAGGAGATTCATTACCTGCTTTCTGTGGAGATGCTCATCGGCTGATCACACGTTCTTTTGGAAATATGTTCAGAGAATAATGGGGGGATTTTCTGTGAAAATGAAGAGAATTGCAAAACATTTTATTCTGAATTCAGCTTAGTTCAGACTTTTTATATGAATAAATGGCACTTTTAATAAACTCTGTAAAATACTGACAATGTATTTTTAGAACAGAATGTATTTTAGAATTTGTTTAAATCAAGGGCTGCATTCATTTTAAGAGGAACTACTTAGGTAGTTGTTACAGGATGCTGTTACTTCCCCCTCAGGCTCAGATGCACAATGTAAAGTTTCATGAAAAAAATGTAAATTGAACAATCTTAGATGCACATTCATAGGGTATGGGTAGAGCTAACTCAAGTGAGAGGTTTAATGCAAGGGTGTTTTGGATCGAATATTTTTGTAGAGTTAATCACCCACCCTTTTGCCCATGAAATGATATTTTGCAAGGAACTTTTAGTTTGATTTTCTAAATATTAATAACCACTGTATAGATGAAATTTTCCATGAAAGCCATAATGATAACCAGTTTTAACTCCTGTCTCCTTTCTTGATTGCGTATGATTAACTTGATGGTATCGAAATACAGTCTGTTAGGTTGCTCTTGACAGTAGTAACAAACAGTTAACAAATTATATATATTTTTTAAAGTTGAGATGTGGAAGAAGAAAACTTTAAATTACAATATGTGAAGTAAGCAATAAAAAATAGGGCATGCCATTTTACTAGAAAATATATTTTTTTCTTTTGATTTTTTTTCAATAAACAGTATAATATGATGTATTGACTAGTATTTATCCTGGAAACGGTAAAACTAACGTAACGTGGCACCTGTTAATTTTGTACGTAAGCTCTCCTGGTGCTTTACTTTGCCAAACTTTGAAATTCAGTGTTTTACTTACTTATAGGGCAAAGGGTGAGGTGGTTACATAAGGAGAAAATAAGATTAAATGAATGGCTGCAACTGCTTTACTTGAAGAAGACAAAACAGAACTGAGTGCAAGATACGCAAAAATTGCCCAATACTATGTAATGGTTAGTTGAGTTCAGCTCTAGATGAGAAATGGCTGACAAATACTTCTGCAGTATTTTGTGAAACCACTAACTTGTTTTTTATATCCAAGTGATAGATATAGTCCCCTGGAAACTGACTGACCTTCAAGTTTCAGATTTTGACAGAAATCATATTATATTAACACTGTACTCAGAAATACTCTTAAAAATATATATTTAGCTAATGTAATCTATTTTACCTCAATACTGCCAGTATCAACTTCAAAGCCTTTTGCCAAAATAATGATTTATTTTTGCCTTTATAAAAAGTTTTGAAAGCATAAATGACTATTTTGCAAGAAAACATTAATTTAAATAAAATGTAACAGTTTGGAAAATGGTATATGTACAGATTAAAATATTAACATAACTGCCTCCTTTCGCCTCTGTTTTATCTGCTCTCTTACCAGCATCCATCCAGTTGGAAATCCAGAGTTGCTCATGTTGCTACCACTTTTTGCCCTTCTTTGGTTCAATGGGTTCAATGGGTTCAATGGGTTCAAATCCCATTGAAGCTCCCAAAGTTTGCACTTGTATTGTTAGGATGTGAATCAAGTTCCCCCCTACATAAAAGCTTCATTTTTTTTTAGAAATGTTTCTTACCATCTGATTAAATCTGTTTATTCTTGAATAGAAAGATTGTTCAGGGTACTGCCTTAAATACAACCAACTACGATGCTGTCCTTTCTATTTTGCAGATGTGTGTTTGTCTGACACTTTCTTGGTCCTTTAGTTTCTGGTGAAATGAAGTATCAAAAGTAACTCACAGTCACTCACTCATCACCTAAACGTGGAGGTGAAAGTGGCATTGGACAAAGAGCTGGCTGGTGGTCAACTGGCCGTGCAGATTGCACTTAGCTACTGACCAATACTGATTTCTGCTGTAACTCAATTGACAGGAGTTTGACGGAGGCCACTGGAAATGTTTGCTTCTTCTGGAACTTGATATCTAGAACAAAATGTAGAGAAGCAGTTAGAAGTATTTCTGTGGCTTAGCATTGACTCTGCGACCTCGAGAGCAAGCATTTAACAATGGGAGCAGCTGAGCTCCAGACGCATGAAGCAGGAACTCAGGGTTGAGCTGCTTAGGACGCGCTCCTCCTGTTTCTCAGACACTTGGGCTGGAAACACAAAGGAGCCTTTGACCACGTGTTTTGTGGTTCAGTGAAGCTGCATTCTTTCTCCAGAAGCTTTGTTACGCAGGCTGGAAGAGTATGTGGCCATAGCTGGTGGGTGAGGAGCGCAGTCCTCTGCTGCTCTAGCAGTGAAGGGGAAGGGCTGCGGGCAGTTTTGCTCTGCAGGTTGCAGGAGATGTTCATTTTCTTTCCTTCAGTCGTGCACACAAAATCTGCTCACTCAAGCTTGCATGAAAGAGGAGGATTTTGCCCTAAATGGTTATACCATGAATGTTTTCAGTGAGATGAGCCTCTCTAATGATTTTGCTCCATGTCCGCAGTTAATTCCGTACTTCGGGAAAAAAAAAGTCGATTGATTTTCTTCTAAAACTTTTTATTAAATATGTGAAATGCTATTCTTCAGTGACTATCCTTTTACAGGGATGGGTGTAGTCTTTAAATAATTACAGCTAAGTTTCATTTGTATCTAGTGTTTGCTTTGGGACGATTTCCTTTTTCAGTTTTGTTTCCATCAAAATGTTATTTTATAGGTCTTACTTCTGATATCAAGACTAGAAAAAATGATGACTACTTGCAGACTACTGTTCAATATCATTTCAGTCAGAAGGCAACACTTTTCCACTGCCTATTAAGAAGCTTAAGTGTAATTATAATTAAACAGAAATGTAATTAGAAAGCAGTTCTTTTGAAGGTACTGTTTTCACTGTAGTGTTTTGTAATGTTAGACTAAGCAAAAATTATGTAGAGGGCATTCTTTCCTCTTCAGCGTTGTCAATTTCTTGTACTAACATTATTAGTGTTTCATTTATTACACAGCTGAATTTATAAAACTGCAGCCTAATAGTTATAACTAGCACAGCTTTCACCTTTCTGAACTTGTGTAACACCCCCTCGGCCCCCCCATTTTTCACTATTGTACATATGGATAGGCTGTTACGAAATCCTGTTGAGCTGTTGCCTGACTTTGTATGAGCGTATAAAGCTGTGTGTTTTGAAGGACTGGGTAATGACTGTACTCGGAGGCATCCAGACTGTTTTGGAACAGTTGGAGGAAAAACAAAACAAAACAAGCACACTTTCGCTAGAGAGATTTTTCAGGAAACAATCGTATTGAGGGATGCTATTCTGGAAAGTTGCATATGTCTGTAACTAAAAGCTACTGAAAGATGCCACTGAACTTGTGTGTTGCTATTTCAAAAAAATTGCCAAAGGTCAAGTGAGGTGGCCTGAGGCACCCCTTTTGGAGGGGAGGGTGGTGCTGGGCACAGGCAGAGCACACCCAGCATGTTCACAGGATCGTTTTTGCACCAGCCTCACTTGCCCATCCGATTTCCAGTCCTTTAAATATGTGTATTTATTTTATATTGTTGGGTTTTGCTCTCTGTAAAACCGCACGTTTCCCATGTGTCTTAGCAATTAACTTCTGGATGTTGTATGAAGGAAAGACTGGATTTACTTAGTGTCAAAACTTAGAAGATATAGAAGGCATGATCTGATGTTACTCCTCTGATTTATGTCTGTCTTCGGGTATTTTAAAGTGTTTGCTTGTGGTGTGTGTGTGTATGTATTGCGTAGTTATAAAAAGAACAAAGACGAGCACAGGAAAGACATGAAAAATAGCTATATTTTCCACACCTAGTAAACATTCCCATTGGTTATTTGGCTGTATTCAAAAGGCTAAGACTTTTATTGCTCTACTAGCAAAAGCAACCTTTCTTCATAGTGGAGCAGTACAAAGAAAGAGCACAAAAAGTACACACATCACAGTGCCTGAAATTCTGTTTGAACAAGTGTATTGATTGGGTCTGACCCCTTTACATTTTTTTTCCATTATTTGAAAAGGTGCATCTAACTGTGGCTGAATTGAACCAACTGAGATGAACTTTCCATGAAAACTTCTTGAGATATTTCTTTAGTTCAAAGCTTTGGAATTTTAAAGAGCATTTTTAATACAAGTCTGTTGAGGTATTCTGTGCAACAACCATACTTTGAATGTTAAGCTACAGGTATACCTAAGAGGAAGGTAAAATTATAAAGCTTACCATGAAATTACGGGGAGGTGACAGAATAACTCGGGGTGCTAATTATAAAAGAAAATAAAACCAGAAGGCATTGCATATGCACACATTTGTGCCCTGTTTACCTGTTATTTACTTGTAAGTGTTCCTGGTTGCTTTACAGAGAGCGTAAAACAGCCTCCAGACAAAACATTATGAAATTATGAATTAGCTTTTTTTTTTTTTTTTCCGGCCAGCAGTTATTGATGAAACAGTTATAAGATGTAAGCTTAAAGAATAATGTGTTTTTTTTTTTTTTTCTTCTTCCCACTAAAAGAAACCTTTTACCAGGAGCTAAGCATAAGAAAGCACTGAAGGATGAAAGAAATTAAGAAAACGAGGGTGAGTAGTGAGTTGTAGGAAATAATGGCAGAGATGTATCTGCAGACAAGACTCAGTAAGAGGCTGGAGGTGAGAGAGGGGAACAGCCTAGTGGTTTGAAGTGAGATACCTGTAAAAAGCTTGAAGGAGCTGAAATACATTGGCTCTGGCAGAAACAAAACGCTTTGATAAAGGGAGTTGGGCTAAATTGTAGAGGGGGAGGTAAGAATACCTGGCAAGTACGTAAGTCCATTGTGCTAGTAAAAACAAAACAAACCAACCAAACAAAAAAACACCTTTGTGAAGGGGATAAATAAGAGTAGTGTTGATGGTGGCAGTGGATGGAGACGATCACCGATGGCATAAGGTAGTGTTTTGGTTATAGGAAGGTTCTTTGCTGTTGTTAGCTGCTTTGCTTTGTTCTTTTCGGCCAAATTCCAGTTAAGAATGGCTAGTATTGGTGAAACCCTCCTCTTCCCCATGGCAACAGCTTGTCCCAGAGCCAGGGGTAGAAAAGGCTGATCTCCCCTGGCCCAGAGCCTGGCCCCAGCGAGCGTTTCTCTCTCAGCCACTGTGCTCTGCTGTTGCAAGGTGTGGTGCTGCAGGGCCTGCGGTGGTCTTGGGCTGGGCTGCCTTGTTTTTATCTCCAGAGCCAGAATTGAGAAAAGCCTTAACGTTGTTTTCTGGTTCATCTCTTGATACATGAGAGGCTTTTCTGAAACGCTGGCTGATGGGTTGTGCAAGGTGGAACCCGGATGGAATGCAGCAGTTGGCTTTTTAGTTGCACTGAGCTGTACCGTGCTGGGGGGAAAAGCTAGCCGACAGCAGAAACGTCACTTCAAATTCTGTTTGTCTCCTATATTGTCTCTGTTATTGTTTTTTCTGGCCACGTTTTCATGCTGAGCAGTTCGTCTGTGTCTTTGCTCTGCTTCTTCCATACTGGGCCTTTGAGGATACTCTTCTCCGCCCCCTCCTCCCCCAGAGCAGGGTTTTGTCTTCTGCCCAGCAGAGGTTTGCGGTGGCTTTGTGCACACGTGTACACGTGTTGATCCCGTTCTCTGTTCATTTGGTGCTAAGAGGCAGAATCAGCAGAAGCCGAGAGACCATCGGACGAGTGCCAGAACTGCTCTGCTCACTCTGCAAGTCCTCACCTGTCCGAGACCCTGAGGGAACAGAGGAGCAGTGCACGGGTATGGCTGTGTTCCCTGCTTGCCTCAAATCCCTCCACGTGCCTGAGAATTCTTCACTTGTCTGGATGCAGTTTAAAAGTGACTTGGCAAATGATTTTATGTGCAGATCTTATTTGGGCTTTGAGTAGCATGGCTTCTTCAGTTCACTACTGAGTAAATTGGGTCTTTTTTTCTTTTCTCTGTCAGGTATTGACTTCTTATGTTAAGATTGTCACTTTTTTAACAAAAAAATATTCTTTGGAAAGAGAGGTGCTGATGGCATACTTACAAACAGTTCACAATCACTAGATTTTAGTGGCTGAGAAGAAGGGGACTTGGCCCCAAACATTTAAGGATCAAAGCTTCACCTGCCTTTGGTGCAATTTATTTAGCAATAAATCTGTGGGTGGAAAGAAACCAGTTCAGATTGTCAAACTTTTTTCTGCAGTCTTTAATATGGCTTGATACACCTGTGATGAGCACACATACTTCAGTGGTTTAAGAAAATTTCCCTGCAGGTCAAGGTGGGCAGTTGTGTAAAAGTTCAAAGTGAGGAAGTGGTTTTTATATGAGCTCTTGTATTGCTTGACTGATGATATAAAAAACCTCTCTTCTATTACATGTTAGTTTCCATTCTTCTGGTAGGTGTTGTTTTTTTTTTTTCCCTGTGCTAGATCTTCCTGAGCTATGGACACCATAAATGGTACTGGATTTAGACAGATAATAGCACAAATTGTTGGTGTGAGCTCATTCTGCACCTGCACTTCAAACCCATGTCAAATTAGATTAAATCACTAAGCATTTTGCTTCTTTAATGCTGTGCAAAAACTGAGGAAACTTTTATTTATCCATCATGATACTGAACACCTGTATACTACTTAGACATTTTTCTCAGGAAAAAGTGTACTTGAGGTGGCAGTCTTAAAACCAAACAAAACCAACTTCCACTTTGTCCCTTCAGTGAGTGTACCTTGACACATGTCCCTTCTCTTAATCCCCTGACAGTTTGCAAGAGACCAATGCAAATAACTGTGCCAGGCTTTGATTATGAGATATTGCACTGCCACTTATTCTCTTTGTCTCCTGCAGTTTACAGAGGCAGCTTCAGTGCATAATTTAATCCCTGTTCTGGGGACTGTAGTAAATCCACAGAGATTTCTGCCAGCCGTCCTCTCTGACATCAGAACAACATGTGCACATCATCTTTGATGTGAATTCCCCAACCAGTGCCTCAGAAGGACCTATAGCTTTGAAGCTGGCCTATAAATTGTGCTTTCAGGAATCAAGTTGTCAGCCTCCTCTTCAGGAAAAAAAAAGGAGAGTAAACTGTAAAGCAGTTGCATAAAGGTACAGGGCACCTTACAGATCAGGTTTTCTTGGCCTTGAAGAATTCCTGTACGATGGTGAGAATAGAGATCCCTTTTTACTTGGCTTAGAAGCATCCTCTTCTGTGAGTGCAGGGCCTTGTGGGCAGCGGGGCTGTGATGGTACTCATCTTGAGGGGTTCCCTGCTCCAGGGCAGGTGGAGGGGGGACAGGCGCACCAGTTCTTCCCACCTGCTCAGGTGTTCTCGGTCCTCGAAAGCCAAATGCTGGTACTGCGCCTGCATTAACCTTTGTGTAGGTGAAGTGTCAGTGTGGTTTAGAGCCTCTACCAGATGTGGTGGTTGCTCTGTGACAGATCGTTCTTCAGTTGTTTCCAAAGGCATGTACAAGTATGGGCAGACTTCTGCCTTTCTACTGAGATGGTCTTTGAGTTGAGGAATTTCAGTGGCCAAATCGTGTTTGAAAAGACAAATGCAGTTGGCCTCTCTGATTCAGGATCTGTGTGTGTGTTCTGCTGTCATCTCTGGGAGCAATTTCCACATCAGCCTGAAAAGGCAGAGAACTAACTACAGAAGCAACCAAAACACAATCTTGATTTTCGTCTCAGTTCTCTCTCTGCTGAGAGCTGAAAGTGCTCTGCTGCTGCTCTAAGTTACTAATCCTGGTGCTTTTATAACAAATATTGCTAAAGCTGACTGTTGAATTAAAAATTGCAGAATTTACACTGAACTAAATCAGCTTTTCTCAGCATAGAAGAAATTTCTTAGCGGTGCTGATTCGTAGATGGAAGTGCAGGTGCTGACATAATATGTGTTACACAGAAATGGGTATGACTGTGTTCTGAGCAGGTTAGTCTTAGTTCAGCATTAGAAATGCGTTGCACCAAACCTCATCAGATGTTCACTATATTACTGGCTGTGCACTTCAGGAATGGAAGCTACACTGTGCTGACTCTTCCTGGTAACAGCTTTTATCAGAAATGCCTAATTTCAGTTTACTTTTTATTCTTATGTGAACTATTTATTTGTATTTGGGACTGATGCCTAAATCTGTTCTATGAGGCAGGAGGCTGCAGTCAGTTCAGGGCAGAGCTGGGCAGAAGAGACCCCTGGCAGTGCTCATTGTGGCAGCCTGTTCTGTAGGCAGAGGCCCATGTGGGGACTACCAGTGGGATCTGCTTTTCCTGGGTCTTCCCAGGTTGGTTGCACTGTGGAGAAAACCCCACAGGTGAGGGTTTAATACGCCCTTCCTTCAAGGCTAGTGGGAAAGCAGCAGGGCCTGCAGGGGTGGATTCCATCGCTTTCTGAGCCCCTGTCTAGATGCATGGTGGCGTTAAGTCACAAGAGCCCTGTGGATGCTGAGCAGCTGCAGAAGAAACAGTTGCATGAGCAGCACTGGCTTCAATGCTGGGACAGAGAAGGCAGGTTGGTGTATATGCACCATGTTGCAGCCTGCACTTTTGTGATTGCACACCGCTTGAGGCAATAAATAGTAGGCAGCAGCCAAATCTAAAAGAATTTAAAAGTGAAATGTTGGTTTAAATGTAGCCAGAGTGTCCAAACAGGAGGAAACTGATCTCAGTCTGATAAGGAGAGTTAATCAATCAGCTTGACTGGGGGATGGAGGGGAGAGCGTGACCTAGGCAGAGACTGCCTCGTTGGTCTGATTTCTGTCTTGAGGATCTCACAGAAATGGGACATGTCTGGGCTGGCACTTTTGATACAGCCTCTTCTGCAATGAGGTTGCTCAGTGGAAAAAAAAAATCCAAAATTGAGAAAAAAAATCCCAAAGATCTGGTAACAACACAGGTATGCCTATACTTTTATTCCCGAGCATCTTTCTCAAATTTCCTACCTCCACTAATTTAGGCCTTGGCCAAAGCCACATCTTGATGAAGATATGAAAGGCTTCTATGAAAATATGTTGTCTGCAAAGTTGTCTATATAGTGAGTTCAAAGCCTGCTTTCAAATAGGAATAACAGTTCATCAACTTGTGTGCTTTCAAGTGTCTTAGACACTTTAAGTGTCTTAGACAGTAGCTGCTCGGTCTTTAGGAAAATTAAGTCATGGAGAGGTTTTTCTTAACAGTGTACAAGCAACTTTAATTTCTACCTACATATTAGAATCTTGGAATATTGGAAAAACAAAAAAAAATCCATACAAGTCAAGTACAAATCGCTGAACTTGAGAGTGGCTGCTGTTCAAAGTTCTTAAAAGTTAATGACTTAATAAATTGGGATTAAGCACAACTATAACGAAATAGCTACCTTAAACTTTTTATTTACAGTCATATTGCTTTTATTTTTTTCCATAGTGTATCTTATTCCAAGTCCTCCCCCAACAATTGATGCTGCACTGTTTATGTTTGTTTATTCAATAAACCTATACGATAGCACATACTGTTGCTTTCATGTAAGCCACATGGCTTGCAAATTTTATCTGCACGTAATAAATAGCACACAGAAATGGAAAATTCCCCACAAGCATCTGGAGTGTTTCTTGAAACACTGTTGTAAGAGAATGAAGCTGCACTACACGTACAGGTCTGCTGTTCTGTCCTCCCAGCAAAGAGGCAGCTCATTCATTCATGAGGAAATTAAGTCTAAAAAGTTCTGTTATTTTACTGATTACTTTAGTATGACAAGCTATAAATTTGCAAAGGAATGGATACGGTTGATTCTTGTTGGAAGGAGTTACTAGAAGTCCTGACTCTTTAAGCATATCAGCTTTACTTGAAAGGTACAACCTTTTTGTGGTAATTTACATAGACATCCAAGTGATGTGTGTATGGCGAGGAAAGGAAGAAAGGCTCGCATGAAACTCTGTACTCTCTATATTAAAGAGCTAAATGATTTTTATATCCTTTTCATTATTAAAGTATATTTTCTCTTTCAAAGTAAAATGATTTCCTCAGGCGGTGTTATTAAAAATAACAGCTTAGTGTTATAACCAGGTGCCAATCATTCAAAATCACTTTTTTTCTAGTGAAAGGTATAAAGGACTACAAATCACCCTCCCTGCAGTTTCTTTTCCCCATCATTATTATAAACTGAAAAAAAGAAGCAACTCATCTCCTACTGTATAAAGCATTTCTAAACCATCTTTTCCCAACAGCTGTTGTAGGACTTCAGATAGATACAGTGATTAATGCTGTCACAAAAGTGAGCGATTTCTGTTCTTAGCCCTGTCAACACTAGCATCTATAGACAAAATCATTGTTTAAAGCTCTAGCACATCACAAAATAGTGCTGATATTGGTATTTTACAACTACTGCAACATCCAATAATTCACATGTAATCTTATAGTTAAAAATTCAAGACTAGGGTGCTAACTGAAGAAGCCACTAACAGGAATTTTCCTTTTCTGGCATGAAATAAAGGGAAGGGTAGTTTAGATAACATATAGTACAGATTGGGCAGGAACAAAAGGAATTTATTTCTTCATCCAGTATTTTATACACTTTACAAAAACCAGGAGTCTCACTGTGCCCATAAAAACATTATCCATGGCAACTGAAAGCAAGTACTACTTTTTGTCATCTAACAGGGTCTTTTTAAAATCATAATACAAAGATTTGTGCTGTAGCAGTCCTCCACTTCGCACTGTAACAATAAGGCTTACTGTACTTTAAATACAAAGCTGTTACATCTGCAGTTATGAACCACTAGCTTTAACAAACATCATCTTATAATTGTTTTTCGCTTCTTTTTTGTTTTCTGGAACCTCAGCTTCATCATGCTTTTCAGCAGCTTGCAGCTCCTCTGCAGACTCGTCTTGCTCTGACTCAGAGCCGCTTTCGGAGTCCTCTGAACTCTCGTGTTCAGAGGAGTGTCCAGCTGCCTCTTCTTCACCTTCCTGAAACTGGAAGTTCAGATTATGAGACAGATAAACCCTTATTTCCTGGCAACTCCATTGTGGCTCTTAGATGTGCCCAGTGAGAAGGCTGTGCTAAATGGCTCCTTTCGTATTAGTTCTAAAGTGGGCTAGCTTGCTAAACACAGGTCTTTGATACACAAATTATTAGACAGAAAGGAACCCCACTGGACTGGTTAACAATACTGACTGTAACAGCCAAAGATTCTTCGGCCACTTTCCTATTTCATTACAGCAGAAACCCTAAAGACTGCATTAAATGAGTTTGAAAAGTTTCAGTTTCCATCACTTCTGTAATTCTTTACTTTTGCGTACCGGGTACACAATGACACTTAAATGCTTGTCAGGGAATGAGACACGCTGACACTAACTGATAGATCATCAAGAATTCTGACGATTAGTCATGACTAATCTTTGAAAATAAATTTAGCACAGCATTACAAAGCAGCGTTAGGAGTGCTGAAGTAATCCAATGCTACAGCTAAAAAGAAGGATCCAAAAATTGAATTTTGTTCATGCACCTAAGGAGCAATGCGTCCATGTTTTAATATTAAGAACTCTAAGCACGAGTTGTTTTACTCTCTCTGGAAACATTATCCATGTTTTCATGCCATAATAGGTGCCAGCGGGAGGAAAAAAAAAAAAAGAGAGACATCAACTGGCAAATAAGGACAGCTTCCTAATAACCCAATTTGGTGGTTTTTTTTTTTTTTTTTTTGGTCACACTTCTCTTTCTGCTCATCCCTATGTAATTCCTTGCAAGTACAAGACCAGGTGGGTGTCAACCCACTGAAGCACTAGTTTCCCTCCTCTGACCCCTCTATTTCTGCTTAGTTTTCAGGGCCATAGGGAGGTATGCACCTCACAGCAGCAAGAAGCCAAAACAGATTAATTAGCTCTCTGTGACAATGCAGATGGTTACCCCCCCCCCCCCCCCCCTTTATGTATTCCATGACAACACTCATTTAATATATTTGCAACTTTGTCCTAATCAGTCTTGACTACTATGGAGTATGTCATAGCACTTTTCAGAACAAAGGAAAGCATCCATCATCTCCAGGCACCTACGTGGCCACAACAGCGCACACAAATAAGGGTCACGCGACTCCAGTGAGTTTCTCATTTAACTGAAACCGTGCAAGTTCACCACAATGCACGGTTATTAGATTTTTAAACCATGTATCATCTTGTCTCACTGAAGTGGCAGCCAAATCATGAGAGAAATAATTAACTTACTACCTCACTGAAACCAAGTCCACAATGGCGCCGGTTTCGTCCAGACATGGTGCTGTCCATGCTTTGTTGGTACTGAGACTCCAGTTCTTCATTCATTTTCTTGTCTTCTTCCCCTGCATGTCCAGTGTACTTTGGTTATGGTTCATTCAAATTAACAAAGACATCAAATTACACAAAGTCACCAGATTTTCAAAGTTTATCACAATATAGGTGAAAAAGTTTAAATGTAGCCACCTTCCTTAGAAACTACTGGATTGGGTATTATTGTATACAAACCATTCAGATTTAAAAGCAGTGTTATCAAGTGTGCAAGCAAAACTGCTGTGATACATCTGTCTGATGGGACAGTATGTTCCTAAGACCTGACGCCTTCAGACAGAGATGTACCATGCACAGTGCATGTTCTACTCAACAAGGTAGGTGCAACCAGTATGACTTTTCTGTGCTTCCCCCCAGTACTGCAACACGTCACAGCCAGGACAAAGTTTCTGACCTTCACTGTATAGCACACGATTACCATAATTAAACTGTAATTAATATATTGCATTAGCAGTTAGAACAATACTACCACTCTTGTTTATAGAGCTGCACCTGAAATTATTTCATGCAGCCTGAATTATCAGGAACAGTTACTCTTTACTCTTGCCCACCTTTAGGAATTAACAGGAAAACTAATTTTCTTATCTAGTTAACAGAACACGAGCTACTACTTCTACATGCCCTTTAGTACTACTTGTTTGTGTAAGTAAATAAAGGAGCATTTCTACTGGGGGGAAAAATATGATCCAAAATAGTTGAGTATCCTCTGTTCTTGTGAAAAGTAGAAACCTCTAAATCTTCCCTGCAAAAAGCTCTACAACATTAGTTTTTAACCTATATCACTGTAAACCAAAAGTATATTACAAACTTTTCCTCATTTAGAAGGTAGAGCCATCTGTTACTCTAGGAGGAGGAAAACCTTATGTTGGAAAAGGAAGTAAAGTGTTAAGAAAATAGCTGTCCTGATTTTTTGTGAAAAAGCAGCACTTCTTGCTAATAACAATGCAGTTCTGAGTATTTATGATTCCTTAAGAAGCAGCACCCTAGGAAATTCAGGTCCAAGGAGGTGATTCACAGTCACTCTGCAGGCTAATAGCAGAGCCTGGAAACAATCCCCAGGCTTCCCTTGGTGTTTTGGCCTGCCCACCATTTTTCATCAATTGAAAAATGACTTGTGGGGCATATCAGGGAAATAAGTTTTCTGAACCTCTTGACAGTTGCTCTTCTGTACAGTTTTATTACAGCTTCTGTCAGACAGTCCAGCCCAGCTTCATTTTGGTGTACTTTGACTGAGCAAGTCTGATAAGGAGTTGTATGTTATATAACATCAAATTAGTGCTAATTCCAAGATGACCTTGCATATCTTCCCCTCTTCTATCTCGTTGCTTTAAGGTAGAGATATTTCCATTCAATAGGTAATCAGGTTGGAGGAGAAATCGATCTTGGTTTTTTGTTGTTCTCTTCCCCCCCAACACACACACTGAGTTAGAGGTGTGGATATCCATACCCGGCAACACAGAAGCAGCGTAATACTGCTAGGTACTAAAAGCAATAACACTTTACTTTCTTATTTTGATAAGAAAATACGACAAGGACCTGCAGACCCTGGTTTACAAGGCATTCGTACACAAGTTTAACTGACCATCAAGTACTTTTCTGACCCTGGGCTTCAGAAGGTGAATGCGCGCGGTCAGAGAAACTGTCAGTACTCTAACGAGAAATTACCAACTTCGCAAACGGATCTGTCTTCACTTTCAGCCACAAAACCTGAAATCCCTCCCTGCGACATTGACCGTGCTCAAAGTTCTGGGATGTTCTTAAGTGAGCATTTGATTTCCAACTTTGTAGCAGCTGTTGGATAAACTGACCTGTCCTGAAGTGAGAGGTTGATCTGTGGTCTCCGATAACAAGGCGGCCAGTATGTTCTTTCTAAAAGAAAATGCAGTTTGTTTTGGAGCTTTAGGCACTGACAGCTCTGCCAACATTCTGGAAATCTCTAGTGGGAAACATTTCCAATCAAATCTTGACAACCAACTCTAAGACCGTACGATTTGCTAGCTAACTACTGCTATCCATTGATGAAGCTCATTTCGTTTTTATGGTTCACTGATTTTTTCTGGAAAAAAGCCCCCACAACTAGATATTCTTTCCTCTTCCCACACCCCAAAGCTGTCTCTTTTCTTCCCTGTTTTTTGCCAATCCAAAGACAAGCCATGCTACTATGCTAGATAAGGAAAGATGGTGACCATCTGATACGAAAACTACGCGATAGCAACACCAGAGGAGTGCGAATCCAGGTTCCAACAGTTCACCCTTTGAGTCTCTGACATTATGCTCAGCCTTCGCATCCTATTGCAGTCCCACTTTGGGACTGGTGCTCATCAATACAGTGGCTAAGCAGTCACTCATTAGCAAGTGTCTCCCTAGAGGCACGAAGTGGCGTTAGACGGCAGGGTGCTTTGAGCATTTAAGCAGGCGTCACGGTTAGTGGCGGCGGCACGTTTTAACACCGTGGTGCTTTAACGCAGCGGCGCGGCCTCACCTTGGCGGCGCCCATCAGCCTCAGGAACTTCTGCTTGCGCTCCTCGTTGCCCAGGTCCGCCGCCTCCCAGCTGCTGGAGCCCTGCGGGGAGCACACGATCGCTGCGCCCGGCCCCGGCCCCGGCCCCGGCCCCGGCCCCGGCCCCGGCCCCGGCCCCGGCCCCGGCCCCGGCCCCGGCCCCGGCCCCGGCCCCGGCCCCGGCCCCCCCCGGCCCCGGCCCCGGCCCCGGCCCCGGCCCCGGCCCCGGCCCCGGCCCCCCCCGGCCCCCGGCCCCCGGCCCCCGGCCCCCGGCCCCCGGCCCCCGGCCCCCCGCCGCCCCCGCGCCCATTACGTCGGGCGAGGCCGCTCGCTTGAGGCCGTGCTGAGGCTGCGAGTCCCGCGCCGAGCTCATGGCCGCGGCTGCTGTCCGGGCCCCTCCGCCGCCTTCCTGCCGCCGGAGCCGCTCCCTCCCACAGCGCCGGGTCGCGGCCCCGGGGCGGGGCGGCCGCGGGGGGAGCCGGAACGTGTAGTTCTCCCCGCGGCCTGCGCGGCGCGGAGCGCGCTGGCGAGGACTACAAGGCCCAGAAGCCTCCGCGGCGGCGGGGACGGCCCTGCGCGCTGATTGGCGGGGGGCGGGGGAGATGGGGGGTGCTCGCGAGCGCTAGCGCGAGGAGGGCCGTTAGAGGAGCGCGAGGCGGGCCGTTGGGCGGGCACGAGGCGGGCCGTTGGGCGGGCCGTTTTTTGGGAGGGCCGTTTTTTCCCGGCTCTGAGGGGCGAGGACAGAGGGGCGGGGTCGCTCCTCCAGCTCTCGGGTCACTTCAGCAGCCGCCCGGCCCCTCAGCGGCTCTCGCACTTGCCGTTAAGAACCCCCTTCTGTTTTAATATCCTCGTCCCGTAGTGACTTGCCCACACGGCAGAGCTATAACAGACTAGCCAACGCCAGGAGGTCCAAGTGTGCATATGGAAATGTGTGAGCGCCGTGTGCCAGGTCACGTTGCAGCTTAGGGTTAAAGTTGTTTGGTTACAGGTTTTCAAAACAGAACTGAAATAAACCGCTCCGGATGAAAGCAGCAGTGAATACATGTGAATGTACTCAGTCCTGTTGAAACCTCCTTAACACCTGGTTCAAAACAAGTGATTGCAATTTTCTTGTTTAGTGAAAGAGCTAAACAGGTAAAGTCTTCATTAGGTCTTTTTTGAATGTTTTTCAGTCTGTGTGTTCACATTGTCTTTGTGCAGTCATTTCAGCCACAAACTTTTCATCTATAGCTGTACCCCCAAATCTTCTCACGTGTGCACGTACAGTATAGATAGTCAGAACGTGCCCCAAATCTGCTGTTCTTCTCAGTAGTTGGGGTGAGTCTGAACTTCTTTTTGACTTGCAGAGATCTAAGCTGCGTTTCATTGCATCCACTTGTCTTTAGTAGTTTGTTTTGGCTTGGTTTCTTCTATTCCCAAACTGTTATTTGCACTTTTATTGTTTTACTTTGTCACTACAACAGTGAAACATTTCAGGCTTGAGGCAGTAAGTCTGCCCCCTCACCCCTCTATCTCTGTGCTAGATCAAGGAAATTTTGGGGTTTTGAAGGTTAGAGGCAAGGCAGGATGAAGTAGGCTATGACTGCAAACACCACGTGTAGTCACCTGCAAGGCAGAAGACCACACTGCAGGGACTGACTAAAGGTGAAGAGCCCATAACACAGGGGTCTGCACACGGTGTAAAGATGCTGATGGACAACTTATCTCATAAAGGGTGCTCAGTTCCTTGCAAGTGGATGAAAAGTTCCTGTAGAAGTCTAGAGGGCTTCTACATTTAGGCTTCTGCTCTGACTCTGTGAGAGGAATCTCTGTGCTTAAAGGATGACCTGCTCTCAGTTAAGTTGGTCTTTATGAATATCTTCTTTACAGAGGAGGAAAAATAGAGGAGGTTAAGAACATGTCATTACGATGCACTTTTTGTTTCTTTGTTTGAGTATGGCATTTAAAATATTTGGTCATTTGGATATTTTTTAACACTTTTCCTGAGCCTTGTTACTCAGATGTCACCCATCATTCCTTTGTAGGACTGAAGTACAGTGAAAGAAGAGTTAATAAGAACATATTCTGGAAGACGGAGCACAAAAGCTCAGCAGATCTAGTAATGTAGAGATGTGCTGATAGAGCCCTGCCACTCCTGGGTAGGTAGATTTAGTTACAGATATTTGTAGATTGTCATTATTTTCAATTATTTTTTATACAAAACAACACTAGGATAATAATATTTAAAATTCATGTTCACGTATATTGTACTACCCGAGTGTGCAAAATCAAATAGAAAGGCACAGCTGTTACGCCTGTTTTCTAAAACTTCCATAATTGTTGTTTGACAATGATAAAGAGCAGAAGGGAGCATTAATATGAGAGAATATTGTATTTACAACTTTAATGTCATTTTAATGTATCTCAATATATAATTATATAATGATTGTAATTGTGGCTTAATTGAAATTCTGGTACTTTAATAAACAATTTCTCATGGAAGGGGTACAAAATGTAAAAAATAACATCACTATCAGTATTTTTTTTTTGTAGTATCTAGCAGCATTTTTAGTCTGTTAATAGGAATTGTGGTAATCTAATACTAGTGAAATTGTATCTTTTCTATTTTTTTAGTTAAGCTTTTATTACAGTTTGTGTACTACTATGTTTAAAAGACCTGTTCCTTAAGAAAAACAAGTGCAAAATTTGAACTTAATGGTTGTGGTTTCCTTACGGGACAAATGGAGAAGGATTGCCATTGGAAAAAAAGGTGCAAGAATATCAGACTTTGCTGAAGTTGAAATGAGTTTTTTTAATTGGGTCTAAGTTGTGGGTTACAGTTAACTTCAAGTTCTTTTCAGGATGACTGAAATATATGATTGTTTATATGGCTGCAATGGTTTGGTGTTTTGTTTACATTTTGAATAAGATGTGCTAATGACATTTTAGTAAGGGGATTTTATAAATATTTGTCTTTCTTATTTTATTGCTCGTTTGGGATAAAAATGCTCTGGTTTTGCAGAAAAGTGTTACCTTAATTAAAAAAAAAAAAAAACACAAACAAAACAGATATATCCCTAGCATTATATGGCATCCGTCTACATATGGGGGAACTTAAAATGGAGTAATCAGGCTGCTAGCAAAAATGTGGATTGTCTCAGTAGAAGACTGATTATGCAAATGTTTTATTTATCTTTATGGAGATATTACAGATAATTCTGAGGAAGTGAGACTAAGGAGCTAGATTTAATTCCAGTAATAATAGAAAATGGTAAGAAAGGGCAAAGTTAAGAAAATCCTGTCATGCTAAGATCCAGTGTTGTATTTACTGTAGTCTTTGAACAACTGAAAAATATAATGATTCACAGGATAACAAGACAGATTGGCTTTTAAGAAGAAGCATGTCTTCTTGAGTGTCTGTGAGACTGAGTATATAAACGAAACAGTGGGTAAGGATGCGGGGCAACATTTGTGTGAATTTTCCACAGTTCTGTGCATAGTCCTTCAGAAGAGACTATCCGGAAATTAGCATTCCAGTCACAGGAGCTCAGGTTTTGTGATGGAGTAGAAACTGGCTGTGACGCAGAAATCAGACTTGGATTAAGTATCTGTCCATCGGTATAGCTAAGGAACAGTAGGGAGGAGCGAAAAGGCTTCTGGTTGGAATGGTAAACAGAGAGAGGCAGACGATACAGTGAGACTGTGATGTGGTGTAATGACCAATAAGATGACACAGTTATTCACTGCTATGTACAGTTACCATCTCAGGCTTTTCTGTATAACTCTGCTTTGGTGGTGAGCTCCAGTCTCTGGATGGGAACCATCTTTGGGGGTGGAGGGAAACCAGCCCTGTTACAGGAAAAAAACTACCTTAATGAAGATTTTCTGCACCAGTCCAATTCCAAGTTTTGAACCTCAGCAATAAAAACTTCCAGGCAGACAACAACTTAGGATAGGTAGGTATGGGAAAACAGAAGCTTAGCTAGGTCTGGCAGAAGTAGTTTTATCTTTGAAGAATCTGATGTACAATCTTTGAAAAAAAAATAATATATATATATATTTGAGATGTCTTTGTCGAGGTAGGGTAGATTAAAGCACAGTTAGGTCTGACAGCCAGAAAGCTTTTTTCATTGTGTGATGTGATAAGGATGTCTTTGCCGTGCAGTCATTGACTGAGCTGCAGTAATGAGACAGGACAGACCTGCCTTGGTTGCAGAGCTTAATCTTCTCCTGTAATGGTCTTGGCTCTGCCCAAGAACAAGTGGCCTTTGGCATATCTCACCTTTCTGCTTTATCTACAAAATACGGACAATGTATCTCCTTTCCAGCCTTTAGACTTAATGGTTGCACAGTATGTTCAAAGCAATGTATACTTGCTAAATATTAGCTACAGTGTAATTGGACTACTGTAATTTATAATGTGCTAAATGACTTTGGCATATAAAATAGGATCAACCTCTTCTCAAGTGCTGTAGAATTTTTAATTGTTACTAATGAACTTCTGATATTCAAAGTACCTATCCCTGTGAGACAGGGAATGCTGCCAGGATTTGACTGTAGGAAAGCTTAGCAAGGCAACTACTGATTTTTTTTTTAAGCTTGAAATAAAAAAAAAAAGTACATATCATATGTACACACACACACCTACATTAAGTGCACAGTTTAAATTACGTTTCCTTTTAACAGAAAGCTCTATTTCTTTTTAAATGGAAACAGGGCATTGCCCTCGCGTTTCAAAAATGTTTCATCTCTTTCAGCATATTTTAAGATTAAAATGCTTCTTGATTTCTAACCAGCTTTGCTTAGTAGTTGTCAGTGCAATATATAGAGGTTACCCCTGAGAAGAGTGGAAAATATTCTGTATATCACTGGAGGTGTGGAAAGATTTTTTTTTAATTGAAATCTGACTTATGCAACATACTTATTCAGTATGTTTTAGTGTCATGATGTCTGCCAAAAGTTCAATTCCAAGCTCTTGCTAAGTTTTGTTTTAAGGAGTTGGGAAGAAGGAGAGACAAGCTAAGAGCAAAAAAAGAGATGTCAACAAAAGGATTGCTGAGAAGGGAGCATCAGTTGAGGGAAGGCAGTCATAGCTGTTAACATTTAAAAAGCCCTTTCAAGGCCTAACGAAATAAAGGATAGAGATGTCCTCATCCTGAAATGGCTTTTATATTTCTGAACCTGTTATAAAAGCTTTTCTTAGAACACTTCCTTTCTAAAAACAAAATAGTTTCTGTCGTAAACAAGACAGGCAGCACATCAATACAAAGACTATCTTCACTTACTTTTATTTCTACTCTAGCAGAGCAGGCCATTATTCAATACCACAGCAAAAAGAATTGTTGCCCCAGTTTAACAAATGACGAAAACAAAGAATGAAGAAATTATGTCCTTGAACCTAGCACTGTGCAGGCTTCCACTGCTATTGTATGTATTAGGCTTTGTTCTCAGTACAAAGATTTAAAAATCCCCATTTTTAACATGATAAAAGGTAAGTTAGTCCAGCTTTCTCTGGGTACAGTCCTGGTGGAGACAGGACCCAGGTAGTTTTTATATCTGTGTAGCCAGTCAAGGCCAGGCATATATCTCTTACTTGGAGTTGATTTGAACAAGCTACATCAAAATAAGAAAACATAGTGCTTTGCTTCCACTAAGATTTTACATCGTATTAGACTGACTGGGCTTCACTGTTTACCACTGTACCTGGCATAGTGCTAGAATAATGTACCCGAGTAAAAATCTTTTTTTTTTTTTTAATTGCAATGAAGATATAGCTTTATATATCTCACTTCTTTTTCTTCTTTTTCTTTTGTGTTTGATAACACATAAAAGCACTAATAAAGACAAGGCATTTTGCAGAAAGTATCTGCCAAATTTAGTTATTCTACTGTGAGTCTGAATGATGAGACAAAATCTTCAGCATTATCAAAATGAATTGTTTTTGTTTAGAGTGAAAACTTAGTAGTTCCTCCGTTTGGTATATCTTCTGTTTCATCCATCTAGCAAAGCAGAATATTTCAAGGAAAATCAAAAAACCTCGTGGGAATCTAACATTTCCATCTGTTTCTATTAGGGAATTTAAATTATTGGGTAATTTGAAAATGGCATGGACAAACCACTCCTTTACATACTTCAGTGAAAATTCTCCTCTGGAAAAGGTTGAACAAAATCCACATTGTACTTTTTTGAGTCATGTAGCACTGTGAAAGCCAAAGTCTCTGAAGTCAGTTGAAAGTTGTCTGCATACAGAATTTGTCTTTTCATATAATTATTCCTGTTCCTAATACCTTTGAATCTTTTACTGTATGGGCAAAGAGAAACTACAAAGAAATGTAATTGGTAGGGGAGAAACCGTGGCTCTGCAGGCTCTGCATGCTCTCCTTCCTCGCCCTGTATGACTGTAGTAGTTGCTCCTCCTTAGGGTCAGTAACATTTGTGGACGAGTCAGTAGAAGGGTACAAGAAATAACACCAGCTATCTTTATATGTATAATTTTAATTCAATCCAAAATGACTTGGAAAAGATTCTAAAGGTTTGAAAAAAGGGGTGTGTTAAAACCCTGATATATTTGCATAGCTCCTAAGTCAGAGTCCTTTTTGAAAATAAATGCTTCTGTTTGACTTTCATGCTCAGTGGAACACACAGGCTTTTCATGTGCACCCAACGTCCAAATAAACTTTGAAGATTGACAATAATCTGCTTCTCCATGGCAGAGCTTTACCACAGTACTGTCTGTGGCCACTGCATCACATTTTTTTTTTTCCTCCTGCAAAAATCTTTTCATTAATTTGTGTCCCAATTGTGTTAGTTCCACATATGTGATCATTCACTACCTCTCTTATCTACAGGAGCCTGTAAGTTGAATCAGGTTGATTGCAGCCAGTTTGTCCATATTTTGGTGACTTGTGCTACTTCACATGTAGACAGCCTGTCTCCTTGGCAGTGCTGAGTTTTGCTACTGTAAGATTTTCACTGTATGAAAAGACATACAAATAGATAATTGCTCTTTCACTTTGTTCGTGTACTGGGCCCATGGATTATTAATTGGGTATCAGTCATGGCCTGTTGGTTTTGAGTGACTGTAATAAATACAAAAATAAAAGTGAAATTCATTACCCTCTTTTACCTGCTTAACACCAACATCTTATTTCTTCCATCAGGTCTTTAAAATTAATGTAGTGAACTTTTCAAGCTATACACAGTATTAATAAACTATAAACTATCTGTCAACTTTGCCAAGAATCTACTGTGCATTCTGCCTTACACTGCAGCTGACTTTAACATTTTGGAATGTATTCTCTTATAATAAACAACATTAAGTTGCAGGTGCAGGACTGCAGCAATTTATGTACATTTTGACTTTGAGCGTAGGAATTTGTAGCCCAGGGATCAGGGTATTTTTTAAGTGTTTGAAATAATAAATCTTAAATTAACCTAGGCATGAAAGATTATGTCCTTCTTTATGTCACAATGTTTATGATTGGTATGAGACTGTAACGGTATCCTGCCTAGAAAGCAGCTTTACATCAGGACACAGGCACAATGTGCCAGGAAGAAAAATACGCTTTTTTACTGACTTGAGGCCATCGTCCTTGTTGTTGCCCCCATGTCTCTGGGGGCATACCAGGTGCCTTTTCCTATTTTATATAATCCATTATTTCTAAAACATTTGGGAAGGCTTTGTAAAAATGCCCCATATAATGCTGTTAATTTACTAGAAGTATGTTTGGTACAGAAGACTGATGTTTTGTTTGTTTGAATGGAAGGCTGAAAAAAGCAAATGTAAGGCTGTATGCTGTCCCTAAATAGCTTAGTGAATGCCTCGAGTGTGGTACTAAGAAATACCGCTGTATATGGCACTGCCAAAACTGGTAGGTGTATCTTACAAACCCATGTGTATCACAGAAGCATAGAATCATGTAGGCTGGAAGGGATGGCCAGGGCTCGTCTTGTCCTGCCTCCTGCCCAATGCAGGTCCCATTTGAGCAGGTTGCCTAGGGCCACGTCCTGCCAGGTTTGGCGTATCTCCAAGGATGGCGATGCCACATTGTTTCTTGGCAACCTGGCCCAATGTTTGACCACCCTCATGGTATTTTTTTTTCTTTATATTGAATTGGAATTTCCCATAATTACCCTTGCATCCCATTGCCTCTTGTCATTTCACGGTGCACCTCTGTGAGGATCCGTGTTTCATCTTCCCTAGTCTCTCTCACTCAGCAGTTGCAGGCAGCAATAAGCTTTCCCTTTCATCCGCGGTTCCCCAGGCAGTGCAGACCCAGCTATCTCAGCTCCTCCTTGTATGTCTTGCCGATTGCCTCGGTGCTTCCACTGACGTGCTCCACTCTTTCAATATCTTTCTTGAACTGGGGAGACCAGAGCTGGAGACGCTGCTCCCGATGCAGTCTGACAAGTGCCAGAAAGAGGGGAGTTATCAGGTCCCTCAGTCTGCCAGCAGTGCTTCTGTTAAAACAGCCCAGGATGCTGTTGGCCTTCCTTGCTGCCAGGGCGCACTGCTGGTTCACGATGAGCTCGTCGTCCACAGGAACCTCTAGTTTTTTTTTCTTGCAAATAGGCTTTCTAGCCACTTGGCCCCCAGCCTCTCCTGTTGCATGGGGTTATTCTATCTCAGATGCAGGGCTCTGCATCTTAATGTATTGAATTAAAATTATAGAATTCAATGTATTGGATTATAATTTTGTGCTAGTGAGAACTAATAGCTTTGAGTTTGCCATTGGGGAATAGCAGTGGCATATTCTCAGCATAGTCTAAATAATGCAGAATTGTGCATAACGACTCTCATTTGTGGATAATCAGTTTAACAAAATCACCTAAAGCTGCTAATATATCAGGTGCATCCTGGGATAAATAAATTACAGAAATCATAATAAATTGCCAAAGAAGGGAAAATGAGTTGTTTCCGGAAAGGCGGTATTTTTTTTTAGACTGACAGTGCTTTGGTTTTGTTGTGTACATTTATATATCAAGTGAGCTAAGCTAATTTGAAAGCAAAACCAATACTATTTTTGGGTTATTCTGTTTATTGATCAAGTGGATATTTAATTTTTCTTTTTAGATTAAAGAGTGTGGAATGTTTTCATTAAAGAAGGGGTTTGAAACATACTTTATTCTGAGGATATTGAGATACCATTTAATATTAACCAGTATTTTCATTGTATATTGAATAGTTTTCATTCAATGGCTGTTCATTACTAGTGTGCTTTCACATCTATGTAATTTCTCAAACTAAAAGCTAATTTAGGATTTTTTTTGTATTTTATGTCAAATTTTCTTATAGAAACATCTGATTCTCTCTTAAGAATTTTAAAATTATGTGAGTACTTTGGTGGTTGATAACAAGTGTTGTTGTTTTGTTTTTGTTTTTTGCCAGTCATAATAAAGGTAGTTTTCTTTGTGTTGCCAGCAGACCCCCTTAAAGATAACACAAGTCTTTACTTATGCTTTTCCCTCACTGTTAATTCACCTTCCCTTTTTAAGAATCCTGGAATTTGTCAGAATTGAGTTTTGGGGGATGAATTCAACTTCTCTCTGCCCATGGTCTATTGCAGCTTTCTCAAAAGGGCTGTACGTCCGCAATGTTAGGAAAATCTGGTGTACTATAAATTAAGCCTCAGAAGCTGAAGACTCACAGCTAGGAGATATTACAGAGGGAACCAGCATTTCTGGTGCTGCCTATGATTTTCAGAAGATGACCCCCTTTGTTAATGAGGCATGCAATCCTATTTGGCATGGGTCAGAGGTAGGACGATCTTCTTGCAGGTGAAATGTCATTTGCCGCATTTTGCAGAGTATTAGCCTGAACCTATATTTGGTTGGCACCTGTGCTCCAAAACTGGCATCCCACCTTGTGAGAAGGCAGAATGCCACTCTGACAGATGGGGAGGAATGCAAGCATGCCAGCAAACCAGTGTATGCATCAAGGGGTCACATTTCTCTCCAGGAATGTTGAAATACCGGTACATGCAGAGCTTCTGTATCTGAGGCACACGTGTTTCTTGGCAAGGACCAAAGTTCCTGCTGAATATCTTGGCACTGTACGTAAGGAAGCTTAGTGAATTTTCATGGCTTTCATGGGGTTTCTACACCATGGGAGCCTACATATAATTTCTGCTAAGAATGGCCCTATGAATATAAACAGAAGAGGGAATATCTCTTGCAAATTATTCTTTCTTATTAATAGATTAAGAACTGTTAAAATGCCATCATAGCTTTCATGGATGCTGATTCTTTTGATTAGTTAATGGTTGGTTTATCCTGGTCTGAGAGCAATAGAAAGTGTGGTTTGGCAATCAACCCTAAGTGAGAATATCACAGCTTAAACTTCTACCATTTCTTTTTCATAGTATCTTTTATTTTAACTTAAAAGTAAATTATGGAATCCCCTCACACTTTTGTACTTCATCAATAATTTTTTCCTGTGTTCCCCAAAATGATATAATGTATTAAAATTAACTCTAGGGCATTCCTTTCTTTTGCCGAAGGTAATTCTGAATGGTTTATTTCAATGTTTTTACTTTTTTTTTTTTTTCTCCAGAATTACTGTAAAGCTTTTCTATTTCATCCATTACAGCACAGTGTTTTTCACATTTGAATAGCTGCATCAACATGAATCCTTTATAAGGACCTTAAAAACAAACTTTGCCAAGTCCCAGAATACAGAAGCTAATTCACATCCCAATACTCAGCTGCCTCATGAATAAAGGAGAGTCTGTGCCTGACACTTTGAAGCTGTAGCTGTTAAACCATACAGACTATTTACCTCAATAAATCATTATAAGAAACTAAGGTACAATTATACCCACAGAGAAATAGAATTCAAAACACTGATTTATGTGGTTCAGTGCCTGTTCCCTTTTCCATCATGTTTTGAATTTTATGCATGTTTGTCATCTTTGGCTGCTTCCATGTATCTTTAAACTAATGGGTCTTGCTTTTTTAACATTCCTCATTAGGTTTGTTATTTTACTTTGACATACAGACATGATTTGCACGCTGTACAAAGTTTTGCATTTAAAATTAACTATCTAATTTCTTATGGTATAGTGCAAAAATGGAAAATGTGAGTAATTTGTTTAAACTAACCTATAGCCCTCTCTGGTTAATTTGTGACCATCTAAGCTGAAATTCTGTATTATAAAATTTTTTTTGGTGCTTATTTGTGGGATCTGGAGAAAGATTAGCATACAAAGGAGTGTATCATTGTACTTTTAATACTGCCCCTACTTATCTAGAGAGCTATCACAAAGAGATGGGAGACACATGAAGTTACATTTGCAGTTAGTTCCTGCCTTTCTTTATCCCTTGAAGAGACAAAATCAAACTAAAAGATAAAAATTGAGCAAAATGAAAGCTCTGGCTCAGAGGAAGGAATGGCACTGAAACTGACAAATAATTCCATATGAAATGGCAGAAGTAAGGTAAATATATCTAGCAAGTGGAGTTTGAGACCAGCCACAGACTCTGTTAGGCCACCCAAGCCTTGAAGAGGATGAATGAGCACGCAGTGTTGTCCTGTAGAGCAACAGAGTGGAAAGTGATTTAATAACCAATAAATGTTCCTTAATAAAACTTCAGAAAGTTTCAAAATATTTAAATTGAGATTTTGAATATGAACAATGGTAAATATACCGCAGTTCCAAAAGCCTTATGCCATGCTAATAACTTTGAGAGCTCTTGGATCTAAACAATACTGAATGAGGGTATATCATGCAACCTTTCTGGTCTTGAAGTTGTTTCTGTTATTGAGAAGGAGTTATAAATCCATTGTTATTTCAGAAGGGATTTGAGACATGAAAGTTCTTAGACCGTGTATCACATCTATATACCTAGTAAAAAAACGTATGTTTGTTGAAGACAAGTTTGACCATTTCAGACAGCTTTTGCTTTACAGTGGACATCAGAAATTAGAGTGAGAAGCCTAAATGCTTATCTGTAAGTGTTTCTACATTTTTGTTACTTATGCTAATTTTCATAAGAGCTTCAATTCATACATGAATATGCATATATAAGGTGTATAATGCTCATATGATATCCATTATAAATAACGTACAAATAACAAAAATATGAGTAACAGCACACAACCTTTTGCATCCACCATGTCATTCACATATATATCTAACTCTTACGCTTCTGTGTGTTTTTGCCTCTCTGAATCTACAGGCATTTTGTGAGGAAACAATATAGTACCTAAAAGTTTCCATATATAAACAATGTTATCTATCCATAATTGAAAACTCATCTAGGATATTCCATATCCTGTTTCCCAATATTCTGGGCTTCCATAGCATGCTGCTTTTACAGTCTGATAGCATTTCAAGTGTTTCTGTCATTATATCCATATAGCTGATAACATTTTTATGCTACTGAAGTAGCAAATTGCTTAGCACTATTGGTGATGGTGGAATTTAACAAATCTGTGGATATGGCATTCTAATACCAAATGTTGAGGCTACGTAACATGAGACCTTATGTACAAATCTGACATAGAGGGACAAAGTTTAGGAATCTGGAAGCAGAAAAGCATGACAAGCACTTACCTCCAGAAAAATTCTGTATGTTTACATTCATTATCTGAGTGTATTTTCACCTTGTTTCTGGAAGGAACACATCTGCAATGTCTATGCCAGTCTGTATTTCAGAAAATGTTAGCTGATTTCAATAGAATTAGACAGTTGGGCAGAATCCTAAACTTTCCAAGTTTTTGCAAGCTTCAGAAAAATTGGTGACTAGCTAGGAAAAGAGAGTGATCCAAAGTGTTCCTCTGTACTGGTGAGACTGAAGCAGGCATGCAGCAGGACTTGCAGCCAACCAGGCAGCTTGTCATCGTTTCTGTCCGAACTGCGTGTTGCGTGTTGCCCTGCTGAGTAGCCAGCTGCATTCCCTGGTGAAGGGCTGAAAGGAACCAGAGCTCCTGGTATTACCGCGATCAGGGGAAAGTGGAGGGAGAGGTCACAGGAGATACAAGCAGAAAATGGAAATTATTGTGGTCGGACCCATGTGAGCGTGATAGAGCGTAGATCTGGTAGCCCCTCTATGAACCTTTCCATTGCTTACAGAGCAATTTGTTCATTAAAACTGTTCACATCTGTTGAAATTCTATTAATGAAACTGCATTTTATAGGAGCCTTGTAATACCTAAATATTTGTTGTTCCCCCCCTCCCCTCATGCTTAGTGCCCTAGAATGGAGGTTCCTGCTCATTTACAAAAACAGTAATGCCATCAACAATTAAAATTTCTTATCAGATATTTCCATTAAGAAAATTTCAAATTATTTAATATTTCACATTGCTACATGGTAGCACTGGCTCTGAACTATAAAAACGAAGAGGCATTATATTCTGCAAAATGCTGAAATCTCATCCTAAATTTAAAGAAATTCTGGGACATTTTCAACACTTTATGAAATTTCAAATATTTATTAGGATTTGTTAGATAACCTGGCATCTTCAGCCTTTCATTTCCTAGGCAACAAATATAAATACATCCTGAATGCTACTTAAAAGCATTCAAAGTTGGTGATTGTTTGCCACGTAAATGGAAACACCATCTCAGCCGTTGGGATGACACAGAAACTGAGGGAACTGGTTCTGCCGGTACTCATTCCATTTTCTCTTCCACTAGAGACTAGAATATCTGGAACTTTCTTTCAGCACTATAAGGGTACACATCAAAAATAATAGTGTCTTACTTCCTAATGAAATCTCTTACCAAAACCTCTGAGGAGCATCTGCTCTTTCAGGTTTATGTTTTGTCCTAAACACAGGTTCTAGAGAAGTGTAAGTGCTTTGGCTACATATTAGGTTTACTGAAATAGCTGTGCAGGTGTAACCTGGATGGGGATGCAGCTACAATAGCAGGAAAGGGCCACGTCCTTCTTCCATAACACGAAGAACTTCACACATAGAAAACAGTCTTAGGTCTCATCACAGTACAGGGCCTTAGCTGATTAAGTTAAATCAGCGTGGTTAAGCATAACGTTTGTATGTAGACAAATCTCAAGCATTGCATGAACACAAATAGACTTGCACGGTTTACAAAACAGCCTGTTAGTTGCAGCCTCTCACACAAATAGGGTGAAAAGTTTTTAAATAAACTTAATGAGATAATGATGCAACTCTGGCAGTGCTAAGGAGGGCAAGATATGTCCCAGGAAAGCCCTGTGAATCTTAATCTTAGGCACCTGAACCAATTTGTTGATGTTACCATAGCACACTTTTTTAATGGCTTGTTTGCAAAAAGTGGTAGGAGTAAGGAGGCATAGTCTTCTGCAGTTTTTTTTTTTTGCTAGTCTTTTCTTCTAATGGCACATGCCTTTCAGTCACCAAAACTTCAAGTTCAAACAAAAGGTCTTTAATTTTAGCAATGATTTTTCAGAACGTCCAAGGATTACATATAATAGATAGTGTGTATAGGAAGAGCAAACAAAACATCAGTAATAACCTTCTAGCATGATTTTATCTGGGTGTACTGAATTACAAGGAAAACAGTTCTGGATTTTTTCTTAAGTCTTATGGATCACAGATTGCGTGTTTAAAAGTGAAAAAGGAGTAGCCAGACAAAGGAAAAGAAACAACATAAAAAGCCTTAAGTTTGCATGAGTTACACTATGCTGAAATCCTGGCCTCAAATCAATAAGGAATCCTTTATCTGTCACATACTGAGGGATTATAGACTCAACATTTTAGAAGATGTGTTTGAATAGCATTGACATCAAAACCTTCTGAAAACTCCAGGTGGATTATGCACTGTGTACTGTTTGTATCTGTAAGTATAAGCAGCTGAACAGCTGTTTCAGTCTTATCTATGCTGCAGTTTTCAAGTATGCTATGCTTATTTCTTAGGAAATAATTATTAAGGAGCAGTGCGGTGTTTATGTTGGTGGAGTGGTTAAGGCATAAGGATTCAAGAAGTCAGGGTTTTCCTTGCAGTTATGCTACAGACATTCTTTGTGAATGGGCTCAATTAAATCCTCATTCTATAACTCTGTTTCTCTATAGGTACAGTGGAGATGGTACTTACAGTGTGTGATGGGGTATTACTTACTTTATTATTGTTGAAAAGTGCACACATTTACTTTTAAAGGTACAATATAGCAGTTTTGGGTGTTGGGATTTGAAAAATATTTCATAGCAGGCAAAGCCACTCTTCCAAAAAAGTAGTCTTGGAAAAACAAGTAGTTATATCTTTCAGTAATCTCTGCTTGGTGAGTCTGAAAACCACTTTGAGGGCACTTTGCTTAAGCAGTCGTAATTTAGATCTACCAATATAGGCTGATCTCTCCATCTTAAGCTGTTTAAACAAGCTTGTTTTGCTGTGAAGATGCTGAACAGCGCAACAGCTATTTATCTGAGGGGGAGTTGTGAGTTATGTAACATACCTTAGGACATTTAGAAAAACGTTTATTAGATAAGTTCTTACTACATATTCAGGGATTTAAGGAAGGCAATAGACCCAAATGCGTACTAGAGACAAAAACAAACAAAAAACAAACCCCCAAACATGAAAACAGAAGGGAGGGAAAAAGACTGTAATGAACAAGTCATTGGACTGTATCTCACACATTATAAACTCAGGGAAAAGCTTAATATTAGATTTAGAAGATACCCATACAAGAAAGCTTTTTGGAGTCTGCACATTGTCCTGTCAGTTATTTTAAGTGTTTCAACCTGTTGCTCCATACTGATGCCCAGCTCTCTTTAAATGTGGAGAAATGAGGGGGCTGGACTTTTAAAAATGAATTAGATAATCAGTATCAATTACCTCCTTGATGTTTATGAGGAAAATGTTGTTGTTTATTGGGAAAAAAAAAAAAAACAACTGTGGGGGGGTACTTCTACCATGATGCTTACATTATTCCTAAAATTAGTTTTATATTTGTATTCATGTGACATACAGTAGCAAAAAGACTGTCAATGGCAGCAATCTAGTTAATATAAATCAGGAGAATTGTGGACAAGTGAAAGTGAAGAGCCGAAGATCTGCTTTTGTTTGACAAGTCTATGCACTTTATTTCATAAGCTTGCTTTCTGTATTTAAATGAACATCCAGAGTATTCTTCTTGAGCGCTACTGAGAAATAGGACATTTAGTTCTGTTTTACAGTGATGAGGCTTTTTTTTTTTAATCCAAATTTCATCAAGTTTATGTCAGAACAAATAAAAACGTTTTGAGGACTGATAAAATTCAAGCACCTTTCACTTGTGATCAGGCTTTAGGAGGTAAATTTTTAGCATGTCCACAGCTGTGTAAGAGGAGCTTACTTGGAACTGTTTGTTGTTCTGCTTGTTGCTTTAGGCAACAAAACCAACAAAATCTCTGCAGGATAAAACAAAGAATAAAACATGCAATAATTTGGTGATAGACAAATTGCAACACTGGATAAATATGCCTGCAGAAATACAGCTTAAGAATAAGGACAGGTTAAATCGAAAATGAAATCTTACCTTTGGTTGAAAGGTGGTTCTGAATTTCCAGTCTGGGAAAGCAAGTATGGCACTGTGAATTCTTCTAGGGCATTGGTGCCTCTAGTACTATACAGAGCTCCACAGAATAAATTCTCTGCTAAACAGTATTCCCATTATTTTAATCTGTTATTTTGTGAATACCTGGCCTCAACAGCAGTTTGATGACTGCAGTGGTGATACCCATGCGTGTTGGAATCAGAACAAAGGTGTTGGTCAAAGACTCCGGAGGCCAGAAGGGAAGTTTTGCCTGAAGTCATGTTAAGGCATGGTGCTTGAGATGGAGGTGGGCTTTCATTCCCACATTTGTTTTGACCTATGGGAATACTGTACTACTAACGGTTTTGCTTTGACTTTCACAGGACTTGTAGCTTCTGTCATAGAGATGAGGATTAGTATTAGAGAAATGGCAGAGGAAGGAACACCACATAGCCTGGCATAGGAAGAGGTGTGTCAGAAAGGCCATAAAGAACCCAGCTGTCTGGCCCCTCTCAACTCTTTTTGTAACAGGCACTGATTTCACTCCTCGGTGCTAGAATGCTGAGCATTGATTTTACTTATGCAGGTGCTATTCCTTCAGATAGAAGGGGCATTTTTAGTTCATATTATTGGATTACATTACAAGTTTGCTGAACAAGTTTTTTTATTTTTTTTTTTTAATATCTATAGTAAGGGTCATGACTGTGTATTTTCCTAAGAAAAGCCTGAACAAATGGCTCATTGACAGGTAATGAGTGTGGTCAAAATTTTCTTCTTTCAAATATTTTGATTTCATCTGGAAGTACACATATATATGTCTGTCTGTATAGTGTAAATGTACTGGTCTTCCTGTGTCTCCATGCATATAAATATATATACATACACACATATGAACGGTTAAGAATGTGAATGCATGTATACTCTCATGTGATTATTATACTGTAATGGAATGATGTACATTCTAGCTTATGTATTTCTTGTTAGGTGAATGGATGAACTAAGAATTAGGAATGTCATGAGGAGATGGGGATAATGCTAGCAATTAATTTCCCCAGTCATACTTGTGTGATTATATTCTAAGATGGCAAAGGAAAGATTCAGGTGATAGTTTCTTCCTTTACTCACTAGATGAAAACTTTGTTACTTCAAGCATTCTTCCATATGCCTTGAGTGAAAGGAAGCTGTTAGCAGCAAGTAAGGGACAAGCTCACATTGTGGTCTTGACAGGTGATGCTTGAAACTTGCTGTTTAGCTTGTTAATTTTAATGTTAAGATTTTGATTTGAAGAAGAGCATAGAGGTCCTAAATATCTTGTTTGTCTTGCTCTGAGCTTTAATAATTCGTAAGTTCTGCTGAAAGGCAGGGAAAGCCATATGTATGCAGATACCAAGGAAGGAATTCTTCTGTGTTAGAAGGCAGCATGAGATCTGCTGTAATATTTAGCTGTGCCATGGTCTTCCTGTGTGAGTAGGAAATGCTTGCTTACTTCCTTTCAACTCTACAATCTATATTTTTATTTATGTGCTACATTCTTTCTTCTCTTTTCTGTCACTGTTCAGGACAGAATCTACCTTTTACTGTATATCTCCTGTCTATATAAATAGTGCCTGGTATAATGGGATGCAGTTGGGGGTTTCAGTATTTCAAAATTACAGTAATTTTGTAATACAGTTAAAAATGAATTAATTTTTTTATGTAGGGGACGTTCAAATGGGTTGCCAATGTTGAACTATTGAGCAATTGAACAGAGATAACAGTCTTACATATCTAATGAAATTAACATGGAGGCAAAGTCCATTTTTATTTTTGGTGGTTTTGTTGTTTGAAACTTACATTGTTCTTGGATAGCAATATAATTAATTTCATTTTATTTGTAATGAAGTTAGTATTTGCAATGTTATTAAAGGAACAATTGTTTTTGAAATACTGTGTTTTTGTTGGTGAAAAATAGGTAAGGAATTTCAAATATAAGGTTACTGATTACTGATTTTGGAGTATGTGATAATACACTGAAGAAAACTAAAACTGCAACAAGTAAGGTGAATATTATTGTGTAACTTATTTTTGCAGTCCAGTTCAATGTAGTCTCTGTGCAATAGATACTTTGAAGCAAGAGAGAAAGTAATTGATAGGGAAATTCTTTACTTGATTTATAGACCAACTTTCCAACTAGTTCATAAACTTCTAGTCAAGAAAAATTGCCTTTTTTTTTTTTTGTAAATGCTAATATAATAAAGTGCAGTGCCCACCAGAATTATGCATAACTGATATTTTTGTATGTTATGAGAAGCAGATTGGAACCATAACCATTTCCATTTTAACATGTAAATATGCAACTACTGTATTTTTAAAATCACTTTAAAATTGTGAGAGACCAAGAGGCAATCTGTAACTACAAGTAATTTAGTTAAGAAATCTGAACTTCAAATGTTCAAACTTATAATTCTTGAGAAATGTACGCTGCGTACACATACTTGAAAGCACTTAAGATACTTAAAGATACTTAAGCCTAGTACAGGACAGCATGCCTGAAAAGTGAACCTTCAGTGTGGTATAGTTTTAAGTTTACACGTTACGTTACCAATAAGCAACCTAGCTCATATTCTTGCATTGTAATTAATTGATTTGTACATCCTGGTGACAGTTTAGGATGGAGGACTTTGGTTTTTCTTTGTTGTCTAGGGATTTAGCCTTTTTATGTCTTTCCATGGGAGTATCTAAATTTTGAGAGTGAGTTGAACATAGCTTCAGTTTGTTTAAAAACAATAAAATTAAATACAAGCTTGGTATCTGACGTCTTGGCATACTGATTATCTATCTATTATCTATTATCTATCATACTGATTATCTACTTCACAGTTTTTATAAGGCAATTTATACCTGCTGCACTAATAAGCATTTGCAGACCTTCAATTCACTTTTTAAATTTTTATTTATTTATTATTTTTTTAAGGCTTGCCTTTTTTGTGTGTGTGTACCAAAATGTCTAATCAAGAAACAACATATTTAGTGTATTAGAGGAGGTGAGTGACAATCCATCAGACTTTAAAAGATCACTGATTCACCCATGAATTCTCCTAATGGCTGCCATTTGATAAAGAGGCCTTTCGATATCAAGATTCTGAAAGGAGACCAGTGATCTCCCCTCAGTAGTAACATTGTTTAAAAATGTTAGGTGGGAAATGTGTTTTGGTTTTGGAATACCTTATGAGATCTAGTAATTTAGGGTGGGTACTTCCTAATTGTGTTATTGCAATGTTTTCTGCATGCATACCGTAATTCAGTGTGATGGTAAGACTGTGAGGAGGTATGTTGGAGTGGGTAATCCTGTGGTACACAGGATGGGGAGTTGCAAAACCTTGCCTGAAGCATCCGATGTGAAGGCAGCAGTTCCAGGCCTTCCTCAAAGGTACACAGCTGCATACCGACACACTGGCTGGAAAGGTACAATCAGCTGCAATCTCTGGACTCTGTGATGGCTTAGACAAGAGATGTAGTTTGTACATTAAAATACTGTAGATAGGAAAGACATTCGGTGGTTTTTATATTCTTATACATATCTTTTACTATCTTTCCACTAAGATGAAACTGTGCCTTTTTTTTTTTTTTTAAAAAAAAAAAAATAGTGCCCTATCTCTGTGACAAAGTCCTTTAGGAAAAATGTTCAGATGCTGAATCTAATTAAGTCTAGCCACTAAGTGTGGTTGAATCCTCAAGCTGTGCTCTGACAGGCAGTTTAAGCTCAACTGACTTGATCTGCTTGACAAATGAGAACTCCGTTTTGAGGACTGCTACCCAATCTGCATAAAGAAAACAGACTGGAAAGGCATGGGAATTGCAGGTGGTTTTGCATTCATATCATCAAAGCCCATGTTTCCTTTTCCCACATTCAGAGATGCTGTCCTATTCTCCTGGTGGCTATATATTTTCCCTTCCCAGGATGCTTTCTGCTTGCTAACCAAAATAAATAAAAAAAATAAAAATCGGATTAAGTCAACTAAACTTGTATTTATGGCCTCCTCCAGGACAGGCCAGTAATCAAAGCTTCATAAGGCTACTTCCTTTCCTCTCCTCTCCTCAACATCTGTACATAGGTCCAAGGAAAGTCACATATGAAAAGGCTTCAGAGAAACTTTCATTTCTAGAAAACTTTAATCCTAGAATTCTCCAAATCTGAAAACAGACTGATTGCACGTGAATTACTTCCGATCCCTTTTCTCTCCTCTGAATTCATTTGACAGCTCTTTTCCATCATTTCCCCTTGAAGTATCCTTTATACTCTTTCCTTGGTATTCTACTGACATTCTCCAGAAGCAGGCATTTTTATCTGATCTTGCGTTCAAATCTTTGTGTTAACCTTTAATGTACCTTGACCCTTGTAATGAACTTTCTGACATCTTTTTATGCTGTCATATAATTTATACAGGGTTACTAATTCCTTAGTTTTCAGGGGAGGACCTAGAGCATTTGTAATTCAGTACAGGACAATACTACAACAGTGAGAGCACAAATGTGTATGTAAATGCAGCTTTAACCTACTTAGATGTAGAGACCTGTCTGCTAGTCGATATGTATTCTTGGGACCAGAGGTTTCACGATGCTAAGCATCACTTTGGTGTCTATTACAGTCCTTCATTCTGGGCCTTTGTGGCGAGTCAAGTGGTCAATATCATTTTTTTTTTTAATCTTTTCATGTGTTTCCCTCTAAATCGGTGATAGGTTTTAGCTTCCTTCCAACTAGTACAGGCTGCAGATAGAAAAACTAAACCTACTCACTAATACCTATTTATTTACATACCTTGCATACGTAAACTAATGAAATACTTCAATGGTCTGAGCCAGTCTCCATGTAACTGGCTTACTGATCTAATCAAAGTTACTTTCAAAGAGCTTGTTCTCTTTCAGGAATTAACATGCCAATCCTTTATAGCTTCCCTTCAGCTTTTGTCTACTTGGAATTTCCAATGCTTTAAGAAAATTTATCTCTTACAGAGATGTTGATATTTTTCTTAGTATTGCTACTGTAGCCACCATAGGAGATGTTGCTTTTTTATTTACAGTGTGAATGCAATACTAGAAATCTGTTTGTTGTTACTTCCCCGTAAATAAAGATTTTTCTCCCTTCTTTTAAATTCATTTTTCCAACACTTGATCACATCTTACATAGTGGCCCTTGCAAACTTAAGTTAGGGTAAATTTGTTTGTACTGAAAGGCTGTACATCCTCAAATAACAAAAGATTCACATTTTTGTTTTTGTGGGAAGGCAGAGTTAAGATGCCTGCATAGAGAAAAAAAGTCCTGTCTTGAGCACCATTAATTTTCCAAATGCAGGCTCTTGGTTTTCTCAGTCTCAGGCTTTTCCAGTCTTTCTGAAGCTGTCTCTGCCTTATCTTCTCATCTCAGTGATGACTGCATTGCAAACATTTGTTTATTTTAGTTATCTAAAAAACAGTATGTGGAATAGTATGTTCTATAATGATGGTGTTACGGAGTCCTGCAAACTATAAGTAATACTTTCTGAAGTCACTGCTAATGTCTTCCTGTCAGCCGAAAACTACACAATGAAGGCTTAGAAAGTGGAAACTCACTCAAAAGTGTGGTCTGTATAGCTCCAGTACTTGAGTCAGGAATGATTTGTCCTTGCTTATTACATTCTACAGAAACTATGCTAGACAACTTTAAGACCATGGTGTTTTTTCTTGTTTCTTGTCTCATTCGGTGTATAAGTAAGCTTCCTGATTTTATTTCTTGTTTTTCTTTGGCATCTTGGTGATTCAGACTCCATATACTTACTCATTCTATCACAGTGTTTTCAAAAAAAGTGCAGAGGTTTTAGAGGAAGCTTGTAAGTGGTCAGGCTGGCTCTGGCTTCGGGTCCATCACAGCTGGAGTTGATCTAAGTTTGGGCTGCTTTGTCCTCTCCTCTATTGCCTCTGGCTCTGTGTTTCTACCTTCTCCATTGCGCTGGCACTAGCCCTAGTGTGATCATTTTGTGAATTGCTCCTTGGAGCAGATCTGGTTGAAAAGTTTTTTTGTTTGGTCTCTTTTTTTTCTTTTTTTCTTCACTGCTGTGGGGTTAGCTTCCAGACAAGTCACCTCCCTGAATTGGCTCCTGCACACTTGCGTGGGTGTTAGTGCTGATGCAAGGGAAAGAATAGAAATGCTTAGTTGGTACAGAAAGGATGGGAGGCAGGACTGTGTCAACTGACTGTCTGTTTAATGGGCCACAGGATCACGTCCTCAGGCTGTGGTTCCACTCTTCCTTTAAGCTCAAAGCAGTGGTATGATCTCTGCACCAGCATCCACACACTCAGCTCTGTCTCCCATTGTGCCAGCACTATTTTTTGTGTAGCTGCTTCCTCATCACAACAGCCCCTCTCCCCTAGCCCAGTTCTGTTTCTTCAGCTGACTTAATATGGTAGTGGGATTGGAGCAATGAAGGTAATCTCTCTGATGCCAGCCATTAAGCCACGGAAGTAACCGTGGAACTGCAGCTCGTGAAATACAGAGATTACATTTTACAAATGACACCAATCTGCTTAGCCTTGATATTACTTTCAAGAAGGCTTTTCTTGAACAGAAGATAGTTCCCCCCACCTTCTCCTTCAACACACAGCTCCCAGTTCAAGTCTTTTTGCAGACACTTGTAGGTCTATGTCAATGTACAGCCCAGCTCTGGCATCTCTCATATTCCAGAAGTTTATGATGTGTTTTTATGCAGAAAATACAGAAAACAATAGGGTTAAGAGAAGGAGTGATTTAATCAATTTTCATTGAAATTTTCGTAAATGGTGAGACTAGACAAGGGCTGCAGTAGTCTTGCAAGATAGAATTCATCTCATCTGCTGTAGTCACTAAAAGATAGCTTTAGCCTAAATTAATTGTTTCGAAGTCCTTCTTCAGGAGAAAGGGGCAAAATCCTCCAGTGGCCAGTTTTTCCTTTTCTACTTCAGTTTCTTATGGGCAAAGCAGGGCAATTCCGAAACATGTCATGGAGATACCTCTCTGCATGTATGTATTTGATTATAAAGGAATTCTACACAATTAGCTTAGACTAGACAGCTACTTTTAATTTCCTGAAGTTATACGAGTTATAATTGAGTCTCAATGTTAGTTTATCATATGCACAATTTTTTTCCACCCTTAAGTGCAGAAAACCTTTGTAAGACCAGCAGCTTTTTTGTATTAAGAAACTTAAATTATTTCATCAACTTATCAGCTACTCTTTATATAGACAGAATTACATCCACTTTAAAGAAGCTCTGAATTTGTATGAAGTGTAGTGATTCAACCCAGAAAGAATTTTTAAGCAAACATCTGAGAAATCACATTATTTCTGAATTTTTCATTCAAAAATCTGAACATAATGCTGGAAACTTCATTATAGGTCAGAAATAAGTTGGTTATTGAACACAGGGCTGTTTATTTTGTCCAGTCAGTATGTTCATGAAATTTTGGTAAATTTTTGAAGTCAAATAGCAAATTTGCAAGTAGCATAAAGCTTTACCTGGCTAATAATATATAACATGCTCTGCATAACTGTAGTAAAAAACAAAAAACAAAAACAAACAAAAAAAAAACACCAAAACTCTTCAAATCTTAAGGAGTAGTAGGGCAAGAGTCTAAATCTGAATGCAAGTATAAAAGCTGGAAAAGATTGAACATATGTTATTTCCCACCAGCACAATATTAAATGCAATTATTTTCTTTCTGCTAAAATCTTGAATATATCTTGCAACACAACCTCAAAGAGTCCCCTGCTGCTGTTGATTATAGTGAATCCCACTTCCTGCCACCCAGTAAGTCTTTGCAATTTTCTCTTTTTCGCCACCCTGTGGAGATAAATAATGTATATTAATGTGAAAATATCAACAGTAAAATCCCTTAATATTCTCCACAAAATAAAAGTTCTCTCTAAATCAAAGGATTCCTATCTTTCATTAATTTCTTGAGCAAAAAGAAACAAGTTCCTCATGTAAAGACTTTGAAAAGTTTGAATCCCACTCTTAGAAAACAAGTGTGCCAAATGCACTGTAGGAGAGGACCGAGCATTTCAGAATCTGAAATTCAAGAATTGAAAAAAATATTCAGTATGGGATACTACATTTAAAGCAGCAATTTTAGTCTTTTCCTATCTCACTTTTTCATTGAATTGGCCTTAACAAATCCTTATGTGATGCAGAACCTTAGAAAGCATGTCTGCATTTTTTAGGAATTGCTACCTGTGCCAAACACAACGATTATGCAGGATATATTACAGAATTTTCATAATTTGTGGCCACAATAGATGTGTGCATTCAAGTCTAATACGTTGTTAATTCCATGCTGAACTCTCCCTAGTTTTGTACATTAAAAACCATAACATGACAATTTTTCCTTGCAGCTGTGAGATCTAGAAAGGACAGGAAAAGCAAAAGCAGAAGCTGTGACCCCTTGAAAATATCTTTACAATCCACTCTGGGTTTCAATGCTTAAATGGAAAATTACCACACTAATAATACTTTATAATTTCTGATCATAAGAGCTGGGGATTTGAGGGTGGTGGTGCTGACCATATTGATTGTAAAGTGCTCTCCTTTTGCTCACCATAATTTTGTTTAAAAATCCAACTTCCACGAGCATGAGCTCCTTTGCTGAAGACTGTGAACATTTCCTATTTATTTTTTTCAAACTAAATGTTCACCTTGGGCATGCCTTTCTATTGCATAAACTAGAACGCTAATTGAAAAACATGTTAAAAACCAAAAAGGAAAGGGGAAAGAAAAAAAAAAAAAGAAGAAGCCTTAGTCACAGACATTTTAGATGTCTGAGAAATCTAACCAGTCCATATTATTAAAATGCCATCAAATTAAAATAATGGCAAAATCCTGAGACAGAGGCAAATCGTGGCCCCCTTGCCCTGGGCTGTGGCAGGCCAGAAGTCAAGGAGGCAACCAGGAGTATAATTTCTGGGGGAAGCAGGGGAGGGAGAAGGGACGATACCTTCTGTATCTCAGGGCTGAGGAAGCTGGCAGTACTAAAAACAGGCAGTTACACGATGCATTGTGCTGCCTGTTACAGGACTTGGCATTAGTGCAGGCTCTTACAGACTGAGGGAGAAGTTTCCTCCTTTTGTCCCCATCTCCCCTACCAATAACTGCTGCTGAGAAAGTATTTTCCCCATGGTGTTCTTTAAAAGGTATACAAAATATTTTCAATAATGCCTTGCTGTTAGATTTCTGTGTAAATAATTTGTGTTATTTATAATTTGTGTAAAAATCCATCTAAATCAGGAAGACTGTTTGCTACTTTCTGCCCCAATTCTGTAAACATTGATATTCATGTTTAGTTTAAACCATAAGCAGTCCCCATTTGGGTGAAGTTAAGTATGGCTGTATCTGCAAATTGGGAACTTGACCTACTTTGCATATCATTATATATGTAGCATAATTTTACTCCAAGAAAGTAGCCTATAGATGGGAATTCTGAGTTGTTTAAGAGTCCATCAAAGAAATTAAATCTGGCCAACTAATATGAATTAAATATTTTTGTACTTCAGTGCAATATATTCATTCCTAACAGAGTAAATAGTAGGAAGAACATAAGCATTAACAGGAATTTGAATTTATTCAGTGTCTGAGGTAAAATCAAAACCAGCTTGGATGGTGGTAACACACAGGTGATTTATGAGTATCTCTTATGATTAGAACTAAAGTTTTTTTTTGAATTATTTTATATGGCACAAGGAGGTATTTGTTTGTATTGAAAAGGTAGATGTGATAAGATAGCCAACATTTTTAATGTCAAGTTGGCTGTGCATCCTCTTGCTTCTATTAGGCCATGATAATAGCAATATCTAAAGAATCCTTCTATAGAATGTGATGTAGGACTTCAAGGATGTGAAGTCTGAGCCTCATTACTAACTTGTATGAGTATTTTTACACGTTACCTATTTCATTAACCTAGTTCCTGATACTGCAGAAGTTTATATGCCTCGAATTATACACAGTGAATAATTCTATTAGAGTAAATTGGACTACCACAAATGTGTGAAGTGAAATGTGCATGTGAGTCTTTGCAGGGCTGGGACTTTTAATGGTGCTCTCGTTACACATAAATATAATTGATGTGAGCAGTCTTTTATGAATTACATTTCCCAACAAAGGAATAGGATAAGAAGATGAAAAGTCCAGAAAGGATAGGCCCCGGCTTTTCAGAAACATATGCCTACATTTGCATGCATCCGATATAAGCAGATAGGGATCTGTCTAAATCGAGCTTGAGGCATGCATTCTTTGAATTTTTTTTTGCTCAAGTGACTTGGTGTAAGTGACTTGTTCAAAAACACTCTGTAGGTTTGTAGCACAGCCAGGAATAGAACCCACATCTCCTGACTCACAGTTGTAGACCAGACTTCTTCTTTAATTTGTGTGAAAAGTTAATTTGCCATATTTCAATAGCAGAGTGAACTGGTTCGTATTATTGCTACCGTCCAGTGTTTCATAATTTTCTTGCTATGATGACATTCAGTGAAGGTGTAGAATTGAATGTGGGCTTATCCTGTGTAGATGCAGAGCATCTGGCTGATACAGACAAATGGTTTGCCACCAAAAAGAAAAACTTGGAACTGTAGATTTTTAATGCACAGATCTTGTGCTGTTGCAGTGTTAAGAAGTCCTTGTTGTTATGAATGTGCATTATGAGTATATTGTACACAGTCCTGGTATGCAAATGTGTAGCATTCAGAGAAGTGAAATAATTCTGTGTTATTATTATCTTTGTAAATTGCATCTTAAGAGTTTGCTGAGGACTTTATGACGGCAGTTTTCTATAGTCACAGCCATACAGCACAAAGTGTTTCTTTCATTATTAACAATAACTGAGCCAATGAAAATGCTTTTAAATATACACCAGACAAGCAGTTATCCAGCTCTTCCTTCTTACCATCCACAAACCATCTTTTAGCATCTTATAAACCAGCATGTAAAATAGCTTTGTAAACATCTGCTTTTCATTGTTAATTGTCAGGGAAAACTAGAGATTTAAATGCTTTTGTAGCATTCCTTAATCCTATCAGAAAGGATAGCTCTAGATGCTTCTCCTTTCTCACTTCAGATAGCTTCTTTAGGCTGCTGCATTTTTTTTTTTTTGCTTTCCTTTTTTTCCTTTCTTTGGTTTTGTTTTCAATATTGGTAGTTTCCATTTACTTACAAACAGCTTGTTTCATGTCTCAGTTTGAAAGGTCTTGCATATTCTACTCTATGGAGCAACTCCGTAAGTTTAAACAAAATATACTGTGTAATTATTGATTACTGTGTAAAATGTGTTGAAAACCTACATTCTTTCTCACTAGGATCTGCTCAGTATTTTCTTTCATGTATAAACTATTGGATTATTATTGTACCATATATATATGCAATACAAAAACAAGACTATATGCTGATGCTGTCCTGTAACAGAAAAAAAAAATTATACCACTAAAAACACAATTATTTTTAAAAAAGCAAAACAACAACAACAACAAAAACCCACTGCCTTTATTTTGGTTAGCTTTTCTGTTCTAATAATCAAGTCATTAATGTCAGTTGAGTGTGTCTGGCAATAATTTACTTAAGGTAGCATTCATAACACACAGTAGCTGCATTATACAGGAAAAATAAATCTACTCATGTTACATTTCCTACCTTTAAAGCTTTTTTTTATTATTATTGTATTTGGTTCTGGATTTGTAACATTTGACTTTTTGCTTCTTACACACATAAAGGGACCATTCATGGTTTAAAACTATTTAATATTTTATATTTCTTAGAGGAATAAATCTTTTTTTTTTTTTTTTTTTACGTATTTTGTCAAATCTGCTTCATTGGGAAATGATACTATTTTCAATTAGAGTTTGAATGTTTCTGTCTTTCCTCTTTTAACTTCACTGGTTTTGAAGTGAAAGTCTACTAGTCTACATAACTAGTTTCTTAACTAGTTTTTTAACTATGTGCTGAATTACAGTTTTAACAATATTTAGATTTCTCCCTGTTTTCTTAATTAAATAATAGTTGAAGGGAACTGTTACCTCATAATAATTCATATTTTTATTCCTGCTTTTCAATATTTACTTCAATAACTTCTTAAAAAAAATGTTACACAGACCTCAGCATCACTGCATGTAAAAATAATTGAAATGACATATTGTTGCAGTTTCTATGACAACCATATCATGATGTCGATGCTCTCAAAAATTTATAAACTGCGATTTCAACTATGCTAATACTGAGCAGAGTTAACATTTATTTACTTAGTATTCTTGTTAGAATTAAGATTTCAATACTTCATTAAAAAAAAAGAGAGAACAAAGTGTATTTTGGCATTTTTCGTTTGCTTGATGTTGGTGTTTTTGTAAAGGAGTTCTAATTTTTATAAGAACATTTAAAAAAAATCTAACTGTACTATATGCAATGCTGATGAAGAACTTATGCAATCAGACAAAGAAAATGTATATCATCAGTCACAAACTTAAATACGACATTCCAAAACAACTCCTACACTGTAATCCACCTTAATTGAGTTACAAATAGCCTTGTTTTGCTAGTGGATTATTTAAAGCCCATTTATTCCTATTTCTTTTGTCCTAGATGCTAAACCTCAAATGTTTGTGACATGAGAGTACTGATTCACTTTCATAAATAAAATCACAAGCATAAGAGTCTGTATGACCAGGCACAGAATTATAAACCGCCTTAAAATATCTGCGTAGATTACTGCTTCATTTTATTGTAAATTTTAAAAAGCTTTTGCCTGGTAGCTTGAATTATTTTTTCCGTATTAAATACATACCTTCAGTATAATCATGCTATTCCATCAATCTGCAGGCTTTTAGAAGTTAGCTGATTTTAACAGTTTGACAGGGAACTCTATTACTCAGGCAACACTCACATTGGAATCAATGAGTGTTTTACTTGAGTAAAAAATTTAGGACCAATGTAAGATGCCTTATTCAAGTTACTTCATAATTACAGACTGCAGTGACTTAAAAAATAGTGAGTTTTGCTCTAAAAACATAGTTATTTTATTCAGTTTAACTTACACGTATTAAAAAAGTGTGTTTTATATTCCAAATTCATGATTCTCGTGTAGAAGACTTATTGATCATTGATTCAAATAGGAAATAAAACACCTTTCTCTTCCAGTCATTTGTCTTAGGAAGATTCCAAAGCAGTCAAGTCACATTTACTTTACTTCAGTCTTAAATTTGATATTATGTTGGAAAAAAAAAATCATATAATTGAATGTTCGCATATGTTGAGATCATGTCGCATTTTAGTTTTTAACAGTCTGAATAGTTTCAGCAGTTTCTGCCCAGTGGTCCCAGTTCAGTAAGCTATATTTAAACATGTTTTGAAAGATTTATACAGTGCTTTGCTTCTTAGTCAACTTTAGTGCAAGAAGTTACTACTGCCTATTTTGGTTAGAAAATGTGAGGTGTTCTTAGGGGTGATCAAAGAGAGGAGACGGCCATAGTGCCCATTCAGTATGCCATCAGCTTCGTAAGCTTCGTGCAAAATGGGACCATCCAAAACAACTTTGTACCCCCAAATTTCTTTGTAGGCATTTTCACCTTTTTTCTTGATATTTTCTAAACCATTTATCCATTTTGGCATGGTCACCTTGATCCTCACGACAAGAAGCACGCACTTTACATGCGCAGCATTTGGGCTTGAGGGTGAAACAATTGACAGTGACACAGGCCTACAAGTTTAGGCTGGGTTATCACAAAATCACAGGAACATCTTAAAACTGATGCAGTTTAGAAGTGCACGGCAGTAGTGATATAAAATACAAAATCATTGGCCTACCCTGAGTACTTTTATTTCTGTTCATGCAGCGTATGTATGTGGCTTAGTAGCAATGTATTTGTTTGTCATGTGGGCCAGTCCCCAGGTCAAAGACAGCTTTGTGTATTTATTCTGGCCTTCGGGGTTTTTTGTTTTTTACATAGTATCTTGTTTGTAACATGTTAGTTAGGTCGGGAAATTTAAAAATTGTGCTTTGTTGTTGGGATTTTTTTTTGATGTACCAAACAAAAATAAACTGATAGGTACAGTGCTATACTATAGAATTTATACCTCTCCAGCTGAATTCCAGCAGGCACTGTCAGGATGGGACGTGGTAAGGAGAAGAAAAGCCCCATGGTGGGCTGATAACCCCTTACAGTAGCCCGCAGGGACTGCAATAATCACGGTGAGCCAAGGCTTTTCTGTGAATGAGATTCTAGGGAAAAATATTCAGCAGTCTGCACATTGTATTGTGACCTACAATTTGCTCGGGGCTGTAATACAAAATAGGAGCAGCGTGGGCTGTAAGGGGTCTTGTAGCATGCGTGCCCTCCCAACTCCTCAAATGTGGGGGGCATGGAGGGTGCCAGTATTTGTCTGGCTGTCCTTCCTCCTTCGCAAGGCACAGCCCGTGAGCCTTGAGGCTGGGGACACTGGTCCAGCAGACGCCCCCCAGGTGCGTGCTCGGGGAAGAGGTGCCTTAGTGTGACTGCCATGCTTGCTGCTTGTGTCATCTGTGTGGCCCTTACGTGCTTCTGAAAGATACTTTTGAAGTGATCGTTCATCTTGAAGTGCTTTTTTATATGATAACAGTGTTTTGTGGTCATCCTGGTATACCGGCGTGACAGTAGAAAAATTATCAAGGTGACAGCTAGACAAATCCTGCTGTTAGCTGAAATACCCAGACGGGGAAGAGCAAATGCTTTTCAGTGGAAGAAGCACCTTCCACACACAGTTACTTGCACCACTGCTTCTCTTGTTTTACTCCATACCTGCACAGGACCAGGTATGCAGTCCTACTATCATTTCTAATCACATCTGAATGTAACTGCCTTTTTTTTTTTTTCAAACTTCTTAGTGTTCTCACGATTCATAGCAGAACTTGGTTTGCCAGTGCAACTTGTGACCAAGAGTTCGGTGACTGGGCTGGTGCAGGGCCCCCCGCCGCGCTGGGCGCTCTTCGGCACTGGGGGGGCAGCAGCGTCCCCCTGCTGGCAGTGCCCCGGGAGGGTCCCTGCCGGCCCTCAGCCTTTTTTTTGTCACTGAGGACGGCACCATCGTGTCCTGCCGCTGAGCCTCTGCGATGGCTCCCGTGTGCCTAGAGCGTGCCTAAAACCCCCCCTGCGCTGAGCCTTGCCACGGCGGGAGGCGGTGCCACTGCACGCGCTGTCCGTGGGTCACAGCAGCACCCCCCCCCTTTTTTTTTTTTTAAATTCCCCTTCTGTTGAAAAAATGAATCAAACGCAGATTATAAATTTAGGCTCTGACCTGCGAGCACCCGGAGAGCTGGCGAAGCCCCGGCCCCGGGCGAAGCCCCGCAGCGCTCCCCGGCGCCGGGAGCAGGGGGTGGCGGGTGGCAGCGGAGGGGGACGCGGGGCGGCCGGGTCGGGAGAACGCCTTCTCCTTCTGCCTGTGCGTTCCCCGCTCCGAGCCTCGCATTCCGCCCCTCTTCCTCCCGCCCGCGGCCCCGCGCGTTGCAGGGCCCGGCGGCGCTCCCCCCGCGGAGCCGCCCGGCCCCGCGCCCGCCGGCAGCGGGTTCTGCGCTGCCTTTCGCGCTGCCGCTGTTTGTTTTGCTTCGCGAAGTGCTAATCCGAGAGCTCCTTGGCAGGCGGTTGCTCTCGCTGCTGTATGTGCGCTGGCCTCACGGTGGCGTTTTAAGCACATAAACAAAGCCCGAGCGAGCGGAGAGGCAAGCGTGTGTTCTAGTTTACCTTTATTAGAATAACAGTTCCGTTAATGTTTTGGATAAATCAAACCTGCCTATTAAAGCGGTTCAGGCACGGGAGATGCGCTGCCCGGCGTCGGTGGAAGGTGCTCGCATCTTCCCGGCCGCCGCGGAGCCGCGCTGAGGTAGAGCGAGAGCCCGCCTCGTCCTGCCGGCGCGGTCTCACCTGGGGCTGTTTTTCTTCCCTTCTCTCTCTCCTCCCCTAGCCCCCCAGGAGAAGTTTACAAAGAATGTGATTGAAAGTGCAAAGCAGCAGATGCCGACGTTAAACTCCAGCTTGATTTGAGTGTAACGATCTGAGGAGACGCAGCCCTGAGCCGCCGCCCTCATTAATCCCGAAGCATGCCCCTGGGACCCGAGTTACCCGGCGAGAATAAACCCAATGTAGAGTCATCTTACCTCCGAGCCGGGAGCGCAGCGTTAGAGGTAGGAGAGGGAAGAGCGCGGCTCTCCGCCGTCCCAGCCCGGCCGCTCTGTGGCAGGGCTCCGGCAGCGCTGCCGCCTGCCCGGCTGGGATCCGCTCCCCAGCGTGCTCCCCCCGCCCCCCGGCAGGCAGTCCCCAAACTCAGCCCAGCGCAAATCCCGAAGTTGGGGGCAGCGTTTCGAGTCGATCCTCGCTGGTGCAAATCCCCCGTGGCTTCTCTCCGCCAGAGCGTGGAACAGAATTGCCGGTTAGCCTGAGTTTTTGTCAGGCTTTATTGGCAATCTAGGAGCAGGTAAGGCGGCTGCCGGCTGCCAGCGATTCCCGCTGCACTTGCAGAGAGCAGCAGAAGCCGGTGGAAGTGGGAGTGTGGTCTGCTCTTCATTAGGGAGGGGGGAACGGACCCTGGAGGTGATGCGGTGAAACACTTCTACTTCCTTGCATTGTGTTTGTTACAGATCACGGGCGCTGTGCTTTTATAACATTCACTTCAAGCATTCTCAAACCCAACCGGAATAAGTTCTGATCCTCCCCTTTAGTTTACATTGGGGTTGTCAAAGGATTAAATAAATGAAACTTTATTTGACCGTGGAGTTTACAGACCCTGGGATCCCTGCGCGCTCTGGCCTTATTCTAATTCTATAGCGGTAATTACCCTTCGTTTCTTTAAGTGCAATAGATTTATTGCCTTAGAGACTATGCACAGTTTGATTGAATTATTCATTTTTTTTTCTTTGGTGTAGACTGCATCTGGGGACTGATGTGACGTGTAGATTTTTTTTTTTTTTCAGGAACAAAGGGAATGTGGAAATGAAAGAGAGAGGGAGAGAGAGGCTGGCAGATGTGATGAGATGCGGTGAAGGTGTATCCAGCTTGGCACTCCCACTCCTCTCTTCTCCTCTCATTGCAGCCCTGGGTGACTCTCAGGCTAACACAAACAGCTTTTCTTCCGCAGCCTGCCCTCTGTCACTGTAAGTACAACAGCCTTCTCTTATCAGCATGCAAATTCCAGCCACTCACTACCTTAGCCTGGTGTTTGCACTTTAGATTTACAGAGGGGACCTTTAAAATGAACTTTCCGAGACAGGAAGGGGTTTTCATATTAAACTTGCTTTTATTTTCTTTGTAAAAGTTTATGTGTTTTTTCCATTTTTCTCTTTTTTTTTTTTTTTTAATTTTTTCGAATGGGGGGTGGAGTGGGGAGGTTGTTGCTGCGGCTTTTTGCTTTACTGTCAAGATGATGCACAGTTTCAAATGAAATTAAAGTCTCCTTGATCCTGTTTCTGCCAGGACAATACACTGTGTTGGCAGATGACGCTCTAAGGAATTCAGAGGTTTTTGTTTTCAGTTAGATCTTTAGCTTTGGGCGTTACAAAATGCAAACATCCCCTAAATTTTGAGGAGATCGCCAGAGGTTCTGGTTCTAGGGGAACTCGCATCAGCTGATGGGGCTGCTTGTGAAACAACGTGCAGTGATATGCTTTTATCTTGTCTAGCAAAACTTTCTCCCAATCGGATGATCAGGCTTTAACTCTTTTCCTTTAGCTTTCTCTCAGATGCTGTTGATTATTTTGCAAGTTTCTCTGAACATCTTTAACATGCCTGTGAAAAGTCTTCATTGTCGGAGAGTGTCAGGAAAGGGGATTTTGAAACGTTCCTGTTAATTGTCCGGCATTAACTGGGGAGAGAGGGGAGTTTAGAATTGTGTGAATGACTTTTAAGGCGGAATTTCTTGCTCTTTGAATCAAAACTTCAGAGACTGTTCCACCAACTCTACAGGAGTTGTAGGTTTGTTCATCTGTTTAAAGACGGGGTATGTAAAACTTAACGCACAGGCAGGTTGCTTTGCTTGTTGAACATCGCTTTACTTTTGTGTATTTAATGAGAGAGATGGCGCAAAATGCGCTGACAGCTGCGAACAGGTAAGTGCCCCGACGTGAGCTGAGAGGCTCCGATTCCTTCCCGCTGCGGGGACCCACAGCAGCCCAGCAGCCCCCAACATCTGCCCGCGCTGGCTGCTGTGGCTGTTTTACCCTTCATGAAGAAAAAGCTAGAGAAGTAACTTAAAATGCAGTCTAGTCTCTAAACGCATGGCAACGCTAGAAGTAAAAGCGTTTTCTTGTTTCTCTGCACGTGTGTACGTATCTGCACGGCGGATGTTCACTTATGCAAACAAAGAGGGAAACGCAATTATTCCTGTGCAGCGCACATACACGCATATTTGCATACAATGCCCACGGAGTCATCCTTTTTATATCGCGGAGAAGTTGAAGCGCTCTGGCAGTGTGCGCTGCATATGGAACTTAATTGATCACACAGGGGAAGCAACAAGCTAGAGAGTATTACTCGCGCTCCGCTTGGGAATGCGGATGCATCCCTGCGCTGTCCTGCCCCAGCTGAGTGTCATTCCCTGCACGGGATTTTCCGGAGTGCAGAGGGATGCTCCTCTGATTTGGACCTGGGTGGACGGTTATTTTTTTCTGATGCCTTAATTATCTCTTGTCCCATTACCGCCTTGTACTTTATAAGTTGTTCGAAGGAGGATGCTGCATTTGAGGATGTAGGTGTTTTTTTCTTCTGTTTTTCTTGAAAGAAAAACACTTCCAGCAATAAATTGGTGGGGTAGTGAACTCGGATAGGACGGGTCGTCCTTGTGTTCTGCTTACATCTGCTTTCTTGCAGAACTCATTTTTTGTGAGCCAAAGCCACTAGTTATGCGTAAAGTCAGGTTGTTTCCTTTACTTGCAGCAGGTCTAAATGTATTACAAGGAAAGTGTTACTGACCTATCGCAGGAATTCTTACAATTAAAGATTAAAAAGGACGTAGCAATATCTGGAAGGGAAGCTGCTTCCTGTTGTTAAATCCATACCTTAGATAACTGCAGCAAGATGAATAGTTTGAATTAGCTGAATGCAGGTGAATACACACCCAGCAGCTGCAGTCTAACAATTTACCCCGTCTCCGAACTACAATTTTTTTTTTAATCTTTCATTAAAATTGAAAGAATGCATGGAAATTAGCTGCTATGCCCTCAGCCAGCTAACTTGACGGTAAAGCCTTACTAGATAAATTTCAAGTTCTGTTGCAAGGTGTTGCTTGCCGAATAAGACTCGATTGCTCCTGTTATCGTAGTGGAATTGCCACAAATACTTTATGAACTAGGTCCGTTATTCCACGAGGTTCTGACTTAAAACTTATTTTCCCTGGACTGGACTAGAGAGGGACGATGGTACCTCGGGTAGCAAGGTAGAGGCTACAGTGTGCCCGACTCTCGTCGTGCTTTGAGTTTTACAGCTTGTTAACAAAATGAAATGGAGCCAGAGCAGATCAGTTCTGTGCCATCACATTGCTGCTCGATTTTCAGCACGTCCTTAGAAAGCAAGGTTCATTTGTGGGAAGGCTGAGTATACCTCTGGTTCTAACCTATTCTGCAAATTTCTACTTGAGAGAGGAGGAAAGCGAAATGAGGCTTTCTGCTCGTCTTTTTGGCCTCTATAAGTTAGGAAGCTATTTTAAAATTAAAAAGTTTCTCTGTTACTAACTGTTCCAGGCGCCTTCTGGAAAATGGGGAGAAAGTGCCAAAAATACAGAGATGAATCAACAACTTCTCTCTCTCTCTCTCATTTTGTGGGCTTGAGGTTGCTTTCCGCACTCCCATCTTAACAACAGTTTAGCCTAGGTGTGAATAATATCAAAAGAGGGAGACGCTGGTTTTGCAGCGCTGTTTGCCCACCTGATCTGCGGGCCCCTGCCAGTTTGAAAGGACCTTTTATGTTTACCTTTGGCATGTAAAAATACAGGGGAGAGACTTGCTGGGTTTTGCATTACTCTGTGCCTTTGGTTGATTCTCTCCTCAGAGTTTTCCCCTTCTTTCTCCCGGATTCCCCCCCCCCCTCCCCCCCCCCCAATTAGCACTTCCAAGGGAGCGTGAGTTCCTAAATTGGCATTCAAGTCCCTGTCTGTTGCCTTTTGATAAGGGAGAGGGAGCGAGATGTGCGCGTTGCCGCTGCTAAAAGCTCTCCCCGCCGCGAGGAGAGCAGCTGCGGCTCCAGCCCGCCCTGCGCGGGTGCCCGTGCCCGTGCCCGGCTTCCCCTGCCCCGGGCCGCCCCCGCGGAGCGGGCCGGCGGCTCCGGGCGCCTTCTCCCTCCTCCTGTCCCGCGTGCTCCCGGAGCCAGGCTCCCACCCCGGGTGGCATTTACACTTTGTTTCATCTGCTTTTCCCCCCGAGCAGGCTCCTCGGAGCCCCACTTATCAGCTGTCAGTCAGCGCTCCTCGAGTGCCTTCCTCCTGCGTCCCCGCCGGCCCATCCCGTGTCCTGCGGACCGGCTCCCCCCCGCCCCCTTCTCCTTTTTTTTTTTTCTGTCCGTCCGTCTGTCCGTCCTCTCCTCCTCCTCCGGGAGCAGCAGCCGGCCGGGGCTCGGCGGCGTGTGCCCGCCTCCCTGCCCGGGCAGCGCCGCGCCGGGCGGGGGGCGCCGGGGGGGCCGCGCCGGGAGTGCCGCGCCGCTCGCCCCGCGCAGCCCCGGCCCCGCAGCGGCTCTCCCGGCCCCCCCCCGGCCGCCCTCCCCCTCTTCCGGCCCCCGGCCTCCCTCCCCCTCCCCGCCCTCGCCCCCCCGCCCGGTAACTTTCTGGTACCTTTCCTCACCACTCCGGGCAATCAGTGGTCATTAGAGGAGAGAGGTTTTAGGTTTCATTTGTCTAATAGCAATGTGAGTGGTGATAGCTTCTCGGGGATGCGGCTGGCAGCCTGGGGTGATTTCACTTTCTGTTTTGTGCTCACTTTCTCTGCAGTTGTTGCTTTCCCCGCTCACTCGCTCTGAGCCTCCCTCTCCCTCTCTGCCTTTCCCTCTCTCTCTCTCTCTCTCTCTCTCTCTCTCTCTCTCTGTGTTGTCTCATCTTGCCTGTGCTGTCTGGGCGGGGGAGCCCTGCCTCCTTTTGCCTTCCTCAGATCAATGCCCTGGCCACTCACTTTCTGATGTTGCACGACGGGAAATGCTTTGAATACTTACGACATGGCCGCTCACATTGATTGCCAAGATTGACAGCAGTAACCATCGCCTTCACTTGTTTCAGGAGGAAAAAAAAAATAATAATGAACCTGATTGTAACCAAATCTCCAGGCAACCCATCCGCAAACTTCTAACGATCGGGATCCTGCACATCCATGGCCCGGAGAAACACCAGCAGACTCTAGTTCTTTTCTTTTCTTTTATTTTACCGAATTACTACCCATTTATTCCCCCTTCCCTCCCCCCTTTCACCTCCTGCTCTTTTTTTTTTTTTTTTTTAAATGAAAATTACCGAAGCGCGTTGCAAAAAAAAAAGGAGGCTCTCCCAGTGCTTTGTGCCACACTGGATCCCGAGGAGGTAACCAGGAAAAAAAAGCCCTATTGTGTTGTATACCTGTTGTTTGCTGTGGTGTGTAGTGCTGCGTTGCTTGGTGGCGGCGGTGGTGGTTTAATGGGTTTTCGCTGGATTTATGTCGCTTTGCAGGAGAGAATCCGGTTCCCCCTGCGCTGTCTTTAATGGGTTGTTAGTTGCAATTGAGTAAAGGAGCAGCGTCCGGAGGTAGATGTGTTGTTTAGCTTTTAACGTTGCTGAATTCACCCCTTCCCCCCGCCTCCCCCTGCACGATTATTTACTTTTGTACCACGAGTTTTTTTTTTTTTTCCCTTTATTTTTTCTCTTTCCCCCTTAGGAAAAAGTAGTTATAGTCTCGTCCCCGGGCGAGTTTCCGGGGCTGTTTGAATCCCGAGGTTTCAGAGACATTAAGGGACCTCAGTGCCTCGAAATCACAACACTTTCTCATCCTCCCCGAGTAGAGTTTATTTTAAAATGTAGTGACAGATCAGCGCTGTATTTTAAGATCACCCACGGCAGGCGAACACATGGTGCTGGGAAGATATTGTGCGTAAGGAACTAACACGAGAGGGAGAAAGAGAGAGAGAGGAAAAATAAAATCCGAAATAAATCTTTGAGAGCAGAGCGCTGCTGTCACTGCTCCCAAGTGTTGGCGTGGGCTTCTCTTCACGGCTCACCCCGAAAGACGCGGGCTGGAGCAAGGCGAAAGGAGCTTAGTGGTGCTTTTAAATTCTCCGTTAAGTTCGAGGTGGGTGACTGCTTTGAAGTTGGCCACAAATGAGTGCTGTGCGCGGAGCGGGGAACCCTACAAAGCTACAGGACCCGCCGGCGGCGATGCCGGGTTCGGCCACAGCGGGGCACTGTCCCGGGGAGCTGCACTTCTGCGGCGGCGCCTTATCTCTCCAAGCAGGGGGCTTGGATAAAGTTATACGGAAAACTTTAAAATTGATATCGCACCCTAATTCGTGATATACGAGGGGGGGGGGGGGGGGAGCAGTCCATCATCTGCGAGCTCTGTTTACACCAGGAGAAGGGGCGATGTGTGCCGTTTTGTGGCAAGGTTCGGCTTGGGATTTCTTGCTGCCGTAGCTCTTTGCCGGAGGTCATGCAAATCGACCTTAAAAGAATGCATAAGCCATAAATTAAAATAAACCCTTAGCCAGAGGCTGATCCATAAGTAGACAATACCTAACCTGGACAAAACGGCTTCCTTTGCGAGCTGAAAAAAAGACTAGTGCCTAAACTAAATGCGAAGTAAGTTTTCAGGAAGTATTTCACTTATTATTATTACTCTTCTTCTTCTTTTAAAATGAAGCAGTGACAGTTGCAAGAGCACAGCGCAGCTGTTTGTAGACAGTGCTGTAGGATCCGAGGAAGGCAAGGTGTGTCTGGCGGAGAGCTTGCTCGTTTCCTGGCTTTCCCTGCCTCCGAAGCTGTTTGTTTTTTGATCGGGGATAAGCAGCCTCTTTAACCGTATAAGCGATGTAATGTTTTATCTCGAATAACGCTCCAGAGTTTACGAACAGATCTGGGTTGCCTGCAAATGTCACATGCGCGCACACAAGCTGTGTCTGTATATAATAGTCTCAGGGCTTGTTGTTTTTTCCCGCAGTTTTTGACAATTGTTCCATTCACGATCCTGAAAGGACTCATCAGTGGGAGCTAATGAGTGTGCCTCCGCGGCTCGCCCTGGCGCGGGAGGAGCGGGCACCGCTCGTGTAATGCATGCACGCGGGGACCGGCGGCGGCAGCCGGCCGGGGAAGGCAGAGGCGCGATGCGAGCAGGGAGCAGGTACCTCCCGGCGGCCGCTCAGCACCGGCTGCCCCTCTGCCCCCAGCTCCCGCTCCGCTGCCTCCCGGTGCTCCCCAGCAGCGCGCAGTTAACCCGCTTTGCAGCAGGGGCTGTGTGCAGCCGCAGAGCAGGGCCTTGAGGTCACTCGGAGGCACTGATCGTATCGATTTGATTGCTGGCTTTGCTCTCGGCAGGCCGTTTCGCAGCGCGTTTTTTTTTTCTTCTTCTTCTTTCTTTTTTTTTTTTTCTTTTTTTTTAATGACGGGAAGGAGGGAAAGTGGCAACGTGAGGAGACAATTAGCGTTGTGTCTGAGGGTCGGGAGGTTGCGGGGAAAGCCAGCGTTTTGGGAGCCTGGGGACGACAGATTACTTCTGTCCTAGGGGTGTTTCCCAAAAACACAGACGGCGAAACTTTCTGTGATAAAGTAATATATCTTCGCCTGCTGTTTGGAGATAAGGTATATGTTTATTAAGCTAATTTAAATAGCCTGCGGCACATGAGCGGCACTTTGTTCTTGCTGTTTTCTTTTTCCCTCATTTTAACACTTTCGGTGTTTCCATCTTCAGCACTGCTGCTGATCGTGAGGGCAGAAGAGTTTCATCCAGTCCTCAGATAAGATTCCAAGTCCAAAAATTAACGAATTTCCCTTTCTGTATTCGTGTAATGGAGTAATTTTGAAACCTGTTTTGAGACTTCTACTTGACTTGACTTGTTTTATTGACGTGCTTGTGCCCACTCATTTAATTAAGCCATTATACCATAAAGTAAATAATAAGAATGAATGTGAGATATGTGCGTGCAGTCTGCCATTATATACAAATATTTCCCTGGAAAAGACACTTTAAAAACTTTTTCAGCACACCGTGAGCTCTTTGGCAAAATCTCATTGCAAGATTTTGCTTTGAGCCAGGATATTTCGCGTGTTTCTGTTCTCGCAGTGTTATATGCACTCTCTACTCGGAATATAAACAGCGAGCGTACCTAGCTGCTCATTCTAGTAAAACTAAGAAATAATCTATTTATAGTGAGTACATTTAAAGGAAAATCATGAGGTCATTTGGAGTATGCTGCAGTTTGAAGTAGCTCGACACCTGGCACAAACCACATACGCGTTTTCTTCAGACTCTGCACTATCCATAACTTTTCCTTATAATACATTCTTGTGTTAAGTGAGAAAGGCTGTTTGTAAAACAATCCCCTGGCTGGTTCCAGTGTTGGGTGAAGCTGATCCTGTAATGGCATTTTGTTTTGAACAGTTGCTGTAGTTGAAGTTCCCTCATAAGGTAAGGTGGCACTGGGTCTGAAAGGAGGTCCAAATGCCACATTTATAATTAGACTACCAATTCAGCACATTGTATCTATTGCTATACAGGGATATACTGCTGTGTCTGGTCTCTCAATAGACTGTATTCAGAATTAGCCAATTCAACCGCTTCCACTTCGGAGTCAAATTTAGAATAGGCAATGAGAGAAGGAAAGAAGGAAAACAATAATGCTTTCTTTTTTCCTCGGCTAGCTATTAAGAGCCAAAGAATATACGGAAACCGAAGCAGGCGCACAGAGCGCCCGGTCCCGCCGCGCCAAGCGCAGCCGGGCAGCCTCGCCTGCAGCCCGCTCCCAGGCGCGCTCCGCCGGGGGGGAGGGAAAGGGAAGGGGAAGGGGAAGGGGAAGGGGAGCCCCGGCCGCCGCCGCCGGGCCCCGGGGGCACTCGGCCCTGCCCCGGCCGGCGGGAGGGGCCCGGCTGCCCCGCCGCAGCGCCCCGGCCCCCGGCGGCGCCCTCCCGGGGGGGGGCCGTGGCGGCGGCCTCAGGGGCTCCCGGAGCCCCGCGGGGCGGGGGGAGAGGGGGCCCGCGGCACCCCGCGCCTCCCAGGGCCGCCGGACTGCGGCTGCTGGCGGCTCCCCGCGCTGCCCCCGGCTGTGCTGCGCCTGGCCCCTTCGCTCCTGTCATGCCTCTCGCTTCGCTCCCTCCGATCGCTCCGGCCTCCTCCCCCAGAACTTTAATTCATTCCGCGATGGGAGCGCGAGAGGCCCTTTGCTCCGCAACCTCGCATCCTCTGCTAAACGCATTATTTTCTGTCTCCTCCTTACAGTTCCACTCCGCTTCGGTACTGCTGCGAGACTTAGCTGGGCTGCCTCGAAGCTCGCTTCGTTCCTTGCTGTATCGTAGGGTGCAAACCAGTGGCATGTCTACTGCACGTAGCGTGAGGGGAGCGAGATGGACGGCTGCCTCCCCCTCCTCCTTACTGGTTCTCTGCTGAACTTATGTAACGCTTCGCTTCATTTTTTCCTTCATAACGTTTACACGCTGATGAAAGCGGGAAGAGGAACAAAGTGGAGCCTGTCTGTTTCCTTCGTTAGGTCATCAGTGCCTGACCTGTAGAAAATAATAACTGATGTCCAAAGTTAGTTGCCTCGCATGCACGTTGATTTTGTTCCCAAGTGGGCACTGCCAGTGCTTGTTCCCTAGCCAGTGGTTTTTAATACGTGGCCAACAATTGCTAGTGGTCACTTCCAGCTGAACTTCTTTTGCACAGTGGGGAAAAAATCCCTTCAGACATGTTTTTGCATCTTTGATCATATTTTTAGTCGAAAGTGTCCGTGTATGTCTGCTGTTCTTAAAGGCCTTGAAATATCTCGTGGTAATAGAGGCCAGAGCTTTGCATGATGATAGCAAAAACAAATATTTTGTTCTCAGTGGGCATTAGAAAGTTTCTTTAGTCACGACCTTATATCTGCTAAACACTGTAATCACCTTGGGAGATATCACTTCAGGAAGCATATCCATTAATCTTTTACACTTGGTTTGATTTCCCCCTTAAAAGTGTATGGATCATACTTAAAAGGCTTCAGTCTATTTATTTATTTATTTAATGAAACAAAAATTACTAAAGAAAGAGAAGCAGCGATGCTCTTTTCTTCATACCCCATACAATGGGGTGATGAATATTTCTTTCCATAGTGTGACTTGAAAGATCAGTGGGCTTGTTTGGCAGAGGTTGTGTGTAATGACTAACGTTTTAAAAGTTATGTAAATAGGGGTGTTTGTGTATATATAAGCTATGTCAACTGAAGTGATACAGCGACATATTTTTAAAACATTTCAGTTAATATAGTAAATCAAGGAGACAGGGCTTTGAAACATTTCTACAGGATGAACCTGCGAGAGAAGTGCCGCTGTATGATGTGTTCTGTAGTTCACGTATAGCTTATTCGCCAAGTAGCAGCAAAACACAAAGGTGCATGTTTCAAGTTTTTACCATAGTAAGCTGATTTCTATTTGTCTGTTTTCACTGTCTTTCTGTGTATTTTTTATAAATGCCTTTTTAAATTTTTTTTTAATTTTTTTCATTTTTTTCCCTTAGGTAGAACAGCAAGGATGGGAACTTTAGGGGACTTCTTACCAAAACATAGAAACTGCATTTCCTTTTATTTTATATAAGCTATTCAAAAATTTTTAGACGCACAATTCTGTAGCAGTATTTGTTGATGTATCATTACAAGCTGTGATACCATATTTTAAAAACAACAAAATACGGTGAAATCTTATCACTAGTAAGTCTGTGTACTAGGCTGGTGTGATGTCTATGTGAAATACGTGTATATTTATTTTGATGTAGTCCTGTGCAGAAGGGAGAGATCTGATAGACGGATTTACTGGAAAGTGGCCGATTTCTACAGTGATAAAACTGGATAATTACACGTTCCCAAAGCCTATTCAGCACAGAAATAGGTGTTCTTTTAAAACATTATTCTGTGGCAACAACAAATATTTCAGACATCATTGTAAGAGATTTCCTGCCAATTTTTAGTTTACTGTCTTTCAGAAAGTCTGGAGTTCTTTGGCACTGGTGAAACTGCTGCACATACCCATCATATATTCAAGTATTCAGTGAAGTTTTAAATAATTCTCTTTCAATTAGTACAACAGGAACCTGAAAAATGGATTTTCTCTTAAAGAAACAAGAATCGGTACATAGACATTTCTTTCCTCCTCTTGTATATTTTAAAATCCTCATATCAGTTTTATGTTTACTGTTTTGTCTCCTTAAATTAAGAAGAAAGAAAACAGTAGCATGAGTTTGAAAATCATTGCTTGGAAATTATTTTAATCAAATATTTCTTGAGCTTTGTGAATTGGTAAGAGTAATATAAAATTAGATGCATTGGTAAACTAGGTTAATCGGAGTCATTCATTTGTAGTGGAGAATAAATATCAATCAATTGATTTTTTTTTTTTGAAGTCGGGTGAAACATTCCATCAAGTTAATGTGTTTAAGGGTATCATATCAGGCACAGACAGGTACTAGAAGTGATAAAAAACAGATAACTTGCAACAAAATGATTTACAGATGGGTCATTATCTTCTATACAGAGGTTACACAGATCATATTCTTTATAAAAAGAGAATGTAATTCTGTAGAGCTAGGAGAATTATCTAAATAGGTCTGAATATTTAATGTTTTCTGAGCGACTGGTAGAATTTGTCAAAGCAAAAATTTTCAACCTTCTTGCAGACAGCATATTAATATGAAATATGGAGAAGTACTGCTTTTATATTTTAAATATTCTTTATATGTTTATTTTACCTGTTTGATAAAGTAAAGCTTGGGAAACATTTTGCTTCTTTCCATGTGAACCTCGTTGCATGCCTTTAAAATATACAGAAAAATGTTATGTCCAAATTAAAACAAAATAAAAAGGCTGGAAAGTTGCATGTTAGGGATTTATTAGATTTTAGGGCCTATTTCATACAGTGAATGCCCAAGTTGCATCTTTTCTATAGGTGGTAAGACGGGATGTCATTTAAATATTGTCGTCTTTTTTCTTGAGTGAGACAGAAAGGTGTAGTCAATTGTTTCTCCCGTCTTTGGTAGACTGACATGAGGCAACAGGAAACTCTAAAACCTCAGAGGTGCGTGCAGTATTGATTTGATTCCTAACTGTAAATCCTTCATATCATTGCTCGAAATATCTAACTTTACACCAATATTATCCATTCTTTTTATAGTGACACCATGCTTAGTAAAAAACTTCTAAGCACTGAGGTCAGGTGTTGAGATTGGATTCTAGTTTATTTTTTATGAATCAGATAAAGATTTCTGTGCATGAGACCGTATGTGAAGATGAGAGAACAAGAACATTTCCATATCAAAGGCAATATATCTGAGGCTGCATAGTAATTAAAATGCAGTGGTTTGGACTCTGTGCACTAGCACTTACGCAGAGCGTTGTTGGGACCTTGTGCAGCATGCAGGCGGTTGTCTCTTGCATACTTCTAGAAATATACTTATAATTTTGTACAAACATTTATGCCAGTCCACACTTTTCTGTGGATAATTTGTATTTCATCCAAACCATTCAAAGTAGAAGTTATTTTTTGAGCAACCCCCTCATTATGGCTTTTGTGCATCAACTATTTTTATTCTGGTTGTTTGTATTTCTTCTTACCAGAATGATGGCTTGTTTATAGTCGTCTTTTTTTTTTTTTTGTGCGCGCGCGCTTCTCTAAGACCCCTTCCATATACCACTGAAATTTTACTACTTGCTTGAAATATCTTTTATTGGAAACAAAAATGATGATATCTTTCAGATTTATTGAAGATAGCATGATTTCCTACATACCATACTTTATGGCAAATTAAATGCATGTGCTGGAACATAATCTTTTTAGTGATACGGTATGTATTTACTAATTCCAACTAACTGTTACACAACATAAAGAGAATTAATACATTCCTCCAAAGACCTGCTGATGGAGTGTGGGGGGGAATCAGCCAAAATATTGCAGGGTGCTCCCTATCTGGATACTCTGTTTTGGAGTAAATGTGACTTTAATTCCAGAGTAGATCGTCCTGGTGAAGAGCTGTTCCGAAAGGGCTGCTGTTGAATTGTTTACTTCATAAACTGTATTGGTCAGTGTCCCAGTGCGGAGGAGGCAGTAAGTGCTGCAAATTTCCTCATTACTCATAGATACTTGTTCTACAGAGCGTCTATCTGTTAATGCTCCAGAACTATTGAGGTGAAGCTTTTGGGAAGTCTTCATATTTAAACAGATGTTTGTACTGTGAAAGTATTGCATTAAGGTAATCTTGCAATCTCACTTCATTTTGCCTAGTTTTAGATTACATTTGGTGTATGAATATGTGAGTACTTTGAGCTATAATACTACACTTTCAGATGATGTTCTGCATGCTTTTTACATCTGTATTGTTGTTGTGGATGGGCTTGTTAAACTGAGATCCTGACCATTTGTGGTTAGTAAAAACCCATGGTATTTTTGCACAAGTAGGGGGGTTAACCTCAATGTCATGGCCTAATTCCAGCTAAGATAGGATGTATTTGCCCATCTACATTCTTCTTATAGTTTTAACCATCTCAGTTAATCCTCTTTTCCTCTCCTAAATGCAGTAGAGTAGCGTGCTAAGGACATCGCTGCATTTTGCCTCAGAAGTACCAAATCCAGCTACTGAAGTAGTAGGTGGAACTAGGTAATCATGTTTTGGGAGCTTTCTGGATAAGAAGGGTTTCATGTGCCTGACTGGCTTATTGTTACTAGAGTGAACATTTTGAAGGATTTAATACACACAGTGTTTGAATCTTGAGTTATTTAAGAGGAATATTTTAGACACATAGAGACATTCTCAGCAGGCATAAGCCAGTGTAACTCCATTTACTTAAGCTGAAGGGTTCTGTTTTACTCCAGCCATGAGTGCACACCTTAGGACATGATCAAGTTCCTCCTGAATTCAATCGAAAGATCATTCTGTGACTGTGCTGGGAGGCAGGGGTTGCATCTGAAGACATTGCATTGAATTCAGTGTAGAAAGTAACTTGTTTCGGTTTCAGTTAGGGTGGAGTCAGGTTCACCTACATGATGTTGCTTACAGCTTTCAGCTGACATTAACAGGAATTCATCTCATGTAAACCATGTACTAGATCATCTGTCTCTCCATATCTACTTTTCCAAGCAGGACTTCTGCTATAGTATGTGCAGTGCGTGGGCATTCTGACTGTTGACTTCCCGTAACTGTGGAGGCTGTGGCAATGCATTTTCTTTTTTTCTTTCCATCACAGCTGATTTGATGAGGGCACACTATCTTCCTTTTATTTTTTTTTCTACTGCTGAGGGACTCACGTAGGTCACCACATTAAGAACGTACTTTACTCAACCTTTACTGCAAGTACATGGTAGGTGTGCACATGACGTTTTTTAATGTACACAAGTAGCCATGTTTAGGCATGTTTCAACATATTTTTAGTAGTATTTTTGTTATGGTATCTGTATCTATTCTCATAGCTTGCCCAAAATGTCAGTGATGAATTCTAGGAAAGCTCTGTCATGCTTTTCTGATTCCATAGGCTTTAGTTCCATTTATACTGCCTGTTTATGCTATATCAAAATTATGGTACTTTTGATATTTCTTTCTGAAAGTAACAGTGGACTCTCTTCATTTATTTCAAAACAAGTTAGATATGATCAGCTTTTCATCGTGATTTCATGGGCTGTAAGGCAGTTCACTGGTGTTGGGATGGAATGAGGGCTACCTAGGCTGCGAGGAGTAGGTTTAGAGATGTGTAATGAGATGGAAAAATGTGAAAAGAAATGTGAAAAGTTTCTTTTCAGGAAAGAAATGTATTGCCACCTTATGTTCTAGAAAAAGGAGTAAGGTAAAACTTTCTCCTTTCTGCTGAACAGTAGGACAACAGATTTTTTTTTTTGTGCTTTTCTTAGTGGTGTTTTTTTATGTATTTTGATTGCTCTTAGAGTACCCCAAGTTACAAAACTGTCAGCATACCCTCCTGAGAGGAAAGGAACGGTCCCATGTTGGAGGATCTGCCTAGATCACGAGTACTGAGTGGGGAATCCCTTTGATGCCTCGAGGCAGAAGTCTGAGCTAATGCTGGCTATTCTGGTATCTGGGTACCTTGGACTTGGAGAGCAGATGCCCTTCTAATTCCAAGTTATATATTGTTGCTGCAGGTAAATAAATCACAGACTCCCTGTATTCTTCAAGAATGGCTTACACAGTTTGGGGGTAGATTAGCTTGTGCTTTTTAATGCCCTTGGACGTCTTCACCTTATACAAAATGCTCCTGGGGGATGGCAAGTTTCAAGCAGCCCCTGTTAGGTGCAACAGTCTGTCTGGCTTTTCATCCCTTGCTGCCTCTGTATGCAAACTCCTACAGGCATGGCCAAGCCATCCCAGGGGCGTCTCTATGCTCACCCACAGTGCTCGCCCTCAACTTCCAGGCACAGTGTCTACTGAGCGAGTATTCAAGCAGTTACATGGGCCTGTCTTTCCAGCTTTGGAGATCTTTCCTCAGCCTTTGGAGAAAGCCTGGAGAAGTCTTTTCTTTCCTTGCTTGTGTACAAAGCCTTTTCTCACGATTCCTCTTTTTTTCTTTTTTTTTTCCTTACTCAGTGAAAACTCTCCATATTATTTTAATCTTCATCATTGCCTCTAAACAATAATGATTCAATCTGTAATGTTTATTTTCAGAATGTAACAAAAACTCTAATTAGTGATTTTAGTGGAAATAATGCCATGTATTGTATGGGGTGAGTGGGTGTGTCCACTAACAGTTGATATTAAAACAGGACAGGCTGATGGGAATGGGATCAAATTACAGACCCTAGGTCAAGATGATGCCCTAAAAATGAAAGGCTCTGATTCTTTTGAGCACTATACAGAGTGTTTTTTTTTTTTTTTTTTCCCAGGGAAAGAGGAAAAAAAAAGGAGGGAGAAGGTAGATGAAAGAAAAATTGAAAAGTAAAAAAGAAAATTGAAGAGTAATTCCTGCAGATTAGGTTTAATTCCTGAATTTCTAATTTATGGAGTCCTGCCTTGGACAGACTGAATTCAGGTGCAAATGTTAAGGCATAAACTGTTTCTGAGTCTACTTCTGATGTACTTTATTTTGTGAAAGTGACACAGAAATGACTAGGATAACAAACATTAAGAGAAAAATCCAACCCCAAATTGTGTTTGATTACTGTGTTCCTTTTGTGGAAGACTTTCCATTTAATTTTTTCAGTATGGGATGATTAGATAAAGGTGAATACTGGTTTCCCATCAGACTGTTTAAGCATGGCTCCCACATGATACTTCCTGTCTTTCTTATATTGTCTCTTTAGTATCAATAGCAACTAGATGCAAATCAGCATGGCATCTGCTAGTTTGTTTTCAACTGACCGAGCTAAACAGCAGATATGGAAGTTATCACCAGGAGGCTGTGACCTCATCACAGACAAGTGGCATTCCCACAAGTAGGTAATGAAGCACCCCTATTGAGTGTAGCTAAAGTCCAAATCCTCAGTAGAGTTGTTACATATTCAGTTTAAAAAGCTCTCCCTAACTTTAAAGCTGTCCCTTGATTTTTTTTTTATTTTTATTTTTTAAATCCACTCACTGTTGTGGCTGGAACAGCAGTTGTTGCTGGTCTCTGCTGATGTCACACTGTGCTGAACTGAGCCTTCTTGAGAGTGTATGGGAGAAAAAGAAGGGATGAAGAAGCAAAGGGAGAGGAAGAGGAGGGGAAGGGATATGAAAGGACAAAGATGGGAGGGATGAGTGAATGTGTTGAACTGAATAGTAACTGTAATGGTCTTATTGCGGTTGAGCGTGCATAGAGAATTTCTAGAATCAGTATTTGGTGATAGATTAATACATTTATATTATTACAACTTCTGTATATCTGGTGTAATGCTGTCTTTCAAAGAAGATAGCATGCATTTATCAAAGAAGTCCTCCTTAGTTCTTACTAAAGACTAAGCCCATATTCATTTTCTGTAGCTCATAAAGTTGTTCACAACAAATACTTTGAAACACGCGTTACATGTCCTTGCTATCTGAGAAAAGGTAGACTTCTGGGGAAGGTTCGAGTGGATCAGTTTGGTCATTCTTGTATGTTTTAGTCAGTCTTGGATGTACACATAAATATTATATTGTATGTATGAAAAGCCTGTGGATAATGAGCACTTTTGTGTTTTACTGATTCTTCTAATAACTGATTGATAGCAAATATTTTTGAAAGGCTTTACAAATTCTAAATGATCAGTATAAATTAGTAATCTGGTACACTTATATACCGAGTTGTGGTCTGAATGTTGAATTTGAAATTAAATTGTATTTTTTGTTTTTAGAATAGTTGTGAGTGGAAGAGTGGTAGCTTTTTGATCGTGTTTGCGAGGAAGGTTTGAGAGTAGCTAAAAGCAAAACAGAAATGAAATAGGTGCTTTGGAACCCAAAGTAGGCAGTTTCTGTGGATAGGAAGGGAGGGAAAATATTTGAATGAGAGGAAAGAAGAGGGGGAAAATGGAAGAAAGGGGATGAGGTAAGAAGCAAAGAGATAGGAAAACTAGGATATTTAGGAGCAGATGAGCATTAGTGGATACAGCCTTTCAAGGGATCTTTAATGACTTCATTTTCTTCTTCACCTATGCTCTTCCACTTTCCAAGAAACTGAGAATATACGAACAGCATTGTTTCTGACACTCACAATCAAATGGGGTATTAGTTGAGCTTAGAGTGTGAGTAATGACTGAACAGTTGTTGATAACTGGGATGTGTAAGCTCCAGAACTGGGAATATATTTTTAATTTGAAGGGAAAATTGCTTTTCTATTTTCTTAGCTTTCTGGAAGATTGTGCAGTCCCTTCATCTATAATACCATTTTCAGTGAGGGGAATTTTTTGCACTTCCTGTGACAGACAATTTGTTTAGATCTAGTCCATGGCCTGCAGTCTCCCAGCTGTGCATGTAGGCTCAGCTGGACCCACGGCACCATGTTTAAATAATAGATGCAGACTGGCCAGCTAGCCATGTTGGAGAGGTAACAAATAGGAAACTGGTCTATAAATACAAGAACTATGAAGCTTCATCATGAAGGGCACTGAGCTACTAAAACTTCCAGGGAAGGACCCATAGATCATCCATGTCTCTCCTAAGAGTATCCATGTTTAGTGGGATCACCTGTCATTGTGGCTCGATTGGAATTCTTGAAAAAATATGTAAAAAAATCTTGAAAATTGAAAAAAATTCTTGAAAAAATAAGTAAAAATATGCTGTGATGCATGGCAGCTTTTTTTCTTGGTAAATGCCGTATACCAGGGTTCCCTGTAGTAATCTTCAGTCTAGGTAGAACTGCTAGATCATATCAGTTGACTGTCTGATGACTTTATTCGCTTCTACACCACAATGTAATATAGATGTCTAAATGAGGTACAGCGGCCACTACATTAAATACTCTTCCACAGCTTGTTTCAAATCTTGTTTCAGACCTGAAGGTGCAAGTGATTCTATTTCCTTTAAGTTTCTCTGTGCAAATTCTCACTTGACTAATGTGTCAATATCTTACTAAGCTGGTTGAAAATTTGTATTCTAATAAAATGCCTTTACTTGTGTTTAAAATGTTTGGTGTATCTTTTTTTTTTTTTAAATGAATATGGTTCTGAAATTAAAAAACAAAAGGCAGAACAAAACCAACCCTGTTTGCACATAGATAAAATGCTGTTTTAACATTAGTCATTACTTGTTTGATGTGAGAAATTAATTTGCATTTTGCTCTTCTGCTGTTTTGCTTGTTTGAAAGCATGCTATGTGTCAAAGCCAGTTTTCATAGGTCACTCTTGGGCCTCAGTCCCCTCATAGTGAATTCCAGAGCTGTGGCAAAGGCAATCACTGGGAAAGAGACTCTTGTATGTCAGAAGGCACTGATAGCCATGGGCTGCCAGTTCTCTGGTGCTAGAGACATATGAATAACATCAGATATGTGACAAGCACTTTGCCGCTTATTACAATTTTTGTATTAAAATAAATGCCAATGATGAATTGAATAGTTGTCATTTATTCCCAATAATTGAGGCAGTGATGATTCTTGCCATTAAATTCAGCAGCATGTGTTCAGTATTATGTTTTTTCTCAGCCGGACAAGCTGATGGGCTTTGGTTCATGAGTTTTGGTCCTTTTTTTAGGCCTAAGGTAAAATCATTTGGATGTTTTATTGTTGTTGACATCCCCTGTCCCCCAAACCAAAAGAAAATGCTGCAGTGGAACACTGGAAGGGATGGTGAGCCCTCATTCTCATACCTGTGGTTGTGGAAGAAGGGTAGTTGGAGCTCGTAATCTCTGAATGGTTCGAACCTTGGGAAAGAAGGTTCGGAGTTATTGACTAAGACAGGTAGGAAATTCATTTGCTTGAGTTGTTTCAGGTCCAGCTGATAAAACTCAGAGTTTAAGTCCACAAGATACCAAGTGCTCTGGTCCCAGTTCAACACACTATATAAGCACATGCTGAGCTTTAAAGCCCGTGAATAATCTCAGTGGGAATGAGACTATGTATGTGCTTAAAATTCAGCATGTAGTTAAGTACATTTCTGGATTGGAGCCAACGTGCTTAGCACTTTGGAGGACTGAATCCTTATTCACTAGTAGTGGTTTATGTATTTTTTTGGCTTATGAATTTCCTCACTGACCTGGTCCTTTGTTTAATGGTCAGCCTTCAACATGGTCAGGATTAAAAACTTCTGGGGCTTGTTTTGTCTAGAAGGCTATGGATAATCTCCAGAGGGAATGGCTCATTTTACATAATTACTGATGCTAAATAAATATGTTCTTTATAATCAACTTATGTTTAATATGAAATTGCTAAGATTTTTGATCAAGAGACTGGTCTTTGACCCACATTTTATTTCTTCCTTTGTTTAGAACTATGTTGTTTATCTGCAGAAATTAATAATGCCTGTCTACAATTAGTACATCGAATGCTGAAGTTATATTTTATTTATAATGACTTTTTCTGTTTCCAAGTTCTCATTGCTTTCTACCAGCTTTTTTCTCATTCTGAAAGAATACTTTTCAGGCAATAATTAGCAGTGGGCTTTATTGGAACTGAGTTCTCCAAGCAGTTCTGTCAGATATTTGGTCTTCTCTCAAAATGCCTTGGCCACGTAGGGTAATGATTCTAATTGTCTTCTTCCCCCCCCACCTATTCTGCTACAAAGCATCATCTTGGCACTACCTTAACGTTGCTGGAATTAAAGAAGCCAGGGGATCTTTTTCTGTTATGGTCTACTTATTCCCAATTATCCTTTTAAAATTTCACCTACATATGTGGCTATTGTTCTTTCTACATTTATGAGCAAGCATTATAAAGCACCAATCGAACAAATGGAATTAAAAAAAAATCAGGAAAATCTTAGATGTTTCAGGCAAGGGTAATGGATGCAGTTTTTCCACAGTAGGAACAAACTTTTTTTTTTTTTTTTTTTCAGGTCACTGAGGAAAGAGAATTTCATTGTGTCTGTAAAAGTTTTTGCTTGCTCCCATCAAGACAGAATAGGGGTATGGTTAAGTGCTATCTTAAATCTTGATTGTTTGTCTTTCTTTTTGTGCTCCATCTTTAAAATAGCTGAGGTAAAGTGTGTGTGTGTATATATATATATTAGCATAGGTTAGAATGTAGACAGGCATGTTGTTGCACGTTTAGCTGGAGGGACAGAGGAAATCATACATTTAGGTCTTTCCTGCCTCTCAGTGGAGGTGCAGTAAATGACTGTGAATGCTTCCAATGTCACTGTGTAGCAAAGGGAGTTAGCAGAAACCATACCTCAAACCATACAGCATCTTAGCAGAGGGGCAGTAGGTTCTAACAGGGAGAGTGGTGACTTCTTGAGCAATTCCAGCGAAATTCATAAGAGGAGGAACAAAATAAGCCCCTCAGGGAGCAGTGGGTGCGATTGCTCATGGCGCCGAACTGGAAGAGAGGAAAACTTGGCACTAACTGTTGTTGTGATGCTGCCATGGACTGATTACAGACACGTTCCTTTACTCCCAGTCCCCTTCTTTGCTCTCTTGTGTAAGCTACTTAGGCTATAAGGTAAGGGCTGTCTCTAACTCAGTGTTTACGCCATGAGTGTTGTATTCAAATATGTTCTAGGAACAAATACTACGAGTTGCAAATCTATGAGCATGTTGTTTTTAATTCCGTTGTATGGATATATGCTTGGAATCCATAAGAAGAATCCACAAGAAGAATCACATTTCTGGTGCAGTGTCAGTAAGGTCCAACATGATTAAAGCATTACAGGTTATTTTTGCCAACTACCAGAGATTCATTGAGAGAGAATGGTGTTGCACAGATACTTCTAAAAAGCATTTATCACTTCATGACTTTTAAAATTAGATGGCCCAACAGTGCTTTTGAGAAATTTGGAATGATACAAATGGTCACAGTTATATATGTACTTGCAAAATATATAAAAATTGTGCCACTGATGTTTTTATCTCAATCAGAGTTCAATTTTCTGTTAATGACGACTTTTTTTTTTGTATTTTTACTATTATTCTAAAAGTTTATTCAGCTTGACAGTTGTAGGATTAAGCTTTACAAACAAAAGGATAATATATCCTATGTTTACAAGTTAGCCAGAGGCCAGGTTTTATAAACTTTAAAAATACAGCTATTGCTAGTTTATAAAATACCAGTCAGCTTTCCAAGAGAGAAGATAAATCCAGCAATTGAGCTGATTTCTATGGGAGCTTAGTGCCCTCATGTATAATAATATATTTTGACCTAAAGCAATGTTACACATGCATCTTAAAAATGTTTTGAAAGAGGTCAAGAAATGGAGCACAAAACAGAGACATATGGGGTCAGATCCTATAAGGATCTTATACTTCCTGTGAGAGCCTTTAGTTCCACTGAAAGGGGCACTCGGCAGGTGACATTCGGTGCCATTCAGAACAGGGGACACGTAAGGTTTTAGAAACTGATCTTTCTAATGCTTTCTGTCAGACACAATGTTTTTCATTAGTTAAAATCTGTTGTTAAGTTAAAACGTGGGCCCATAATCACCTGTGTTAGCACCGGGAAAGATGCATGTTTTCTGCTGAAGACCATCTAGTAATACTTCAAATCTTAAAATTTCGACTCAAAATACAAGAGATCCAAAGGTTACAGCAAGGAAAAATATAAATTCTGGAAAAGAATTTTGGATGCATCAGGCAACATGGGCATTGTTATTTACAAGTGTGAAATTTAAAGAAATTCCACATAAATGCAGATTCCTGTTTTGTCATTTGCAACATAGGAATAATTGGTTTTTGTGTCAGAACGTTTGAATTTACAACAGATGAAAAGAACATCTCAGATGAACAATGACTGTAGTGCTGGGCATTTTTATTTGGTTTTTAAGTAATGGTGATACATTTAAAGTGATGAAATTGGATTTGCCACGGGCTCTGGTGCACAGGTCTCCTGTAGTACTGAGGAGGTGCTGCCCTGTTAGTTCTCAATCTTGTCACTTCTGGGGAACAGCAATGAAACTGTTTGTTCCTGACAGCAGACAGCCCCACTGCAGGGCCCTGGTTTCATGTTACATTAAGTATTAGTGCTGTTCTTTCAGGAGCTATTATGCTGTGACATCAAAGATTTTCTGACAGGGCAGTTGTAGGTTAGCACTGAAGTTGTCTACTGAAATTTTTAAGAATGGAATTAAATATATATGATCAGAGTTAATATGAGAGATCGGAAACTGCATATAAAGTGGAGTTAGTGGTTAAAGAAAGCTGCAAGAATAATTGTTTGGTTTGGCCTATTTGTCCTTTCTTGTCCAAGGCAATTTTTATTGCCTTTAATTTCTACAACACTTCCAAAAATGCTGCCATATGTTAGCATTTTTGTGCAACTGATTATTTTCTGAAAAATGTTGTGTGAACAGAAGGAAAAGGACTTTCATAAAATAAGTGTTCAGTATAGACCTTGCAGTGCATGTATAAATCAAGCCTTCAACAATAATTGTAATAGCCCTTTTTTTTTTTTTTTACTGATTGTCTAATTACTTAAAAGGATCAAGATACAAAATTTAAATAGTAAGAAAGACCTTTGAGTGCCATGCAGGAGCATAATAGTGATTTCTGAGACTTGCATCTTTTTGTAAGAGAGAAACTGTAAAAATGTATAGATTGCAATTTATGCTAGTGTTCTTTGGAAGTTCTGAATCCAGCTTCTGGCTGGCTTAAAGGGAAGATGATAGGGATTTGAAGCAAACTAACTGTGTAACTGTTCTGGACAAAAATATTTCTTGAATGTGTGTGACTTCAAATGTTCCTGTAGATTCTTGTGTGGTGAAATCAGCGTTGCTACAGCTATGAAATTACTATTATGCTCTGATGAGACAAGTTCAGTGACAGGAAATATCAAAATTAATTTTGGAAACATGTCTGCATATTTTTGATTACTAAGGCATTTGTTCCATTTAGTATCAAGCAAGTGAATCATCTATTAAAAATGAAAATGTATACAATAGAGTAATACTTTTCCAGCAAAAAAAGCTAGTAAAAAGTTGAATAATGCTGTTTAGTTATAAACAAGGGACCGGCATAATTTTGCTTATTGAGATTAAGAATGAGATTACTAACATCTGTACCACATGTAGTGGATTTTTTTTTTTTAGTAAGAAGCCAAGAAGTTACACTTCTGTGCAAATTAGACCTTAAAATGCATATGTCAAATAATCGTCTGTATGTGTAATACTTACTTTCAGTCATGAGAGAAATTGCATACAGAATAATACCTCTTTCTTTGAGATGGATTTTTTTTTTTTTTTTGTCTGGATGTAGCCAGAAATAAGAGGAGCAATTCTGAAGTCCTTGCTCAGGCAACGATCAAACAGATCATTTGATTGTTTTGAGGCTGCTCTGTTGACTAAAAGCTTGTAGGATCAATTTTGAAGTTTATATTGCAGTAAAACTTGCTATTTATATTATGCTAGTTGACCAAAAACTAGCTGTATGTTAACTTTGATCAGGCATAATGATTTTACTTTTTGGATAGCATTGCTCGACTTCTTTGGTTTTCCTGCATTGCCACACGCTTACTGGCAAACGAGAATCTTTATGACCGAACAGTCAGAGGCAGCCAGTGTAGAATAAAAGCCCATCCCTTTATCCAGATGTGTGAAATTCTGGCAATAGTGGCACTACCCTTGGGAAATCTCACTGTCTGGTGGGAACTGTGGAATACATAATTATCCCTTAGCTCTATAGTTTCAGATCCGAACATTTGAAGTATATACAAAGAAAGAAGAATGTGGGTAATACAGCTGGGTGTGGCAGAGAATTGTTTAAGTGGTTACAAAGGTGTATGACAAGATCTGGTTAGCTACTGGATCTACTGCATCGTTTGTGGCCAATAGCTCTAATGCCCTCAAGAGTGTGAGACTGATTACAAGTAGATTTTTTTTCCTTTCTTTCATATTTAAAAAAGTGCCAGGTATAACTGTTTTAGAAAAAAATTTTAGTCAGCCATGTGTACTATCTAGAATGCGTTTGAGTATTTTACTATTTTGGACAGAGTATCCTTTCATTTAGCCTGTAATCACAGAGCCTAAGGATGCTGTTAAATCCAGGTAATGATACTTACCAGTATATCTGCCCTGTGTCTATCCTGGCAGCATTTTTTGTATTGCAGCTTCACTATCTCTTTTCTTGACTATTAATTAGAAATGTTACTTCAGAACAGCAAACTGTTCTGGGAGGACCTGTCAAAAGTTCTCTCATTATAGGAGGGTCTAGAATCCTTTCAATTTCCTGCACAGAATGCCTGGGGTTTATTGAGCAGCCAATATTTCAATTTCTATTTAAATAAACAGCAACAGAACTGACTTGATAAGTGTACCACTAAATAGATCATGTTACTACTTAACTTAGAGTTAATGCCTAACAGTCTGTTTTGTTCCATTTTGGTGGCTATGTTCGTGTAAAGGCCAGGCAGTTTCAGAGAAGAAACAAACAGTAGTATTATACTGGATCACAGCGGCAATTATATTTATTATATTGGCTGCAAGTGAAAAGTTGGAAACAACAACAAAAAAAGTGTAGCATGTGAATGTATTTTAAGCACAATTTTAATTGCTTAGAAGTAGCAAAGACATATTATTGTAAATCTAAAATATATTTATTGTTATTGCACAGGCGTCATGTAACAAAAACTAGGAAATCTAATTTTCTCATAGGTCAGTCTTCCACTGGCTTTTTCTGTCATAGGATGAAGAAGTACCAAGTAATTAATTGAAGATGTGGTAGGTACATACGTAGACAGTATTCCTTGAAAGCTTCAGATAGATAGCTCCAGACTTTCCTGGCTTTGTTAGACTCCACAGTACTTAAACGCTTCTGAGAAGTCTCTTCTCATGTACCTAAAATTTATAAATACAACAAAGAAATAATCAGTGGAAAGTGATAAGGTTTCTTCTCTCCACCATTCAGTTTTGTTCTGGTAAATTCATAATGAATCACGATGTGAATCCTGTATTATATTTTCAGGACTCAGTAAGGCCTTTGGGAAAACAGAATCAAAATCTGGGAACCTGGTTCTGTAGGTGAGAAATGTTTGCATGTACATTGTGCATTAGTTATACTGGTGTGCTTGGACAATTCAGAAGACCAGCAAACCATATGGATTACAATTTAAATGATAATAGGGAGACATTTTTATCCTTCCAGTGAAACCCAGTAAGGGTCCTTTTTTCTCTTTTTACTCTCTTTTTTTTTTTTTTTATTTGTTAAAGAGATCATTGAGGCACTACAGAAATATTAGCTGTCTTAGCTTCTCATTCTTATTTAACATCTCACTTGTGCTTACAGAGTCTGGACTCTTTCTTTGTGACAGTTCTGTTTCAGAGTTGTCTGCCAGAAATGAAGTCAATGGAGAATGGCCACTTAAGGGCTCCCATTTTTGGAGATGCCAGAGACACTGTAGGCAAGTCCCAAAAGGAGGGCATGGAAAGTTGTGTATGCCATCTCCCACAACTGAGGCTGAATGGGATCTTTAGCTCTGTACTGGTATGGGGGGAACTGCTGATGATTCAGGCCTTAAAATTTGTTTAGCTGCTGAGTAAACTTGAGTAGTTCAGCCCTGATGGAATCACGGTAAGTCAGTAGTCGGTATCTAATAAAGTACTATTTTTATAACTTAACAGGACTTTTCCTCTTCCATCTGATCTCAAAGCCCAGAGAACTGGCAAGGCATTGCTTGCTATATACACTAGGCAAGAAGACACCATCAGCTTTCTTTGGGCTAGCAGGGATTGCTGTGCAACCTAAATGACCAAAATGCAGAGACAGAAGAAACCTGGCTTATGTTACTGTGCTGGGAAAATGACAAATTGTTTCACTCACATTTGCTATCAAGTTCCATGTTAGTTTGACATGTAAAGATATAAAGTCCTGGTGGCTTTGGTGAGACATTCCTGGGGATTTCTGATGACAGGCACGTTCCTCCAGGTTTAGAAGTACTTTTGTAAGACTCAGAAGAAAATTAATGTGAACATTGGAGGAGCTTTCCTTTTGGTTCTCTGTGCCTTTTCCATGCAGTATTTTTCAGTCACTGTTTTTCTCTAAATCATCTACCTAGCCATGTCTAAACTCTCTTGCAGGTTAGAAAGTGAGTGTGTATAAGGGAGAATATGCACAATTGCTACTTGTCTTCTAAATTTGTATGAAGATGATAAGGGACACTAGTGCGTCTAAATAAGCAAGATAGTAGTACACTGTGTTTAATTAATCCTCCACTCTTGAGAGAGAAATACTGTAGGCAAGTATGTTTATTCTCACTTTTCCAGTTGGGAAACTGAAGCAGGAAGGTTTCAAGATGGTTTGAGTCCTAGCCAGAATTCAAACTCAGAAGATATGGCTCATTTCCAGGCCTGTGCTTAAATTGCAGACCATCTCTCTTTCTTTTTCTTATGCAGTATTTTGTAATAAAGATAAGATTTTTTTATACCCTTACATATGTGGTTAGAGGTAGCTCTTTCTGTACTTAGAGCTGCCTTTTCTCCATGGCTTTCAGTGGAGCATATGTCTGCTTGATCCATGCTCTAGTGAGGACGCAGACAGCTCATAACAAATCTGTCATTTATTCTGGTTTTCTTCCTGCCGGAAGGGGACTGCTCTCTTATGTAGCAGGCAGTACTACTTTATAACATCAGTAGTTCTCTTGCAGTGAATTTGAGATTACAGCAGGCCCTGGCAGGCTGTGGAGTTCACCCATCCTGCTCTTAGTTAACCAGCCATGAGCTCCCACCGTATGTATGACTGAGCATCTGTATCTCTCGTATTTGTCATTGTGGCTACAGCAAGTGAGGCCTGAAATCCAAACCCACTTCTTCCTAGCACAGTGAAGAAGGAAGTTAAGTTAAACCACCAGAAACTTTCTTTTAATTCATTTTGTCCTTGAATTTTTCTGCATATGTTTCATCCTGTCTTTCTGTTTTACAACTCAGCAATATATTCTGTCTTGAAAACAACATTAAGTGTAGCTACGCGCACACACACTGAGAGGAGAATATCCCCCCACAGTGTTTACAGCAACACCTCTAGGTGACGGCAGGCAGTAAGCTTTCTTTTTATAGAGCTCCAGACTACAGATCATTAGCTTGATATGGTAGCTCAGTGGTGCAAAGTCATTTGAATATTTATTACCCTGCTTAAGACTTTCTCTTTTCAAGTGGGAAATAAATGTGATAAGACCCCCTTTCTGTCCTCTTGCTTGATATGCTAAAGCACAAATATGTGAAATGGATTTTAATTGTATTCCCTTGAACCTCTGTATTAGATACCAGCAACTTGGATTTTTTTTTTTTTTTAAACCAAAAAGTGTGTGGAACAACTGCTCAAGTCTGCAAAGTCTTTTTTTTTTACAACCTTTTCTCAAAGTTTGATAGGATATTTGGCTCCAGAAATAAGTTGGATTTTCAAAATTTAATATATAAATATTAATCATGACATATAAAAAGGCAGCTTTATAAATGTATATTTGAATGGGGCACTGTTACTTAACTGAAGTACCGATGTAAAGGCCCCTTAAAACTGGACTTGGCCAACAGTCATAGATTTTGAGAAATAGTAACAAACCAAACGCTGTGTAAATGAAGGTGTCTGTGGAAAAAACAACAACCCTATTACAATACGATCAGCAAGACATGAAAGCCAGCAGCAGGCAACAGAAAGGCAGAGGCAGGCTCCTGAATATATTTTAAAGGTAGAATGTTGTCAGGGTGTTTTCATTTAGCTATTTTAAGATGTCTGTGTTTCACTTGCTACAGTCACAAATTCTAACTGTGAATAATAGGAATCATTATATGGGTGTAAATGCTATATTGACTACATTTTTCAGGCTCAAACACACCTTCCTTGTTGGCAGTGGAAAGCAATGAATGAGGCATTTTATTAAAACTGGTGCTTGTGGTTCTAATCAAAGGTCACTGGTTAGCTCTCAGTTTTCAGTCTCAGATTTGTCTAGATGTTTGATCAGGGGGCTGCAATGAAATTATTATGACAAAGACTTTGTACTAGGCGGTATCTGTCTGCTGAAACTTGAAAGTCTTTGCCACAGTGATGCTGACAGCATGTGAATGCTGAAAGAATGTGCAAGAAATGTTATGTCTTAAAGAAACCTTTATTAAGTATCATCTTCCCTTTGTGTTACGTTTGAAATCATTTCAGTTGCTATTAAGGTACGAATGAAAAGGTGTTTCATTGATTAAAGGTGGCGTGTTTTTTTTTTTAAAGTGTACTGTATGCTTTAAGACAGTCTTCCCATTACTTACACTGTTCAGTCCCTGCTGCACACAGCAAGTTCATTAACATGCAGATATGCAGTGATTGAAGTCGGGTTGCCTTTTACATTGGAGTTGTCTTGATATAATGAGCTTCCCTTTAATGTTCAAAAAACTGTTGTTACTTTCTAAAAGGGGTTTGTTTGTGAATGTCATTAAATTTAATTCCATCTTCAAACAATTTCAGTATTGTTCATTTTACTACAATTAACAGGCTTGCTGGTACTAAAAAGCTATTTATTTATTTATTTTTTAACAGATACATTTTAACTTTTAGGCAATGTGTCGTGGTGGTGAGGTGCTGTTAATGTTGAATGAGAGACCTGCTACTTAACACTTGGATTCAATATTTTAATTGGTGCCCGTGTGCAAAAATACTAGAGTAAAAGTAGGTTAGGGTTATTCTTACTGTTTTTCCTCTTGGGCTGGGATAGGCAGCATTTTGTCAGGGAGAGAGCGAAGAAACATTTGTACTACGACCCTATCTTTGCCAGCCTCAGGTTGTTTGTTAAATTAGGCCAGACAAATGGAGAAGGAGATGCACTGGTCAGGTAATCTGTCTTTGCTAATGAGAGGATAACGGGATGTAAACCTAAAAAGGTTGTTTGTAGTTTTCTGCTCAGTGTTTCTGATGTGAAAAGATTTCGTCACCCAGGAAACATAAGGTAGAAACTTCCTTGCTGTGAGGTCAACAGACAGTGAACATCCTGTTGCTGAGATTTCAAGTCTGAGTCTTCTGTGTAGTTTCACAGCCCATTCAGTGCCAGTGCCTCCTGGAAAATGTGCCTCTAAAAATAAAATGAGGCCTAGCATTTAAGAAATGATTTGCTTGGTCTGGGGAAAAAAAAAAAAAAAAAGTGATACCAGACTGAAGGTGGGGTGGGAAGCAAAACTAGGCTGGAAGTAATTTTACTTATCAATAAATGCCATTTCATCACTCTGAGATACAGTATCATAGTCCTGGAAGTTTCTCTTGGATTTGGAAACCATCTGACATTATGTGTTTTAAGGATGGATTATGATAGAAATGGCACAGAAGCAAATTATTTAACTGGAGCAAGTAGAACAGGGAAAGAGGAAATAATTTTATATATATATATATATATTTTTAATAAACTCTGCAACTTTTAAAGCTATATTTCTGGGACAGTTTTGTATGAACAATCTCTACCTGTAAAGTGGTGGTATGGACAATGGGCCTTGATATGAAGGGAATGTGATCTTTGTTTTAACTTTCAGATCTCCATAAGGAAGGTTTAATTACAGATAACCCAGGTTACAAGGGTATAGTTTGGTCTGTGGTCTTGTGAAGAATGCACAGAATATGAGACACAGAAGTGTTAAATCTGTTCTGGTCAACCAAAAAACCTCCAGTACCGGCTTTGGTGCTACTAAATGGAAAAGGTTTAAGTTGACTTATTGACATAGCTAGCAGGAAGCCTGGGTACAGATGACAAATGACACCATTTTGTATGCATGTGAAACTGAAAGTAGCCTGTACTTCTAGGAGGATGAAATACTACCGTGTTGCTATTGAGTTACTATTGTTAAAGAAACTTTTTTTTCCATTTGTACTTTATTAATAGAAACATTTCTTCATTATCATGGCAATTCTAAAATATCTTTTTATTATCATCTCCACTGTATTTTTAAATGTTCCATGGAGTATTTGGACTTTCACTGCCATCTGTGAGAAAACATTCCCTACTTTGATAGGCTTATTACAGTCTGTTTCATCACTATCAAGTTAATTTCCTCTACCTAATTTATTTTGCCAGTGGTGAATCTTCAGTAATGATTTGAACATCCTATGATGAGAAACAACATTTAAAACTTACCAAAACTTCCAAGACTAACTTCCCTCAAAATGTAATTCTGAAACATAATCCTGAACTCTGTGCATGGATTTTTTTCTTTATAGAAATATTACATTTATTTAACCTGAGATTTAAGAGTTTATTGAAGAAGCTTTCTTGTCTTCCAAATAAAGATGCTGTGTAGTATGCACAGTTTATCTAACTTCAGGTTCTTTTGTGAAGTGAGGAGAGAGGGATGGTCTCCTGTCTGTGCTGCATTTATGGTTTTGGAAACATCGGTAACGGTACAGAAAACCCTAGCTCCTGATGTAGGTGTTTAGGCTACATATCTGAAGTTAGGTGGTGTGAATATTGCCTGATAAGAATTTATCGATTTTCCTGGTAATGACACAGTGTAAGAGTAGCTTTATTGCTGCCAGTGAAGTTGATGTTAGTTGTTCCTGGCAAGTAGGAGTAGCAAAATGGCCATCTTTAGAAGTAGAAATTCAACTTCAGTAAAGGCATTTGTTGCAAATGAAGGACTTGATCCTCATGAATGTCCTCCTTATATGTTCCAGGCCCTTAGGCACATTATGGAGCCCCATTAAAGTCAAATAAGATTTTTCTTGGGATCATGACATAACTGTAGTGTAGCTCCAATTACAAAATCAGACCCTTAATTGAGCCTTGCCTCGCTGATTTATGTTCTTTTTTCTTTTTGAGAAATTTTTCCATAATCTTGCCCCTCAAAAGCAGAGTCATTGATACATTGGTCAGATGAGTAATTACTTGTTTTGCCTTTTTGGATTATCACCGTATTGTTGTTGTTTTTCTTTTATTTTTTTTTATTTTTATCTTTAAGTTGTAAAAATATTTAAATGCTTGCATATGAAAATTGTGTTGAAATAAACCAGAGACTCCAAGTAGACCGGTAACTGCAAGTATATACGGTGCCTGCCTGAAATGACTTTATAGTTTGTTAAAATCAAATGACATTCAGTACGGATACTATGAAGAGAAAAATCAAAATAGACACCTAATTATAATTACATTTTTTCCTGTCATTATATCCGTACGTGCAGAACAACTGATTTGAGATCACAACAGCTCAATTTGGTAGGTACAAAGGTTTTTCCTTCCTTTTTTCATCATCTGCAGGATGTAATATAATTTCTTATACTGACCAGAGTCTGAAATTTCCTCAAGTCAATGTGTATGTTACCTAAATTAGTGGAATTAATTAATAGTATATGAATACTACAAAGGTTATAGACACTACAGATTAATCATACAAGTAAAATCCAGAGGCTAAGGCTCTGATTTGGCCTCACTGTACATAGATGGCTCTGCCAGCCCAAGTTGTGTTAGTGTGCGCTCTCATTGCTGTTGAAGGAATATAACTGAGAACTACGAACAACAGTTAAATGAGAGGGAGGAAAATACATTTGTGAGATGGGTTTTGCAGCTTATGAATGCAGAATGCATTGGTTTTCTTCCAAATTTTCATGACCTTTTTGAAATTTTAGTCCAAACTGCCAGCTGCTTTGTTAGATGAAAAATAACCTGTATTTGTGAAACTAGCCATTCTGCCTGCAGCTCCTGGTGTACAATGGGACAGACAAATAGGAAAAATACAGAAGCACTTCAGTCTGTATCTTACATACTACAGAAGGAGTGAATGCAACAGGTTTCTCAGTCATCTGTTTTCATACATTTGTGAAGGGAGTTAGTCCTCCCTGGAAAGGGCTATATAGTACATATACATTAAAATATGTGCATGAGTGGGCACATGCGTTTGTGTGATACTGAAGGAGTGTTAGGTTTGTTGTTAGAGAGCAGCTTGTTTCAAGGCTGAGCCGAGAAAAAGCCAATTAGTGTCAGTGTCAGAAACCTGCCAACTTCAGGGGTGTGTCAGCTCCTCTGTTAAATGGGGGAGGTTGGGGTGGGTGGTGGAAGCTAGTCAATGATAAGTATTAATCAGGGAAGGTCTCGGGGTGGGGGGAGGGATACGACGATGACACAACAAACGACAGACACACAAAACCCAACCCACAAGTGTACGTTGCAAATGCTGGTTAGGGAAATTTTACTGAAATGATCCCACTGACACTAGGGTGATGTTTTCAGGGTAGAAATGTCTTAAGTTAGAGTTCTGATTCATACCAAGGCTTCACAGTGGATGTGGTCTCCTTCTGAAAGGTGCTTGCCCTTAGAATCAGAAAGGAAGAGGTGTTTGCCAAGCACCTCTCAAAGTCAGGCCACCTTTGATTTGGTGGCTAAAATTGGAAATTAGGAGCCTTGCTTTAGATGTTCATGTTTCAGCTGTTTTATCAGTTATGTTTTAGGAACAGCTACCATAGGTGCCAGTCTTACCATATCATTATCTATAATTCACCCTACATTTATAACAAATCTGATTACTCATGGATTCCCAGGGGAACAGTGTATAGTGCAGATGGAACTCTGATTATGAGCCATTTTGTACATAGGTCCCCCATTTTAACTGTAACATAGATTATACCTTGGTATGAGCAGCAAAGAAACTAAATTTAGTGTGCCAATACCTTGAAAGATGCAGAAATAGCTGGACTGTAAATGCTGTAAATCTTTCAAAAGATTGTCCAGAAATAAGACTGATCTTTTATAAATCATACAAATGAGGGTATTGACTTTGAAAACTTTCCTCCAATGTTTTTATTTTATTTTTTTACACTAGGCTTTCTTTACAAAACGTCACTTAAGTAGCATGTTTTAGATCAGGTTCATTTTTCTTTAAGCTTTCCTGTGATACGGGAGACAAAAAGCCATTTTACCACTTTATCATTGTGGTTTTGGATAATTTGTCAAAAAGTACTAATTTATTCTAAAGTTCACAGAGACAATTAGAAGAGTTGTTTTTTTACCTTTCTTTTTGAAAATTTATTTCAGTACAGTGCACACAAAAATGTAAGCAAATCGTGAAGTACAGATTTGGTTATCTAAATTGATTGGAATGATTTCAGTAACGCCTTGGAATTTTTAGCTTCAGCAGGAAGAGAATAAAAGACGTTCTGTTTTTATCAAACTGCTTTCAAGGCACATTTTTTTCCAGGTCTAAATTATTTACCTGCCACTGCTTTTACTTCAGCACTTTATAGATAAAGATTTTGGCATTGCCTGTAAACTGGAGAATACCACACAGTATGCATCTTTATCGGATATACTGTAACTGAGGAGACTTTTCTCTGACCTAAAATGCAGGAGATCTTCCTAATCCTTGCCTCACGCACCATGGAAATATACTTATTGAAGTATGTTCTAGGGTTTTTAATATTAGCACATCAGACTGTGAGAGGGGGAGGAGTAAGGTGTGAAAAAGTGTGAAGCTGCAGCTTAGTATTTTCCAATTGTGAGAAAGAGGTTTTTCAAACCTCTTAAAGAAGCCCATGATAAATCAGCCTGTCAGAAATGCCAGCAGGTGAGGCTCTGAAAAAAAAAATGCTTTGTCCTAAAACTTGTAGGAATGAGGGGCTCAGGAGAGTGAGCTGCTGCTGCTGCCTCACAGCCTGAACCAAGTGGCTCTGCAGACACAACATGCCCCAAGATGAGCTTTCCACAGTTAGGTTGCAGGCTGATAAGCAGCTCATTTTTTTGGAGCCAAACTTAAAACTCATTCTAGCAGAGGTATTTTGCATTCACAGATAGCTGCACATTGTTACATACATTTGCTGCTTCCAATAGCATGTTGCTTTCTGATAACAAGATACTGCTTTCAAGAGCAGGTCTTTGTTGCTGTCATATCAACAGGAAGGCACTGGACTTACTGCCGCTGCCTATAACCCCTATTGTACTGGGAAGTAATGCTTTAGGCAAATGCAAATTCATTTTATACTTTTTAATTTCAATTCTATGCTGTTTTCAGGCATTTTTATCCTGAGATGTGGATGCATACCAGCATAAGAAGACATTGGAGAATAGTCTAGCTAGAAAAACCTAGGGAGAAAATCCAATTCACTGAAGATCCTTCAGCCTAGAATTATTTAGGCTTCATTCGGAAATTAATAAATGTATAATTTAAGTAAAAGTAAAAAAAAAAAAAGTATCGGGGGAAAAAACAAAAACATTAACCATTTTCTCTGATGTTAGGAGAGGTTGACTGATGTTCTTTAAAATACAGGCCTGCTAAAATTAGTTTACACTGAAGTGTATTTAAGATGGATAAAATAAATACAAGGACTCTAGTTAACAAATATAAACTGCTAGTTTTGGTAGAAGCAAGAATATGTTACATTTACTTTAAGTGATAAATTGTTGACCATGCTGGGGTGCAGTGCGAGAGCACTGGGTGTGTGCATATGTGTTGCAGGGAGAATGGAGCTGGTCAACTGGTTTGTCCTGAAGACTGTTGTGAAAGTATCTAATAGATTTTGACTTCTTTACACCACGTCTGAGTTATAACTCTACTTACTCTTGGTTAGCATCAGGATTTGAACAAGGTGCCTAACTACTCCTAGGTCATCATGATTTGCTATTACGCTAATGACAGGAATTACTAAAAATCTTTGCCACCTTATTGACCATTTAACGTGCTTAATATGTCTAAGTGTACATGTGCTTTGAGGAGGTTTGTCCAGAAAAACATTTCAAAAAGCAGTTCAAAAGAACAGCATAGAAATTTGCAAGTCAAACTATGACTTATAGTATTATTTTTATAAGTAGCAACCGCAAAAATAATCATGCTGCTGGAGCCAACAGCAGTATTTTGAAATGGTAGGACCTAATGTATGAGGTTATTGCATATGAATAGAGAGATACGTTATTGCAATGATATATTTTATTACTTGCTTCTGTTTTTATTAGGGATAATGAAAACCTTCTGTTTGGCCCAGTGAACAAAACTAATGTGACCTTTCATGTGACCCACCTGTTGTGCTTTCACAATCGATAATAGTTACCTCATGTTAGGGTGATCTGGAAAATAACAGTGTGCCAGCACCACAGAAAATAACATTTGTGTTTCTGTATTTTAAATCTGTATTTGCCTCAGATCTGAAATTAAGGAAAATATAGGTTATGTAACAAAATGCTTAAAAGGCAAAATATTATTGTAAGAGCATTGTCTCTATTACTAACAGATACATTTTCAAAAGCATTCAGCTGTTGAATCATAGCTGTAAATTTGCAGAATTGGTTTAAAATCTGTGATTTTTAGTAGTATCAAAGATGGTACGAAAGTCCATTGAGCTGTTTTGACAGTGTGGAGAGCACAAAAATTAAAAAAGTCAGTGTATAGAGTTGCAAGTTTTCACACTTACTAATTAAAAAAAAATTACAATCTCCAATGTAATATTTATTTTTAATGGAAAACCTTAAAGGGCTTGATTATTTCTATTCTTCCAATTGTATTTAGGACTTGATTCTGGAAACAAACATATTTAACATGAATAGCTCAATGTTGTTTTTCTAAGGGTGTCTGATAAGTATATTAGACTTGCATTGGGATGATTTATAGATTATGGGCATAAGTATTTGCAGGATCAGGACCCTCATTTCAAAGAGGTTTTCGCAAGTGAATTTGAAGTACGTGTGCTACTGCTGAATTTGCTCAACAGACCAGAAGGGCTCTTTCCCTTTGGAGCCCTTATGGTTTATCTGGTCAATGGCTTGCAAGCTAAGAAGGATTTATGCATTGGATCAATGATCCATGAAATAAGGGGGATTTCCACAATGTCTCTCAGTGACAAGTTACAGTGTGGCCACACAGTATGCACTTTCAGAATTAATATGTATGCAGAGATATGTAACTGTTGAAATATAGTATAAATTATTATTACATGACTGCCTAATGGTCAGGGAAGTATATAAATAGTGTATTATACCTCTTAGAGGGAACTTTGTCATTCCTTCACCTCTTGCCTTTGGACTGAAAAATCTTTGTACGTTCTGTAATCTGTGCCAATAGCCTATGTTGTAGTACATGCATAGGTTAACCCAATTTAGACCTGGTCCTTCCTTGTCCAGTTAACCCAAGAGGTCTCTCAGTACTGCCATTTTCCTCGAGGTATGTCAATGAATTCTTTCTCTTCTGACCAGTACTGAGGTGTCCCCAGTACTGAAGATCAGCAATCGTCTGGAGTTAAAAAACGGGGTAAAGTGTCCTTAAATGAAAGTGTCCTCTCACCAGCCCCATTGTGGCTGAGCAGTGAGACTGTCAATTTGAGTGCCTCCTGATGGCAACTGCAAAGTCATGACATGGGGATAGAGGTATCTTACTAAGTAGGCAGGGATTGATCAACAGCTCCTTTGATGTCAATAAGAAGCTTCCTATTGACTTAAACAGGTTTTGGAACAAACCTTTAATTATGAGGTACTCAATCAGGCAAGTAATAAGCTTCTTATTACCTAATTATGTAGAATGGTAACCTTAGACCTATGACCCTTATGTGGGTTGGACTCCTTATCTTCGAGAAGTTCCATACAACAGACAGACCCTCTGGCAAGAGCAGTGTCCCACATCCTCATCCTTGGTTTCTTCTCTTGCCTTAGGGGTCTGACCCTAAGCTGCAGTTCAGCGCTTCCTCGTGGAGTCTGCCAGCTGGCTCATACCTTGTGTTCCCCATTATGTCACTGGAATAACGAGGGCAGGGACCACACTGTACAGTAAACCACAAATCTTGTCCACAAATCTGGCAAAGTTGTCAGGACCAGCAGCAGACTGAGCATTACTGTACAGAGACCCTGTATGTCTGGATCTGAGCTCTGTCAGTGTGCCTGTTTCAACCACACTAGCAAGAAAGCTTTGGTGTCAGTGAGACTTCTTCATTACGGAGGAGGTTGAATGGTGCAAATGATGCAGCCTGGAGCTGTACTGTCTTCTGTAAAGAGTCTCTGTGGGACCCTTATCCAGGGAGGAGATAGAGACTGCTTTGGTCTTCTCCCTCTTCAGCCCGTTTTTTGACCACTCCATCTGTGTAAGAAAGCCTCCAGGGGGTACATTGCTATGGAAAGCAAGTGTCACTAAGAAAGACAAATGAATCTTAAAGAAGACACTTAACAAACACAGTTTTACTACAGTTTACCTTAAGCAGTGTACAGAGGATCACAGAGTATTCCTTGGAAATAGAATATTAGCAGTGCAATGAACATGATAGAGATTGAAAAGGCAGTTTGTAGGGCACCTCACACAGCTGTTTTTAAGTCAGCAGGATTTCAGTATTCCTTTTTATTCTTCTGAGGCTTCTTTTAAAAATATTTGTTGTTGAGATAATTTAAGTAGTTGAACTGGCAGCCATGTCATATTAAAGAAAAAACAAAGTCTACAGTAAGGTGTCTTTCACCTGTTTATCAGTAATGGCGCAGGTGTGTGACTTTATATTAGCTCTTTTCCATGACTGCTAGTGGTAGTGTTCTTAATCACACTGTTAAACAAGTTAGAGCTTGGAAGAGGGGAGCATATGAAACAACCCTTTCCACAAGCTTTTGATGGGTATCTATTTGGTTATGTTCTTTCTGTCTGTGAGGTTTGAGGTTAGGGTCAGAAAAAGCAGATGATGTTGGAGATTCATACTCTGCTTTTAGCCTCTTTACTTTTTTTTTCCTCTGCTTGTCTTATCAAAATCTATTTTAGATTGAGTTGCTTAGATTCTAAGCAATTTGTGTCAGGACTTTTGTCTGAAATTTTTAACAGACAAGCCAGAGTGAAAATATACTCTGCTCTGTGTTTGGTTATTAGGCCAAGACACCAAAACCAGCCTCATTTTTAAATGGTGGATGGGCAGGGTTTTCTGACAGTCTGGTCCCTGTGTCTTTGTACTAGTAGTGGCTTTTTGAACGCTGAAAAGACCTGTATCTTTAATTTATCTATGAAGCACCCAGTCCATACTGAAGATAATTAAAGAGGAGTGTGCAGATTGACATTTTCATTTAAGACAGATAAGCAGCATTAGTTTTTATGCTTAACAAAATAATAGTGATTTTTTTTTTAAAAATACCACAGTGGTTTTCATATACTAGAAATATTTCTGCCAGCCATTCATCTAACACGTGTTACTCTTCCCAGATCTTTTCCCTGTTGTGTCCTTATTGCAGCAATCATCAAAACCATTTGAAGAGTTTAATTTAGACTGAAATGATTCTCCATAGAATAAACAGAATATCTCACCTGTGAAGGATGATTACATTTTCTAAATTTGTTTAAAAAGGAAGGACCTTCGTAATTCACAAGTGTTCTGCTTGCAAGTTTTTATGTGGAGAAATTTTACCTACTTTAGGTCTCAAAATAAAACTGTTGTATGTGAGTGCTATCAGCAATTAAATCTTTCATATTATTGGTACTGAAGAGGTAAGGATCAGTGTTTTGATTTGAGCCATCACCTGGGCTTATATTGCTGTTCTTTCACTGTGAAAATATTTTTTTTTCTGGTTATTTGTTAAGTAATGGTGATGTGCTGTGTTGAATAAGGGCATTTAAAATGTCTTTAAGAAATTATATATTAAAAGACAGTTGTGGTACAGGCATAGGTAAGACTAGACAAAACAAGAGAGAGCTTGTGAAAGTATTAGCTTAGAGTTCTGATGTATGTTCTTCGGTACGTGTGAATACTTCTCATCTGCTTCTGCATACAGCTCAGGCTATTGCCTTGGTGTTTAAGCAGCTTGTTTTTGGTGAGCAGTTTATTCAGGTACTTAATTTGCACACATCTAATTAAATACATTTAAAGATGGAGAGTCGAATTTTTCACCTGCATTCTCCCCAACAGCCATGCTCCTGCAGATTTGCCTTGCAAATGGGAGTAGGCTTGCTATGAACTGTGCAAATGCATTTCCATGCTATTCACAGCAAGAACAGAGCCAGAGGATCTACTGTGGTGTGTCTCTTAACTGTCAATTGCAGCCTGTACAAAAGTTGTATGGCATTGGTAGCCACCAAAACTGTAGCTCCTCAGTGACAGCTTCCACTCAGGTCTGTGGCCATAACAACCATGCTGCTACTCCAGATCACCTCAAACTGCGTAGCATACAGACAGCTAATGCATTCATGCAGCATCTAGTTAGCTCAGATTTCCAGTAAGAATAGGGTCTGAAGCAGGCCAGATGTGTTACCGTTGCTGTTTCTTAGGGCTCTTCTGTGACCCAGCTGTATCCTCTAGTGTCAGTTATGTCCCTCTCTCTATCTGCTCTCATTCTCTCTCACTGCAAAGATATGTATTTGCTTTCTTTAGAATAGGTTATATTTTTCTGTCTTTAAAGCTATGTGAAAATTGCATACTAGATTTAATTCGCTATTGGCTGATTGTTCCTTATAGCCATTACCTAGCTTGCAAGTTCAAAGAGTTTGTTCAGTACATCTTCAGTATCTCAGAAGATATGAAATGCCAACATTTTCAATGCAAAATTAGTTCTGTGTCCTTTCATTTTTAGGGTTAAACTTCAGGCTGTAGAACCAGTTTTCAGCAACATCTTTGGGAAAATTAGGGTCATCTCAATCTGGAGCCTTGAAAAGTAAGTGGCTACTTTAAGAGAGGATTTACTTTATATATTTTTAAATACCTCCTGCAATTGGGTACAGTTGTGTGCTTTCTTCTTCTGGAAGGTTTTGGCTATCTTTTTCATATTCATTATTTCCTCTGTCCCTGCTTCAGTGCGTTGTCTTCCTCCTTTCAACAGGAGCAGACTTCTGTTCATCCTGTCATATTTGTTCTGTATTAAAAACAGTATCTGAAACTCAAAAGGCAGTTCTGCACACATTAGTCTGGCCAAAAATATATTGGTGGCAGGTTTGGTTTTCTGTTCATGAAAAGGAGAAGAGAGAAAAAAAAAAAAAAAAGGTTGAGGGTGGAGGGGAAGGTTGAGCTTATAGATTCCCTTGGTATTTTGTAAGTTGAAGAAAGGTAAGTGGTTGTGTTCTCATTTTTCTTGAATATCTCTCCATTAGCAGTATTTGGCTAGCTGTGAATGTAGATATATGTGTATGAGTTCATGAAAACATGTTTTATAATTTAAAGTTATGTAGTGTCTTAACTAAAATAATATCTCCAAAAGTAGTTGGTGTGTCATAGAAGACATAGCTCAGCTTTTATATCCCCTGTTTTTCAAAAGAAACAATGAAAGTTTAATTCTGACAATAGAAAAAGTAAAAACTGCTGAAGCCAAAAGATGTGTGACACAATAATTTGCTAAATCTTACATGGCTAGCTCTAGGCTAATTTACCATGTGCAGTTATAAATTCCAGGAAAATAGCTACATTGAGTTTAGTGAAAATAGCATTTTTAGTTCAATACAGATGTTGTGTAGCCAGACAGTGATACAAATATACATAATATGCTATGTAATAAATATATGGCAAGTGGAGAAAGACATGTTGGAATAAGACAAATTAATTTTGTTATTGGAGGACTTCATCTTTTTTATTTGAGGTTTAGAAAAGGTGTTCTCTTTTATCTTAATTTTATATTATAGTTAATTATTAAACAAGGAGGATCCTCATATGCATTCAGAATTAAATAGAACGCAATAGTTTTTGACCAGACCCTGGAAAAAATTGCCCTTCTAGGCTATTCTCTCAAGGATTTCTTTCCTTATCCTTTCTTTCCTGTTTCTTCTTTGCTCCTTCCCCGTTCCTTGTCGTTACATCACAGTATCATCTTCATTACTTAAAGAAGAGGGGACAGTAGATGCTTTTGGAGTGTCAGCTTCTGCACCTAAGCCTCGCTGGCTTACTGAGCTTTTCCAGCTCAATGATGCAAGAGCAAGCGTTGAATGGTTCATATACAGCTCTAATTCCAGCTTGCTGGGCAGTTATTCCTTGAGTGGCCTAATTTTACATATGATTAATTTTTAATTCTTAAATCACAACACAAACTGTGTGTATTGTATTACTGTAAAAGTATGCTAATACGTAGGCTATGATTAACTTGAAGTGTGAGTTCTATTTTTGCTGGTAGGCCAGTGTGCAATGACCACAACTTCTGGGGAACTCCTGGTTTGCAGCTGAAGGCAAAATGCATCCTGAACCAAAAAAAAATAAGTGATGCAGGTATTTTGGATGTGACAAGAATAACATTACAAGATATGTAACTAGAGCAAGACATAACAACAAAATCATGTTTCAGTGAAAAGCAGACTGCAGTTATTTCCAGGCTGATTCTAGTTTCGGCCTCACAGTTGTGAAGGCCAAAACATATAGAAATGCATATATTTGTACACTGTGAGAACCTGGGAGATCTGTGCCGTGCCCTGGTCCCATTTGGGTAGTTAGGAATAGGGCCAGCAAGATGTATCAATGTGTACATCTTGCTCTGTTTATGTCCACCAGCTTCTCCTCACTTTCATTAGACCAAAACTGTAGAAGCAACCATGCACTGGGCTCACACCTACCATATCTGCTGCGCAAAACCTGTTTTCCAGAGCTGGCAACTCAGTGTGCTAGAACAATTTAGGTCTACTACTGTCTGTTTTCATTGTTTGTACAGAGTTTGCACCAAAAATGTGTCAAAGCATATCACTTTGTAAATGGTGACCTACTAGTTTTATTGGAAAAAGAAAAAAAAAAAAAGTGTGACAATGATTTTTTTTTTTTAAGTGAGTTGGAGTTGGTGGAATGTTTTTAATGTAGACATAAGACCTAAATCTTTGTCTTGTAGCAGATGAGACTCCACTGTTTCTGTGAAGTTAGTGTGTAATAAAACTGAGGTAACGCATTAGTGAATCTGCTCCATTGTGTCTGGCCTTTTCTAGATGCTGTGAAATTTAAACCAAAATGTAAATTCCTCAGCCCAAAAGCACTGTCATCTTTCTCTGTGAAAGATTTTCTGTAGTTATAGCAAATGCTCAGGATTCTAAGGTGGAAGTCGAATCATTTCTCTTTTAATTTTTATACATTATAATTCAATTGCTCCTTTTGGGGATGATGTAAATCACCACATTGTCATTGTTACATGTCACTGTGGTGGCACTAATTGAAATAAAAGTGACCCCCTGTTATGCTTTTGTAAGGTGATGTTAAACTGATTATCGTGTAAATATTTTCCTTCTTTTCACTTAATGGCAGAGAAGAAAGTCATGCTGATGCTCAAAAAATATCAGAATATAATTAGATAGCAATATGCTATTTGTTATGGTATTGTTAGCTGTGATAAAAATAAAGGAAAAAACAACAACAACAACAAACTGTGGGAAATAAATGAGCCATATTTGTTTGTTAGATTTCTGATGTTAGGAAATCTGCTCTGAGATTCTGTATAAAAATAAGGATGTAATGTGCAGTTTGTTTTTGCCAACAGATGAGATATATACTCTTTGGAGTGTCACCCAATGAGAATGACACTCTGTGGAGTCAAATCTTTATTTTCTTGTTCATATATTATATTTAGTCTGTCTGACGGCCTGTCTTATAAGGATGAACGTGTTGCAATTCTTCATGTACACCCAAATGACAGTTTCTAATTTCTCACTTTCATTAGTTTTGCTGCCATTTATTATTGTGCAGATTAATTTTGGTGTGATTACATATTTTCTCCATCTCTTCTTTATATCTTATTAATATAATTTCATTAAGCTTATTTCTTCAGAATGATTTTTGTTGAGCGACTAATCTTGCATATTTGTAATGAAAGCTTTTTTAGTTTCTATCCCATCTTTTAATATAACTTTCTTACTAATTTTGTAATTTTTTTTTCCAGTTCTCTATGTCCACTGTTATCCAGTCTGTTATTCTTTCACCTGGCCACTTGAATTTTTATTTGTGAAAATCCTTGTCCTGGTTGGATCATTTTGATTTTAAAACCTGTGTTTTCTGGTTTATACAGTACTTGTGGAGCTTTAAATGTTCCCATGCCATACGGAGTGCAGGAGCTCATTTGTTTGGTGTGGAACCTCAGTTTTCTGATGTTGTTGTTGTTTCACTTTTTGTTTTCTCCCACATATTTTCACTAATTACAGATTGTTTGAATACTAACCAAACAGATACTATGTATGTTTAATAAGCAGAAGTCTTTGAGAGAAACAACTTTTTTTCCCTCAGGTTACTACATAAACTAAATTCCTTGGAGAATAATAGTCCCATAGGTTTGCATCATTCTGTGCCCTTGAATATGATATGTTTGTTTGCAGGGGCCATTAAACTTTGTCCTAATCTCAGAGTTCCCAAAGGTAACAGAATGGGCTCTTTGCTTTTTTTTTTCTTGCTCTCTGTACTGTCCTGAGAAATCTTAGGATAACATTGCTGCATGTATGTTTTCACCTTTTGCCACAAATCTTACTGACAGAATTAGCAAAATAAGTTAATTAGAAGCAATCTGCAAAAGCAATTTACTAATGCTCTTGGAATTATGTTCAGTGTTCTCATCATGTTTTCTTTCATGTAGATCTTAAAAATCATAAGCCCAAAAGGAGCCTGGTGTCATTCAAGCATAGTCCATGTTCTCACCTTCTCTGATTGCTTTTCAGACTTCCCTGCATTTAGAGCTGTGCTTCTATTACTACTGTATTTGTAGGCACTGTAAAAGAAATGCAGTGGTAGAATCTGAGGCAAAATATTCTTGATACTGTCCTTCAGAGTATTGTTGTACAATGGAGCTGGTTCCTTTTACTTCTAACAGTTTAATTCCTGGTGGATCATTAGTTTAATTTCAAAGCCAAACATCTTAAAATAAATTGAGTCTCAGATGAAGGCAATTCACCTTACCCTATCTATTAGATAATGGTCTGAATCATCAACATATGGAGAGAGCAAAGTAACGAAGCCGCTAAGTGGTGTTTTGTCCTGCAGGTGAGGACATTAGTGGAGGTAGAGATGTTCCTTCTTTCTGTACTGGCAGGACTCACTAGGATGGAAGTTGGAGTGTGGTGTGTTGAAATTTCTTTTTGAGACCATGTATTGGCAAGATGCAGTCTTGTCACTTATAAAATGAGTAAAGTGTCTACCAAATGCAAGTGCCAAGTCAAAATATGTTCTATATTTTGGTAATTGTGCAGAAAGAACACCAGATGGTTCTGATGATGAAACTCTTTGGGTGGGATCCCCAAGTTTTAATGGATGGCAAACTCCAAATGCTTAATTACCGGCCTCTTGAGCAGCACACTTTTTATTCAAGTGGACAAGGTATTTGCAGACACAGAAAAGAAAGAGCCATCTGTTTCCTTACATAAAAATACAGAACTTACATAAAAAAGAGCTTCTTTGGAGGAATATCTGAAACTTAGAATATTTGAGCCTAATTGAAAGGGTGCCAAATCATGTTTCCAAAGTGAAAAAAAAAATAAATATTATGAACAGTATTGTTTTTGTTTTAGTAGTTTCATATTTTCCAAGCATGCTCAACTTTCTACAGTGTGCTGTTAATGTATAACTCTGTTGTCCATCATTCTCTTGCAGTATGAATATCTTCTGCATTTTGGGTTTAAATGTATAATGACGATAGTCTGGGATGGCTGAAGAGTGGTTTGCTCATTTAGAGGATTTTCACGTCAAAAGAATTTGGGCAGGCAACATTTAGAGAGTAGAGAAATTAAAAAATTAAGTAGTAGGTCACAGAGACAGCGCATTTTGTAACTCCCACCACATAACTTGCTCTCATAAAGTAAGTCTACGCAAGTTTAAAGCGTTGATTGATTTGATTCTGCAAAGTTAATATTGGACTTTTAATTTTAATATATTCCAGCCAGACCCTAATAACAGCATACCAGTCATTTGTGTGCTGTAATCACAGAGGACTTTGTATGTATTTGAATGAAATATTCTGCATTTTTTTTTCTTTCATTTGTGTGATGTATTTGCTAAATTCTAGTGATGTTAAAGAATCTTGGGTAGTATTTTCTTCCAGCCTTTACACAAGGATAGTATTACACTTGTCTGAAACTCTAGTAGTTATTGTCGTTGAAATCAATGAAAGTTTCACTGTATTTTGTAGTGCAGTAACAGGGTCAGCTTGTTGGAATACATCTTATATGATGCGTAGTTTAGATAAGGACAGCCATCATCCAACATCATCAAGTTCTGTGACTTCTGCAGGATTGGGCTGGTAGAACTGTGGGAAAGAATCCACTTTGTTAGTTCATGTAATCACAATGGAAATTTCATTTTTTTTTTTTTCTGTGAAATTTGAGTTTTATAAAATGTGAGAATCCTGCTTCATATGTGGTCATATAGCAGGGAACAAAACCAAAAGGACCTAGCTCTAGCAGGTCATGTTTTCAGACCCTCTTACTGTGTCTGTGGGAATAAGGTTTTAAAGATTGTTGGGACTTGCTGCAGAGTACAGCTGTTTCTCCAGGTAGGGAGAAGTATCAAGAAAAGTATCATATATGATTGATGGGAGACTCTTGTTGGCATTGAGCCACTTTGTACATTTTTTTATATAATTCTCTTAATTTCTGTACATGCACTTAAGCAACTTGTGATTAGTTCATCTTAAAATCGGAGTCAGAATGCTTACAGAGAGGATTCATCTGACAGAGTAATGTATTTTTTTATGCTTATGACTTTAAATGTTCTAATAGTATCTTTACTTTTTTTTTTTTTTTCCAAAGCTCTGCATGGCATAGACTGGGATTCAACTGCCCCTGATCTTACTGAGTAGAATCTTATTCCCTGATTTTTGAGAGGTGACTTGGAATTAAGGTGTTGCTTAATTGCACAAATGACTCCAGTACAGGGTGTCAGTATTAGAAGTGTGTGTTGCTTGATCTCCCTCTGAGATCTTCAAATTATGACTTGATTGTTTTACAAACTTTGATGGCCCTTTTGAAAGAGGAAAATATCATTCAGCTATAATATTCTTAAATATTTATTTTCTTGTATTGTACTTTAAAATTTTGCCTGGAAAAGCTGTATAGGTACCCAATAGGTACCTTCTTCCTTGCAGTGAATTGTCAGATATTGGTAATTTGGCAAAGTTCTGAACATTTGTAAGAGACATATTACCTCATTGGCGGGAGAGAGTAAAGAGCAAAATCCTAGATCCATTAAAACCATGGTAGTTCTGCGATGAATCAGGTACACCCAGGCTTTAATCCTGATTTCCAAAGATAGCCATGCCTTCCTGTGTCATCAGGGCTGTCCCCATTGTTTGATTTATTACTCTGAGGGACCACGTTAATTTGCATTGGATAGTGTATGTCTGTCAGTATTTTCAAAACGCATATCCTCTTATAACTGCATGCTCTTAAGATCCATTATGGCAATGTACGTAGCACTGAGAACAATGTGGTCTTGAACATGGCTGCAGTACCACCTTAAAGGAATTAGCTGGAAGCGAAGTGAAGGATAAAGTTATTTGGAAGCAAGGAGTAGTTAGCAGTAAAATAATAATGAAATTATAAATGTAATCATTAGAACCATAACTAATATCTTATTCTCTTAAATGAAGAAATAACAGAATAAGGATTTTAAAACTTTTCCAAGTGAGAAGGAACTTTTATTAATAAGTTTTGAAATCTTGAGAGTGTCATTGACTAAAATTTAAAACCATTTTTCTTTTTTTGTTTTTCCCCAAAGTTTTCTCCTTATACACAAGTAGTTAATTCTGCACTGCATTCCAAAGGGTGCATACGCCAGAAAAAGAGGGCAGGGTCACCTGGAAAAAGAGATATTTCTAGCTCAAAGAAGCGAAGTATGCCTAGTTAGAGTATAATAGAAAAATCAGAAAAAATACAAAAAAAGAAAAAGAAACAAAAACCTACATACTTTATAGTTGCCTGGGAGTAGTTACAACTTGTGCTCTAATGATTTCTGATGGATGTTGCTGTAATGTTCATTCTAGTGTTCGTTAAAAAGAAAACGGAGAAAACAACACCCTAAAATTCCACAGAAATAGCTGCTTCATTTAGCACAAGACAGAAAGATATCTGAAGTTCTTCCTAAAGAACTTTCTTTTTAAAGAAACACAATTTTTCCCTATATATTTTTCTTTCCTCCTTCATTTTCTCTTGTTTAGTCAAATAGTGATAAGATCTTATAATGAGACATGTCAGGCTGATGAGTTAATTTGCTGAAACTTTTAGGTTTGCTATCCAGATTAATGTCATTTTTTTGAGTGTGACTGTGTGTGTGTTTAAAATCAGTATTCCTCTTACATTTCTGAAATATCATATGCAAAGCACCTAGTAGCCACCCCTCTAGCCATCAGCTTTTCATTGCTGCCTGTCAGTATCATGCTGAGGACAGGTGCAGATAGCCTGAGGCTCATAGATACTGAGCAATGCTTGTAAGTGCCTGGAGATATGTTTTTATATGATTACCTAAGGAAGCTAGGAAATTATTGCCCAAATAATTTTCAACATGTGAAAAACAGAACCCATCCCCCCAAAACTGACATTTGTAGTTTAGGACAGTTTGTCCTAAAGTGCAGGGCACCTCTGGCTCCAAGATCAAGAGTTTACTAATATGTGATCTCTATATGCATTATAAAAAAAAAAAAAACAAACAGGCTATGAACATATAACTTATCTGAAGTGACCGATATTTCTATAGCACTTCAGCATTTTAACCTGCTTGACTGTTACCCCCAACTGGACTTAACATAAATTAGTGCTGAGAGTGGTTGTATCATTTGATGGGCTGTATTGCCTGCAAAGGTTGTTGTGCATGGGAACGTGCTTCAGTTCCACTTTTTAAAATATCTTGCAGAGGTGAATATCACAGAATAGGAAAAAAAAAAAAAAAAAGGGGAAATCAAAATCTTTAGATGATAGGTAACAAGAACAGATATGATTTTAACAGAGGTATCATAGGTGAAATTCAGTAGAAACTGAGGCTTCACCTGGTTAAGTCTCCAAAGCTTGAATACTTATAAACTGAGCCTTACCACTGAAGGCAAATCCCTGTTTCAAGGTGTATTCTTTCCATACTCAAGCACGATTTTTTGCTTGCTTGTTTTTTTTTTTTTTTAAACTAATCAAGTAGTCCAGCTTTAGGAAGACTGAAGGGAGTCTAAGAAGTTTGTATTTTGAGGTAACGTAAACTTGTTCATTTTTTTCACATGGAGTTTCTTCGTCCAGCAGGTGAGAATTATTTGTCTTCAAGACAGATTATTGTAAAAAAATCACAAGTAGAAGGGTGTCTTGGGCAGAGGACAAAAGCATTTCCTTGCTAGTGTTACTCTGTGCTGTGTACTTGGGGAATTGCCTTCTAACTGAGGATATGTATGTGAGATTCTTCTAAAATGAAATTAAATGAGAGCACATGGGCCTCCTTTTCTCTGGTTATGGTGTCAGGAGATGGTCATTTCAAAAATCAGGATTGAGAGGGGAAGTTAGTATATGAGGTCTTTTTAAAAAAAAAATACAATACTTAATCTATAATTATTATGTTTCAGTGTTTCAGGAAAAACAAAACAAAACAAGCCATATAGTAAGGAGTTTTTGACCCTTGGGGAATTCAGGGATGTAGACCTGAAGGCAGACATTCTTAAGGCCTTCTAATTGATTTTTATATCCTACTAGCTTTGAAAATTTGAGCTTCAGTAACATGGTACTCTCCAATACCAAAAAAAAAAAAAAAAAAAAAAAAGTCTGGATTAACACTAGTTTCAATGAGAGTAAATGGCACATTTTTATTATAAGGGTACAAGATAGATTTGTCAGAAAAAAAGCATGACTCTGAGTACAGCTGTCTTAGTTCCTGGTTGTTTGGCTCACAACCTGCTTGCGTTATATTCTGCTGAAGGTAATGGTGCATTGTTGCTTTTTATGTTGTTGTTGTATATGTGTGTATCAGTTGTAACAGGTTGAATCTCCAGTTTTCAAGACAATTTTCACATCTGATTGCTATATGGTATGTTTATGCTGGAATTTTAGATGACGAAATATGTACCCATGCACTATTATTATTATTGATATCTCTAAAATGTCAGACATGTCAGCTGTCTTACTATTTGTAGCTCTTGGAAATAATGATAAAACTGGGCTTTCCCAATTAACACTTGTCCGTGCCCACCCCCCCAAATCTCTCTTTGCTAGGCGGCTTCTGTTTCCTATTTAAGAGGTTTCTTGTTAATATTGCAAGCTTTGCTTATGCATATTACACTATCCAAAATCGTGCCAAGGATCTTGAATCTGGTAAATGTAGCACCAGTACAATTTCATAGTGTTTGAGTCAAAGTCCAGTGAACGAGCCTGCTGAAGATGTGTCCTAAACCCTGTTTGTATTGTGTACCACAGCTTCATACTTTGAGCAGGAGTAGGCAAGGAACTGAAGCCTCCTTTGTTATTTAACTGATCACACGTGTACGTAATTCTCTATGCTTTGTCTAGCAAGGAAGACAGAGTCACATAACTTGTTTTTATTTTTCTTTCCAAAGAGAGAATTTATTTGTTTAGACGAAGTCACCAATTGTAGATATTAGTATATAAATGTGCAAATAAAACGAGTACCTACCTGTAAATAGAGATAGTTGATTTGAAGTAGAGGCAAATCAATGAGATTTCATTCTGTTGTGTAATTGAATTTCAATTTAGCCCAATTCAGATCTTGTGAAGTTCATTAAAGAGACTTAACTGCATGCTAAATACAGGTTAGAGTAACATTTTATACTATGTATACTGTCTTTTTCTGTCATACAGCTGAATTGTAAGAATCTACCCTTTTTTAGACAAAGTAAGCCAATTCTTCAGTAAACTTTCCTTAAACATAGTTCTGAATATGAAATAGCAGGGAACCTGACATTATGTTTTGTAGTCAAAAGATAAAGTGAACTGAAACCTACTAATGGTATTGTTAATTTTAATTAATTTTTTTAAATTGAATTAAATTTCAAAATATGTCATTGTGGTATGATAACAGCTCCTGGTGTACATTTTCTTCTCACATAATGCAATATTACACAATGATAATATTATATAATAAAGGAAAACATTGTTATTATTTTGTGTTAAAGTTGTATCCAGAAAACTCATTTGGGATTATATTACAGTAGAGCCCTGAGGCTCTGATACTGTTGCAAGTCCCTGTAAGCACATATGAAGAGATTAAAAAGCTATCGTTCCAAACAGAGAAAGTACATTTGGGGCACAGAGAGAGAAAAGAGCAAAAATTTGCTTAATGTTACAATGCAGGTCAATGCCAGAGCTGCAGTATTGGCCTTCACGTGTTTGATTTCCATGGCTGTGACAAACGTAAATCTCCAAAGGGTGACCCTGGGTGCTATCTCAAAGCCATGTCCTCTGCACACTGATGACTCTAGGTGTAGAGACTAACTTCCCAAGTGCAGTTCACATTTGCTGTAAAACTCTGGATTTGATATGTCCTTCTAGCAGTCTCACGCATTGGAAGTGTTTCTGGTAATACCAGTCATATTTCTTAGGGCTTGTAATGCCGTAACTTTTCATTCTGGGCTTAATTTGCCTTGTGTTACCTCAGTGCACAGATCTGTATATACAAACACTACAGAAACGTACCAATTTTGAAAGCTTTCTCTGTTGTCATGAATTCAATCGTATTGATTAGGAATGACCCTGCCTGTGGCTATTAAAATGGCACGTAGCTCACAAGAAGTTCAGAAGTGGGTTTTGTGTCATAGCTACATCATGTGAGTGGCAGTGGGCTGGTGTAGGCACTGCCAGGAAATCTGAGTCTCTTGATGTGGCAGCAGGCAGCCAGCAGTGCTTCGCAGCCTACCCCAGGCCACTGTGGAGGCTTTTGCTGTCTCTAATCCATGAGTTATAACTGGAGTTCCTCCTCTCCCTTCAGCCTTCCAAGTAGTGTGGTATATGTCTTGTGGTTCTTATCTGCTTGAAAGTATGAGTGCAGAGCTTATCAGATCTGGAATGCTAGCCTCCTTCCTTGTATGTGAAAGGATAAATACATATTTAGGTATTTCTTTCATCCGTGGAGTGAATTAAACATTTTTGCTATTTTCTAGTTATGATTTTAGTGGCATGTATAACAATGCATTGAAATTAGTTGTTGGACATGTACGGTGCTTCTTTTTAGTCCTTTTTTAGTCTTAACCTGATGCCAAGCTATAAAATGATAGAGCCAAAAGACCTTAATTTTGTGTTCTGTGCTCAGGCACTGTAGTGATTCCATGCTTTATAGATATGCAGGCACACAGCAGAGAAATCTTCATGAACTGCCCGTTGAAGACAGCGCACACTTTGCAAATGCATGTGCCTTTACAGAAGAGATCATGAGGAGTGCTTGCAGCTAGTTATATAATAGGATGCTGCAAGATCATGTGCCACTACCGGGTAATACCCTTCTGGGAGAGACAATGGAACAACTGTCTTGTGAACCACACTGTGGGGTTTGGCAAAAGTGGCAGTGGGGTTCCTTTTTTTAAGAGGTAGTTTACAGAAGCACCATCTATTGTATGCGTATGTTGACATGCTTTTTGTAGGCAGATGTGAGGCTGCTCTAAACTTGAAGTCATGTAGTTTACGTAAGTGCTAACCATAGCTAAACTGGATTAGAGTGGGTTTGTGGCCAGTCGTCTCCCAATGTGGGCAGAGTGAGCTCACATCTCCCTGCAAAGCTCTGTGGAGTTGCATCCTATTTTAGGTATTCTTTTGAGTCTCATTTCTGTAATAACAACATCATGGCTTCTGATACATAGAATAGTAGAGTATGACTGTTATGGAAGGAAGAAGTAGTAGTTCCTTTTTATGAATAAGAGAATACGAAGTACAGAGAAACTCCTTTGCTGAAGGTTCTGCAGAAAATCTTTGGCAAAGAAGTGGCTGAGTCCAGAGGTCTGGAGACCAGTGTTTACCTCGTGTGCACCATGTTCTTCTTACTTCACTATGATGCAACAAGTTTTAAAGTGACCAGTGGTGTAACAGGTGGTGTGCCCTGATTCCTCTTTTGGTAGATCATTTGGCTGCGATCTCTGTTGCAGGGTGCAAAAATTGAAATGAGGATCATTGCAGAGACTATTATAAAATGAAAAGTAGTAGGTATACAACCCCCCTTTCCCTTTCCCTTTCCCTTTCCCTTTCCCTTTCCCTTTCCCTTTCCCTTTCCCTTTCCCTTTCCCTTTCCCTTTCCCTTTCCCTTTCCCTTTCCCTTTCCCTTTCCCTTTCCCTTTCCCTTTCCCTTTCCCTTTCCCTTTCCCTTTCCCTTTCCCTTTCCCTTTCCCTTTCCCTTTCCCTTTCCCTTTCCCTTTCCCTTTCCCTTTCCCTTTCCCTTTCCCTTTCCCTTTCCCTTTCCCTTTCCCTTTCCCTTTCCCTTTCCCTTTCCCTTTCCCTTTCCCTTTCCCTTTCCCTTTCCCTTTCCCCCTTTCCCTTTCCCTTTCCCTTTCCCTTTCCCTTTCCCTTTCCCTTTCCCTTTCCCTTTTTCCCTTTCCCTTTCCCTTTCCCTTTCCCTTTCCCTTTCCCTTTCCCTTTCCCTTTCCCTTTCCCCCTTTCCCTTTCCCTTTCCCTTTCCCTTTCCCTTTCCCCCTTTCCCTTTCCCTTTCCCTTTCCCTTTCCCCCTTTCCCTTTCCCCCTTTCCCTTTCCCTTTCCCTTTCCCTTTCCCTTTCCCTTTCCCTTTCCCTTTCCCTTTCCCTTTCCCTTTCCCTTTCCCCCTTTCCCTTTCCCTTTCCCTTTCCCTTTCCCTTTCCCTTTCCCTTTCCCTTTTTCCCTTTCCCTTTCCCTTTCCCTTTTTCCCTTTCCCTTTTTCCCTTTCCCTTTTTCCCTTTCCCTTTTTCCCTTTCCCTTTTTCCCTTTCCCTTTTTCCCTTTCCCTTTTTCCCTTTCCCTTTTTCTTTCCCCCCATTGAAGAGAAATGACCAAAAAAAAAAAAAAGGAAGAAAAAAAGAAGATAACAGGAATTCCCTTGTCTTCTGTAGAAAGTCTCATCTATAGTGGTTAATTACTGTGTTCACTTTCTTGTTTCAAAATGGTTGTGTATGAAGAATTTTCTGTGTGCAAGTAAACCATTCTTCAAGGATTCATCTTGAAACTGTGCCCTTTACCTCAATTAAGTAAACTTTTTAGAAATCCAACTCAAAGGATCTCATCATAATCAACCTTCTGCCCGTTCATTTCTGTGATTGTGGCTATGGGCTTACAGGTCATTAATGTTGTTTTAATTGTGGAATTTTGCACATTCAGTGTGTGAAATTGAGATGTGATTCAGGCCCTAAATGTATAACTTCATTTCAGCATTATTCCTTCTTCTCATTTCACATCATACTATAGTTCTGAAAATAGTTTTTTAACTGTTGTTGAATGGTACGTATTTTAGTCCTAGCAGCCCACAATGATAGGCCACATTCTCAAATGATATAACATGATGCCATGCTTTTTACTAAATAACTGCTTCCATTTTTTACTTGCCTCCTTCCTTCATGCTCACTTCTCACTGTGCACAGAAAATACACACTACCTGTAGAAGCTGTATCTTAGAAGAATCAGAAAATTTTAATGAAAGATTTTATAGAATGAACAATTTTTTCTGCTTTTCAAAGGTGGTAAAATCTTTTATTGTGCAAACAGAAATCTCTTGAAATTATTAGAGCTGACTGTTTGGGAGGATAGAAGACTATTTTATAAGTGACTGCATAAATAAATAAATTCTGCTATTTATGGAATTTTCTTTGGCTCATAACAGTTAGAGCACACAAGATCCTGTGGTCACCTACTGATGTTCCTAAACTGTTTTATGTCTAGGGTTCTGTTGATCTCAATATGCATTTGCAAGACAAGCAAAAGGTGCCTGACATCATTGCATAGGTTGCTCTTACAGCTTTGCTTTTCTCCTTTCATAGTGGGTCTAGGAGAGCTTGTCACTGATAAGGATGCCAGAAACTTTCCAAACAAGCATGTAAAATACCTGCAGAAATTGCAGGTACTGAGAATGGTTTGAGAGCATTCTGACTACAAAATAGCTGAGGAAAGTTTCTGATGGGACTTGTACCAATTGAATCAACAGAATATTTTAAAGAAAACTTTGTTCTTGTATATATTTCTGCAGCAACTCTTTACCTGTGTAGCCACTTGGAGCTCAGCTTCAGACATCAAAAGTGAATATAAAAGTGGTTTAAGCTAATAGAATAAGAGCTAGGCTTCTGAAAGGGATAGGTCTTTCTTCTCAGCGTCAGTGGGAGCTGGCCTCCCAGACACCTTTAAAAGCATGGTGTGAGTCTTTTATCGATTGCAGGGACAGGTGCAAAAATCTACGTGGCACAGCTGCTGACCCGTGTAGTAGGCATTCGGTTTATCTTACTTATAGCATACATTTATATTTAATTATACACATTGTATAGAATATAGCTGATAGAAATTTTATGATGTTAATGTTTGATGGACAGAGAGCTTTTTATATGGAAAAGGAGAGTTATTTTTTTAAGCTAAAAAAAACCACACAAAACTGGAATTCTAAAATAAGAACTAAATGATACAAGGCTCATTGATAGAGTATAGAACTGCAGATATTAAAAAAAAAAAAGTATTTCATCTAATTAGGTCATGAGGGTTTGTGTGTGAATGTCTGTTTTAGCTATATTGTCTATCTTTTGAGCCAGGAACTGTGCGAGGTAAAATGAGTCAAGGTAGTGAAAAAACAGGTGTCATTTTCCTCCCTATAAACCTTAGGTATCTCATACTTGACTTTTCACTTTAAATAACTGTTTCTGATCAATTAGTGTTTTCATAATTTTACTTGGACTCTGGTTGTGCTGGCAGAATACTCTTTTTACTGAACTCTTACTTGATTTCTTTTGAATGCACTATACAAAATGCACTATTTTATTACATTTACCAAGGAAATGTGGTTGAAAGAAAAGTCATTTTTGATAGTTTTGTATGATTTACTAAATACAACAGTCTAGCTCAGATGAGTCTATTTTGAGAAGAATGCTGTTTGGGGTTGGGTTTTTGTTTTCCCACCGTGAGCAGCTGCATACTGGCTAAGTCCACAGCTGATTGCCAGTTCCTAGGTGTTATCTGAGCAAAAAGCCCTAATTTACTCACGATCATCAGGCATAGTTGGCCCTGTGCTGTCTGTCTTATTCACATTGTTACTTTAAGAATCAACGCTTCACATACATTATATTCTGCATTTTTTTTTTTTAAACCAAGCTAAAATTCTTCCTGATAGATTAACAGAATGCTAAAGCTAAATTTTAAATTTTGTATATTTAACCTTTCCCCCTAATTGCTTGCCCAGAATAAAGGTTTGGTGCTTTGTTCCTAAATTCTCTACATGAGGTGGTGTGCATTAAAGTGTATTTATACTCTTTCGGATTAATTAACTGTGACCTTATGAACCACTGTCCTTGTTTAATTGGTGGCTCCGAAGCACACTAATGGCATAAATCAGCTGATAATGAGATTCAGGCTTGCTTTTAAAATATATAATAACACAGCATTGATACAGCAAATGAGATTTGTTGACTTTCTGTTGGTATTACAGGAGAGAAGACACAATTAAATGTGTACTTTTGGGATGGGGGAGGGCTTGGTTGGAATGAATAATATGCACTTCAGGGTGGGTGTATGAAATAAGGAGGATATTCTACATCAAGATAAGTTTGGTATTCTCTCCTTGTCTCTAGGCAATGCACAGTACTGGCTGGTGCACTTTAGGATACAGAAATGTTGTGGGAAGGTGTTTCTTAAAGATTACTGGAGGCTAACAAAAACGATGATTTCATCTTAAATATAGTTACATGTTTTTAAACTAAGCCTACACCCACTGTTTTATGAACTGCAAATTAATCAGATAGCTCCTTGAGAACAAAAAGGTTTTGACCTAAACTAGTTGCCCAGGCTCCATTACTATTTTCAGTTTAATGTTACCCATATCCATCCTCACATTTTGGAAAGAAAACAAGGGCTCTGCAACAAAGTTTCTTTGTTTTCCTAAGAACTAAAAATGTGCTGTATGTAGACCAAACAATAAAAATAAACTACTGAACTACCTTCTAATGCATGGGGGTTCTGGAGAGAGGAAACCATGGATATTTAGAGGCATAAAGTGAGTCATTGTGCTAGTTAAAGAATTTTATAAGGCAAGCTCTGTGGGTTTGAGTTGCATCTGTTACCTTTCCAGCTAGAACTGAGGGGTATGCAGGAAAAAGAATGTTGGATTTAATCATGCCTTATAGTGAACACATTGTACTTAGACTAAGCTTCTAACCAGGATCTAGACCATAGGAGAACAAAATTGTCAGTCTATCTTTTTGTATGAATTTTGCCTCAGAGGGGTTCCAGTTAAACATACCTAAACAGTAACAATTTAAACCACTTGAGCTGCAAAATGCTGCTAACAAAATACTTTTTAAAAGTAATGAATGTTCTGTAACATTAAAAAAAAAAAAAAAAAAAGCCTCAAAGCTATTTTCCTTATTAAAAGATAACCATGCTTGCATTTATGACAGTTTGTAGAAGCTGTAATGGACTGGTTGCTATGGTGTGAGATGTAGACCAATGAAATAATTGTTTCTCTTGGTATTGGCTTCCTGGAAACAAATTCTGTGTAAATTACTTGGCTGAAATAGTGACAACAATCTTGTGTACTGCTTTATTTAGTTCATAGTTAAAAATCACAACTACTCTATAGTAATAAAAAAGTAAAATTTATCACTTCTGTGCTTTCTTTTAACTTTTTTTTTTCCCCTTTTAAATTTTCAGGTCAGTTTCATGAATTCAAAAGCAACTTACCAGTGATTTCTGGGAGCTGGGGCTGATTTTTTTTTGCGTATTTGTAAGTACTTATTGATTAATTTTCCTGTTATGTGTGTCTTTCTAATACTGTTTTAATGCAAAGGATGGAAACTATTTTAAAATACCATTGTAATATCACCAGTTTAGATTCTTCTTTCATTAAGAACATACCCAGCTACTTACAAACTTTTTGTAGTTTTTTGCTACCAACTTAAGATTCAGCTGTTCGCAGGGGCTTACAGATACTTAAATTAACAGTGCATATTCCTGTTTCTTTTTTTTTATGATAATAATGAGAGAACAGTGGTGCTTACAGCAACACATTAGTTATGAGTCTGTTGCTAACAGTGTCAGTGCATCTTCCTGTTGTGATTAAAATTGTTTCTAGTAGTGAATTGGGGCAGTGATTCAAGACTGACAGGACTTTTAGAGGAATTATTACATGGGTTAATGGAGGAAATGCGAGGACAACCAGTATCTGTTGAACTGGGAATGTATTTATATTTACCCTGGAGAAAGCTGACCTTTATGGTTGCAGCAAAATGACTGAGAGTGTGGTCATTTAGGCCATGGCCCAAGAATATGTTTCAGCATATGCTCAAGTTCAAACAGAACAAATGGGACTAGGCCTCTACATAAATACTTTGAGAAAGGGAAGGTTAGAGGAGAGGATGTGGGAGTAAGACACTTATTTACACAACGAATAGAAAGCTTTCAGAATTACTGTTTTGGATAGTCTTCAGCTTCAGTCAAGTATAATAAGGAAAATCTAATGGGACTTAGACTTGGCATGATATAAATTATTGCAATACCTTTTGTATGATGTAGTACAAATGAAACCAATCTATGCAGCCTGTTCTCTTAAGTCACAAATATAGTTTATGAATAAATATTTATTCAATCATTTGTGGAAAAAGATGTTCACAGAACTACATTCATCAGGGAAAAATATGGCTGTTTCTCCTCTCAATATGGAAATGAATTCAATTTGTACTAACCCTTCCTCTTTACAAATGTTCATTTTCATACATGGTTTTGCCATTATATTTGCAGTTTCCTTCACTTACAGGTCAGTAGACATTTGCATCTTTTTAATGAATGTTGTCAGTCGTATTTAAAGAAAATATTGTTATCAAATAAAATGAACAAATTAAAAAAAAGTATTAACTTTGAAAAGCGACTTTGAGATGGCAGTGTAAGGTTATGGGGTGATTACTGAATCAGTAGTGAGACGATTGCTCTAACTTTTCCAGGCTTTGCCATTTCATGTTTCCTTCAAGTTATCACTTAAGTTTTCCGTGCCTCGTTTTTTCTCATCTATGAATAGAAACAGTAATATATCAGTCAGTACAAACAATACCTATTTATACCTCAATATTGAGTGTGCTTTCTTGTCAAAGCAATGGAATAAATACTATTGTAGACTCACAGTGAATGTCATTGTGCGTACCAAGCTAATTGGATGAGAAGCTGTTAAGTATTGTTTAATTCGTGCACATGTAGTAGAATAAACTTATGAAGTGCTTTAGTAGTTGTATTATAGAATCACAGAATATCCCAAGTTGGAAGGGACCCACAAAGATCGAGTCCAACTCCTGGCTTCACATGACCACCCAAAAATCAGACCACATGTCTGAGAGCTTTTGTCCAAACTCTTCTTGAGCTCTGGCAGGCTCAGTGCTGTGATCACTGCCCTGGGGAACCTGTCCCAGTGCCCAACCACCTCTCAGTGCAGAACCTCTCCCTAACCCCCAGCCTGACCCTCCCCTGACCCAGCTCCATGCCGTTCCCTCGGGTCCTGTCGCTGTCCCCAGAGAGCAGAGCTCAGCGCCTGCCCCTCCGCTCCCCTCGTGAGGAAGCTGCAGGCCACCATGAGGCCTCCCCTCAGTCTGCTCTTCTCTGGGCTGAGCAATCTGAGTGACCTCAAGCTGCTCCTCATATGTCTTCCACTCTAAACCTTTCACCATCTTTGTCACCCTCCTTTGGACACACTCTAATAGTTTTCTATGGACTTGTGATCCGAGTCTTGCCTGTCATGGTTAACAATGGCAATGTTCTCTGGTGAGAACAGGACAAAAATTGACATAAAATGTACTTTGCAATGTTTGTGTTTAGGTTAACCAAATAAGTAGTTAAAATATAATGCAAAATATGGACTATTGTTATTACACAACTGTACGCTGGCTTTTGCAGAAAAAGTTTAGTAGAGTTAACACACCTTACATATCGTGACCATTAGAGCTGGAACACAGTTCAGCAGTCTTACCAGAGAAGACAAATAAATGACTGTACGAAATGACTATGAAATGGACTACAGTCTAGTCTTTTATACGTATTCTCTGTAAATTAGCAGAGAATCGTATTAACAGGAATATCTGGAGACGCTAATACTACTGCTGAGTGATTATGTTCTTTGATTAAAGGACTTATTTTGGTATTTAGCACTGTATATCTGGGAACATACACATCCTACATTCACATAAGCTGAAAATAAAACGTAGGATGTACAACTAAGTGATACAGCCCAGTGTCTCCTCACATAATGAAAACAGGATTGAAGTATACATTCTACATTAATACAGGTTTAGATCTGCTTAAATCATCTATATTGTACCTCTCCAAACTTGAAAATATTCTTTACATAATATACATCACTTCAGCAGATACAGACTCATGGTATTCAGCAACAGTAATAAGTATAGTGTCATAAATTTTCACTGTGCTCTGTAGACTAGTAGGGCATGCTGTTATTTCAAGTTTCTGTCAATTTAAAGGTTTGATTTCTGCAAATACTTTTTCGTGTGAGGTGACTCTGGAAGCTGATGAGAACAGAATCGGGACTTGAGGATGAACAAAAAGGCCCTAAGGAGATGATACTATATAAGATGAGAGCTTTGGGGGTTGGTGTGGAAGACAAAAGGTTTGCATATATAAAGAGTTTTGAGAAAATTCGATTTAAAGCAGCACTTTAACAATGCTAATGAGAAGTGTATACCATTTTTAATGTTACACTATAGTACTTGGGTGTGTATTTGTAGTGTATTTGTTTGATCTATACTCGAAATGGAAGGAGTGTAAATTGACACTAGGAAGATTGATTTTTGAAACTTCGTATTTTTTATAAAGGAATACAGCAAGATCAGCAAAATAGTGCTATAGGTCTATACCAAAGCTATTTCAACCAGGGGCTATAATAACTTTTTCCTCAAATTTTTGAAAGTTTTGTCATAAATGCATTCTGCTGTAACATGTAATTACTTGGATCATCCAGTTCAGACAACTTTTTTTGTTGTCATATTTGGCTACTTTTGTTCAGGAGAAAACAGGATTGATGATTCATACAAAAGTAAATTTCATGGAAAATGTGACATTTGTGCTTTTGTGTTATGCCCACAGAGTAATTGTCCTAACTAAAGGTTACTTTTTTCAAGAATGTGGGTTTAATTTATTTATCTGTCCTTCTCAAGTAGGTTTGTCCAGTAGTAAACTGCAATGGTTATTTAAAGTTATAGAAGGTAAAATAAATATCCTCTAATAACTGCATGTAAAATGAATTATACTTGTAGATCAGGAGTTGTATATACCTCTTTATTAACGGTTCAGTTTCTGTGCAAATATTTTATTGTGACTTGTGTGTAAAGTGAAAACAGTGACAAAGGGGGGAAAAAACTCTGAAATGAATGGTGGTAGAGCCCATAAAACTTCAGTGTCTCTCTAGAACTGCTCTTCAATGAAAAGCCTGCATTGAAAATATGGTGAAAATAATATAATTGGCTTTGAAACTAAAATCAAATCACTTTAAAAACAAACAGCAGCATTTTTTGGAAAGGTTTAACAACAAAAATAGAAACACTTAAGGGGCACGCACATGCACACACATCATAACACAAAAAACCTGATAGTGTAAGTAGGTAAACAATCTTTTCAAGCACTTCATCTGATAGCACATGGTCAGAGGGTACATTTTGATTCAAACTCAGTATTTAATGTTTTTCCTCAGTTTTATTTTTAAGGCAATTTTTATACTTGGTTTACTTGGAATGGTTCTATTTAAAACTTAGGGACTGTGTTCAGTTACAGCGTGGAGCATCTGACCAAATAGATTTGTGCTTTAATAATAATAAAAAAGCCTCCTAATTTGTGACTATTTACATGATAAAGTGAAAGAAGCATAGCTTATTTGGGGCAAGTGAAGGCATGTGGCTTTGGCACTACTTAGCTTTACAGGTTTAATTGGGAATATCTGATGTTATTCTGAAGTCCGGTTTATTTGGGAGAATACTGTGTCTGTACTTGCTAGCTAAGCAATATGGTGGACTCAGTTTATAAAAACTTGATCTCAATTTTTCTCTTCTTAATATCCAGTTGTTCATTTTGGTCAAGGAGGTGTGTATCAGAGCATCACCTCTTTATGGATGGAACTCATTCAAAATTCCTATTAAGGAAACAAAGTGGTGCCTTGCTGGAAGCTCTATTTTCTGCAACATCCAGAGGTGCTCAACATGGGGTGTGCTGGAGGTACCAGAGGTCTTTTTCCTCTTCTGTCTGCTTTCCAGCTAACATTTGTGACATAACAATGTAAAATGATGTGGTCATACCATACCAAGTAGCCTCTCAGCAATTTGAAGCTTTGTTTTCCTGGGATTATTTTACAAATGGTGAATATAAAATCTGCTATAGTGGGAAACTATTCCCAATCTTACTGGTTTTATGCAATGCTTACAGTACAGCAGCACACAAATTTTCTAATATACAAAGTTCCAGCATATAACATGAGGTATAAATAAATACAAACGCAAGACAACCGCACTGGAGATTTTTCTTGTCTGAAAAAGCTTCTGTATAAAATACACGTATTTTAGACATTTTAAAGAGATAATCAGTTGTGTAGAAACAAAATAGAAAGGAGAAGGACACTTCTTTACACTTGAGTAATGCCATCTGCCTGGATGCCCAAGTACATTTGCCAGTGTGGGTCAAATGGAAGCATACTTGCATCCTTCCAATGCTGTGTAGTTTCACCTGAAGAGCAGAAAGTGTAAGAAAAAAGGACTGAAGGAGAGAGAGAGGTGACTGCAATAAACTTCTCACTTTTGGTGAGAACAGGACAGAAGTCCAAGCAAAACTACCACAAATTTTATTTGGTTTTCAGTCTCTAAGAGTCTCATGCCCCTCCCACCTTTGCTTCTAGATGGGATGTCTGGTGGACTCCCTGTATGAATTTTTCCAAAGCTGTGTGGTTGTGGTAGGGACTTCTGGTTCTCTTAGTAGAAGGAGTGTCTGTTACACGGAAGCATGTTCCTATCTAAGTTCTCATTTACCTTCTGAGTGCAGCAGATGTTATTTTGGCTGCTGGTCTATTGACTGTACAGACTGTTTCTTTGTAGTAAGTAAAAAAAAATGAATAGGTATACAGTATGCTCATGTTGTGGAAGCAATATGCATTGTATTCATTTTAGCCAGATTTTCTTATAATAAGCAAATAGCATACCTAGACTACTATTTTGATTTTTAACATAGAACAGAAACGTTGTTCAGTTTCTTACAAATAATGGAATGCATGTCACAAGAGAAAACATACAACATAACAATTTGCATCCACATAAATCCAAAGGGTTTATTGTGCTGTCATGCTTATCAGAGCCTTTAGAACTGCTAAAATAAAGACACCACTGAGGGGGCGAGAGCCATCCAACCAGCTTCTGATATACTGCACAGAGATGTGTGATCTTTGCCTACTTTTTGATGAAGTTTAACCATTTAAAGAAGCTGCTGCTGGAGATGCTCTTTCAAAGCATTGCCATGCTTTGAATGTGAGGATCTCCTTGTTCCATTGCTGCTCCATACGTGTGATGCATGAGATACATCTGCTGTCTAAAAAAACCTTTGCAAAATCACTAAGCAAAAAAATGGAAATCCTCATCTAAACATTTCTATTTTTTGCAAGAATGAAATATGCCATTCAAGTTGCATGCAATCTTGAGAGAGAGGAATCTGTTAGGAAATATTTGTGCTAACAAGCTGAAATAAGAACATGGAAGCCAACTATTTGTACAAGTCCATACCTGGACAGAGTCCTAGAGGTTTTCTGCAAGTGATTGGCGTTTACAGAATATTCTTGGAAGAAATGATTGTTTGTCACAAAACCAAAGCCTTAGGTCACTTAACAGTTAGATCTTAGCAAACCTGTAAAGAAAACTTTGTTCCAGCCACACTGTGAGTAGTAAATTATACAGGGTATTTCTTATTCTTTGTAAATGACACAAAGGATTTCTTATTCTGTGGTGCGGACGGGGAATACTAACAGTTGATGTGAGCATTAACTTTTTGAATCATATTACTTAAAAGGGTAAGGGTTATAAAGTGCCCACAGACAGCTTCATTTTCTCTCTGTCTTCCTAATGCACACATACCAATGGCTGTTTGATTCATTTATTGACATAAAACAGAATTGCTTAGAACTAACCACTCATTCATCATAATCACAGTTACAGGAGGGTGTGGGGTAAGAGGTTAACTGCTTGCTAGATGTATCAAGATCTTTGGTATATACCAAAACCTGTCTTGATAGAAATCTGATAATGGGCTGTTGAAGGTAAAATATAAGTGTTAATAGCTAAATAATAATAATAAAAAAGATATAGACTATATTATAAAACACTCACATTTCTAAAGTTAATTAAAAAGAGCTGATCAAAGTGAAACCCCTTTAAAAATGTTACTTTAAGATATTAAGATAGAGCACAAAGGTCAATTTTAAAAACCAGTGCATTTTTTTTAAATTCATTTTCCATGAAATGGGTAGGCTTCTTGGCAGCACTTTAATTAATAATGAAAATATAAATAATGTGAAAAACTTCATTTTTACTTTAGTAGTTTAAGTTCATACACAGTGATGATGAACTAATATTTGGGGTATCTAAATTAACAAGGCATTTGACAAAATCAATTTGAACTAACTGGGGACAGCTTGCTGTTCTTAATATGTGTGATGGATTCAGTACTCTGCATCATAAAATATTCAAAGACTACACTTAATTGTGTAAATACCATATTATCTTTATGGGTTTATTAGAGATTACAGTATAATCTTGGCTCTGAAAGTTAGTCTGAAGGATGCTCCCTGCAGGAGCCAACAAGCCCCAGGGAATCCAATTCCCCAGAGCTAAAACAAAGCAGGTTATGTTTTTTTTTTTTTTTTGAAGTTTCACCTCTCCTGCCTTCCCTGATGAAACAGTTCACAAAATCTAAGACTTCATTCAAAGTTCCTATTTTTGTATTAAAATAAAAGCGTGATCTAGAAAAGGAGATGACTTCTGTCTGGAAATTGGCAGGAATTAAGGTCTGACTGAAACACATGGTCCTGCAGAAGGACCTGAAGTACTGTAGAAAACCAGGAAGGAAAATGGATGCCTAGCTAGTAAACTGGCCATGTATTTGGAATTCTTACTGCTTTACTATCTATTTTCTCTGAAATGCTTTAGTATTCAATACTTTTCTGTTTGAGAACTGCCTGGTCTCAAACAGAAGTGGGAGGGCGCTTTACTGTGAGGGTGACAGAGCACTGGAGCATGTTGCCCAGAGAGGTTGTGGAGTCTCCTTCTCCGGAGATACTCAAAACCTATCTGGATGCCATCCTGCACAATGTGCATTAGGTGATTCTGCTCGGCAGGACTAGATGATCTTCAAAGGTCCCTTCCAAACTTGGCCATTCTGTGATTCTGTGATCAGTGACTAAACCCATCATTTATTTCCCCAGTAGCACTGAACTACAGTTAGATTTGCTGAAGTGATCAGAGTAAAGTGCAGGAATTTGGAGCCTAAATGCTTAGCATTATGAAAGTGAAGTGAAAATTTCATTCCCCCAAAAAATCGTTGCTAACCGTCTAAAACTTGAGAGGCGTTCCTACAGCAGGCGAAAGGGATTGGAGATGTGCTTAAGTTGGAGTGTGTGGCAGCACTCCTTGCTCCTATTTCAGCAAAATAATTTTATGAACATCGTGTCAGGCTTGTGATTAGCCAATCCATCAGTGGAAAGCTGGCAGCCCTTTACATTTCAGAGACAAAGAAAAATTCCAGAATGTACCTGGTATTTTACACAATTCTGTGAAGTTCATTGAACTTGCTTTTATTTCTCCTGTATTTCAGAGAGATTATTTAGAATTGAGCATGCTATCTTAATAGAACATGCACTATTGATTTATTTAAAGATATAATATTTTCTGTTGTCTTTTTATGTCTTTGGGGTTGTTTGTACTATTGGTGTTTTATTTCATTGTTCCATTTTTACCAAGTGATTACAGTTTGTATAAAATCCAGCAGCAAAAATAAAAAGCTGAAATTATTCTTTCTAAAATGCAATGTTCTGTATTTGTCAACACTAGATTTCATGTTGCTCTGCTGCTTCTTAACCCAGTATTTTTAAAGTATGGTTAGAAAGTCTTAATTTTATGGAACATTTCCTTCTCCAAACCATGATGCAGATTTTAATATAAATTTTGGAAAAGCTATTTCCCCATCAACTGTGTTGAACTCCCCCCACACCCCATATCCGCTAAAGAACAGTTATATACGAGAGCTCGTTTATCCTATATTGCTTGGGCAAGTTTTTATTGTTGTGAGGTTATTGGCCTTCTTACATTGCTTATATACTAAGGTAACATCCCACCCAAGCAAGTAGTCCTTAAACTTCCTTGCTAATTTCATTAAAGCCTGACAGTATATCCATATTTGTAAGAAGTATGAGCAGGCTAGAAGGGAATCTTTTGCCCAGGGGTTTCTTTGCTAAGAATGGAACCATATTCTCTTGCCTCTGAAATACTGGGTATTGGTTGTTGCCCACTCCAGGATTCATCAGATCCAGTATGGGAACCTAGTTTGTTCTTCAAACTCCAGGTTGTGAAATATGATCAAGGAATGAACAAACTGCATATCACAGAATCATCTAGGTTGGAAGAGACCTCCAAGATCACCCAGTCCAACCCCTGACCTAACACTAACAAGTCCTCCACTAAACCATATCACTAAAGCTCTACATCTAAATGTCTCTTAAAGACCTCCAGGGATGGTGACTCAACCACTTCCCTGGGCAGCCTATTCCAATGCCTAACAACCCTTTCAGTAAAGAAGTTTTCCTAATATCCATCCTAAACCTCCCCTGGCGCAACTTTAGCCCATTCCCCCTCGTCCTGTCACCAGGCACGTGGGAGAATAGACCAATCCCCACCTTGCTACAGCCTCCTTTAAGGTACCTGTAGAGAACAATAAGGTCGCCCCTGAGCCTCCTCTTCTCCAGGCTGAACAAGCCCAGCTCCCTCAGCCGCTCCTCGTAAGCCTTGTTCTCCAGACCCCTCACCAGCTTTGTTGCCCTTCTCTGGACTCTCTCGAGCACCTCCATGTCCTTCTTGTAGCGAGGGGCCCAAAACTGAACACAGTACTCGAGGTGCGGCCTCACCAGAGCCGAGTACAGGGGGACAATCACCTCCCTAGACCTGCTGGCCACAATGCTTCTTATGCAGGCCAGGATGCTGTTGGCCTTCTTGGCCACCTGAGCACACTGCTGGCTCGTGTTCAGCCGACTGTCAACCAGTACTCCCAGGTCGTTCTGACCCTTCATAGCCCCAGACCTAGACAATCATAGCTATGACGTGACTGTTACTACCAGATCTGTCTATAACTTCTCTGTGATTTCTTTACTTGCTTGTTAATCTCTTGTTTGCAAAGATGTTTTTTTTATGGACTTGAGTGTAACTTCTAGAGAACAACAAGGGGAACACAACAATGTTCACTCTGTTACACTTTTGCTGTATTTGTCAGAACAGCTGCAGGACCTGTGTAATCTTACTCCAGATTTCTAGAGTTGTACGTTAGGTAACATATACATCCTTTTCATAGGCCAATTTACTGGAATAATTATACAGTTATTGAAACAAAATATAATAATAATTTATTCTTTTCCATTCAGGTTTTTTTTTTTGTTTTAGACTGAATTTGTACATTCTGATCACCACAGGTTCCATTATAGATTTGTTTCTGACTGTAGTATTCAGCAGTATTTTTTTTTTTTTAAGGCTACATAGATTCTTGTAGGTTATGCCAGGAACATGGCAGCGTCTTTTTTCCCCTTCCCCCTTTCACCTTTTCCTTTTCCTTCTCTGGTAACTTGTTTCTGGGTGTCAATGAACTCCTTCATTCCTCCAAAACAGCCTTCCCCTTGAGATAGCTGTTTTTTATGTTTTTTTTGCCTCACCCACCCACCTGCCGTTAACTATTTGGTTTCCACTCAAATACTTCATCATCGAGATTCAAACCTCATTGTCCTGTGGCCATTGTTGCTTAGCAGAACACCCATGCTTGCTTCCTACACAAACACACACAAATAAATTAATAACTGAGTGGAACTCCTCCTCCTCTGTGCTCCAGAAGGAGCTGCTCCAAAAAGAAGCCATTTATAGTATCAATAAGCTGCTTCTCCAAACCATGTACAGATGTGTTATTCAACCAGTTAATATTGGGGTAGTTAAAATCACCCATTATTATTTTTCTGGCAGATTTTGCCACTTCATTAATATCTTTCAACATACTGAGTTGCTTGGCTGTTCCTTCTTTTACATGGCTTATATCATATCATGCCATCACAGCATATTCTGTAGTTTCGAGTTAATTGCCCAATTAACAGTGGTATTCATGAAGTGCTAGGAAAATTCCACAACTAATGATTTGGACAATTTCAAAATAGGTTGGTATTTCATAGTTTAAAATGTCAAACATGCCAATAGCTGCAAGCATAAGATCATGCAGGCTTAGAACCCAATAGCTTAAAAATTCCGTATTGCAAAAATCATAATCCAGCCCTCAGAAACGTGTTTCCCAGCCCCCAGTGTTTCCATGTAGGGAAGTTCTGTGCTACCCTAATTTCTCCTCAGGCTGGTGAGGTGGGAGCAGGAAGCAGGGCCTCCTTAGCTTCTCAGTATTTTGTGGAGATGGGGAATAAAAACCTTCTGGCAGCAGTGAATGCACCCTCACCCCAGCCTGGCCACAGAGGATGTGCATGGTAGCACTGGGAACCCTGCTGTAGCAGTGGAATATCCTGTATGTGTATATAGGAATCAGGAAACCAGGGATGTGAGTGGCTGGAAGGTTGCAAGATTTGCTAGAGGACTTTGTACTTTTCTTTCCCGTTGCCTGGATTAGGTAGGGATATTAACAATACGTAGTTAGCTTTGATGGGCCATTGTTCCCAGATGCAACTGAGAGTTGCCAATAGACTCTCTAGGCAGTGATCTGATTTTTGTTTTGTCTCACCAGCTGCCATGCAGAGATGCCAGGGGATACACTGCCTACCCTTTTCACCATTTCCCCGCACCTTCTGTGCCATTTTGGAGTTGTAGGACTGAGGTGATGCCATAGACTTAGTTCTACAGCATCTGGCAATAGGCTGGGGTTGTAAAGTAATTTCACTGTATCCAAGAAAGAAGTTATGCCTTTTTAGCCTTGACATTCAGAGTCAGAAGCTTGGGTTCAGTGAAGTAGTCCACCTCCTAAAAGCTAAAGGATCACAGAGTCAAGGTTTATTTCTAACATTTACATTGTCAGAACATTTGACTTTCACTGCTTATCCAGTCCATTGGAATGGTATTAGTGGACTAATGCAAACTTCTTAGAGATATATGTATATGTGATTAAGGTCCTAATCCAGCAAGGTGCTTTAAGCATTTTGAGGTACTTCACTGTAGTTGGCAGGACTTTGCAGGAGTTTAAAATCCTGTGAATACTGAGATCTGTGCTGGAATGGTACCGATTATATAAATATGGCTGCTGATAAGTCTATTTTTAATTAAATTATTGAAATATAATGTTGTTTAGATCTCCCTTTTAGTCCTTCTTGGAGATATGGTAGATTCTTTAAGGACATTATAATTTACATTTTATAACAAAAATATAGCGAATTATCTCTTTCCTCATGATATCTCAGCAAACTATCATTAACATTTTTCATCAGTATTCTGTTTAGAGTTTTCTAAACTGAACAGTGTAGAGGTAACAGCTCATTTTTAGATGCTATTACAGTTCTTTCACATCTTTATAGTACTGTAGTAAAGCTGAATTTACTGGCTACCTTGAAAGTGGAGTAAGGCAGCATTAGAATCTACATTAAAGTGATTCAGTACTCTTTAGAGAAAAGCCTTCTTAACTTGAGATCAGATACAGTACGTATTTTGGGGGCAGCTTTATAAGGATTGCCGATAAACTTGAACACTACCAACAACAGCTGCTTTTTGAAATATTGCTCTGTCCAGCCCATTGAAATTTAAGGGAATTTGCTTTGCTTTGTAAGCACATGTGATCGACATTAGCATTCAGGGGAGCTGCACCTGCAAACGGAAGGGAGGCTATATCCTATGGACTAATTTTATGGCTAGAATTAGTAAAGATGGGAGGGATCAACTTGCATGCACTTGTTTCTCCTTGGGAATTAAGTGCAAATCTTCAGTCTACTTAGGTGAGTACCATGATCTGATATATTTTTCCTAAATGTTCTTCACCGTGGCTGTTCAGATTCTTTTAAGCTTGAGCACATGGAGAGAATATTTTTTCATAAACATTCAGGAATTAAAAAATGTGCGTCCAAATAAGTTGACCTGCAGTAGGTCCAGTGGTTACTGCTCCTGGCTTTGGTATGGTTCTGAGCATCTCACTTCATCTTGGTTTCCTTTCAACTAACTATTTTACATTTTTAAACTATGCTGTTATGGAAGGCGAAGTCTGGTGCACAGAAGAGGGATTAGTGGGGGCCTCCAGGAATGGCTGTAATACTGATTCTAATAATTTAGGTTCTTATTACACTTATAAACACAGTATTAGTAGTAATAATGACTACTTGCAGTGCAGTTTAGTAAGTGCAGTTCTGAACTATTGAGATTCTAAACCCATTGAGACTCTAAACCCATTAACAGCCACTAGAATGTGTCTTGCTGCTTGTAAAGGGTCCAGGATTCTGCATGTTCTACTTTATACAAAAGTTTTACTTATTTATTATCTTTTTACCTTTGTTCATAATTTTGCATTAAAAACTAGTTAGGTTATGTCTGTGTAAGATTTGTTCCGATACTTGGTTAGCTGTAGAACAATAGAGCATTTAGTGTTCGTGAAAGAAATGCCTTCAGTACTTTGAATGCAGCAGCTTAATGTTGTTTCTCTTAAAATATGATAGCTTATTGAAAATATTTTTCCAGATCAAATACACTAAGTTAATTAAATTATAGCCTTAATAAAACCTGAGAATATAATCAATAAATACAGATATCAAATAGAAAAAAATATTAAAAAGAAGATTAAGCTGTCTTTTTCAAATGGTAATCTCTGATTCTATTGACTTTTTTTTTTTTAACATGAAAATAAGATCCTTCTATTATTAAGTGGTTGCACAAATTCTACAAACCAAGGAACAGCAGTGATGTAAGAAGTGACTGAGCATTCATTGTTAACTGAATAGCAATGTTACCATTAGTGACCGTAGTGACAATTGCTGTATTGCAAACTGAACAGAATGGAAGAGGTTTTTTTCTTTTTCTTTTTTCATTAAAAAAAAAAAAAATAAGTTAACTTTAAATAGCAGTAAGTCCAAATTAGAATGGTGACCTAACATAGTTATAGCTAGAATAATTTAAGATGTAGATATGGAAATAGTTCTGCATTTTATCCAGTTGCAAAGTAAACAAACAAACAAAAAAAGGGAAACAGTATTTACAATAAATATATTAAAATTTGTCTTAATTATTTAAATATGTGTTGCTGAAAGTGGCCCAGAATGCTCAAGCATTTTGGGAATTGGTATTTAACCATGAGGGTAGGAGTTCCCAAATAATAAGTTATGGCCACAGGTATCCCACTCCCCACTGTCACCCCCAACAATGCATGTGAAAAATCATTGAAATATGTCATAAATATGTAATTCTGTTCAGGGAAGTTCTAAGCAATGTTATTAAGAAGAACAGTTATAGCCTTTAGCTCTTTGACTCAGCTAAGTAAATTTTCAGTCCGAATTTACCTGTTCCTCTCCCAGATTTGACCAGCCTAAAGATGTTTTTGATAGTGCTGCAAGTCTGTTAGCACAACCCCATTCTAAGCCTAATCATCAATGCCAAAAGAAGGCTTGAATTCTGCTGTCCTAAACTGTTCTTTGTGAAAAGCTAGGACTACAAAGATATGATTACAGTTTTTAGTATTACTATTTCTGTGAGTGAAGTGGGAAAATAAGCTGATACTAGGGAAGGCAGCATTTTTATTTTTAAGAAAATGTTTCTCACCAGACCCATCTTGTGGAATAGCCCCTTATGCAGTGCTTATGGCCAGTACATCCAAAACAACAGTTCTAAATCCAGGGAAAAAAAATCCCCAAAAGGATGATTCCTAATTGCAGCTATCCACAGGATACTGTCTCTGTTTTACTGACAAGTTTCTAGCAAACCTAAGAGTTTGCAAACTTTAAAGACGAAAGGTGATTCCAGAGGCATCCTGTTCCTTGTTAAAGGTTCTGCTATATCACTGCTAGGACAAAAAAGTGAAGTGCCTCTCCACCAGCTGCAGAGAAAGAAGGTGATTTGAATGTTAATGAAGGATAGAAGTTTCATAGTAACAGAAAAACAGAGGCTCTATAGATAAGAAAATATTTTCCCAGGATGTCTCAGTCTGCAGTTGTTGTAACCAGAGGAAGTAATATTACTAAGGAAGTATTTAAATGTCTTTAACAGATATTAGATGATGAAGTGGAGTAGTCATTATATTCCTATCCAACCTCCAATGCATGAGAGGTCTATTGAAATACAATCTTTTGAGAATATCCACTTAGTCCTGTTTCTAGACTCCCAGATTAGTTTGGGCATCCTGTTAATCTACAGAGCTCCAAACACAAAAGATTTCTCAGAGAATTAAAAAAAAAAAAAAACAACAACAAAAACAAAATGTTGTTTAATGCAGCAATAAAGATCTTAAGGCTCATTGTCTTCATAAATTTAAATGCCACTCCTCTAGCCCTCCTGGTCTGAAATACTTCCTGGATTCAACAGCATTGAACTTCTTTTCTGATATTTCCACCTTAGTTTTTTGAGCATCTTTTGGACCTGGCAGTGCCCTCGAGTGGTTCATAGGTTTTGATGTGAACGTGAGAATTCCTTTTTACTCCTGTTTACTCTTTAGTTCTGTTTATTCCTTGCTGTGTTTCATGAGCCCCCTATTTCTAAATATCCAATCCACTGGTAGTCCTGCAAACATAAACTGGCACTTAGGCCTTCCTTGCAGTTCCCGTTAAGAAAAAAAGTCAAAAACATCAGTGTCTTTTAGAGACAACCTACTTAAATTCTAATGTATTTGAATGTCTGGTTATTATTAAGAGCACTGTCACTCTGTGTTTGGGGAGGTTTTTTTTTTATTATTATTTTTATTTTCCTTGTTTGTTTTTGAGCAAATTAACAGAAAAGTAGTGATGAGTTTACAATAGTACCACTGAATTGCTCAAGTCCTGAGACCTGCAGCTGAGACCTGAGCCTGTAAAGGTACAACATTTGTCATTCTGATGAATGACTTTTCCTGCCCATAAAATAGGGGAAGTAATCCATCCTCATTCTGCTCAGTGCTCTCTAAGCAGAGACGTATTTGGTTGCCAAACTCTCCTTCCCATTCTTCAACTAATCCCAGGAAAAAATGGAAATATGTTGGAAAGCTTGTGACACATGGTGGATGACTAGTTCTTTGCTCCCTGAACTCTCATCTGTAGTGCTTGACAACTTTATGCTTCTTCTTGCTCCTATTTAGTATCTTGATGGAATTGCTGTGGGATCCATTGAGATTAAATTTCTGCCATACACAGGAGGTGTGTGGCTTTCTGGAATGATAACACCCACTTCTGCCACTCTGAATACCCAGTAGAGAGCAGAATGAAGATTGGCTGGCTTAAACCAAAACATGCAACAAGGGATTTTCCTCCAGAACGTCTTTTGTCCTCGGTTGAATAGATCTAGAATTTACCTGCTAGATTTTGGTTAAGTATCAAATAATCAATTTCCAAGACAAAAGAGATATCTAGATGTGAGTGTCATTTCAAAATGTTGATTTTTGGAAGGATAATAGAACAATAAGTTTAAACGATTCTCTTTTCACCTCGGAATCTGACTTTTTTGGTTTTTGATAATCTCATCTGTGTGAGATGATGGACCATACAAAACACTAATGTAAGAATCCATCAGCTTACTGAACTTTGTTAGCTTTCTTTGGGTGCCTGCTGTGGCCATCATCACTGTGATATCTGAATGCCTTACTTTTTTTGTAGGAGTAGTTTGAAATGCTAAGTTTGATATCCTTAAAAAAAAAAAAAAAGAGGAAACGATAACTTTACTCACGGTTCTCTAGAAACTTGTATATACAGTTTTGAGAATCCTTTTTTTGAGTCCTATTTTGACTCTGGTCAAGGATAATATCATGACAGTTAAGGCTAAACTGGTAAAAACTTGAATTTTGAGTGACAAAACTCCTTTGCACCAGTCACAGGCTGAAGATTGTTAAATGATGATGTTCTAGAAACCCAGAATAACTACTGTGCATCCATTGGGTCCCTGATAAAAGAGAATCATTCAAAACAATACTTATTGCCAAGGGAACAGTAGGGTAAAAAAAATGAAATATATATAGATATTATAAGCTAGTTGCTTTTATTTTTTATTTTATTTTATTTTTTAATTTTATTTTTTGTATCAGAATAATAATATTCAACAACCAGGGCGAATTAGCCACTGCTGTGTGTGGTTCCAGTATTACCAGTACAAGTACAGTAGAATTAATTTAATTCTACTAGTCCAAACTTAGCTTTACTACCTCTAAACTATATGCAAGTGTCTTTTGTGAAGACACCCTTTGTGTTAATGCATTTCAGAAAATTGATAAAAACGTCAGCTTTGTCATGGGATAGGATATGCAGATGCTCCTTATTTTTCCTCTGTTTTTACACTTTCATGGGGAGATGCCTAAGGTTAATTCAGGATGGTTATAGGAGCTAAGTGAGAAAATCTCCTGCATGATGAGCTTTGGAAGCTGAGACATGTTGTACTGGTTCTTATCTTTAAATATAATGCAGTCTGTTGTCATGTGCTAGTGATGTCAAATATCATCTGAGCATTCTTTGGGCTATCTGTCTCCACGTGCTACTGGCACATGTACATATTTCTGTCCATTTTTTAGCAGTACGTATTGGGCTTATTCCTGTGTTAGCATTCCTTCCATCAATCCTGAATGCAAGCCAGCTCTACCAGCAGGAGAATTTTATATCTGTTTCATACGTTAGTATGATGACTTAAAAGGCCACTCCTTAATTCCTTCCAGCTAAGGTTTCTTCATTTATTGTATATTACAGTGCAAAGGTTTCTTCTTTTGAGGCAATTGATTTCAAACTGTTTTACCTCTTTGATTTCTTCTGTCAAGCAGTATGGGGGACACAAAAGCCAGGATGTTTTTTGGTATAACCATTAGCAGTGCTTCTGTGCACTTACTGTGTTAGGAGGAGAAAAAAAAAAAAAAAAGGGTATTAATTCTCAATGCTTGTTTTCTTACAATAGCAGATATGTGTGTAAATCAGATATGGACTATAAATCAGAGTTATTTTCATTAATTCTGTAGTTAAGCTTTTGTTCATTATTTACATCTTGGAAAGATCTAATTCTGGAGAACAGCTGAGTGGGAGGATCCTTCTCTGTAGTCAGCTCTGACTGATAGCTTTGGAGCAGTCTCCCCTTCTGTCTGTGAAAATATATCATTCTATAGTATATGGGATTTGCTGGACATGCTCTTCTCGAAGAAATAGACAAGTTAGCAACATTTTCCATTGGCAAATCTCCAGGGCAAAATGTTTGTTATAGCTCTTGTATATCTTTATGCTTTATCTGCATGCTTTAATTTTTGTCTCTTAGTAACATAAGAGTTTTAACCTGTTACAGGGTAGAAGTAGTTGCAGAGTTAAAAGTGGTCTCAGTTTTTGGCTGCAGAAGTATATTATTCCAGAACACTTCTAAAGCATCTGAAGACTTGAGAACTGCAGTATCAATTTCAAAATACCACTTTCACTGTGCATATCTAGGGAATGCTTCAGATACCTGCTGCCGGCGACTTGACAATAGACCCTCCCAGGATTCTGCATGACCAGGAATTTCTGCAAGAAATCTCAGCAGATTTCTGTCAGAGTTTTGCTTTAGGTTTGGCAAGACTTTGCAGGCAGAGCAGACAGAATCATAGCTGTAATACATTTGCTTATAGTATGCTAGTTTATTTGAAAATTTCCAATCAATTTGGTATAAATCCTACTGAAAGTTTATAACAACTATTCTGCTAAGTATCTAGGCCACTATTTAAGATATGAATGAGAATTCTCATTCACTGATGCAACTGAAAATTTTCTTTAGGATCTTTAAAAATACATTACAAGATTTCTGTTGAAAACAGGACAAACAAAGCTTTTCTAGCTGACTGATTAAAAGTTTAATTAGATAAAAAAAAACTATGCAAAAAGTAGTTTTTCTGAAGCCTAATGCACTAGTGAAGATCAGATCACTCTTCAGAAATCTGTTTGTGCAATAATTCCATTTCCTTCTCTTTTAACTGTTTTGAACACAGTCAATATGACGATGGAGTAGAGGGGTGGAGCTGGTTTGCCCTGTGAACAAATAGCTGAATCCAGGAAATGTTGTCTTTAGTGGTAATCGTATGGGATGGGAACAAATGTGTTCTGAAGGATCGTAAAGGTAGGGAAAGATAATGTTTCATTTTTAAATTCATAATGGGAAGTGGAAAAATTACCTTTTCACTAGCTTGTTCCTTTGGACTCTGAGCTGGCTGCCAAGCTGCCACTTGTTTGTTTTATTCGTGGTGTGCTCTTACAGCCTATGGGATATTAGTTCCTGAAGATTTTATGTTCTATTCTGTACTATTACATCTAAGCACTAGGTTTCTGTCAATGGAGTACATTAAATTCATATGACAGAGACGCGCAAAAAATACATGGAGACACTAAACTGGAAAATGAAATTTGTTGCATGTAGAGAATTTTCCTCTAATTAAGGACATCAGATATGTGTCTGGTATACTATATCAAATAGTCCTCTCTGAGACCTACTGTAAGATTTTTTTTCTGCTGAATATCAAATGTAAAAAAACAAACCCTGCCTTGTGACATTACTGTGGACTTGCCATTGACTTGCATTTACTGACTCAAGCTAAACAATTTTATTTGATTCTAAACTTAATTTTTTGCTTCTTAAAGGGAAAAAAAACACAAACCTTTTTATCAGAGGTATTTCCAGCATATCACGAAGAAAAATTGTCAGTCCACATATTTCTTCCAGTTTGTGCTGCAGTCTACTGAGGTTCTACAGCACGAGTGTGTTCAAAACAATATATAATTGTCCCAGACTGAAATAGAAGAGAAGAAATGTCACAGCTTTTTGGAAGCTAAATGTAAAATGTTGAAATACCATCATTTTTTCCTTCTTAAAATCTTAGTTACTTGCAAGTGAAGTTCACTACATTTTAATAGTTTTATGCCTTTACACAACTGCAGTCTGCTACACTACAAGGCCAAAGCACAGTTAATAAAATGAGCAGTGTCTTCTGAAGGAAGGCCAGAGAGCCTAGCAGACAGCGCTAAAAGGCATAGGTAGAGTTGGTTAGCAAATACAAAGAACCCAGTCTAAGAATTGTCACATTGCATATGCCATAAATAGTTAAAATAAAAAAAAAAAAGAAAAGATGCTGTTGGCCTTCTTGGCCACCTGAGCACACTGCTGGCTCATATTCAGCCGACTATCAAGCAATACTCCCAGGTTCTTCTCTGCCAGGCAGCTTTCCAACCACTCATCTCCCAGCCTGTAGCACTGCTTGGGATTGTTGTGCCCCAGGTGCAGGACCCGGCACTTGGCCTTGTTGAACCTCATACAGTTGGCCTCAGCCCATCGGTCCAGCCTATCCAGATCATCCTGCACAGCCTTCCTACCCTCAAGCAGGTCAACACACGCACCTAACTTGGTGTCATCTGCAAACTTACTGAGGGTGCACTCGATCCCCTCATCCAGGTCATCGATGAAGATATTAAAGAGGACTGGCCCTAGTACTGAGCCCTGGGGGACTCCACTAGTGACCGACCTCCAGCTGGATTTGACTCCATTCACCACAACTCTTTGGGCCCGGCTATCCAGCCAGTTTTTAACCCAACGAAGCGTACGCCAGTCCAAGCTGTGAGCAGCCAGTTTCTTGAGGAGAATGCTGTGGGAAATGATGTCAAAAGCCTTACTGAAGTCAAGGTAGACCACATCCACAGCCTTTCCCTCATCCACTAAATGTGTCACCTTGTCATAGAAGGAGATCAGGTTCGTCAAGCAGGACCTGCCTTTCATAAACGCATGCTGACTGGGCCTGATCACCTGGTTGCCCTGCAAGTGCCGCGTGATGACACTCAAGATAATCTGGTCCATGAGCTTCTCTGGCACTGTAGTCAAACTAACAGGCCTATAGTTTCCCAGGTCTACCCTCCAGCCCTTCTTGTAGATGGGTGTCACATTTGCTAGCCGCCAGTCGACTGGGACCTCCCCCGATAGCCAGGACTGCTGATAAATCATGGAAAGCGGCTTGGCCAGCTCTTATGCCAGTTCTCTTAGTACCCTCGGGTGGATCCCATCCAGCCCCATCAACTTGTGTACATCTAAGTGCTGTAGCAGCTCGCCAACCATTTCCTCATGGATTGTGAGGGCCACAATCTACTCCCCATCCCCTTCCACCAGCTCAAGGTATGGGGTAAAGACACAAGACAGGCCTAACCCTAAATGATATATTCAGACCCACCTGTAATTAATCAGATGAATCTTGTGGTCCTAAATGAATACATATTATTTCAGAACTTCGGTCTGCATTGAGTAAGCAGAAATTAGTGGTCTTGATGTTCTAAGATAACATGCATATCAGTACAACTGAAGTTTGAGAATTAACTTACGCTAGAGTGCTATAGTGAATGAGTAAAAAGTCAAAGTATTCAAACCATGTGTTCTGCTGTAGGCTTCTAAATTATATATGTCAACAGAATTACAATGCCTTGCTTAGAAATGATGAGCCTATGCAAATGATCTGAGGTTAATATCTATCATTTGCAACTTGGAAACCTTTTTGGTTCTTGTATAGTTTTCCTAGATTATTTTGCATAGACCTATGACATTTTGAAATCACAACATAAATTGAAAGGATACAGCCAGAGCAAGGAAACTGATCCTTAACTAATTTCTAAAAACAGGAACCAAATGGTTTAAAAGTAACCAGCCATCTCAGGTGAGTCTGCAAGAGATGCTTTGTGCAACCACTCTGTGCAGTAGGTTGTGAAAGCTGACAGAAGTAACATGAGCATAAGGTTAGCTCAGTAGCTCCAGTTTCAGCATCCTCGCATGAAGTGTAGTACATCTCTATGAATGGTCTGATTTTCTTTTGCCCTGCAAGGTCATAAAGCCCGACTTGGCTTTCTGACACTGGCTAAACTATGTGAATTAAGTATAGCTGATCTTAAAAGCGAAAAATTGGACAGTTGGGAAATCTAGCAGATATTTTGATGTGCTTTTGAAGCTGATAAGAATCACCATAAATTTAAATGTTACCTTGCCTTGTACGGAAACCAGACGTAACAAATGGCTTTGAATTTTTCATGAATGACTGAGCACCCTGTTTTACTATTAAGACCAAGCATTTTGGGCGGGGTAGTTGGAGAGGAACAGGGATACAAAGGATGCTATAAGGCTACTGATGGAGTGTCATATAATTTTACTAGTTGCATAACTGCTTTTAACTACTAAACTCTCTCTGATTAAAATAACAATTGAGCTTGTAATTTTTCTGAACAGCTGCTGCTACAGGGGGTCATTACCTTGGAGAGCTTTGAAATAATCGTACTCCTAATACATGAGTTATGTAGCCTCATGTTTTACAGCAATGCACAAAGTTTAAAGTCTATAGTAGAATGTTATTTGAAAGCTGTCAAACCATGTTAAAAAAGACTGCATCGTCAAAGGCCCTTGTGGCCAGGATTCAACATGTAGCCTTGTCTTACTCATTATAAAATACATGTTTATAAAGTTCCACAGAGCATCCAATTCCCAATTCACTTATATCAGCAAGACTTAACTTGCTCATTAATCTAAATTCTTTTGCAACTTTAATCTACATGTTTAATTAATCATAAAATGAGGCGGTAAGTAATTTCAGCAATGTGTGGCTTGTTATCAGATGCATTTAATCACTCTTCTGTGAGCTCATTTGGAAACACCTGAAGATGTCGAGAGCAGTTTGAATAAGCATAAATTATTCTTTGTCAGTGTACTTCACTCAACTAATAAGACATTAATTTAAAAGGCACTGTTCGTCATTTTTAGATCTTCACCAATATTTTTAGCTTAGCAGTATAAATCTAATTGTACATACTGTACGATTCCCAACATAGTGCCCAACATTGAAAAGGGTAAGAGTTTTATTGAATTCATTTTTCTTATTTACATGTAATTATATCATGTAATCGTAATTTTAATGAGGATTAACCATAGTTATCAAATCTGTTAACTATTCAAATGTTTTTGGAATAAGCTGCTAATTACTTGAAATGCTAAAGAATATTAGATGATACAAAGAGTTATAGATTCTGTTTTTTTTTTTTTTTTTTAAAGATAATAATTCTTGTCATTTTTGGAACACTTGTCACATACTAACTTGCAATAGATATGCCTGGGTGCCTCAAACGTTGGTAGGATTAGCTTTTGAAAATACAGGAACAAAGACTACAACATTCCTGGGTACCTTTTATGAATAGCTACTCTGCACTTTCAGGTACTTACACAGGATTATATTGAATGGAAAATAATGAATAATATTCCCATGTTTCCTAGTCACTTAACTATTACGTAGTCAGTGATGGCATTCCATCAAAAAAAAAATCCCCCCCAAAAAAAGACATGACCTCAGAGCATATAATTCAAAGGAGATGAGTAAGTCATATATCTCTTCATGTCAAGAAAATGGGAATAAAAATCACATTTTATTGGAAGTCATCACCTGTGTCTTTATGCTGTGAGAGGGGATGGCATTCTGTAAGAATAATTATTTCACTGTAAACAAATTTATTTGCTTGCCATGGAGCATCTCAGTTAATCTTGCTTTTGAACACTGGACCACATTTTCCAGTTGTCTGGTATGTTCTAGTGTGGATCATAACAGGAAAGGGGAGGATATACCATTTTGCCATGAAATACAAATCACTTCCCCACATTTTCTCTACTGTGTTTAATGTCTGTGAATGAGCTCTTGTTTTCTCTGACAGTGCAGTGCTCTAATAAGAATAATATTGCTGAAAGTGCCCTGCCTCTGCTACCATGTTAAAGTTGCCGCACCATTTAAACTATAGCAATAAATTGTGGCAGTTGATCCTTTTTCCCTGCTGTCTATGTGTTCCTTTCTACCACAATTTAGTTTTTATTTTTATTTGGCTCCCTATTGCAGATGGAAGCGATTGTTTGTTTCTGAAGCGCTGAGGGTTTGAGAACAGTAAACCTTTTGCAGCATCATATAGTACCTATCACCAGGCTGGACAGTTTAACAACATTTTATGAAACCACAAAAAAACTATGTACAGCCTACATTTAGGGTCTGACTAAAACGCATACAAATGAGGAAATATGAGCTGCTTCTAGGCCTTCCTCCATGTAAACGTTTATTCTGACTTATTTACTCTGTAGGCAGTAACGAATCCTTCACATGTGTTATTTGGCCTATTTTTCCCTGCAAAATGTCTTTTGAAACATCTGTGGTCAAGTTTCAAGATTTAATATAAAAATCTTCAATTCAGTAGACTAAAAAGTGACCAGTCTGACTTTTCTGTATTTGCTCCTAGTTTAGAGAGTGTTATGAGTGCTCATCATTAAATACTTTGGTGTGCACAAATGAAGGATTTTGAGGTCTTTCAGCCTGTTGCCGTGTCCATAGTTTGAGCCGTTGGTATCTATATTCAAGTGGTTCATTTTTTTAGTGGATACTGCAAGATAATAACTTCATTTTTTCTTTCTTTGTTTCTTATATCCAGAAAGCCATAGCTAAAATGTACAGGTGTTCTAAGATTTTCTAGATCAAAATGCATCATTCAATTCTTTATTGTTTATGGATAACTAACATATTACTTGCGATAACTCTCAGCAAAAATACTTGTACTTCATTAGGCAGTAGGTGAATTTGTGAAGTTTTTGCTTTAATCACATTGGCCTTTGAAGGGAACACTCTAATCACTTGTTTATATAGAAATTGCAGGTAGTTCATGCTAAATACATCCAATTTGCATAATATATTTTGGCCTTTTCTAATCGTTTGCATGTATCTGTTATCTGCTTCAAGCCAAAAATATTTATTGACTTTATGGATTCATCTGGAATGTTTTAAGTGGGGATTGTTCAGAAAGATAAAACTTCTACATTTGCAAAGCCTATGCATTTATTTGCAAGTAAGAGTCCAGTCTCTCTGATAACAAAGTATAGCCTGCAGTAAGTTCCAAGGTTGCTAATTTCAAGTGTTTAAAAATTAGAATGAACCTTCCTCCTGCAGAAGTAGAACAAAGTAAAGGAATATTCATTTTTGTCTCCTTAAAATCAAGCCTTTAAAGTTTGCATTTTCAAATGTTTCTCTACAACTCTGACTTAAATATTTGTAATATATGGATCTTTTTCTAAAAAAAAAAAAATAAAAATATTCCTAATACATCTGTAAAACCTGTAGTACAACCTGAACCATGAGTACTGCTATAAAGCTAAACTTCTAGAGATTGTGAGACACTGTAATAGCAAAGAATTCCCTAGCATATTGTGCTTGTATTACAGCACCTGATTCATAGTACTCAAACTGATGCAAGTATTCTAAAACAGAGAATAAATTTCTGTTCTTCATTTTGCTCTATACAGCAAAAGATAAAATTGCTCAGCCCTTGTGCATTCCTTTCATTTTGCCTCATAGTAAAAATTCAAGGAGCTAAGTGGAGGAGGAATTGTGCCTAAAATAAAAATATTAGAAAAAAAATGATAAAGTGGCAAAGTTTTTCCCCTAAAGCAAGAAATAATCAAAAGATGCTATAGACATGAGCTAGATCCCATTGAGTGGTATGGTACCAGATCACATCTGCAATAGAGAAGACATTGAGAAGAAAATAATGCCTTGAAAAACAATTCTATTTATTAGCTGAAAACTTTCTTATAAGGGAGGAAAAACAATAACAACTTTATATATGTATTTTTTTTTCTGATAAAACACTACTGTGAAATGTTTCATTTTGAAAATGTTCAGCTGGAGTGAACTACTAATCTGTTATTCCCAGAAACATACTTGAGGTTTTGAGCTACCTTTGAATGATGAGGCCTCATTGTTGTTAGAAAGCAGAGGGTCTGACTGCCAAGCACGACTTCCAGTTTTGAAGTGAAACTGAAAAAGGTAAATCCCTTAGCTGAGGGATATGAACACTACAGATTCTTGTTCATTCCGTGTATTTAACAGACTGTTCCCTATTTTCCCCAAATGTGAATCTCACTTTTTTTGCTTTTGTCAAAATAGCTGTATTCATTAGAATGAATGGAATCTTTCTGTTTCTAAAGAAAGTGTCCCAAACTGTGCTTTACTTTTGTTCTTTGTGGGATACGAGACCTCTGCCTGTTATATGAAAAATGGATCTTGTGTTAAGTTCACTGTTCTGTGCACTGTTGAGATTTTAATGCTCACAACTGGTCACTTGGAACAAAATACAAGTCAGTAACAGGGACATATAACAATTTATACCAATGTTGTATTTGGTGTACGTGTATCCATACACTCACAATTTTTTAAGATGCCTGTGTTGCAAGGGGTCCACATGAATGAGTAATGATGTAAGGTACGAGGAGAATTGTGAATGACTTGAACATTGTGAATGGCCAATGGGTGTTCTTTCTGACATAAAATTAGCTCAGTGTGAGAGATTTCCATGGTGCTTTTTGGATCACGAAATACAGCTTGTGAGCATTACATTCTGCAGGATGTCCCAAGGTGAGAGGGGAAATACAGCTGAGTATCAAAGGAAATTAATAACTTCCTGAAAATTCCTAGACATTAAATGGGAAAATTCTTAGTACTAGCAAACCAGGCTTTCTTACATTTGGGTGATAGAAAAGCAAAAGATTTACTCGAAAAGGAAAAATATATTGTATTTTTGTTATCTTTAGATGTGTAAAAGAACCTCTGGAGACATCTACTTAATACTCTGAGAATTTGGAAACAGGCAATGTCTTCCTAATGAGCATGTGACAGGCCACAAGTTTCCATCAGAAGCTGTGCATGATGAAAAGAAACCACTGATAATAGTAAGGTTTTAAAATACTAGCTATTTACTCTTGAGGACATACCGTTCACCAGCATTGTAGCCAATTTGCAAAGATGTAAATCTGTCAAGTCTAGGAGAATACCTCGCTGAATTTTGGACCAACATTTTCCAGCGGATAATGCAGTGCAGTATTATAAAATAGACCTACATGCTCCCCCATAAATAAAATATCGACAAGACCCTTGCTTTGGCAGGGTGTCCCAATTCACAGTCAGGCTAGTATTTTGTAGAAACTTGACATATGTAAAATCTTCTGTCGTTCACCTAAACAGACCACACCATATGTGCAAAATACATTTTGTTCCTACGTGAATTAACAAATGATTAATAAAAATGTATGTGTTAGACATAATTCAGAAAGTCAGTTTTGTAATGATACTAAACATTTTAAAAAATATTTTGGGAAAACAGACTCTTCTCTAAAGGAAATGAAATCTTTGTAGTTCAGAAACTAGTTTTCTGCTTAAGACTTGGTTTGACAGACTTTTCAACAAACCAAGGGTAGAATACATTTGAAAGGCTCTCAAGCAGAAAGAGGATGGTATTCTAGAGATTTATAAGGTGCCTGCTGAGCAGTTGGTCCCTAATACTTCATACTAGTGATTTAACTGCTTATTAAAAGCAGCTGTTAATTATTTTATTATGCTAAAGTTACTTATTATCAAACTATTAATATTCAGTATGAGCTGTCAAATACAAGGCAGTCTTTGGGAGATCTGAAATATTGGCAAGTGTATGTGGTGTTTATAGTTTTTCCCCATGACTTGCAGAGCACTGTGGTGGAACCTCAGTGCAGGAAGGAATTTGCTGATCAAGGACAGGTCAATGCATACTCTTGAGGTATCTCACAAACTGTGTGTTCTTCACCAGTTGCCTGAATGCCTTGTTATTTATTCTATTAGTTGAAAATGAATGCAAAATGGTGATCTTTGGTTTACTAATGTGCTCTATTTTGTTGATGTTCTTACCGCTTGGGCAACTGCTACTTACCATTACATTCTGTTAATTAAGTAGCCACATAGATGCAGGATTTTTTTTACTGGGTGGTCTATGTTAAAATTGTCCTTTCATCTACATGGCATCAAAATGGCACTGTGTAGCAGATAAGGGCACATATCATCCTTAAAATAATCTTTTCTCTTAATTAACCAGATACATTCTTTTTGGCTTTTAGTCCTGTATGTTGAAGAGTTCTGAGGTAACTGAGAACTTGTTTTCTGTGATACAGATTTTTTTATTGTGCATTAATGAAAAGTGTCAAATGATAACGTGACTTATTTGAAATTTCATTCTGAGTCATACCATGCCTTTTGTATCATCTTGGCTTTGTAAGTAGGAGAGCCTGCTTGGCATAAATTTTTGCCATGGGGAAAAATTCTGACTAAAAGGCTGAGAGCAGTTAATAGATTGGCTTGTGTATTCATTTGTATAAGGCTAAAAGAAAACAAAATCTGATTAAAAATAAGGTTGTGAAGGTTCCTTGATGCTTCAGTTATTCAAAGAAATGTAAAATTGGTGGAGGTGAGAGAATACTGACTGGAGAACTTGTGGGAGGAGCTCTGTTTTACTGAGTAAGATTAAAGCCCAACAATAACTCCTAGATCTAAAATTATTAGGTATTATATTTTATTTCAAAATTATACCCTTAACTGAGCATCTCATGTAAAGTGGAAACTAAATACTGTTCTAAAATAATAAAGGCTGTGAAATCAGTGTAGTCTATTTATAAGCCAAAGAACAACTACACTAAAAAAACAACAAACTAAAAAGCAGTCTTCCCTCACACCTACCAGTCCATTTACCTAAACTCTCATGAAGTACCACTTTGATTCCAAGCAAAAATTATAAGATGGTGATTCACATCGCAGTAGGGATGCAAGATGTCATGTTAGGAACTGTGAAGTGCCAGAATTAGAGTTGCTCTCCAGTTACTGTATAAACCCCCCAGAAGGCAATTCCAGGTGCCCAAACGAAGCACTGACTTCCACTATTTTCATAGTTTGTGGGAGAGTTTATGCTCCTAATTCAGATACTCAGATGCCTTGATGCTTGTTTTACTTTCAGCTGTATCCTTGAATGGATGGGCTTTGGTTTTGCCACTTACAAAATAAAGGCAATGCTGATTTTTCTATACTTCTCAAAAAACTTTTTGTTTGAGATCTTTAAAGGAAAGCTGTGTGTTGGATGTGCACAAATGTCATTACAGTATCTCATCTCCTATTTGATGTTTGGGAGTTTTAGTGGGTTAGTGGGTGCAATGTGGTTTTCATAACAAAACAGAAAAATCATGAAAAGCAAATTTGTAGATAGCATATGCAATAAATGAAGACAGAGGTTATCAATATGAAGTTCTGTAGATCTTTGAAGATTTTTTTTTGTATATTTCAGTTCACAGAGGGGAAAATGCAAGAATTCTTACACTGTAAGAATTTCCTCTTACCACATCAAAAAATCTGTCTCCAACTATAAAAAGTGGTAATAGTACAGCTGATTTAGAGCTGTCTGCTGTGAATGGAAAATGTTCTCAGTAAGCCTTAAAGCTTTCTGATAACACCCAAACCTCTTGGATTCTGTATATGAAGAGAGGTATTTCAGTTGTGGAGGTGATAGAATATTTGAGGATACTCTGCTGACTCTATGAAATGTATGTTAAATGCATCTGCAAAATTCCTATCAATTTCTTAGGAAAAAGTGAGCAAACGTTTGTGATCCATGTTGGAATGGGAAGCTGTTACCAGCAAGGCCATGAGGGTGTTGCGATTTGACTGAACTTCTGACCTGTTGAGAGGGGGAAAATCTCAGAGAAGGTCTGTGCTAGAGGGAGGGTGGTATATGAGAGATTACTTTTCAGTTTCGACAGTGCTGACAGGACAGTAAGCCATTTTTTCCCCATTATTTTTCCTGCTTTGTTGTGGACCTTCACGCTAAGGAGGGAGCCAGTGCTTGAGTCAAATCTCTGCTCTTTTGCTCTATTTTCTATGTAACTGTGGCTGTATCTCTGAAAGCTGTAATTTAAACAAGTTTGGACTTTCAATTTTGATTCAGGTAGTCATCTGAATTGTTGGGAATTGTTGTTTCTTAGCACTTTACTTTCCAAGATGGTAGAGATCTCCACGAGTGCTCACTTATCTTTAGACTGCAAGTTCCTCAGTGCTCTCTAGAGCTGGTTAGGCAAGCAGCAGTGCTTTCTGTTGTTCTCAAGAAAGAGCTCTTCCTTTTATACCAGTTAAATAAATTAAATAAACCCTTCCCCATTTTTGGTTGAGTTCTGCAGATGTCTTCATAGAAAGCAATCTAGGATTTTGAAAAACTGTAAGTGTAGGGACTGCTCACTGCTGCTTGGATTTGAAACTATATCATAAGGCTGCATAAAGAGGAGTTTGTGTTGGACCAAAATAGAATAACTCATGTTCAAATATGTACTTAATGTTTTTTAATAGGGCCCTGAGAGATGGTCTGACGAGTATTTAACAATGGATTCACAACATTACCATTCCATATGAATCACCAAAAGGGCTTCTGATTCACATAATATTTTCTACTTCCTATTCTACTTCAGAGTCTGTTAGGTGGTATATTTAGAAAGCAATTCCTTGATAAAAAGGAGGAAGATGATGAAGATTAAATAACTAGGATTGCTGAATAATTGCTCTGAAGTATTTGATACCCTATGGTCTGCTGAATAGTTGGAAAACTAATCATTTTTTTTAATTAAAAAAATAATATATATATACCTGATCTTAAACCACAGCAGGGCCTCTTATTTCAGGTCCTAAACATGAAAATGTAAACATATTTTTTTTAATGATGAGAACTTAAACATGAAGGCAAGTACAATATCTATTTTACTTATTTCTCTTTTCATTATCATTCTCTTTTTTGTGTGTCTGTGCTAGTATCTAATTATTCTTTACTCTTTTGAAAATCATTTTAGTTTAGTGTGTTTAGGATAAAAGAAGTTCCTATGCTGATTGAAGAGGGCAGACTTTGCTTTGTTTGTTTATAGGATCATGAATTAGAAACTAATTGATCCAAATACTGAAACATAATTTGTGGTATTAGTCAAACATATTGGGAGTGAGACAATATTTTGGAAAATTGGTTTCACCTACTACAAATAAAATCTTTCCTATTCTGTCATTTAAAAGTACCAATTGCCATACTGATTAAAATCAGATATCTTGTTTCTAGTGCATGAAAGTATCTGTATGGCAATATCAAAATGCAACATGGGCTAAATCTGGTGTAGCAGACTTAGAAGCAGGACTTCTAAATTTGCCTGGTATTGCCATTTCTTTGTTACTGAGTGAGCTGTTTAACACATCTATGTCTTGGTTTCCCTATCAGTAAGTGTCCATAAAATGACTTTATCCTCATGTCATATGAATGAAAAGCTGCGAAGTGTCTTCCCCAAAAGTGACAGAGATTATTTAAATGGACATTATTGGGTTCCTATTGTTGTTATTTTATTTGTCTTGCAGTATGTAGAGACTTCAGCTAAAAGCAAGGTTCCTTTGAGCAGGTCTCTCTGCTATATTTACTTTCTAAATGGGCAATGCAGATTAAAGGTGAAGGACAGAAAATATTTAAATCCTCACACAATGACAGTGAATTTGGACCAAATTCATCCAGACTGATTGCTACCTTAAATCAGTCTCTGCATTTATTATAAGCTGTGAGCTTTCAGGTGTTTAGATGTCCTTCCTTCAGGAAAACTAAGTAAAGGAGCATTGATTATGTGAGCATGGGCAAGAGATTAATCGCAGTGTTTCTCTGAGCGCTTACGTGAAAGTCCAACGGCCGAAGTCCACAAGCGTGTTTGAAAAACATTGGCTTTCATAGGTTCATGAAAATAGGTGCCCCTATTCATTCACATAGGTCCTCCTCTAAAACTCAAGGGACCATAGTTGTCATTAAGTGTGACTGGCATAATGCAGGCCAGAGAAATCCCCTCAAACTCCCATAGCCGTGGCTAGCCTAGTCAATGTATCTTTGTGGGATGTAGCCTGACTGGAAAATTTACAGTGATAGGTGATGTACCACAACCTTTTGTCAGTTTGTCTTAGTGTTTCATTTATCTTATTTATTAAACTGTGTGCCATAATTTTCATCTGAATTCATTTAAGTTTACAGCCATAGATTTCTGTATGGGTGAAAAATCCTGTTATCATGTTTTCCTTTCCTGTGTAAATACTGTTAGATTCTTATAAAATCTTTTTCTTCAACACATTTGACAGAGTAGGCCACTTGGCTGCCTCAGTGCCAGATGTTTTCCATTGTTTTAACCTTTGTCAGGATTCACTATTAGCCTCTCACAACCATAAAGGAGTTCAATGGAGAGGTAGTGGTTCTGCTGTCACCATGTCAATTCTAATGAAAATTTTCCCTCTTTCCCTCTTTAATGTGTGCTTTGCAAATGCTTCTTCTCCTACAATGCTGATGCATTTCTCATGTAAATGTTGCACGTTCCTCACATATTAGTTATTACCTACGCTAAAAGTAAGGGAATTTGATAATGAGTGAATTATTTTGTTCTCAGTTATGCCTGTTTTTCTGGAAAGTGTATTTAATCCCCATTTGAATATAGTTATTTTTATTTTCTATTAAGTCCAAAGGAATGTGGGTAACTATGTCATATCTGGTGCTGCATAGTCATACTTGATTCTACAGTATCTATGTTTTTCTTCTTGCACTGGAATTGTATAAACTATTTTTGAGCATTTGAGTTTAAAACAGCTTTAAAAGGCTATGGGTGTAAAATGCTTTACAAACTGAAGTTTTCCACCAAGCAGAGAAAATTGTCAGAGAAGCAACTAATTGATCTCTGCTCCTTTACAGCTGTGTAATGCTATGCATAACTAAAAGCTCCTGTTAAATTAATTAATGATTTCAATTATGAACTTTTCTCCAAAATGTTATGATTCGTATCAAGCTGATAATGCAATGACCTGGGAGTGTGAAATCTGTGTTATGTAGAGAGTCGCCAGTTAATTGATTCACAAATTATTTAAACTTTGTTGCACCCAAGGGAGTGCTCAGATCCATGACAGCTATTTCTTAAAGTGTACAAACTCTTTTCTTTTTAAGAATGTCTTGAGCTTACAAGCATGATAAAATGCTTGTAAGTCAGATATTGGCAGTTCATAGTGTGCCTGTTAATGTATTGGAAGGATTTCTATAGTTTTTTTTTTTTTCCTCCTGTGTCACCGTGAATGTATATATGAAAAAAGAAACTTCGCAGGTATCAATAAGAAAAGATCAATGCCTTGCCCAGAAATGATTTTTTATCTACCTGTTTAGGCCAATTACTTCTGTCATATTGAATGTTTCTGCTTACTTCCCTTATCACCTGCTATCACACGTTTCATTTCTGATGATTGTTGAGTAACTCTTGTTTCCTGCTAAGGGAAATAATACAGAGTTTCTGAAAAAGCTTCTGATATTTAAAATGAAGGACATTTCATAGAGTGTTATGGTAGGAATCAGTTCACAGTATGAAAAGTAGTAATTATGCCAACCTGTATTTCAGAATTTATTGTTGCGAAATACTGTATTTCATTGACTTTGCCATGCCTCTGTATGTACAGAAGCTTGAACGACAAGTCTCATTTGTTAGAGATGTACATAGACGGGAGGGAATGTTCAGTGTAATTTAGTCTGATTCTGACATCGTGCATAAGTTTCACAACAATTAAAAATTGAAATGTACAAAGAATAATATAGAAGGAGGTATTAAAATAAGTTAAAGTACTGTTAATATTTTATAAAGCTTTATTAATTTTTTATAAATGTTATTAAAGTGCAGTTGGGTTGGCTTCAACTTTGTATGAAATGACAGCTTCTACAGATCCTTCTGCGAGTGCGAGGCCCTCAGTGAAGGGGCAGAAGGACTTTGTGTGGCTTCCTGGGTCTAGGGAGAGACCCAGGAACCTGAGTCGTGTTAGGACAGATATGTCTTGCTCTGAAGTTCAGGTGGTTGCAGTATTAGCAAGCAGCAATGTTGCATTGACTTGTTGCACTGTCGAAACATTTGGGATTGCTTCTAAGTACAGAATGATTTTAGATCCTGGCAGTTAAATACTGTGCCAGGTGAAATCATGGTGGAAACTGCCCATCGGCTTTCTCACTCTTGGAATGTTCTGCCTACCCAGAGATTTAGGTTTCTCAATTGTCAGATGCTTTTTCTGCTTTTGTATTTCTGTTAAATTTTCCACTGTCAACTCTCTCCTCTGTTACTAGGACAAAACAATTAAAAGTGCATCTCTTGTTATGAAGTTGCGCATTGCTGCAGGGCCATGAGAAGCTGCCTTGAAAGGGAGCGAATATAAACCAGTATCTGTATTGTTGGAAAAAAATACCATTTCAAATACTGAGTGACTGCTTCTGTTTCCTAAAATTAAGGAGCCTATAATCTCAGCACCATTAACAAGTGCTGTCATTCAGATACACAGTGTCTGGCTGATTTAAATAAAATGAAATGAAGATAGTTGTTTCTGGTCCCTTGGCTTCACTCATTGCCATAAACATATGCTCTGCGTCCCGCTTCTTTCCATCTTATTTATGACTTTAATTTGTTGTGTGGGCTGCGCTAGAAATTAAATTTAATACAATTCTCCAAGGGACCCTGTCATATAATAACATGGTAATTTCTGTGTATCCTTTTGAAAAATGAGGAAATTAATTCTTCCTGACATGTTCTAATTATTCCAGTGTGAACGGCAAATCCGTTTTTCCCAGCCCCTGAAGTGTTATAGGCAAATGGCTGCTGTTCAAAGCTGAGGTGCTAATGCTGACCAGCAGTGCGTTTAATTTGAAACATGAGCAGACACCTTTCAACACACCTTTGTAATATTGGAGTACTTTACAGAAATTAATTCACTACTTATTTGGCAGCTTAGCCTGGGGGTTATGGTTTCTATTCATCAATACTATAGTCGTGTTAGCACAATGTTTCCTGTTTCCTCTAGTGCTCTGTGCCTGTGCTGCAAAATACAAATTCAGAAGGGTGCAATGGCTGGTTATAACATACATATTTTTAAAGTGGGGACGTGGGTACCGTAACACAAATGATTCTGTGCCATGGCATATTTATGGGAGGGAGGTACTATAAGGTCTTCAGGGTTGAGTTAATTACATATGGTGGTTAACATGTTCAGCTGAAGTTACAGGGAAGAAATTACTTAGAGCAACTTCCTGCGAGACAGCTCTTCTGCTCAGGCGCTGGCCTCTGTTTTGACAGACCCTTGCCTGCTTCCATTTCTGCTGTATCATTGAGGCCTAACTAAACCAGCATGTATATGCCGTAACTTTAAAATTCCAAGATACACTTGGCATAGGTAGATTTTTGTTAAGGTGAAGGCAATGAATTAATCACACTAATGATTCTGGGCATTTATGACTTTCAATATGTTGCATTTGGGAATTTCTATTTTAGTATGTTAGCTTTGTGCAGGACTGCCAAGTGAAGTCCTTCAAGAGTCCCAGCTTTGTAATACACAGATGTTGTCTTTGTTAAGTGTTCTTTCAGAATTCAGATGCATGGAAGTATAAAAGAAATTTTAACTATTCCAAGAAACAGAATTTGACAGAAGGCACCAAGAGGAAGAGTCTGGAATCGCTGAGACTTCATTTACAGCTTTTCAGCCATAGGCACAGAGAAGAAAGAATAGTTTTCAGAAATGTTGCTGAAGAGCTGGAGTGAAGAAGTGTCTAAAATGCTTGCAAAGTGCCTAGCTGTAGGGAGAAATGGGTGAAGTTTTTTGGAGGTGCCAGTTAATATAGGAAAAAACCTGCAATTGGAGTTTATGTTGAGGGAGGAATGGTGGAAATGGTCAGTCTGTGAAAGGGAGTAGTGGTTGTCTAAAATGAGGTGGAGGGAGAGCTGAGAGAAAGCTTTATCAGCTAAGACTCGAGAAGATCAGGTTGAAGGCTGTTATGTATTTGAGTGGAGCTGTTGCAGTGGATGTAGAGGACAGAAAATGATGTTCTGGGGGATATCAGAGAATAAGAACAGAAACCAAAGGCAGAGTCAGCAATGTCCTGAGGAACCTTGTAAATAAAGATTAAGCTAATTGATTATCAAGTCATAGGAGATATATGGGAACCAGGAAGGTTTATTTTATGACAAAGAGACCACTGCCGAAGTAAAAAATTAATCTTCTTTTTACACATGGGATTAGTTTTTGCTGATGAGACAGGGAGCACTGTTAGAGCGATGATTAGACTTACTGGACCACGCCTTAGTCTGAAAGACTTTATATAATGTGGTCTGTAACAAATACTTAAATGAAAAATGTGTTCTCTCTCCAAGTAGTTTACACCGAACTCTCTGAATACAGAAAGAGAAGAAAGAAACCTTATGTATCACTTTGATAAAGAGAGGTTTTGAAACATGGTTGAAAATTCCTTCTGACCGATTCATAAGAGGTTTTAATTTCTTGAGAGGATCCTGTCATTGATATTTTGTCATAAATACTCCATGCATCCTTGCTCAACACACTTTGTTCAAGGAGGTTCAAAATGCAATCTAAGTAGTTTGACTACTGGATCTAGTTTTAATTTGAAAAAGTAAATTTTGGCATTAGGATTTTCACTATAAAGGCTAAATTCTCCCTGTGGATCTGTGCGATGGAAGAAGAAATTACTTCCAAAAGACTGGCAATGTTGTGAATAACTCCAATGATAAAATATGTAAGACGGTGGTCTAAGAGTCTGAATAGCAAAATGGGAGGAGGGCACAGCTTCATCAAAAAAAGGTTGAGCATGTAAATATTGGGTGTTGTTCCTGGGCAGTCAGGATTCCGACAAGCCTGTGACCTGCTGAGCTATATTCTCTTAAAAATTAGTAGGTAAGGGGCAGAAAGATAAGGGTAGCATGAACTCTGTATGGGTAAAGAAGCAGGACTCCACAAAGGAGTGTTATTGATTCAGTGAAGCTGGTTTATTCGTAGCAGCCACGTGTAGCGTGAGGAGCATTGGTTTAGTCCTCAGAAACATTGCCACTGCATCTTTTTTGCCTGCCAAATGGAGGTGCAAATAAAGGTACCTTCTTTTTCACAGGGTTAGATAGAGGGATCATAATAGATATGCATAGATCTTATACCACCATCTAGATGTTGTTTCTGCAGCCTGCCCCTGTGTAGCTATTGCAAGCACAGCAGTGGAAGCTGTGGCCAGCTGTCTGAAGTCTTACAACATCTGCTGCCATCTGAAAGCCAATTTCCAACTCAAGTCTACACACCAGGATTAGCCAAGGCACTCGTTCAAGGCACTCATTCACTGTGCTCTCCCGTGTCATTCTCTGCATCTACACCAAAACCTTCAAGATGTTGTACACTAATAGTTCTGCAATGGTACATTTACCTGAAAATAGAGCATATAGTGAAAGGAATATTTTAAATGAATCCATTTTTGCTCATAGTACTCTAATGCAGAACTTCAGGATAGAAAGCCTCAGCATTCAGGTGGTGTTTAGTGCCTTGGCTGCTATGCTTTTATATAAATTGCAGTGTCCTAGTGTTGCTCAGTGACATGCCTGATAATTTTCTCAAGATGAAGATCATAGGATAATTTGGTTTGCAAGGGTCTTCAGGAGGTCTCTTGTTCAACCTTTTGTGAGCTCTGATCAGGTTACTCAGTCTTTATCCAGGTGGGTCTTGACAAACCTCCAAGAGACAGCACAACTTCCCTGGGCAGCCTGTCCTACTGCTCATCTCTCCTTATGGTGAAAAAGGCTTTCCTTATGTTCAGTTTAAACCTCAAGTTGTTTCAACTTGACTTCTGAAGGAAAGCTTAGAAGAGTTCTAAAACTGGTTATTTAGGTGCTAATGTACGCTAATTCTTCTCAAATCTTGTTGCCTTAGTGACCAACCGTATGTAGCAACTTCTCTGCAGTCCTTTCTTGCCTTAGATTTTCAGTTGAGAACTGTAGGTATAACTTGTTCTAATCTCTTTTCCTGTAAGGTATCTTTTCAAGGGGAATCCCTCAGCTTGAATTCTGCAGTAACCATTTTGGTTTCCCCTTAAAGTGCATCCTGCGAAGTATAAAAACACAGATGTAAATTCTAACAATGCACAACAAATGCTTAACAACAAAACTTAGCTGCTGAGGTTGGTGCAGCTGAAAGTCAGCATATGAAGAGTGGTGCTGTTCCTACTCTATTTCACGGTAAGGTTTCCAGTACTGGATTACGCAGAAAATGTGTGGTTGCATTTGGTCTGGGTTCATGACCTCTAGTTTTTGCACCCTTTCCTCTCTCTGTACTACTAAATGTTGATTTCATCATTTGTTAGTTAGGGTGCCTTTCCAATCCCCCCCCCCCCCCCCCCCCCCCCCGCCATAAGATTGGGATTGCAAAGGAAATAATTAGAAATGGAACCTGTAATCTCAAAGGCCACCAATTTGAGCCCAGCCAAGTAAATAATAACCTGTATTAGTTACAGTTTGATAGTTAGGTTCTCTGTGTTATGTTGATGGCTCAAATCCACACAGGTGTCCACAGGACTGGACCATGGCTAGTGTTTTGGCAGCTTCAGGAAGCGTATGAGGCTTGCAATGGAAATGGCACTTGATCCATGCCTGACATTTGCTCCTTTCGGGTTGGGTTTGCATCAGGTTGGTGGGGTAAGGTGAAGAGGTCTGTGTGGCCCATGGAGCATCCTCTCTGTGGGTAAATGGAGCCCTTTCACTTTCTGAGGCTATCAGCCTGGCACGAGCAATAAATTTATGGGCAGAAAACAGAGAGGAAAGCAAGACTACCACATCTGTGTTAAAAGGTCTCTTGTTCGTCAGAAAGAGGAAGCAATGTAGGAAATGGAGGAGGCGAGGTCTAAATAATTGTTTTTTTTTTCTGGGCTAGAGGTACAGTAACTTCTGTAGCAGATGAATGAAGAGTTGTTTGTCACTTTTTCTCCCCTCTAATTATCTTGAGTTCATTGGAGATATTTTCTGTGGCAAACCTTTTTTCTGTTTATCCAAGACACATCACTGACTGAATAACCAATAAGCCTTTTTCTCCTTCATCTATTCAAGTATAAGACTGAGATAATTGAGTGAAAGAAGAGTGGGGTCACCATCGCAGATATTTTAGGACTACTGACAATCTCTCTCTTCTAGATTCTTGAGGAAAAAACGCTCAAAGGTCTGCTGATATTCTCTTAATGATTAATGCTTTTGATGGTATGAGTTTATAAATATGCTTTGTATACATTTTTAGAAACACTAGTACAGGGATGTCAGAATTAAAACTGATATATTCTAAGATGTGATAAGTATATTCTCATTCCTTCTTTTTTTTCTTTTCATTCTTAAATTTTGTTCTTTCTCCTGTATTGTATCAGTCTATATTTGCCCTGTGCTTGTAATCTATTTGGTTCATTTCTTAAGAGGATCTAAAACATTAAAACAAGGGATTTAAAAACAAAATTGGACAAAAAATGCAAGTTGTGCTTTCAGACATTTCAAGCAGAAGACAGAATTTGTGATTCTTTTTTTTTTTTTCAAAGATATGTAAAAATTTGTAATACAGTTACCAATTCTAAATCCACTCTTAGTCCTAAACTCACCCCTACATTGCATTGGCAGATATTGCAAATAATGAAACTAAAATGCAGAAGAAATTAAATAGAAAACAATTTGGTTTTTTAGACAGTAATTAGATTTTTTTCTTAAAGCAACTATCATTGTCCATATCACTCAAGTCATTCTAGATTGTGAAAAATCAGAAGTAATATTTAAAGTCACACTGGCATTTTATTCTGTGGAAAAATATTAATGTTTTGCACATTTTAATATAATAGTATTTTTTTATACAATGCTAAAATCAGATGAAGGTAGAAAGATTATTTACTCCTGGACATGTTTCTGGGTCTCATCTGTGCTTTCTCGTGCAGCAATATATAGAAGTTGATGGTCTTGCTTTCTTATTATGTTTCTCTGGCTAACTTCCGTCTTCACTATGGGGAGCTTGAGGTCCCTCCTTTCCTTGGCCCCTGTGCCAGCCAGCCCGACTTCTGCTGCCCTCACTGGAACCTCCCGTCACTAAGTGCCACTTCTCCCCATGCAAACTCAATGGCTGGAGCTCACCTGGTGCTAAACTTATGCTGCTTTTGTGTTATTCCCTTTTGTTCACTGAGTCTAACTGTCAGACTTAGACTTCTGTGAGTCTGAACGTACATGGCCTTTTCCCTAATTCTGTGTAATGATATGGATTTTGTTGCTTGTTTGTTTTTGCATTATTTTAGCAAAGAATTCAATATGAGATTCATGCCACTGGCAACACTGACCTTACTGATGATTAGACATGCTGAAGATATTCTCAAGATCTATGAAATTATACAGTATAAATAGAAGCTGTAGAATACATTAGTTTTAAATTGTATTTACTTGCTGAATGGATAATGCAGAAGTGACTTCACATTTTGCACTGATTGAATTAAAAACAGCATTTCCCTCCCAACCACTAAATAATACCTAAATAGTCATATGCAGTTCCTTCAGTTTCCGTGGCAAGAGATGTAAAGCAGGCAGAATGCATCCAAAAGTGTTAGGCAAGGGTTCGTAATCTTATGGCAAAACCCTATGCATGTGCATATTCCGCATACCTTCTTCTTAGAGAACAACTGATTCCTCCTCTTCTTAGAGAAGATTTTTCATCTTGCCGAAATAATTTTATAGGGCATTAAAATTATCCTACCAGAAATGATTTTCAAAATGCATTAGACTAATGCTTATGGTTATTAGTGTTTATTGTTAATGATAGAAACAGAAGTTACTGAAGAAAACTGTTAGCATAGCAGAAGAAATTCAAGGAAAAAGTCCTGAACCAAACTAGGACCGGTTGAGCTCTCATCTGGAGCTGGGGAAGGCCTTGCAGCATGACTTCCATGGCCCCTGCCAGGCTCAGCCTGCTGTCTGTGAGTTGAAGAATGTATCCTAGAGGAAAGGGGAAGGTCAGGGAGAAAAATGTTCTGGCTCTTCCTTCGTTAAACTGCTGCTGCGTCAGCCTGAGCACCCTTTCCACTTGTCTGCTCTCATATGGGAGAAATGTGGTGCAGGTCCCACGTGAGTTAGTCTGAAACTGCACTTAAAATCAGTGATCTAAAGGAAATTGGACGCTCTTTAAAATCCAGATGAGAACTTGATAGCAATACTTTTGATAAACATTGCCAATTGTGGCCACTCACTACATTCACATGCACCTGGGCATGTGCCTTGAAATGTTTGTGACCCCTCCAAAAACGTGCTAGTTCTGACAAGATCCTGGTGAAATTCAGTTGCCTAACCAGGCACCCAGTAAGGTATGGGAATGTGAATAGTGTACACCTACAGTACCACTGCCCACACAGACATGGGACCATGAGTTACACACATGTACATAAAGACATGGTAACTGGGGAGAACATATCTGATGCCGGCACAGGATCTGTTTAGCTGTGGGAATATCTGTGTTTCCTTTGGCAGAAAGTGTGCTGAAATCTCCCAAACAAGCCACCTGGTCAAGAGCAACAATCTAAAACCAAGTAGAAGGGCTATAAAATAGCATGATTGTTTGGTTAATATAATTTCTTTATTTTTTTTTTTATATAAATAGAGTTTCAAGTCAGCATGACTTTAATGCTGACCCTCCCAGTACATTAAAAAAAAAAATTAACACTTGAAACTAACAGCATGTTAGCAGCTAATTCGTGCATTATTTCAGTATCATTCATAAATTACTTTTGAATCCTTTGACTTAAGAAAAAGAAAATCCCACAAATCCTACTTTTGGTCAAAGCATAAGACCATAATTAACTCGGCATGTGCTTTTGAATTAAGAACACAGTGTTCTGAGCTTTCTTAAAAAGCTTTTAAAATGTTGGGGGAATACTTTCATAGAGCCTTACTGACTGAGCTGAGTTTTAAGATTTGTCACATATGAAGTGATGTTAATTAAATATTGTTATTCCTTTCTGTCAATCAAATAAGGTTAAGCTTTTTTTGTTACTTGAACAAAAAAGGAAGTGAAACAGGTGAAAATATATAAAACAGCTGTGAAGAAAACAGGAGGAATAACGTAGTAGGAATTTAATTAGTCAGAATTTATGGGGGATGCAGGAGGTTTAGGTGCTAATTCCAAAGCATGGCATTTTTTGCAGTCCTAATACCATTTGAATATTTTTGGACTTTCTGCCAATACATCATTTACCTAATGAATGTAGAAAATATACGTAGTGGCAGAAGGCCAGTTTGGGATACAAGCCTATGGTTTATTTGAAGTCATATTTGCAAACTGGTTTTTAATATGGCTGTCACTGGAACCTTCTTCATATTAAACCAAAATGTCATTAATCAGAATCCCATTTAAGATTGCTTTAGCTCTTTTGTCACTGCTGTGGGCATATTTTTAAGATAAAATGAATTATTTTTTGTATTAGGTATTCAAATATTGCTGATAATGTCTCCCCAAACCATGAATTTTTAAATGACGCATGTTTATGTTCATTTACTTCTGTAAATGTGCATAAGCCTGTGGGTGTGTCACGTGCAAGGCCTTCTTCAGGACAAGGTTTTCTAGAACTTTCCTTTTCTGAAGAAATGAAAATTGGATTATAATTACATGACTTGAAATGCTGGTACTTAAAATCTACTACCAAACATCATATGGTCTTCTATATAACTATTATAATTGCCAATTCTAAGGATAAAACATAGACATATGGCTATATAATTTCATCAGCGTATTAAGCTTGGACAGTGTATTACTGCCATAGGGCTTTATTAATATTGTCAGTATTGAAACCTTTGAAGGTGTGAAAAGCACCCAGGAAGAAATGCGGAGGTTTTTTTTTTGTTTTTTTTTTTTTTTTTTCAGTTTCTTGTTTTATGCTTAATGGGGGGCACGGAATTTCTGTGTGAACAGAGTTAAATTCATGTGGGGAATTCTGCTCTAAATCTTTAGTTTCATGCTTTATTGCTGGTCTTTGGGAACAGTGTGGCCCATGGATGATCTAGAGTCCTGAAAGGATGCCTCAAGAACTTGAGTGCTTTTGAAATTGTGTAGGCATTGATGTAATATATTATGGAATGAATCTCTTCCACAACTCCACTTTGGAAAATTCAGTTGTCTGTAGCAAAGTGATGTTTGTATTCATTTTTTTTCCCACTTCCCCTTGCTGACAGAGCAAATACAGGAGCTTGGGTAAACTAGAATGATTTTGCTTTATGATGTTTGTTTAATTAACTAAATACCAGTTATTAAAAAAAAAAAAGTATAAATTCCCCCAATTTTACTGTTACATGACGTAAAGCAACAAAATTGTCAATGGAAATGTAATTTTAAATAATCAGAATATTTTTCATCATTGAGGTATGCTTTTTTTTTTTTTCTAGTACAATATTTAGGTTTTCTTTTACAATTTTGTCCTCCTTGAAGAAATCCCAGACTTGATAGAACAAGTCCCTGAATGACCTGAGTCGCTTTCAGCAGGACGTAGGAATAAATGACCTCCAGAGGTCCCTGCCAACCTATGTGAATCTGTGAGGCTGCACCACCCTGATCAAACCTCATGGGCTGAGCTGTTGAGTGTAAGAGCATGAGTGCCCGTAGATTGAATTAAAGAGGTAGGCTGATGAGCTCTGATGGACTGGATAGAAAAGAACACACAGGATATACTGAGCATCTCATTTTACTTTGGATAAGGAAACAAGACATTTTGGTTATAGTTGTATCTTCTTGCTTATAGCAAGCTTCACCTTCTGGATCTAGCACACATATATGATTATGAAGTATTCTAGTTTCCATATGTTGTTAAAGACAGAATAACCAACATATTACTATCCATGAGTATTTTGAAGGGCTCTGAATTTTGGAACTAGGTTTTCTGTATGTCCCCTTGAAACGATAGCAATGTTAAGTGCTGCATCTCTAGCCCTTCAGGTAATCTGGGAGAGCAGAAAGCTACTCAGTCCTGAAGCAGTTTTGTTTAACAGTACAAGACATTACCAATTAGCAATTAAATTAATTGATTTGCCCTGCATTAGCTATTAGTTTTGATACTGACTGGTAAGTAACATATTATACAGCTTTAAAAAAGTCTGTTATACTTTGATCTGCAAATATTTTATTAACAGAGGCTATAAACCACAATGAGTGGCTCAGTTGTGGGTGGTTTTTTCATGCTTATTTTGATGATATAGCAGTATCTGGGGATGACATACTGTAGTGAGTGAGGATAAATATGTGTTGCCAAGGTCTAAACAGCAGCAATATGGAAGTAATTCAGCAGTCAGTTTCACTCAAAGTTTGAAATCTGTGCTGTATTAGAGGTATGCATAGAAGCTGTGTTAATTGCTAGCTTGTTTTCCATATGGTTCTGTTTTAATGGAGCACATTTGTTGCAGATGGTTGGAAAGTGGGTTGGACAGTGTCTAAACTGGCTATGACTAATTCATACAGTGATTATACTATACTTTAATGTTTAACAGTCTTCTTTGTAAACTTCTTTCATTCACAGTTCCCTTGCCATTGAAATGCGGTCCAAGATAACTGAAAGCTATTCTTCTTTATTTAAACTTGGCCCTAGAGAAGAGCAAGAGCATGGGGTGTGTAGTCATCTTTTCCCCGATTCAAATTCAAAACCACACCCCAAATTGGTTCCTTCAGATGGGTTATCTCCATCATTATTATGGCTTGCTGAGCATATTTAGCTGAGGTAATGGACTCTAAGAAGAGCCACTTGAGGAACTGAAGTGACCTTAACAAATGGCAAAACTGGCTTTGTTCACACCGTACCTCTTCGCTGGTTTGCAACTGACTGCAGCCATGTCAGATACTAATAGCCAGTTCTTCTTTGCAAATTCTAATATTGCTAACTTGGAATTGAGTACATGAAATACTGGCATTGTGGTGAGGTGAAACTGAAGGTGCAAATGCAGCAATATTTTGTTATAGATCAGTAATGATGGCACACACCAATCTTTCATCTATAAGCCTTGTGTTTTAACAGACCATCAGTGAACTCATCCTAAGTCCATAGAGGAAATTAAGACATAGCAGATTTTCCAGCACTGGTGTAGTCATTTCTGACTATAGTTTATTTGGATCTCTGATGACAAAGCTTCTCTGACTGACTTTCTTTGTGCTGAAGACTGGAGTGAATGTCACAGGCAAGCTCCAGTTGATGGTTCTTACTAAAGAAAAAAAGAGAGCTACGGTTCAGTGGTTTTTTTTTTTACCATTTTTACTGTTATTTTCTCACATTGTCACTAAAATATTCTCTTTGTTATCTGAATGGGACATCTGCTGACTGGCCTAGCTTTCTTTACCTGATTGTGTGAAAAGTCTTGGTTAAATCTGTTAGGCCTTGAAGGCCCTGTAACCTGCTAAGTGCTATAGAGCCTGAAAGACATTATGTCCTTGGACTAACTTGTCTCTTCTGCTTACAGCTGAAGAGAACAGATAAAAAAACTCACATAGAAAAGACTGGGGTAAATGTAATTTTAATGCACTTGTGCTAATGAGTAGTTGCATTTTTCTCACCTTAAAGTGTATACAAATCCATATGGAATAAAATGTATTTTACAGTAAGGCAGAAAAATAACACAGGCTAAGTTTAAAAGGGAGCCTTACTCTGGCCGTATTGCAAACCTGCTCAATTGAAATTGATAGTTTGTTTGAAGTGGTAGGAAATCCACTTAAGATGGATTGCAACATAGAATAATGCAGCCTGGCAGTTAGCAGTAAGATATCTAAACTTCTGCTTTGATGCAATAGTACTTTAAGTTAAAGATTCACTTAATTTATAAGTTTTTCTCAAAGCTTTCTTCCGCTCTGTGTAGCACACTGTCTGTGCTAAGCTCAGTTTGAAACACGTTTACGTTTGATTGGTGTTTTTAGGTTTTGATAGCTGCTAGTTCTTCTCTACAGAAGTAACCTTTTAAAATGTCAGTTTTAATGTACAACTTTTATGAGAATAAAAAGACTTTTTTTTTTTTAATACTAATTTTAGACTGCTATAGAGCTTGTAGTCAGCTTCTGTTGTCTCAGGCTGAGTCTTGGAAAATTAAGTGAATGCTCACTGTAATAAAAGGTGTACTCCTGCACTTCATGAGGAGGAAAAAATAGTTTCCTTTTAAATTCTCCTTCTGTGTCTGTTGCACAACTACCAAAGTAATCTTCTGTTCTTTTACTTGTTGATATTTACCCTCCTTCCTTCCTTCTTTCCATCTGTCCTTCTGTCTGTGCCTAACGTGTGCTGGATTTCCTGTAAGAGAGAGTTCCTCTCCTCTTAGAAGACAGTTCTACCTGGGAAGAGTAATGTCAGGTGCATAAGAATTCATGTTGGGGTCTGTAACAGAAAAAAAATTACAAATTAGGCATACTCTATATCAAATATTTAATGTAAGACACGGTTTAAAGAGTTTTTCCTCTCAAAGTGATAAAACATTGCATTGCTTCTAAAATATTAGATAAACTTCTGTAATCCTAATTGCAGCAGCTTTTCTTGTAATTTGTCATAACGTCTAGGTAGCTGTGTCATATACTCCGTTAAGGGGTGACACTGAGATTCAGAAGAAATGGAATCTTAAGCTTCTCCCCCCATCCAGTGTCCCTTGTTCTTAAATCAGAAAAGCAACACTTGTTTTGGCTTCAGGGAGCTGTGTGTTCAAGCTCACAGCTGGAGCTGTGGTGCTGCAGCAATGGTCACTAGTGGTGGGAAGGGAAAAGATAATGATTTAAACAAACAAACAAACACAACAAAAGCTACACAACAGCAGGAAAAACCATTGGGATTAAAGGCAAACACTTTATTCTTTTCTCTCTCAAACCTCTTGCATAAATTCTGCACACAGATGAAAGAATTACAAAAGGGAAGACATTCAGATTTTAAATATCAACAAGATGTATTTAGTTGTGATATTACCTCATATGGAAATAGAATTTCTTTATCATCTTCCAGTCATGCTTCTAAAATTGTCTCTTTTTGGTCGTGATTCTTTTCAAAGAAGTAGCAGAGCTAAGCCTTTTCATTTAATTGTAGTAAAATGTTGCCCTACAGTAGAATAAAAAATTATTTTTTTTACTAGTTCATATAGAAAAACATATAAATGTAATAATATTTTAACTATAGTTTGTATAGATCTCTTCCATTTAAACACTACGCAAATCTTTCAGACTGCAGGGCAAACAACTGTGAGACTGTAATGTGAGATGTAGCAAGCATACACCATAAATTTGATAATCATACTTGTGAGTTCTTCATATTTCATACAAAGAATCAGGAGGAAGAAAATTAGAGGGAAAAGAACACAATGGAGTCGTGAATATGTGTGTGAAAAAATAAGAATCTCCTTGATCTTCTGCACTTTCTGTGCTAAAGCTATCATGCCGAATGCCAGTCATGTGCTGTGAGTTATAGTGGAATGCGGGACTATTGTGGAATCAGAATTCCTTTCAGATTCCCTCCATTATTTTTAAAGTCCTATCATCTCCTATCATGTTCTGTCTGATGAAATAAGAAAGGGACCCTTTTAATGAGGGCAGGAGGAGACTTAACTGGGCAGCTTGCACACGCTGTCCAGCTGGACTGATGGCCACTGTTTAGGGAAACGGGTGGGAGGCGATTTTAAAATAAAATGAAAAAAACATTTGTTTAACTGCATGGCAACACAAATATTTTACCAAGTGAGGGCTGGGTATGCATTTCATAATGACAAAAGGTGCAGGCTTGAGGGCAAAAATGAAGCAAAACAATCTCTGTCTAGGATTTAAGATAATCACTTTCTCTGTGATTATCTTAAACTTCTATATAAACTTATGTTTTTAACTCTTTGCTTTCTCACAACCCTTTTCTAATCTGTACTAGTCCATCTCAAGGAACCATTCACCAGCGCTTCCTGTCAAGCGCAGATGTTAGCAGGAAGATCCTGGGGTTTGGTAGGGAGTCCTTGAGCTATCCCAGGCTGTCGCCTCTCTCGTTCTCCTCTTGAGTGCTGCTCCCTCCTCTGGTGCCGAGGCATCTGCTTCCTAAGGCACCTGCTAGTCCTGTGCCTTGCGGTGTCCTCTTTCAGACACCAGAGCTGAGAAATGGCTATGTGTTTCCATCTGCTCTAACTACTTGGCTTTGAAGGAAAGGCTGAGAACAGACCCTAATGATTTTGCTTAAATGTAAGCGTATAATATGCACGTATATGTGCATATATTATAAACATATCTATGTAAGCAAAATTGGAAAACCCGTGTTTTCAAAGTCCATGTGGAATAATCATATTTTCACAAATGTCAGAGATCAAGTACATTGTACAGCGCATTCTCTGATTGTGAGCAAAACTTCATAACCATACTAAGTAATCTTGTGCTCTGTGTATGTGACTTACAGCTTGGTGAAACACCAAATGGTTACAAGAATGTTTAAAGACATTGAATTGGTTTGCTTACTAAACTACTTTAGTTTCCTTTAGTATGAAACAGTTTCTGGCTGTGACAGCAGTGGAAATATTGTAAAAGTTTAGATATACCCCCAAAATATTAGTATATGTCAACAGTGATATATTTTCAAAATCTATTAACCTGAACTCTTTGAGAGCGGACTGTAAAAGAGTCATTGTACTGTATTTAAGAGTATTCCCTTCTGAGAGGTTATGTGTTCTAATTCCACTGTTTAGTAATGATACATTTAAAATCCTGATAATTTGACTGCCTGAAGGACTGCATACATCAGATGTCTGCAGGTCTAAGCAGCATAATGGAAGCGCACGCTTGCAGCACCTTCCAGGTTTGAAACACTGTGTGGCACAGCTCCAGAGAGATCTGTCAGTCTGAAAGCTGTTGCAGCTGGAGCTGGATTTGAGTCTGAACCTAGGAAAGATACGTACAGGATATAGCATGTAAACAAAGTGCACTCACTGTCCTGACCTGATTAATTTGTCTGTTCTGATCCACGTTATAATAAAACAATGCAAATTTAGGACAGGCTGACTGCGTATTGAAAACTTTAACAGTAGAGAAAAGAAAAAGAAACAAGAAGAACTGTTCCTTTATTTCTTCTTTTAAGTGATACCTGTTTCAGACTGCTTAGCAATTCAGTTTCCCTTGTATACCTCATTTTATCAGCAAATCTTAAAGCAGTTTAGAAAGGTGATTTATACAGGTATTGTTTCTCCTGTTTTACACATGGGTAAACCAAGGCATAAAAAGGTAATTGGCATGCCAGGTACAGAGTCAAAAATAGTCTTTATTGTTCTGTGTGCCTCCTTCTTAGGCAACACTGATTGAGAGGTTTTGACTAGTAGGAAAATTGTTAAATGCTAGTTAAAAAATTAAATGCTTCAAGGTGCCTAGTGAATTGTCTTCTGAGGAGACGCATAGCTATCTTTTGTATATGACTATGAAACTACATAATTATATATGCACGTGCCTTTCCCTGTATTGGCTACGTCATGTTGTGTCCACCACCAAACTTAAATCCCGTAACAGTTACATTTGGCCAAGTTTCCCCTTAAGCTTAGCCTGTGTTTCTGAACCGATACTAAAGTCAAGTTTGCATATGGATAGTTTTCCATAATTCGTGCAGGCTACTTAGGTGTGCTAGCATGCAACAATGTTTTTTGAAATGTTCATTGAGTGTATCATCTGCATATGAAAGTGTATGGGTAACTTTGCTATTCCTTATAATATGAAATAGTTTATCAATGTAATTTCTGCCCCTCCCTGTAGAATCAGTTGTGAATTGCATAAACAAGTATTTTCTTGCAGAAAACAGCCTGGAATACAATAGCCCTACCATTTATTGAAATTAAACAGCAGTAGCCAGAAGAGTTGGAGCTGACTGCTTGTGTGATGCATTTGTCTAGTTTATTTTAATGACTGAAAAAAAATAGCAGACAAAAATATGAAGACTACAATTGTGAAGAGAGTTTAGGGTGTTAGTTCAAAAGTTCATTGGTATGTTCGTAGTGGCAATGGTTCCAAAACCAAGTAAGAAATGTAAAAGATATTGTATGCTGTTTTGTACATTATATCAGAAACCAGATGGGAATGAAGTTTTGGAATGAGATGGAATATCTAGGATTGCAGTAAGATTTAAATTGTAATAAGAATTTCTGGTGGTGAATATGGTAATCTGATAAGTGACTTTAAATCAAATATGTAAGTTGCTTGCTGCTGTAGTTCCTAGGGCTGACAAAAGCTACTTTGTATGACCCAAATGCAGCATTCTGGAAACCCGAAGAGCAGACAGCTCTGCTTTCTCTTATCTGACAGATGCACAAAGCTGTGCATACACTAGGGACTGACCAGGTGGAATAGGAGGCAGAGAACCTGTAGAGAAGGGTACATGGAAAAAAAAAACAGAGAGAGGTTGCGCATAATGGGACAAACCAAAGAGCTGTTACTGGTGCTTAGAGATGAGCGCTACTCCTGTTTCACAGTGTATGATGATAGAGAAAATTGCTGTTTTGTATAATCAGTGCTCGTGCTGGCAGGTGCAAGCTGGTAATTTGAAGAACAAGATTGGGTTTCATTATGTGACTGTTATATGGATTCCATTATATACATACTACCATGTTATATGGGTTTTATTATATGTGTGTGTATATACACGTGTATAGTGATTAATCTGTTGGGCAACTTGAGTGAAAAGCATTTTTAGAAGGATCCAACTTCTCTTTTCTCTTTTCTTCTTTGTGTTGAAACTACTTACATTGTTATGCACAAAATCTCAATGAGTTGATTATTTTTTTCCTAGAAATGCATTTTATTCTGCTTCCTGTCAGTGCAGAGCATATTGTGACCTTTGTTTGTGTGCCTTAGAACTATGTTCAGACAGGTGAAACAGTAAATTGTCTTTTTTGCTCTGTATTGGCCTCCAGAGTTTCTGGGATCAGCGTAACAGAGCACTAGAGTTACTTTGAGACGTACATTGATGGGCCCAGCTGAACTCCTAACATATGAAAGCCCAATCAATGTCTTATTCTGCACCACATTGTCATGATTACTGCTTTGCTAGTATTTCCGCTGTGCCATGCCACTAGTTGCTGCTCTGCCAACCCAAGTCTTGTCCGACTCCTACCCTGAAGTCTCAGATTACTGGAATACTGATGTTCTTTGACACGTATTCCTATGCTCTATGTGGGTATTCAGCAAAATCCACAGAATGCAAAGTGCTGCATTTGTGTAGGTGCTGATTGTTCTAATGCTGCCTGTACATGGGCTGTACCTGGACAGCTCTCTAGCTGGTAAATGTGAAATGATACAGATAATTTGCTATCTAAGCAGCTCTGATCTTAAAGCATGAATTCATGTTCTGTGTAGGATACTAACGCAAATTCTATTCCTTGTTCTCTAAAAGAGCCATAGCATATGTCGTACATTTTAAGGAACAAACAGAAATTTTGGGGAACGGTGTATTTTCATGGTGAATATCAATATGGTAGCTGTCACAAGATGCCTTTAAAATACTTTGTTATGATGAATTCTACAAACACAGTATGTTTACAGCCACAAGTGAAAATAAAGGGAATTTCCTGGCTGTGAGTTTTAAAGGATGGAGCCACCTATCACTTCGCACAAAGTCTGTTTTTCCTTAGATGCTACTGCATTTGTTTTCTAAATAAACTTAGCAGTGTGTTTTCTGTTGCAAAGGTGGTTTTAGTCAAGAAAAATAACAACTAAGAGGCAGCCAAGGAACACTAGTGGATGATGCATGTGTCTGTGGAAACAGGTTCTCTTATCTCAAGATTTGGTCATGGTGGCAGACTGGCAGTTAAATTTAAATAAAGAGTGGCAGTGGCTAATGACAGTGATATCTCTAGGTTGTAGAACACTGTTGTGAAGTTCAGCATATTTTCAAACAGGTAGAGTACCACCATGTAGTTAATTTTATTAACATTTTGTTTACCAGAATTCATTTGCCACCTTTTAAACAGCTGAAGTGTTTGAGTGGTAACTCAGCTGAAATTACCATTTTTGCACTTAAGTGTATCTTCCTTTTTGATGTAGGTTGTATCAGTGACTTACATGTTATTCTGTTAATATTTTTAAGGGCAAGTTTCCACTCCCCCACCCCTAGGGTTGGGACTATGTTCTGAGGGAATGTAGTGGCAAAGAAGTGGTAGAAGCTGGCCTGTACTGTGTAAAACAGAGAATAGTAATAGTGTGTTGATGCATGGGTTTGAGATGAAACCACACCCATGGTCATCTATATATATTTTATTTGCTAACCTGGCTGTTTTGCGATTTATCTGGAGAAGAACTGAACTGTGCTTTCTGTTGCGCACTGCTTTTGTGGCCGTTGGAATTTGAAATTGCACAGTACCTTGCTTCTGGACTGATGGGCTTTTAAGTACAACAGAATGTAATAAGGGATAAAAATGACTGGAAATCTCTACTACAGCCATTTTTGTCTCTTGCTGGTCAATTAGGGATCACTTGAAAGGTGGGAGACTTCTGCGAATGAACAGGCATCAGGGCCAGCTCAGCTTCTCAACATCTCATCCAACTTCCTACTACAGTGACCTCAGAAGAACGTTGTCACGCTGTGCTGGTATGTTTGGAGGCAGTTGAACCAGGATCCTTATAGCAATGTCGGCAAGTTACACAGAGAAAACTTTTTTTTTTTTTTTTAAAAAAATAAAACGACGACTGTTGGTTAAAGAAAAAAAGGAAAAAAAAAAAAAAAGCCAACCAAACAAAAAAACAGGTCAAGTGGGGTTAATCCTGGCTGCCCAGCTAATCATTCA